>NW_026892561.1:30435000-31111000 GCF_033815535.1 Pezoporus flaviventris
CAAATGCTGTGAGATATCAAAATTATCCCTCTTATTTTGAGGAGACAAATGATTTGTCGCACTGAATACAACAGGTGCTGCTTCAAGGAGAGAAGTATCTGATACTAAAACAAATTTTCACTTTCTCAAGTTTATGAGAATGGCTTTCCACCATAAGCTTAAAAAATTAAGTTAATTATCTGCTCCTTCGAAGCAGCTAGAAGAGTCACTTCCAGTGACATCTGAAGCGTTAGCATTAGCAGCTCTGACAGCTGAAGGAGTGACCGGCCAAGGGGCTGGCACCACTCTAATTTGGATAAGAGGAACCTTCAATTCCTTGATTCTTGGCCAGTACTCTAATGGAGGTGACATTTCCCCAGGCAGGCACCAGGTAGCTATGATCATCCCTTGACAGGGTGGGTTATGCTGGAGGGGTTCCCTGAGCAATACTGATTAACCTGCTGACAGCCACCTGCAGAAGGACACAGGTTGACTAAATTTCAGAAATGGGCTTCTTGTAAGCTAGTATATGAGCATGGTTTGGGCTGCATGTGTGTGTTTCTTTTGGTATTGCTCTGAGGCTGTTGTTTTTTTTTTTTTTTTGAGCAATGGTGATCTTACTATAAAATTTTTATATGTATATAAATTTACATACATAGAGTTTAAATACCTGGACATTAAATTTTGGTGCAGCCTGGACTGTATCCCCTGCCTGGCGTATGACGGCTCAACCTGCTCATTGCCATTAGAGTTTACAGGTCTTCAAGTTACACAACTCATTGGATTCAGCTGTGGAAAGCAGGTATAAAATTGACTGTGGGTGCTTAGGGTCTCTTGGTCAGTGTCTGGTGGTGCTGGGTGGAAATTAAAGCACCTTCTCTGCCTCTCAGGGTGGTAGGTTATTCTGCTAATTTTATTTAGTCTAAATGCTTAAGCTAAATTGTTGTGCAAAAGTTGTAAACTTTTTCTAGGTTTGGTTTATGTAATTTCGTAATTTTAGTATGGTAATAATCTGTCAGCTTCTCCTTCCACATTTTATGCATCTGTGAAAATAAAAAAACATTCCCATTTTCTTTTAATATTAAAATGCTAACTGGCCTCATATAAACTGAGCTTATGCTGTTTTCTGTATGTTTGGTGCTGCTCTGAAATGAGTTATTGTAGCAACATAGGCATGTAGAAACTCTGACGGTGGGCTTCTCAGTTTTCCTTAAATTTCTAAAGGAAATATTTTAAAAATGATTCAAATTTCTTTACATTTTCTTCACTTAAAAAAGTGTAAATCTTATAATGAACTCCAATGCAATTTCTTAAACTGAGTTGATCTGACTGTAGAGGAAAGCCTGTGTTTTAATTTAATGTCTTAAATTCATGCACTAGTTTCAAGAGAGGCATGTACTTGAGAAAGATAAAGCAGGAAGGGAAAAATTCATAGAAAGCAATTTGGGCACCACTCTGCTGCCAATGCTGTGTTTCCAGGTTTGGTGAAAAATTAACTATCTTCACTACTATTGGAGTGGCATACTTAATATGCAGAGTAGGATTAGTGGGAATTGTGCCTATGTAATGGTAAGCAGTGTTTTCTTAAGGTGACTTTCAAGAATTTATTATGCCAAAGCACCTATAGAACAATTCATTAGATCAAACATTGTGTGCTTAAACACCACATTCTTTGATCTATTCTGGATACTTGGACTTCTATTGTACTCTACAAACATCTAAGCCTTTCTCATTTGGTGGAAGTGAACAGTTTCAGGCTTACAAGTTCATTGCTTAATATATACTTACTGGTTATTTTCACTTTGCTCCCTTCAGTAGCAGTTCAGAATTGGTCCCTGATTATCTGTTTAAATGGTGGAAATCTTGGTCACGAAGGCAAGTAATAGTGATAGAGCGAAGGACAAATAAGCAAGTCTATTCCTGTTACTTTAGAATGCAAACTTCCTCAGAGGTTACTGCAATGGTAGCTTAAATTGCTCCATCTTGGCCCCTAAAGTATTAATAATACTTATAAATACAAAATGTACCTGTGGGACACTTCAGATATTGTCTAACTTAGTGGCGAATAATGGCTTTGATCCCAAAAACATTGTCTGCAAAGATGCTCTTTGTACCTATGCTTGTATTCTTTATGGTGGAGAACCTGAAGACTAGGCAGGAGTTGGAGTGAAATGAAATACCAGCTGCTCAGAGTTTCAAGCTAAAACTTGTCTGAAGTGAGATGTTCCTTTAATGTCTCTCTTAAATACCATGTTGAGGATTTATATCTTGTGTAGGACTCTGTGTAGGATTTTCAGTGAAACGTGTTAAGTGTTGGTTTAACTGCCCTGCCTTGATGTAAGGGATGTCAGAAGCATTCACTTCTCGGTAGTAATCCAGAGGCACTTTATTTTCAAAGTGCTGATTTAATATATTGGCACAATGGTTTTAGGTTGAAAAATATTTAGAAAAACTTTCAACTGTACTGCTCTAAAATGGAGTATCCTGTGTCAAAATATTTGTGGGTGCTTGTTGTCATGTAAAGTAAGTCTCAGTGTGGCCTCAGTAAATGGTATGTAATTTGTGCCCGTATCAAAATATCAGTGAAATGAGATCGTTGGCTGACTTGTTGTGGAGGAAATTACATCCTGAGGAATCTAGAGGTCATCGCTCACCAAAAGAGGTTGCTGAAGAATCAGAGACATACCACCTTTCTGATCAAAGCATAGCTGAAGCCATGTTTTAGCTTGATTGGTGCATGGGGAAGAGATGTCTGTGTTGCAGGAATTACTGGTGGCAGGGGCTTAGTAGGAGATATTTCTCTCTTGGAGCTGCTAATGAAGCAGTGCTCCAGTACAATGTTTGGGTGTTGCCATTAAGATACAATGGAGTCATACTTTAACTATTGATCTGTTATCACAAATATATGTTGCTGGCTGGTGTTTTAGTAAGAATTTGGGTGTAGCCTGTTTTCTCCATGCTTTGCAGACTTAAAGAAATAATTGGATTCAAGAGACAGGCCTGTGATGAAAATGTGATGCTTTCTATATTTTTATTTATTTTAGATGCTAAACTGCCTATGGTTTATGGGCACCAATCTCTGATCTGATAGCAGAGATCTTAGATGCTGTGGTTGTGTTCTGTCTGCACCGCTTGTATATGTGGTTGCGCTAACCAAATACCCATTCAAACCCACAGAGGTATGTTTGTTATCAAATCTGTTCTTAATGCTGATTGCATTGTAAAACAGCTAAAACTTTTAAAATTGGCAATAAATTAATTTCACTGAGGGGAATGGCATATTTGCATATTACATATGTCAGTTGGGTTTTTCAAATGGCTTTTTAGTATCATTTCAGATTAACCATGAACAGAGTAGTTTCCTAGGATCCAGGTACTCGTGTGAGATGTCTGTAAAAGCAAATTTCTTGGAAGCTGCTGATCACTGCCTCTGTTCTGGGACTGGTCTGCCTGAGTAAAAAGCCAAATCACAGATGGTGTTTGGATAGATGACTTCACCTCCAGTGGGAGGCTCTCTGCAAGGTCCTGGATAGCTGTTGCTATTTGGCAAAGTGATTCTGGTGAGAAGGATAAAACACTAGTGCTGGAAAGAGGTTATCAGGACTATTGATAGCTTTTTACATATACTTGCACAGTCCAATAATTAGTAAAATATTTAGAAAAAATAGCCTCTACTGTGTGTCATCACTTCTCAGAGATCCCTTAGTAAGATGAAAGTCTTGTTGATGTTAGAATAAAACTTACTTGTGCAACTTGGTTTAGCAGCAGCATAAAATGACCCTGAATGCCAGAAAACTTCAGATGCTGCTTTGTGCCTACAGTGTGGAGGACAGAGAGTGAGCTGGGCTCTGGGCAGCCCATGGAGAATATTTCTGCATCCCAGTATGGCCAGAGAAATGAGTTGTTTCTATGCCAGTGAGGATTGCAAGGCTAATTCTTTAGTGGATGCTGTAGTAATCCTGCTTTCCTGCTATCAGAGCTCCTAAAAGGCCCTGAGACCAAGTGCAATCTGTATGTGTCTAGTACCAAGCTAGGAAACTCTTCACTTCTGGGGTCCTTAACAATTGCTCCCTGTGTTATGTGCCTTCAAACCGGAGTGTTGAGGCAGTCTCCAATACTATGCTGTAATATGAAAAGGGGGTGATCAGGAGAAGTTATTAATCCAGTCCTGTGCTTGCATATAAAAACCTTCTATGGAGGTCAATGTGCTGGAGGAGGACTTCTTGAATTGGAAAGAAAACGGTGATTTCTTTTGTGCTGGCAGCTAGTGTTCACATGGGCAGCCTGTGGGAACCATTTAAGTGAAGAGCTGGAGTGCTTTAGGAAACAGGACAACCACGTGTAATCCACTTTTGTTTTTTAGTGCATACTTCACATATTTAAAAAAAATCTGTTAAAAAAAAATCTTCCCTAATAGAATATTGTTGCTTAATTAATAGATCCTCTTGTTATGGGACAGCTTAGTGTTGTTAACATTTTTCTCTCTTGTTTGGCTTTATTAGGTACTATCTCTCATGGCTATCTGTAAAGCCAATTAGTGGAGAAAATAACAGCCATATTAATCTCCCAGAGCAGTGCAAGAAAAAGTCATAATATCATAGGGAAATTGTTCTAAGTGTGAAAAATTACCCACTTTGTCTATTTCATTTTTCTCAAACTCCAAAATTAATGACTTTCTGGAAAAAAGATGTATTTATCTCTGTATAAAGGGAGAGATTTGATGAATGCTAAAGAGAAACCAATAGAGCTTTAATAAAAATGTGTATGTCTATAATCCTATGAAATCCTATGAATCCTATTCCAGCATGTTAAACTGCTGATTTTTATCTGTGTCAAATATAATTACAGGCAAACTGGAGCAGTGTTATAATATCTATTAATCAAGATTATAATTAGGATTTTAAGAAACTGCTTGCTCAAGTTGGGAACAGCGGCAAGGACGTGCAAGAGCTGCTGAGCATTCAGTGCAAGGTACCATCTGCAGCCTGCGCACAAGCCCTGTGTGTGCTGTTTCCCAGCATCCCATGGAAAGCTGGGACTTTCATGGGAAAAATGACTCCACTGATGGGAGGTTATTGCATTCAAGATGAGGTTCAGCCTATATTGCATATTTGTATATTTGGTGATGTGAATAGGCGAAGTGGTCGCTAGCTGAACAGATACAGCCATTTATGCCAAGTCAGCAAAAAGTCTTGGCTTTATTTTTTTTTTGGGAGGGTGGAAGGGGTTGTGCCATTTAGGTGAGTCCCATTTGGTGATGTTGGGTCCTTGCTTAAAATACTTGACTGAAAAACATCCTGACTCAATCTGTGACAGCGTAGGCCGTAAGGAACTGTGCATCAATTGCTGTAAATAATATTTTTGAGCATTTATGGGCCTTCTGAACTCAGAAAGTGCCATATAGACAAAATGAGGTTAGGAAAAGGGGGGTTGATGAGCTTTTTGCTGTTAGCAGGAGAGAAAGGACTCATAATGGTAGGCTCAGAAAGCTAGATCTCCTGTTGAAGCAGTTGACGATTCAATATTTCAACACATTAGGCTTTTTGGCCCTCAAAACAGCGAGCTTAAATGCTGAGGTTTTTTCTCTTCTCTTTTTTTTTTTTTTCCTTCATTGAAAGGCTCCTTGATGCTCGTGAGTTTGGCAAATTCAGATCATCTCCTCTGCTGCTTTCTCTTTTTATTTTTTCCAATTTCTTTTTTCTATTCCTGTTTGGTCTTCAGACATATTTTCCCCAACTTCTCCCAAGTCTAGTCATAACAAGCTGAACATGGCATGAATGTTTCCAGCCTTATTTTAAGTAAATTAACTACATTTACAACCTTGGTGTCAGAGCTCTGAACAATGAAAGCTTGCCACTGAACACATGAAACAAAAATGAAATTAGCCAGTGGTAGGAAACTACAAACAGCTGAGGCATTCAATTGTTAGCCATTTGAAGGATTAACTTCTAAATCATGTAGAGCTCCCTTGGTAGTTTAGCTAGTTGGGCACTCAAGGGTATATAAAAGCACACTTCAAAGTAGAAATGTATTTCTTTACCTATAAAAAAAAGATTTACTGGCAGGTTGTGATATTATTAATACTGGATTTTTCTGCCATTGTCTGTAGTACTTAACAATACTTTCTTTTACTTTCTACATACATTTTTCTGTTGGGTTCCCAATGAAAGACAGTGCAGATGAGCTTGGTGTTGGGAGATGGATGGCACTATTACCTAGAAATACATTTACCCAACTTAAGTTTGTAAAAACTGCCTACTATATGCAGTTTTTGTACAGGAATTAATTTCTCCTATGGATGTTTATCCACTAGATGTATAAAATACTTGTCTGGTCTTAAATATTTGTATCTGGTTGTTGTTATACTAATAATTACGGAGAAATCTCTGTATATTCTAACTACTAAAAGCTAAGATATGCCAGTGAAATAGGATTTTTAGTAAGGGTTGGTAAAAGATTTTCTTAGTTAATTCATTGCAAAGAGGGGCTTAATAGGAACCACAAGAAAGGGAACTTTACTAGTTATGGTCACATGTTTATTTGAATTCAGCCTTTTCCTTATCACCTGAGAACATTGTCATGGACCTGTGGAACTTCCCCATAGGAAAATTCCCCAACTCTTTACTTAATGTTTCTTTCAAACAAGACCCCGAAGTCATCAGACAAGTGTTTATTCAATCAAAATCCTTCAGATTGGACAATTAAGATTGATGAATTTTATAGCATTTTCTTTCTTTTAAAATGAATACCACTAAACAGAGGTGACTTCCTCTCTTGGCACAGACTTGATAACGAAGCCTCTGAATTTACTTATAATATAAATATGTATTTGTCCAGAGAGTCCTTTGCAGTAGAAGTCCAAAGCAAGGAGCTCATGCAGAGGAAAAAAGAAATAACAGCAGCAAACCAAACACAAAGCTGAAATAACAGGGAATAATGTAGAATCACAAAGAAAACCTAAACAAATAAAGTGCAAACAGAGAGTGACAAGCACACTCAGCCCCTGGATTGGTTATGGATGAGTCGACAAGTATATGATGAAATTAATGACCCTCTGTCAACTTTTTAGATCTCACTTTTAAAGAGAATGGACCAAAAATCAATAGCCCCCAAACCACTAGTACTCCAGTGAACCAGTTTATCATTTATCTTACTGCTAGCACTCATATAGAAAGTGCAGCCAAGCACAGCATAGGACTTTCATTCGTAGTCATCATTACATGCAATGTTTGAACACTCCAGTTAAAGGTCAGAGGTGTGCAGTACAGCTCCTTTGAGAAGTACCTATTTGAAATTACCAATATCTGTGTATGGCTTATCCATGCCATATACTACTATATATATATATTTCCCCCTGCCCCCCATGCATTTCTCCTTTCTGACCGTACCACCTGGGAGAAGCAGGTGTCTCTGCACCCAGCATTAGGGCTGAGCTGATGTTTCCATTGTCTATTCTGATTCTCAAAACATTGTCTCTCAGTTATTTATAATGGCATGAAGCTGAAATCACTGACATGTGAGCTAACACCTCTAATGAATTTTTTTCTCTGCTCTCCACCCTCAGAAGTTTTAGAATTGTATTTTACATCTGGGTTTTAGATGCTTACTTACAAAGTCCAAAGTGGAATCATCTGAGTTTAAAGCCTATGTATTATAGATTTTCTATTAGCTAATCCTAGATCTGGAGAGCTAGCAAGATCAGTTTAAAACAAACAAACAAAGAGTCTGGGTGAGAGTGAAAGATTACCTTTTTGTCATTTCTCAAGCCTGTTGTTACTGTTGTATGACTGCCATGAAATCAGGGTGAGTTGTACCAGTAGCTCTGCACACAGGGTACTTGTTGCCTTGAAATGTGCATGGTCTGATCTGAAGGGATGAATTGGGATAGAAAAGGGCAATAAAAGTTATTCGCTTACACAGATGGGAAACTGAGGAACCAAGCATGTAACAAGCAGTTTTCAAAAATGCCTGAGTTAGAAACTACCTGCTCCCATGGGAAAGCTGATGAAATAAGAGACGTGGATACAGGTTTCCCAGTCTGTCTTCCAGCATGTTGACCATGGATCCCTCTGGGCTGCTGGTGTTTGATGTTCAAGCCCTGTCAGAGGTGATGAGCTAGCAGCTTCCCAGGTGCCTATGCCTGTTTCATGTTGAGGCTGGCACACATGTTTTGTCCATGTAAGTGTTCTGTCTGTGTGCTATGGGTACTGGGGCTTCCTCCTGAGCTTCTGTGTATACCCAGCTATGCTCACCCATACCTGTATGCAGCCAGGGCAGGTGCTGGTCACATCAGATTGGGATGAGTGTGCAAGCAGGGCTGCACTGAACCCACATGTGAGATTTTTGTTTCTCCTCCTCGTACATGTGCCAAATGCAGGGTCAAAAAGTCTGCTTTTCTACAGCCAAGGCACTCTGGAAATGTTGGCACAGCTGAGGGGGAATAAAATATTTCCTGCCACAGCTCTGTGGATGGCAGCTGTCCTGTGCTGCTTCAGGCTGCAAGGTGTTTTAATGCTCTTCTGTAGCAGAGTTTTCTCCAGATACTTGCAATTGTTGTATGTGGGGATGCTGCCCTGATCTGTGTGAGGAGAAGCCATGTAGCATGCTTCCATCCCTTGCCATGAGACAACACGGTGGCTGTGGGATGTGGATTTTCCCAAAATACACCCTCACTACTTGATGGATGTAAGGATGCTACACCCCTGTTGCATGTGCCAGGGAGGCAGACAGTGTTTCTGAAGGTTGTGAATAAATAGAAGGTTTTGCTTTGGCAAAAAACTCTGTTACAGACAAGAAAGATGATACAGATTTCCTACTGAATATGTGTATCCTTGACACTGACATGGTGGTTGTAGGCTGAAGAATTGGTTGCAAAAAGTAAAAAAAGTAAAACCAAAACAGCAAAGCCCAAAATACCTCTATACCATAAAAAATGTTTAAGGAAAAGGACACCTCAAGACATGATGTAGGTGAGATGAAGTGCAAGGCCAAGAGCATTCATATGACAGCACTTAGAAAGGACCTGCTGTGTCTTCAGTATAGCCATGCTGATGAATGAGGGCCTCAGCTGCTTCTTGTGTGGGTATGAGATGTGCTGGTGGCTCAGTGCTTCTCTGCCTCTGACCAGCTCTCCCTGCAGGAGTTGAGGGGTGTGCTGGAGTCCTCTTTTCCTAAAGGATTGGGGATGCAGGTGATTTTTTTTTTTTTTTTTTTGTTATTACAAAGGAAGTTCTACTTTATTAATGGCTTCCTGATGCACTGCCATTTTGGTCTGCCATTCAAAAAGGTTTGTGCAAAGCATGGCAATTCCCCATAAGTCTCCCTGTCTCTTCATGTTGAATGTAAGTGTGGTCAGGCAATGTGAGGCACAGATACTGCATCTTTAACAGAAACTGCACATGCATATTTGACATTCAGCACTGTGCCTGTGCCTCTGCTATGCTAAAAGAGCTAGTTGTTGCTCTCCCGTATGGGGCATGATGTAAGAACAAGTGTTGAGGGTAGCAGTGGACAGCAGTGAAGGGAGAGGCAACGTGTCATGGGAGGGAGCGGGACTGACACCGTGGAGCATTGCTGAATTTCAAGTGAGGTGGGTATGCGGCAAAGTTCAGGCTCCTTGCAATGTACTTTAGATCTGCTGGGTGTGAAGAGTGGTACAGGATGCTCCAAACGCTGAGTGAAGAAATATGCTTGATGCTGCACACAGTTTTGAGTGCTAGGCTGAAGTGTGAATGGGCAACCAGAGACTTGAAGGTAGCAGCTCAAAAAAGTGAAGATCCTAATTAATTTTGGGCCTAAAACTAATTTTGTTAGAGGATGGCTTAGCAGAAGGAAGAGCATTTGCATACACAGGTCATTGGGATTTAATGCAACTTCCAGCAGATCGAAGGAGGTGATCTTGCCCCTTTACTCTGCTCTTGTGAGACCTCATCTGGAGTATTGTGTGCAGTTCTGGTGTCCTCAACATAAAAAGGACATGGAACTGTTAGAGCAAGTCCAGAGGAGGGCCACGAGGATGATCAGGGGACTGGAGCACCTCCTGTATGAAGACAGGCTGAGGAAGTTGGGGCTGTTCAGCCTGGAGAACAGAAGGCTGCATGGAGACCTCATAGCAGCCTTCCAGTATCTGAAGGGGGCCTATAAGGATGCTGGGGAGGGACTCTTCATTAGGGACTGTAGTGATAGGACAAGGGGTAACGGGTTAAAACTTAAACAGGGGAAGTTTAGATGGGATATAAGGAGGAAATTCTTTCCTGTTAGGGTGGTGAGGCACTGGAATGGGTTGCCCAGGGACGTTGTGAATGCTCCATCCCTGGCAGTGTTCAAGAGCAGGTTGGACGAAGCCTTGGGTGACATGGTTTAGTGTGAGGTGTCCCTGCCCATGGCAGGGGGGCTGGAACTAGATGATCTTAAGGTCCTTTCCACCCCTAACTATTCTATGATTCCACTGACGTCAATGGAAAGACTCCCATAGCTGTAGAAGTGGAGCTGGATCTGCTGTGGGTCTGTCTCATAGCTGCAAAGTTAGTAGATAAAATTAAAACCACCATCAATGGCTATGAACAAACAAGCAATCTCTTCAATATTCAGTCAACTTTTTTTTTCCCAGCTTATTAAATGCATATTTTATCTGTAAGAGTGAATAGAGACAATTACTTGAGTCACACCTAGCATATCCTGTTTGCTTGTACAGTAAGTGCCTGATAACCAGAATGTCAAGCTCACATTGTGTGTTCCTTTCAAACAGAAAAGGCAAGTTGCTTCAAGTAGAACAATTCTTGTGCTAATTGCAGCCATTTCAAGTTTGCCGCTTCAGGCTGGTTTTCCTGAATAAACATGGTAATCTGTTAAGACTTGTAATATGTTAAGACATTTAATAAATATTTTCTTTTTAGTTTTTTTTTTTGTTTTTGTTTTGTTTTACAACTAGACCAGAGACTTTTTGGTGGAAGGAACCAGGAAAGTCTTGTTTACTCTAACATTAAATCACTGTGATTTCAGTGTGGCAATAGCTTAACTCCAGGGGGATACTTGATAAGATGGGCAAGAAAGGGATGATCTCTGATACAAGCCTGTTCCTAGTTTCCGGCAGAAGTACTTGAACTAGTTTGCTACTGCATCTCTCCTTACAAAGGAACAGGCACCATTATACTTGCATCCAGTGCCAGATGCACCTACATTTCAGAACTTTCATGATCTAAGCTTTCAATTTTAATTCAGTGAAGAAAAAAACAAAGTTTTCCTTTCCTGCCTTCATGAGCAGTGCCAGCATCAAACTTCTGTGTTTACTAATTTGTGCTTTTATGACCCATGTTTCTAATTCTAAAATGAATGGTAAAATCTGGATCAGGACAATGAAAACTCACAAGCTGATTTAGGAAGTGTAGCTTGGAGCTGCTCTTTGGAGTGCCTTTTAGAGCACATATTTTTCTGGTGTGGGCAGACTGTCCTTCTTTGCTCCCCCTGCCCCCAAGCTTGCTCACTGAGGTGTTGCTCCTTGGTATGGCTGGTGGGTCTGGGGGGGACCATATGAGTTCCTGCTATCATCCTCCTCCTGTGTAGGAAAGGAGCACCCAGAGTTGCTGCCTTCACTGAGGTTGTGTAGGATTTGTAATTATGCATGCAGACACTAATTAAAAGACATTAAAGGAAAGGAAGAGGCTTCTTGTATCTTAACTCAGGAGGGTTATAGCTGCTTCTGTGCGTATGAACTAGGAATCTTTCTCTTTAAAATTGAGTCTTGGACATGTTGTGTGTATTTTAACTTAAAAGCTTCAGTGGACCTGCATTTTTGAGAGTTGTATTCATTCTGGAACTGTACCACAATTCATCATATTAAACTTCATTTGTTGGAAGCCTTGCACTGGAATATGGGCTTGGTCTCTAAGGAAGTGCTTCATTTCTGTATTCCTTACCAATAACAGCATACAGCACTGTCTTTTTATTACTCTGTGGCTAGTACCATTCATATAGTGCATTTCTACATCAGGGCTGGAGAGACCCCCATCCTGCTGAAAAATTTAGATGGCTACAGCAGTAATCAGAAATACCAATAAAGTGTCCCTGGTTCTAGGTGGTGATGTGGGATGGAGGGAGAGAAAGATATAAAAATGAATCATGATGTGAGACAGCATTGCTCTGGCAACTGCTTCAAAACCTGAAGTGCAGTGAGACTCTATAAAGGCTTGAGAATATTCCTATGATCCTTAAGAGACCCACAAAGACATTGCAGACTCATCAGGCAGCCAGTGCTGCAAGGAGGAGGAGAAAGCTGTTTTGAGTCATTTCATCCCCAAACAACAGACGTGCCTTTAACCTAGAAACAGGTAATATGGCTTCCAACTGAGGTGAGCTGTTTTGGATAAACATGGCTAACCAACTATACATTTAATGCAGAAAGCTGTTGAAGGTGTAAAGAATGGCTAAGTAAGTGAGTGGGACACCATTAATCTTGGTTTGTTTCAGCACTACATCTTTAACTGTTGAAGAAAAAAAAACCCCAACTTGCTCCTAGCTCATAACCTGAGTGTTAAAACTGATGTCCTCCCCATTAGGGCCTGTAAGCTCATTAGCACATGGCAATTTATCCTCTTTTATTTCTTCTCAATTATCCTATCATCCATTGTATCTGGATCTGATTACCCTTTCCCAGAGTCAAACATTATCTTGTAAATCATTTGCTTTAAGTCTAAGCCTGCCATTGCATTGCCCAGGATTTGCTTAGGCAGGTAATAAATCAATTAGCCTTAAACTTGTGGCATCATCAATTTTCTTTCTTTGTGACTGAAAAAAGGAGTACCTGGACTTTACAAAGCTGTACCAAATTTCCTTATGCTGTCCACATTGAGATTTCCCTCTTCTTCCCTTCCTTTACCCCATACCCCAAATCAATATCAATGTACTTTGTACTGAACTGGAGACTAAAGCGGTTAGGGAAACTGCTGTGGACCCAGATGGAAAGTTTACAGAGTCTTGTTGACTCGGATCCTTTGAATTAAGCCCTGGTTGAGGCCCCTGTACCAAGGGACTACCGAGTTCTGCTATTTGATAAGTGTCAAAACCTGAATAGTGATAATTGTCTAGCATAATAAGACTGTGACCTCAGGAATGTAAAAATAATGGAATATTTTTTCCCTTCCAATGCTGGGAGGGATCTGCTGGTGCTCTGCCAACCACATGCAGCCCCAGGGCTGCCTGTGCTGGTTATCTCCAGTGCTTCCCTGGGGCAGTGGAGGCATGGCACTGTGCTCCTGTCCTTGCTCCTTCCCTGAGGGTAATGCAATTGGTGTGGGTGAGGTGTCTCTGCCCAAAGTGGTGCTTTGGCACAAGTGCAATCCAGAACTGGTGTAGGCAGTAGAGCACAACTGGCTTTCATGTGCTTCTACATGCTCCTCCCCTGGACTTGCTCCCACCATTTTTTGGCAGGTTTGGAGGATCTGATCTGACAGTTACAACAGCTTTTGTTAGCTGTAGTCTGGGCAAATGATGCAGAGGGTAATATTTCTTACACCCTTTGCATATAACCTACCAGGACAACTGCTGAATCAGCTTTCTTGTGTTTGGATTTTGATGTATGCAACCCCCTACAGTATTATGCCCTTTTTTCCACATTAAGTCTTCAAAATGTGAGATGTAAAAATTTCAGCGATGTTGATTTGCTGTGCTCCAGCCACAGACTAACTGCGTGTGAAACCTATGCAGTGGAATACCTAAGATGAGGTTTATCCAGGTGTCTTGTTTATTATGGGACATGAATTAAGAAGGCCTAAAGAATTAACTTAAAATACATTTAAAAAAAAAACCCACAACAAAACCAAAACCCAAAAAAACAGAATTGCTTCAAAGATTCATATATTAGGGCTTTGAGTGCTATCTCCTGTGGAATATGTGCTGTTCCATAACTGCAACTTCCCCCTGAAACCATTGCCCCTTCCTATGAAGGAGTTGGTGCTGGCCCTTGCCAGAGATTGTATAGGGTTACCCAGTGCTCAAATCTGGAGGCCCAGATCTCATTTTCTTGTGTTGCCTGCTGAACCCAGCTGTTAAGCCATGTTGTGCAGATGGCTGATGGATGTATCCCAGGGTCATTCAGTGCCTTTGGGGAATTGTTTCTATGGAAAAAACAAAGTCCTCTTGCTGTCATTTGTTTGTTTTATTTTGGGGTTTAACTGGTTATTATTAACTTTATTTAACTGGTTATTAACTGTGCCTTATATTTTGGTTGCTTTATGGTAATTTCTGTGATTTCTTGTTTAGGAAAGAAAGAAAATATGGAAGGAAATAAGAAATGTATACATGCAGGTGATATAGCTTATTAATTCTGAAGAGAGCTCATTAGAAGTGCCTTGCTGTCAGATGGGGAGATTGGGGTTTTTTTTTTTTTTTGTGGGTGTTAGAAGGTTTCCTACAATTTCCAGTTGCTGATTCAAGCTCACCCGGTAGCTAACTTGCAGGTGCAGGTTTCTGGAGGAAAGGCCTGAAGAGTTTGTGTCCTGTCCTGTCTCCCCTGTTACCACCACCTGAGGGAGATACCTGCATCTCCCTTCTTTCTGTTGCATGTCTGCTGTTGCTTTTCAGATAATGGAAACTTGTCTTTGTATTTAATCATGTATAAATGGACTAGTGCAATTGCTGCAACTTCTTCAAACAGTTTATGCTTGAGATGTTTTCCTAAGCCACAATTTTTGCAATTCTGAAGGGTAAACAGGCTCTTGCTTTTATCAGCTGGCTGGTCACAAGTTAGAGGTGTTATAGCATCTGAGTCAATTGCCTGGTGCATTCCTGAAAAATCTGTGGAAGACTTGTCCAAGATGGGGGTACTGTATTTTACAGATATTTTCTAACTAGAGAAACTGAGACAGTCAGCAACAAAATGGCAAGGTCATGCAGAAACTCTTCGGCAGCAATAAGAACAAAGAAGCCCCAGTTCTCAGTGTTGTGGTTTAACACACAAGACTACTTATTACCTCTCTCTTTACCTTCTCCCCATATAAAGTGCATAAGAATAAAAGAGAGAAAGCAGTTCCCTTCTCAAAAGTTAGGCTTTGAAATGAGAACTTTTTGGAAATTTTTCTTGAAATCCCTGGGGACACCAGATACAAGGCATTTCCTGGGACTCTTAAAGGTCATTTGTTGAGCAGTTTCTTCTAAGCATATATGACAAATTATTCCCTTGGCTCAATAAACAGGACTCAAGCCCTTTAATTATAATATAGCACTCAATATCTTTAGACATTTCAACATTTCCTATGTATCCTACACATTTCATTACAAGGAAAGGTTGAACAGAATTAAAAGGGTGACATACCCGAAGATTGATAGTTTACCTGTCCAAAAGGGAAAAGTCACAGTACAAGTGAGCACAAAGGAAAGAAGGATGCAAACCAAGTTTTGAATACAGAGGAGACTCGGATAAGAGAGTTTTTATTATCCATAGCTTTTAGCCTTATTTACCATCAGGCTGTCTTGCCACAAGCATGCTTTTTAGTTCTGACAGCTCTGAATTATGACCATTGTGGGATCCTATCTCATTAACTGAAATGGGAGAATAAAACATCAAACAATCATAAAAATAATTTGGCACTGTGAAACCACTTAGGAGCAGCTGTCAAACAGGTTGGAAGATAAAGTTCTAAATAAAAAGAATAGAGAGAGCTGCAATGTCCTGCCATATGCTTCCTCTGCATTATAGACTCCTTAATAATATGAAGTGCCTGTGTTTATGCAGAATAGGCCAGACACTCCATATATGATATTGATTATGCCTTAACCCCAATTTAGTAAAGACATACTCCTTTTCCTAATCAGATATTGCAGAAGCAGTTTTCTGAAAATGTCCCTAATGCCAAGACATATTTTATCTTTGAAGGCTGTGGCAGGAGATAGGGCTTTGTCTTGCCTGTTGTCATGGCTTGGAGCCCAGTTTTAGGACAGCAAAGCCCCTGTGGGGCTCTTCTCCAGCAGTTTTCATCCAACAATTCAAAAACATACATCTTTATCAAGCTGTTGTTGTCAGACAACATTAGATAATTAATAGGCCATTTGTCAGCCTGCACAAAACATGTTAAAATCCCAAACACAATCAGGATAAATATAGTTGCCTGCTCTCTGAAGGCTTTTTGTTCCGACATGCAGGCATTGCAGGCAGATATTTACTATTAAACAAGACTCATTATTAATCACATCTAATGTTAATTAATTAACTGCCTCTGTGCATTGAGGGCTGTGACTTTCAATAGTTTTAAGAAGCTAATTGGTAACTTGCATGGAAGTTGCTTCTTGTTCACTTCACATCAACTTTTTCAGCTTAATAGAATAACTGTTCATTAAAAATATAAATAAAATGGTTTATTTTTAGCAGTGTAAATTAATATTTAAATAAGCCCACATCTGAACTTTTAGGGAAGGTGTAATGGTTTGGTATCAGACCTAGCTTTACTATTGGCATTGCTGAGTTAGGGCAGGTGCATAGATAGAAAGCTCTCTGAGGGATGAATGCCAATTAGATGGGATACAGATGATACTACATCATGCCCCCACAGCCCAAGCAGAGCTGCTGGCAGATACTAACCACCTGGAAGCATCAGCTTTTGTGAGCTACCAGCACTCAAAGATAGAGCTGCTGAGAAACACTAATTAGAGGTTTGGTCCTGATTCACCTTAGCCCTAAGCCTTGACTCATTGTTGAGGAGTGAAGAATGAATGTCACTCCTATTAGAAAATGTCACCAAGTCTGTTTTGCACCCTGTTTGCCTGATATGTTTGGTTGCCTGGGGAAAGGAGCTATTGAGAAGCAGACCCCTTCTGCTTCAAGATGCCTTTCTTCTAAACAGTGTTTATTTCTCATGAAAGGAAAAGAAAGTCATGTTGGTTTGGTGATCCACATGGAAGCCAACAAGGCAATGCAACACTTGAGCAGTCATTTTGCCTGCAGAATTTCTCATCAACCAAACAGGAAGGCCATGGGCTTACAGGTGGTATGATATGTCCCAGGTCCTCTGCCAAGCTGTATGTGCCATTTGATTGTTCTGCAAACAAGTGTCATTTTTTTCCTTTATGTTTTTTCTTGACATGCCCGTTGTATTCTACACTCTGAATGTGACTCAGATGCTATGATGGCTGGTTTTGCTGAGGAAGCCTGTGGCGACTATGCATTCATGTCTCACATTAGCTTCCATAATTGTATCAAACTGTTTTGTAGAATTGAGGGGGGAGTATCGCTTAATTACCCGTTCCTAGAATTTTTGTTTCTGCAAAAACTTCTGTGGAAATCAGCAGGAGTCCTGCATATAGAGAGCTTACAGCATTAATCCCAAACATAACTTATGAAAACTGCCTTTCCTTCACATTCCCATTATATAACTTGGTGGCATAAGTGTCTGGGCCACAGAAACTATAAATCTTTTAAAATAGTCACTGATTTCATCACCCACTAAATAAAGATGACATTTTTTTTGTGAAATATTTCATATTCAGACTGTCTGTCCAGGTCCAGCCATGCTCCAGCACTCTCTCCTCTTTGCTGTGTCAATATTTGCATTACCAACCCTATTTTGGAGGGTTTCTAACTTCATCTTATATTTATTTTGGCAAAGAACACGGAACACAACTTCTTACTCTGAGAGAGAATTTGTTCTAAGAGATGATGATGATGGGTTATGACTTGGAGAAGGGTTGGAGTCTTTGAGGAAAATGCATCTTTCCTGAGCTGGCTTAGCCTGACTGGGAGTGTTGTCCTGCAGCACAGCAACAACACCATGGTCTGAAAGAGGTGTCTGGGTCTGAGAATGGTTTATGTACTTCTCCACTGCCATAAGGCATCACCTCTGTTGAATCTAAGGGTCTGGTCAGTGGGGAATGGCTCACAATAGGGGAACTGGGTTTTTGTTAGCACCCTGTGTCTCCGTGAGTCTTAGGGGTGTTCCGCACTGCCTCTTATGTCCAGCAGGATCTGCAGGTGTTCCCCTGCAGGAAGAGCGGGCCAGTCTGTTGTGCGCTGCCTAAGGCTGCTTAGAGGGTCAGCTGGCAAGTGAGTCTTGAAAAAACCCTCTCATTGCCCAGATCTTAGTATGAGTTTGAAAATTACATCATTGCTCAATTCTGTTGAGTTTCCAGTCAAAAATTCACCAAGTAATTAGGGAAATTGACTTTTGGTGTCCTGTATGCAAATGTAGTTCATAAGTGCTTTAGAGGCTGTGCCTGAAATTTTGTATTCTGTCTACTTATTCACAGAAACATCAAAAACAGTCATGTACTTGTGCCAATAAATATGTTCCTACACATGTATATGTTCAAAATCACATACATGCACAGGTAGATACATTTTTCAGACTTGCATCTATAATGTGTGTATCAAGTATTTCCTTGCACAGATATCCCTAAATAGCTCTCACAGGGGGAACTGCAGAGGTTGGATTGTTTTATTCCTGCTGAAATGCTGACACCAAATTGTACAAAAGGGAAAGCTCAGTCTAGAGTGAAAAATTTCTTTTAACTAGCAAGGCCTGATGCTGGGATTAAACTGAAATCAGTGTTAGCCTCTCTGAAGAAGCCTTGTTGGTGGAAACTAAGTGTTGTATGAAGTTGCATTATGTTCTTTCATCACAAGCCCAACAATATGCTTCAATTAAACATGTTGCAGGCACTTATACCAAAAACATGAAGCTGTTGCTGTTAGGAAAGGTTGGTTTTCATTTGTAACTGTAGCTCCAAGTATAGGGTCTTTGGGTGTATCACACCCCCATCCCTTTTGGGTGCATTTATTCAGGCTTTAATTTTAAGGAGATGCTCAGGTTGTCCATGTCACCTACCAGGTTGTGTGCTGCGCTCTCATTGTATGAGGAAATAAAGTACCCAGCCTGTTCATCCCATGATGCATTGCCTGCTGCTGTGGACTTGCTGTTGAGTTCCTGGGACACCTCATTCATCTTGCTTGTAGCCCCTGCAGCTCCAGTGCTGCCCGAGGCCTTTGTGCCCACACCATGCCTGGCCTGCAGAGGTCTGCCCTGCATGGGACCTGTAGTTGCATCATTCTTAGTGGTATGTGTTTAAAAAATTTAACAAACTATGTATTTCCAACATAGGCTTCAAAAGATGCAGGATTAAGTAGTTAAGTAGGTTTAGGCTATTTCAAGCAAGGCGCATGCTTGAGAAATAATATTTGTATTGGCTCTGTGCTAGCAAATATATTATCGAGAGACAAACCAGAAACCTTTTCTTTCAAGATGTAACACTGTTTTAGGGGGAAGGGATATTTAATTCTTAGACAGAGGAAGAAGCTTTCCTCATCCAAACTGTGAGACACTGTTTCAGTCAGAGAAATACCCTAAAAATCATAGAAATACTTTAAAATAATAACATTCAACTCTCCCTCTTCTGTAACCCCACATGAGCAAACTTCCAAGGAAGGAGATGAAAAGCAAGACAATATCTACAGAGAATGCAGGAGTCCAACATAAAATTGTATTTTCCCCACCTGTTCTGAACTGAAGGCTTGCAGCCATTGTCAGTGTGGGTTACACATACACCACCAAAAACACACAAAAGCCCCTTAGCCCAAAAGGCATTTTATTGAATCGTGCAATGATTACCAAGTGGTATCTAAAACTAACCAATAAGGTTATAACCTAGATTTCTTTATGGACTTTTAAACAAGCTTGCCTGAGGATGGATAACAAGAAATTTAAAGCTACCTCCATTCTAAAAATGTGAAGCCATTTCAAAGCAAGAAATAATTCTAAAGAAAATTTATATGCTTGATTGATTATCTTATTTTAATCCATATTAAAGCTTTAAGTCTTTAGGTGTGGCTCTTTAGTTCTAACATCTCATAAATTATGGCTATAATGAAGCAGTCATTTATCCAAGGCTGATGATAAATGGCTTGCCCTAGGAGGAACTAAAGAATAGGCAAGTAGATCATTTTCATATTTGGTGAAAACAATATTAAGTACCCAGACCTCAGTGATTGCCCTAATAAATGAATAATCCGAGGTGAGGGGCTTGGCAGTCAGTGTAAAAAATAACCTGAGCTTTCTCTGTCATTTGTCAGGCTTTGCTATGACAGCATGCATTATGGGTAAATGAGCAATCAGCAAGAACTATGTTATGGCTGGGATGTTTTTGAGAAATTTATCATATGCATTGCCTGGTACCTTTAAGACCTTAAGGCGCAATGGCTACAGTGCATGACTGCAAGCGAACACAGTTCTTATTTACCATCCTATGCTTCATTTGCACTGGATCCCCTTTTTTTCCCCATGTATTAAGGGAATGAGCCTCTGTTAGTGTTGTTTCCCAGACTTACTTTCACTTGTACACGACATTCCAGCCTGCTCCATGTTATTTTTAAGGCACAATGATATTTAAGGGATTTTGAGGATACTCAGACTAGTATAGTAGAGATGTCAATTTACATTTAATGAGCTAAGTCAGTAACACATGGATAGGATGTGTAGGAACAAAACCCAGGGGAAATGCAAGGAAACACAATAAAGCACTCCTCCAAACACCTGAAGTGCAGTGGGAAATTCTGTGCTGTTACCTGTTAATTAGCCATGAAATGCTCAGGTACAGAGTGGGAACCACAGCAAATGGTATTAGCAGGTATCTTGTTATGATATAAAGCTATTTTTCCAGAGAGCTCCCCATGGGAGAGCAGCACCAGTGGTGTGCTACATGATACAGTGCTTGATGGCTTGTGAGCTTGTGGCTATATTCAACTTTTCTGATCAAAAAGTGCCTAAATTGCTTCTTTCTGCTGGTGAGGTTTTAGTGTTTTATCTGACAACTCTTCTGCAGGTCACTTCAGTTATAACTTAATGGAAGACACAAAAGCAGTGAAACTCTTACCTCCTGCATAATAATTTCATAGCAATATAAAAAGGCATCAAATGTTGGAGCAGAACTGGGGGGACGCAGGTGTGCTGATGCACTGGGAGAAGCAGACCAGTAGTGCTGAGACTGCATGTATGGACGGGGAATCTCTTGAAGTGGAAACGTTGACATAAGTGAAATCCTCAAGTGGGCACAGATGTTGAAATCCAGGGCCTGGATTTCTTTGAGACTTCTTAATTGTGACCAAAATGGATAGGAATTTCTCTCTCCCTAAACAAACACAGATTAGCAGGAAAAGCAGTTGAGCAAAGGAACGAGAAATGAAACACTTTCTTTTTCTAGGCTGAAGCTTGTGAAACAAAGCTTGCACTGGCATCACACTTGCCTCTTCATGGGATGGATGTTACATCAGATTGATTTTATCTTATTTGTTTTAAGGCTTTTGGAGGAAGAAATGCTGTAGGGTCATGAATAATTTTTTAATATTGGTGGAAAGTGAAACTGTACAAGACAAGTTACCATGTTTTCCACTAGCAGCAAAGACTGTTGAGGAGAAGCTTTTAAGGAGTTGTTATCTACAGCTTTCTTCTCCTAAGGCCTCATCATGTGATGTGCTGAGGATAAAGCCAACAACAAGACTGTCTTTGCTTACTTTTAAACTGGGCACTGTGTTGTTTTAGAAATGTGAGCTTGGATGAGCATGTTTCAGTGATTTGCTGAACTAGGACAGAACTACTTGGCACACTATTTATACTACTTAGCAGCCTTCCAGTATCTGAAGGAGGCCTACAAGGATGCTGGAGAGGGACTCTTCGCTAGGGACTGTAGTGATAGGACAAGGGGTAATGGATTAAACAGGGGAAGTTTAGATTGGATATAAGGAACAAGTTCTTTACTGTAAGGGTGGTGAGGCACTGGAATGGGTTGCCCAGGGAAGTTGTGAATGCCCCATCCCTGGTGGTGTTCAAGGCCGGGTTGGAAAGAGCCCTGGGTGATATGGTTTAGTGTGAGGTGTCCCTGCTCATGGCAGGGGGGTTGGAACTAGATGATCTTTAGGTCCTTTCCAACCCTAACTATTCTATGATTCTATGACACTCCAGGATGAAACCCACAAAGTCTCCTCTCTGCCCCACTCAGAGTTTGCCCTGTAGCTGCTGTGCCATCTTCTTGGCAACTACAACTTGGATTTTGTTTGTTTTGTAATTATTTTCTTTTCTTTTACTGTCATAGAGGAAAGGAATGTTAGAAAATGCTCTGATCTAGATTTTCTGAAAATTTAAATGCTAGTCTGCCACAACTTTCAATATCTCTTTACCTGCTGCCACTTATACCTTTCACTTCTCATTAAGGAAATGAACCCAGAAGATTAAAGCGCTTCCAATTTAGCTTTCTAAATAGGAAGTAAAAGTTGAAAACAGACCGGCTGAAAAAAAGGGCCACTGAGAACTGCAGCTAGGCTGATGCTATTAGAAAAAAGAGACCCCTTCTTGCTTCTGATCTGTCATTTCAGGAAGCTTGTTTATGTATAGGTCTGACACCAGATGAATATGTAGTGACCTTTCTCATTGAGATGAAAGTTTTACTTTAGACTGATCAGATATCACATCACTAAATGCTAAGAGTTTTATAAAAGTAAGGCAGCAATCTTGTATAGAAACAAGTTCATCTTTCTGGAGCCCATTAATATCCCAGATTATCTGCATGGGATTGGAGCCTGTGATTGGACAGAGTGATTTCAGACCCTCTTAAATGAATTTTGGGAGAATGAATCTGGATCCTGACTGATTAATTTGAACACCAAGAGGGTGGAGTGAAAGGAGGATGGAGGGAGGTGGAATGTTCATGATGGGCATCTTTATAATTTAAGCTGTCTTTTAATATCTGGCTGCTATGCTCATTACAGTTGTTTCCCTATATCTGTGTATCTATTTAGAGCTGACAAAGCAAATAGGAGCTCCAGAAGCTGTGAATCAGATCCTTAGGGTTCATGACTTGGGAACAGCACCAGAACACACTTAGCAGGAAGGAAATCACTGCAGGGTGTTCAGGAGGCACAGATGAACAAGGCAGAGGGTAGCAGGAAGGAAATTGCTGCAGGTTGTCCATGAGGCACAGAAGAGCACAGCAGAGGGTACCAGGATCTCATCTGCTCCAAGACATCTCTTTAATGCATACAGAGAGAGAAAGAAATCAAAATAAGATGCTCTGCTGGATCAGTGAGTTAAATGGGCTGAGCATTCCTCCCAGTACAGGGAGAATAGGAACATTTTGTGGTGATAGGAAGGTACAGAGGGAGCAGCCATGACGAGGACAACAGCAACCTCATACATGGCCTCAACCCAATTTGTCTGACTTGATTTTGGTGAGGTTGAGCTCAGCAATCAGAAACAAACCAGCTCCCTCCATAACTGTGATTCAGTCCCTTGGTATGAAGGCTACTTGAAATAGTGGTGTGAGGGACTTGGCTGCCAGTGCTATCTTCTTGAATGGCATCATTTACCAGAAAGCAGTGTTGTCTATTGTCCCTTTGTCTTAGGACAGAGGAGTAAAAGACCCTGGGCCATGACATTTGCTGGGTCGGATAGAGAGGGATCCACAGGACAGCCAAAAAACCTCCTTTGAGACTGAGGCAGGGGTGGCCTTCTTACCTGGAGCATGGCGGAGACACAAGCTCATGAGCTAATGTGTTTGAGTCTAAGACTTCACAATATAACTTAAGTTTATATTTCACAATTATATATTATTATATCACAATATTGTATATATATATGTAATATATATAAAATATATATTATATATATTTATCACAATATAAATTGTGTATATATTATCTTTGCTTAGTTTTAAAATAGTATGCTATTAATTATAAACATTACCTTAAAATCCCTTTCATAATTAATTTCCAAATGTCGGATACTTATTCAGATAGGCAACACTTACATTTTTCCAGTGTCCTGATCCATGTGTTTCATATGTATAGGCTCAAAGAAAAGAATACAATACAAGGTAGCATTTCTAATGAGACTTTTGACTACATCTATATGTACAGATTTTGTATAGGTATCTTATAATGCATGAAATAGAGAGATTGTCGTTATTGACGCATCTCACTGAACCAGTGCCAATAAGAAGAGCTTGTAACTGCCTAAGGTGATTATTGGAAAAATTAGGAATATCTGTCATATTAATATATTTGAGTTTTGTGATTGAAGATTTGTGTCTGAACGTCTGATTCATCTCACTGAAACTGAATTACCATCAGCAAATCAAAGGTTTCACTTTTTCTTGTATTTATTTAATAGTACAGTCTGAAATTGAAACCACAGAAACAGGGTTCACTGGCTGGCATTCTCTACATGGGATGTGGATGCTAAATCTTTAACCCGGACTATGTTGTACACAGTGATCTATGTTTATACTAGAGTATGTTACCAGTATCAGTTTGCTCTAAATATATTGCTTTTAAATAACTCCTGACAAAGAAAAGGAAGGTCTGAATATACCATGTTTCTTTTATTGCTTAATAGTTTACACTGACTGTAAATAATAATAATAATAGACTGACTGCAGAACCTCCCCCTAGTAAAATCTAGGAGCATTTGGTATGGCAGAATTTCTCAGTTTGATGTGACTCTATCTTTGACAGTTCTCCTAAGGTAGGTTATTTTGGAGAAAACATATGTTTCCATTTTCTCTCCCTCAGCTTCCCTTTTAGTCCCCAAGCTCCACTAGGGTCACAGCAACATTAAGGCTTTTGTCACTGTGATTAATAGCTCTTTAGATCATCTTTAATTCACTCACTAATGACTGAGGGTCTTTCTGCTCTCCAAGTAATCGCGTGATGTATGAGCCGATAGTACACCTTGTGGCAGAGGTGAAAATCATTCAGGCAATGCAAATATTGTCACGGGGACAAATGTTTTCCCTGTTAATAAAAATTAATGAATTCTACCCAGGAGCTAGTTAAAGAAGCTATGGTAAGAGAGATCCAAACACAAACAAGTTCTTGCTGCTTGGAACCATTAATTCAGTCTTTCTAGGTATGTGAGGATAATTATTATTAGTGTTTCTGCATCTATATAATAGATGAGACAGTGGCAGGTTGATTTAATTACACAAATGTGTTGCATTGCAGGTAGATCTGTCTTTTGGTTGTGCCTGTGTGCTGGTCTTCACTTAAGAGCCATTACTTTGTTTTGCCATGGTTATACCCTGGGTTTCAATGCTTCACAGTCTCTAAACAGGTAACTTCCAGCTTCAGGCTGAATTCTTGCTTCCAACCAAGGGCTGCCTTGGTCAGGATATCATAACTGTAAAATGATGCAAAGATGTTTCCTTTTTTTTTCAAGTCCCTATTACACATCATAAAAGGTTGATGAAGAAGTTGTAAATTAATTGCCTGGAAAAGGAGGAAATGCTTTGAGTATCTTATTATATTCATTGCATGTGTATGAATAATAAAAATGCTCCATCCCTCTGCCAGGTCACCATACAGGGCAGTTCATGTGATCCCCTCACCAAGGGCTCAGACTTCAGTGTGCAGTGTCTTTTATGGAAAGGTGCGACTCTTATTTGCTGATGGAGCACAGAGCATATTTAACACTGTTGTCTTTTTGTTTCATTTTGATAGTCACCAATTCTTTCTTCTGGTGACAAAACACTATTGTCTCAGTGGAATAAATATTTCTGAATTACTTCCCAGTCCCAACTTTATCATTTACATCTTAGTACAGGAAAACAGTAAACTTTTAAAAGACATAATTTTACCTCTTCACAGTGCTTATCTACAAAGAAACATATTACTGAGGGGGGGGAAAGAGCTCTAGTTGTTACTATTATTTCTGGTAGACACCCAAGGAGAGTAGCTAATTTGTTCTTCATTAATGCCAAGGACAAATAAAAAAGCAAGGACTGAATTATGCATTTATTTCCATTGTGCCTCTAACGTGGGCTTCCACTCCCCATCATCCTCCAAAAGAATTCCCAAACATTTGCTGTGCATTTCATGTGATACCATAGGATGCAATAATATGGTTTTAAAAGAAGATGAATTTAGTGGTGAATCTTAATTGAAGGCAGAAAATTACATGCAGGCCCCCTGCTGAAAGGGGATGGACAGTTGGCTACAGAGGGTTTTTTTGGTTTTGTTTTGGATTTTTTTTTGCCTTTTTTTTTTTTCTATAGCTTGAAAATAACCTTTTAGTATCAGTTAACAGAAGGCTGGGCAAAAACCTTAGAGTCAAATTTATTTGGAATGTGAATATTTTCTTTTAATCCTGGGTATAACAACAGTTGTTGGATGGCACCAGTTTTCTCCATTTTATGATGAGCTGAGCTGGTCTTGGACCTCAGCTTGAATTGCTGGTAACTGGGAGATGGAATTCCCAGCCTCTACAGCTCCTAAGAAAATGAAAGGTATATGTAGCTGACCTTTCAATTATTAGCACATGAGCATATGTACCCAGGTCCTCCTTTGGACAGCTAAATGCCCCAGGGCCCAAGCTCAGCCCCTTGAGATTGAAGGGCATTTTCAAGTGCTTCATGGGCTTTGGATGTGTCCCTTACAAGAGTTTTGCTCTTGCATAAAACCCAAAGCACTTGGATTGGAAATTACTAAATTTTCATGTGAAAACTTTTTTTTTATTTGCTGTAGAACATAGAATAACCAATGAGAAGGATTTCTAGTTTTTCTCAGAAGTCATGTTTGACCCTTGTCTCAAAATGCTGTGAAAAATTATATTCTTATATAGTTAATAAAATATTATATGATATTTTGCATATACTATACACTACATGTTCCTACTCGGATATATAAAGCAGCATTCAAAAAATACGTTGCCATACTACAGACAGAGCCAGTTTTGTTCCAGCAAAATAACTCTTGTAAAATTAAGGATGATTCTCCAGTATGTTTCTCGAGAGGTAACCATGACATTGAGAAATTAAAATTTGGATTTCACAGCTTGTGTCTAACTTCAGAAAAACAGGCTATATTGATTAAAGTTTGTTTAACAAAAAAGAAAAAAAAAAGGAAGGATTTTACTGCTCTCTAATGATGAATTGCTTCAATGTTTTCTTTTATTATCACCCTCTAGTCCTCTACTGCTCAACCCCCAGTTAGGCATCTAAATAAGATCCAGATTTGCCGAAGTGCTCAGGAGTCAGGAGTTTCCACTGGGAGACTTTTTTCCTGAACTTCCAGAAGAATTAGGTAATGGAGACTGCCCATTTGGTGTCACAGTGGGAACCAGTCTGTTTGGCAGCCTTGACCTAAAAGGTTTCAGTTTTCTGGGTGTTCCTCCTGCAGTTTCAGGCATGTCTACAGTATAGTGTTGCTATTTCTGTATTGCCTCTTGCTGGAGAGCTTATGCTCCTGGTAGTGGCTGGGGTGAGAGGGGTCGACGTCCCTCCAGAAAGCTGCTCTCTTTTGAAATACCTGAACCTCTCCTGTCACTTCAGGTGGTTAAATGTCAACCACTTCCCTTGACACTGAATTATAAGGTGGTAGAACAGGCTTTGCTAGAATAAAGTTACTGAAGTTCTACTGGAACATAATCTGCCTTTAGAAAAGTCTTGATGTTGTTCTGTTGGAAAGCTAAGCTCTAACTCTGTGAAAAGCTGGGTATTTATACATAAGTATGTATGCATATACTAATTATGAGTAAGGAATTAGCAGTGAATTAGGACAGCACTTTGTTCAGTCATGGAGCATTATTTCCCCGTGAAAAACCAAGTCATCCAAAAGAGCCTAGGAGCACACCTGATAGGTTTGCATTTTTGTGTTTCTTGCTGATATTTTGGTATCCTTGGGCTTAGGTTCTCCTATTCAGTTTTTTCTAGTCCAGCTCTTTTCTGAGTCAAGGAATGTTTCCATACTGCAGAGAAAATAAGAACAGAAACTAAACCAGGCTCAGTGCAAAGTAACTTCACTTGCTTCCTAATCAGTTTAGGGTGGGAAAAGCTGAGCAAGGACACCAGTAAGACTTTCCTAATCCACCCCCTGCTCTCTACATTTCCCCTTTAGGCTTGATGAGCTGAAGCCTGAAGGTTTTCCATGTCTAGGCTTCTGTGGGAGAAAAGTCACTCTACAACAAATGGAGCAGTTATCTTTTTTCGTTCATGTCAATAGGTAGTAAATGGGTACAAGAGAATGAGGGCTGAGAATTTCATAAAACGTATTTAAAAAAGAAATTTTAACAATTGCATTAGAAGCTGGCACTATATGTCGTATAGTATGTGAAGGATTTATATTGGATAACTGTCTAATCTTCCATGTAAGTGGAACTTCCTTGGCCTTGTTTTGAACCTGAAGTAATAAAAAAGGAAATGAAAGCAAAGGTAAACTTTAAAGTATTGTTTTACTCTAAATGCTTTCAGTAAAGGGCCTTGTTATCTAATGATTGGTACTAGATGGCTGGTATAAATCGTGTTGTTTGTTCTCTGCACTCATGGCAAAGGAAAGCAGAGGCAAAAGGAAATCAATTGGAACTAGGAGGTAACAAATGACCAGTCTTAGGCAAGCATAGCGGATGGGGAAAATAGAGCTGTGGGCATGCATTAGTAGGAAATGCAGTGGTAACTTTTCCCTGTTATTTAGGAAATGCCGCAAATAATGAATATTTTTGATGGAGGGAGCACCTCAGACGATTAAGAATGTGCAGATGTTTGAATATCAAGTCTTGCTTTCAATGCTTTCTTGAAAAGAGTTGTTGCCCTTAATGCTGAATTATCAGAATGAAAAGGAGAACCAGAAGATGTGGTGGCAACTATTTTGCAGACAGGCAAGCCCACTTCATGCCAACTCCCCAAGGAGGGTGCTGAATGAGCCAGCATGGCAGTGCATGGTTCAGAGGCAGCTCCAGAGTTGCCCAGGACTTCAGGAAATATTTTGGCATTTTGTGCCAGACGGAACCCTGCAGAGTTGCTACAGTATTGACAGATCTGACTGGAGATAAGTTTCAGTAACTTTCTGTTTGGGGTTATTTCTACTTAATAGTTGCTCAAAAAGGTTAATTTTTGTGGAGCACAACCCCCCTGTAAAATAGCTCAAGAACAACCTCTGCTACAATGGCAGAATATCTGGAGATACAAGAAAGGAAAGGATCAATTGGGCAGCAACTCTTTTTATAAGGATCACTCTGGCAGTAGGTACCAGGGCTGGATCAACCTGAGTATGGGCAGCAGTGAGTTTTTATCCACTTTACTTGCTATCTGCACCCAAAATACCAGTTTTTCACTCCTGTTTCAAACAAGATTTTGGAAAACTGGAGCTGGGTGTAGGGAAGGAAAGTGTCCCATGGGTACATGAGCACTGAGACCCAGCAAGTTGCGGAATCTTCATCCTTGCTGACTTTGAAGATCATCCAGACCATGCCATGAGGAACTGCGTCAATCTGGAGGCTGATGGTTGAGGTGCCCTCTAGCTGACCTGGTTCTGGGTTTGCCTTCCCACTGTGTTTGCTAGGCTGCTTGGAGAACCTAATGGCTGGTCTGAGTTATTAGTCCTTTACATGTGAGCATGTGTGTGTAGGTAATGGGGAAAGCTTGCTTTTTTTTTTTTTCCTTCTAAATTATTTTTCTCAAAGCATCTGAACAATGTTCTCTGTATGTTACCACAGTGTATTAGTTCTCCAAGCAAATCTGAAAGTGCTACAGAGGGGACACCCTAACACCTTGAAAAGTATCAGTAAAAACTGCTGAAAGCATTAAAAATAAATGAATCACAGGGTGAGAACTAGCATGACAGGTAAATAGCCACAACATAAAATGCCTCTGGAATCTGTGGGATATTTGCAGGTACAAGGGGGCTTCTAAAGTCATGGTTCATTTACAATGTCTGGTTCCTCTCTCCAGGAAGGATTTCTAATAGATTCAAGGAGACTCCAATCTTTTAGTAGGTCTTGGGAGAAGAAAGGCAGCTCTGTAAGGGAGAGAGGTTTGGTTTGTTTATGGAGAAAACTTGCCGGTCACGTTTCATATTGTGTCCTGCTTGGAAGAACAGCTGAAGGCTTTCACACTGTGGAGGAGATGACGTTTCCATACAATAGCTGAATGGAACACTATTGTACAGAAACCTCCATGGTGTGAAAGCATACCTGGAGATGGCTGAAGCCTCCTGGAAAGCCCCATTCCATCAGGAAAGCATTTGTGTTTTACAATTAAATGTTGATGTGGAATTTTGTTGTTTTGTTGTTTTTTTGTTGGCTTTTTTTTTTTTTTTTTTTTTACTGCCCCGGATCAGTTCCAGCCTGTGGCTGCAACAGGCTCTGAATGGTGGAGTTTTGCCAAAAATTAACAGCATAGAATACTCTGTTTTCCCATAACAAGTGCAGAGGTGAATGAGCGCTGTCAAGAAAGCACCATGAATGCTCTTTTCTGTTATTAACTGAATTTATTATTTTTCTGGTAAAAGTTAACAGCAGAAGGCAAACATTAATTTCACATCTGCCTGAACTTGTGCTGGAAATGTTTGGGGGGGTTGCAAGGTTTGACTGCTTGGTGCTAAACAAAACAGCTAAAATCTCAAAGATTTCCAGTCAGTTGTGACTTTAAAAATATCCAGAAGTGTATTTGAATAGGGGACATACAAAAGAATACCATAATCTGCTGAGGCTGTTATGTGAAACAGAAACACATTGAATAAATCACTACCTGTATTTATTCACCCAGCTCCTGGTACTCTAACAGCATAGGCTTGTGATGCCTTGGTGGTATAAAGCAATATGTCCGCCTTCCTCTTAGTTGCACATCAGCCCCAGTTGTAGCTGGGGTGTTTGATAAATGAATGTGTGTTTGTTTGCACTTCATCAACAGCTCTGAGCATCTTGCTTGATTCATAATAGAGAAATTGCAGTAGGTGTTTCACTGCTTGGATTTTTCAACTAAATTGAAAGCCTTAAGAAAATCACTACCATGGTATGCTCTATATACAGAGGAATATTTAATTCAGTTTTCTCATGAAGAAGAAAACTTATCACTCACCTTGGGAGGATTCGATGAAGATATCCTACTAGAATGATGCAAGAAGATAAAACCATCCACTTAACCTCTGTGAACCTCTAAAACATTGATGAAGTTCTTCAGTAACTTAGAATTAAAACAACTAAAACCAGCTTTGAGACAGCTCTAGGACGGATTCTGCAAGAGTCCTCCACCCTCCCTAAAAATTTGCCACATGCTGCTTTGAATGAGGCCTTATTCTGAACCCATTGCTGGGTGTACAACATATGACAGTGTGACTCAAGCAAACAGATGCCAAATGCAAACTGACCTAGTTGATGATGAAAGGCAAAGTAGGCAGACACAGTTATTTCATTAAAATATCTAAGGTGGGGTGGTTATGCCTGGGGGGTGTCCAGCCATCAGAGATGGCTTTTTTTGAGAAACAGGTTTGCAGTGCTGGTTATCTTAATTTGTGGAGAGAGTATTCAGAATATGGAATTGACTTCACTGAGTTTTTAGTTTGTGTGGGTTTTGTTTTGTTTTGTTTTGGGGGTTTTGTTTGTTTGTTTGTTTGTTTTAAATTACAGAAGCAAATAGAAATATTCAAATCAGACCACACTAATTAGTGAAACTAATTGTTTCCCAAGCATCTCTCTTCTTACTTATTCTGCAATGGAAAATCATTTGCTCATGATGTAAAACAGGATAAAGGAGATTGCCATGACAATTAGGAGTAATTAATGAAAAGCTTTGAATTGCTTGGTTCTAACCTTAACATCTATTAGCAGGCAAGGCTTGGATTTGCCCACTGAAGTGTGTGGGTACAGGCAAGCTCCTTCCCTCCCAGAAGGGAAGCGGAAATATGAAAACAAATTAAAATGGTTTTATCTGTTCTTTAGTAAGTGTTAGAAAGTCATGTGCACCTGCTGCAGATTCATACCTGTCATCATAGTTGCAGCATGTAAAACGATACTGATGCTTTAATTAAAGGAATAACTAATTTTTTAGTGCATATTTAGCTTGAATTGAATAAATGCATGATCACTGCAGCTGCCTGTAAAATGTTACTTATTTGCTACAGAAGCCTGCTGTGTTTCAGAATTTATTTTATTTCACACTGCAGTGAAAATAAATCTTTGGAAACTTTTTAATGAAAGGGAGCCATATAAAAAATAGCATTTTGAAGTATCAATAAGATCGAGTTTCTTCAAAGGCAAGTCTTTGTAAAGAAAGGTTCCCCTCTGCCCTGAGACATGCAGACACATACACACACATTTTTATATGATGCAGTCCACCTGTATTCAAAACTAAAAAAATAAAATCTTTCAGCTGAAAATATCTTCAGCAATGACGCATTTCCAAAAATGTCCCATTTAGGTTAATTAGAAATGGTAGAAAACACTAGGTTAAGCTCATACCATTGCATTTTGCAGCTTCTCCCCACGCTGCTTGTCACTTGCATCCATGGCACATTTGAAATTTGTATGACAGATTCTGATAATAGTGCAACAGAGAGCATGAATGACATCTTGCCTCATGTAATCAATCAGTAGTTTGCCTTTAACAGCCGAGAAATCAGAATTGAATTGATGTATTTTTGATTGGTCCATAAAATGCTTCAAAGTGTTTTGCATAATTTAAAGTCCTGTGTGTAGATAATATTCACATATAGGGACATTTTCCTTTGGAAATATTTGAGTTTGTGAGCCACATGACCAGCTCCTTCCGTAGAAGTGGCATGTGGAAGAGCTGAGAAATGGATCCATCTTCTGCACTGATGCTTCTCTGTAATTGCTTCCTGAGAACAACTTGTCCTGGATGTGATTTCCCCAGCAACAGGGGACGAAGTCACATTAAACCACTGGAAAGGGAGATGCTGCTTTCAGTTCTCCTCTTGCCCCTGTTTTCTTCTGATTTATGGATTAATTGTATACTTGCTCTCAACACAACTTCATGTTGTCTCTGTCATGGTGGCTGTGATGATATCTCCCTTTCTGAGGCTCCTGGGTCTTAGAGTTGCACCATCTCTAATTGAACAGCTAAAGATTGATAACTAATAATTGAATCCAAGAACAGGCTAAAAAGCTTGGTTTGTTCCGGTGAGGAAAATGAAGGCTGATAGAGGTTATGTCTGATGCTGAAGGTGATGAATGCACCCAGCAAACCATTTAAGCTAAAGGACAGTGCTGGAACAAGTACAAATGAGCAATAAAGTGCCTATGAATATTCTGAGGCCAGAAGTGAGCTTTCTAGCAATAAGAGGGGTAAAAGAGCAGGCCACTTCCTGCATAGTAGTGATGGAGTGAAGGCTATCTGCTGGCAGAGCTGCGTGAAAGCTGCCTTCAAACACCATATTGGTGCTTTAGAATCCTGATGGACCAGGCTACCATGAGACCAATACTTTTGCTGGATGTATGATAGCAGGCATGGATTCCCTGGTGTTGCACCTGTGTAGTAACACCTTTTGCTGTGTATCAGAGGAATCTGCCTGTTTTGTTGGCTTTCATGTGCTTGAAATGGAACACTGTAAAGAATGAAAATATCTCAAGGCAAAAGATGGTAATTAAACTTATTTTTAGCATTTTCCCCTCTCATTTCTGTCACTGCCAGACGTTTTGCATCACAGACTGGATGTGGCAGACTGAGGGGTAAGAAGCTGACATCCTGCAAGATGGAGATATTTGATGTTGAGAACTGGTGGGGTAGAATAAATGTGGAGACCTTTTGTCTCAAGGAATTTCATTCTTGAGCATGGCTTTGTTTTACTCCTCTGATGTATGATCTATTTTGCTGTATTCTCTGTTGAGTTGAGGAAATAATCTTAGAGAAGTGCTTTGTGTGAGGGTCTGGCATTTTGTCTCAAGCTCTGATGTCAGAGTTTTGTGCTTGATGGTGCTCAGTCCTCAGCGTAATAAGTTTGCTTTCAAGAACTGATGTTTTCAAAAACATTTGTTAGCTTCATTTTTCTTCCACTGACCTGACCAGTAAACCCATGGGAGTGGAGTTAGCCAGGGTAGCTCACTTATGAGAAGCCTTTTCCACTTGTTTTGGGGCAAGGCAAAGCTTTTGTCTCAGGGCTCTGGATCAGACCTTGCTTTGCCTCTGTGCACCCCTGGGTTGCTTTGTGTGCTGTGCATTGCTTTCTGTCACTGCTTTTAAAGTAATTTGTTAAGTTTGAAAGTGCTTTGCAGTATTTAATCTAATCAGTGAAAACTTCCTCATCCCATTATTTGGGCAATTTTGGGGGAGGAGTGGTTGTTTTCATTTGAGTTTTATGATTTATACTTAATTTTTACGGCGTGTTTGTTCAGGAGGAGGATTTTTCATTACTTTCCTTTGTAGTGATTGTTTTGTACTTTCTTGGGACAAAATCGGCTCTTTTGAAGGCCTGCATGCTTACGTGCAAAATATTGGCAGATCTCTGAGTCTGAGGAATGCGGTGGAAATCAGTGCATCCTGTGCTTTGATTTCTGCAGATCTCTGTGTGTTGGTCGTGATCATGAGGTTTCTTGCTTCTTGCTCCTATCATTGTTAGCTTCTACTATCACTTTTTATTCATATTAAACTTATGAATACCCACTATGACCTGATTCAGTTCTACTCTGGACTGGGTTAAATTAGCCCTGAATCAGGGTTATAAATGCTTGGAGTAATGCTACTGAGAGTTCCAAATGAAACTAGGAAAATTACATAAAGGTTGCTGGTTTGGTTGTCCAGTTAGAGGCTGCTTCACGGTTTTCTGGACTCCTACCATGGGCAGGATAGATGGTCAGCATCTCAGGGAGCCAGGCCATTGGAAGAAAAGGAAGTAAGTTTTCCCTGTATATATAAGTCCTGGATATATTTTCGTTGTCAAAGAATAGGACAAGGGTAACTTTGCTGGTCATATGCCTTGTTTGGCTGTTTGCACTGGTGTCTTTAACTCACTACGACTAAAATTGCTTTACGAGCACAACTAAAATTGGATTTAATTGACCAACTCCTTATCAGTGAGCATGAAGATTTTATGGTCTGATCTTTGGTTTCCCTGTGAGAAGTGAAATCTGTACCAGCAATAATCTGCATCACCCTCCTCGATTTGTTTGTCAGCAGAGTCTGTGTTGAAGCTTAGGTTAATTGGGAATCATATTTTATGCATAGCTTGTAGATTGGGGTTAGAGAGAGAAAGGACAGTAATCAGGTATTGCATAGATGTAATTTCAGCTGGTTTGCATCTCCAGAAGTACAATTTGAAAACAGCCATACCAATGAAATCAAAGAAAATTTACTTCTTTTTTTTTTTCTTTTTTTTTTTTTTTTGTTGGTGCTGTTGGCTTTTAGTTTTTGTTTGTTTTTTTCGGGGTTGTTTTTGTTATTTTTTTTGCTTTTTTTTTGTGAGGGAGGGGACTGTGGGAGGTAGTTTAGTGTTTGGTAGTTTGTTGTTGTTCTGGGTAGCCTGGGTTAACTTGCCTAAACTGCTTTTCCTATTTATTTTTGTGTTTGCCTCTCTTCTGAGTGTTAATTTGTAAGATTAAATCTTGTTTAAATTTCCCCATTGTATGCGTGCCTTTAGCTTGTTTTTCTGCATGTTATTTTAGGGGGAAGTGGAAAAGAGAAAATATAATCCTGCGTCATTGAAAATAGCATGAAATTTAAACGTTGTGATGTCTGCTCTGTATCATCAGGTGGCTCTTTTGCACTGGGAGAAACATAGCATTCAAAAAAACCCTTCAAGCAGGACCTCTTCATGGGGTTAATACTTTGAATTTTGCTGTTCTTCATCCCTACTTTCCCATGGATTTCTTCCCCAGCAATATGTCAATTTGTAAACTCTGGCAAAAACACAATTATGCACTCGAAACTCATGAGTTAAACTTTCCCCAGATGGAGACTTTTAAAGGAAATCCCATGGTATTCAGCAATGCGTGATTTTGTGTGCAGCAAACCCCTCGCACCAGGCTGGTAAAGCAGCACTTGGGGGACTTTTCCCTTCACCCCCAACCCCATCAAACTCTTGCACTGCTGGACCCACCTCTTCATTTTATTAATCTCATGGGGTCTGTGGGTCTCTGTCACTGTGATGAGAACAGAACACTGAGGTTTCTGCATTTAAATACAGGCAGCTTGTCCTCTTCTTTTGCAACAGGAGGCTAGAAAAATACACTGCTGGTGCAGTGTAGCTGGTTTTGTTTTTCTCCAGCAGCCCTCAGCTTGGGTACTAGTTATTTAGGGCTGTCAGATCACTTAAAAGGCATCTTTTGGTACATTTTTTTCCCCCTAGGAAATAGGTTATGATAAATCTGTAAGCATCTATTCTCTCCATTGCCATCACACATCACTCTGATGACTGTGTAAACACTGCTCCTCAGGATGCGCCAGCATCACAGGCCTCTTAATCTGTTGCACTTGTTTTTTGTTGTAAATATTCTCTTTGTGGGTATTAAATAGTAAGCAGATGTCCATCAGAAAATGTGCTTTATAGGCACTCTTTTGTTTGACAGAACTTTGAAGAGCAGATATGTATTGCCTAGTAGCTTTTATTTTTTTGAATTATTTATTTTAACAAATCAGAAATAAATAAATAAGTTTAAAATGGGCTTTCATCAAAATTGCAGTTTATGTTGCAAGTCATTATATTAGCCAAGCATTCCCAGTCCCTTATTCAGCTTAGAGTTCTATAGTTGCAGGAGCACCCCCTAAACATATGTGTGTACATGCAGAGCTGAGTGCATATATGCTGCGTGAAATGTAGTTGTGCCACTTGTCCCTAAAAGTCACTCTAAATAAAATCTGGCATTTTCACATCAGATGGGTTTTTGGCCACTGATTTCAGTGGATGCGAGCCATGTTCTAGTCTGGCTTGAGTCTGATGGAATCTCCTTGATTTTGCTGAGAGGAGGGAGTGCTGCTGTTGTGTGAACTGAATCCTCTGTTACTCAGGAATCTGATTTTGGCTGAAATTTCATGTGAATTTTAATGACCTCTAAACTAAATTTGCCAAATGACTTCCTAATCTTCAAAACTATTTTTGCCATTTCTACTGTTAGTAAATAACACTGCAGAAAAACTGCTCTAAACCAGGGAAGGATCACAGAGAGGAGCTCTTATCAATATATTTCCTCAATGATAGCTTAATATGGCACCTCTGGAATCAATAGGAGATTTTTCATTGATTTCAGCAGGAATACCTCACTTTAAAAGAAGAATGAGACAAATTCCTTCTTCTCTGATATTTGATATATGGCACAGGATGCACAGTTTTCTCTGGTGCTTCCCAAGTTTGTAATTTGTATTTCACTTTAATGCCACCTTCTGAATTTATTGGCAGCTAGAAGCACTCCATCAGGATTATAGCATTTTTCCTACCTTTCGGTGGTTATAACATTTTATTTATTTATTTATTTATTAATTAAAGGTGTATTTAGTTATTTTTACCTAGCTGTCACATGGGCAAGTTGGTACCAGCCTGTCACCGGAGGAAAGTTGTATTTTCAAGAGACTAGGATATATCAAAACTTTGCTAGCACTTTCCATGGCTGGGGGGATATTTGGTTAAATAGATGTTTATCTGGGAAAGTCATCATCTGGCTAGCAGCATACTGAATGTTTCTAAGCAGCTAACTTATGTATACTAAACAAATTTGGTTTGGCTGCAGCTAGAGCTGCCCTGTGGAAATTCTCAACATACATTTGTTTGATTGAGCTGTCATTTTCAGTTGATCTGCTGATGATCTGTGTCACTTTGTTTAAATGTCCTGGTGTTTTTTTTTTTTTTAATACAGTGCAAAACCAGTCTGCTTTCTGTGATGGATTAAATTGAGGTGAAATTCGAGAGTTACTCCTGTTTTCGATTTCTGCTCTCTGAGACAGGTGGGCTGGAATGACAAAGAACTTCACACACAAACACATTAAAACAAAAATGGAGTGGATGCCCTTATGATTTAAAACATCCGTAGATGTGTCAACTACCAAATGCTCCTGTTCAAAGAAGTTGCTGGGATTTGCACTTTAAACAACAAATGGTATTTATTTGGTCTATCCTGCCCAGCTAAAATACCTGGACAAAACTGATACTGAGCTCTTCTGCAGAATTCCTTGTGGGTGCAGAAGTGTCAGGGATTTGACCTCTAATGAGAGAACACAAGGCTAATTCTGAGATGAAGTCCATGGTGAGCAGCAGGGAATGGAAATGGGCTCTTCTGCACAGTGGGAGTCTGCCAGCCCAGTCTGGGAACTGAGGGGCATCTCTGGTGGTCTCTCTCCTGGAGATGTGGTTTTTGCAAGCATTTTCTAATAGATCAAAGCTCCTTTCGGACCACAGAATTTTGTTCAGGGTGGATTTTTTTTGTTGTTGTTGTTGTTGTTACTTTTTGTTTTTTATTATTATTTTTGGGAAGTATTGCTCAAGCTTTGGGCTGTTTGTTTTGCTCTCTCAAGTTTTGTACGTGTGAGATCGAGGTGCTCCCACTGATCTTGGAGGAGTGGTGGTGGCTCCAGAGGGGAAAACAGGATGGTGTGGTGTGAGGAGGGGCACTGCTAGTTCTGAGCATGATATCTGGGAGAAGAATCCCATAGGCAGGCTTGGCCCTTAGTTCCCCTTCCTCCAGCTGACCTTTTCATAGCCCCTGTCTGGAGCCCTCACCAGTTTGGTGGCAAGTCTGTGACTGTGGGTCAGTTGTGTTCACCCAGTGTGCCTATGGATGAGATGGAGGCACAGTTGTGCACTGAATGCTCTTTCAACACATTCTCACAATAATACATTTATTTTCTTTCCTCTGACATGCTTGGAGCTATGCATAGCCTTATCTAACTTGCTGAATTCAGGTTCACAGAAGTGTGGAGAATATCAGTTAAATACCAGTTTGATGCTTGCTTTGAAAAGTGCTCTAGGAAGAGTAGCTTTTACTCTGCTTCAGCTTCTAATGAGCTTACCAGGGAAAGTGTAAAATTCAATTTGTTGCTTCCACTTCTGCATTTGGAAAATCTCTTATTTGAGCAGCAATTTTATCACTGCTGCTTGAGCAAGTGCAGCCCACACTGATCCTGCTCTGCTCTCCTGGTATGACAGACACTGGCATGGTGAAGGGTATCTGACAACAGATCTCTTTTGTGATGACTTATGGCTTTGTGAAGTTTAACGGTCTAGCTTGAAAACTTCTGAGCATTTTTGGCTTTATTTTGAAAAAAAACAAAAAGGAATTAAAATTGTTCTTAAAAGAAAAAAATAAATAAATTTCCTTAAGCCATGCTCAGGGACTCCATCACTTCCATGATTTAGGATATGTCTCTGTGTATATATGTAATATTATATTACATAGACATGTTGTATATATACATTCTTGTCGTTATAAACAGTACTTAAATCCATGTCTGTAAACATAAATAGATATATAGTTAAGTACTCTTTATAACAGAAGATTAGTCCATAGTGACATAAGTAGAATTAAAGTATATAACAATCTTGTGTTAGTTTGAGCTTGTAAGGTCCTCTGTGATCCTTTGGGATGGAGAGCAATGCCTGGGCCAAGGTCCCTAATGGCATGGCATCCGATTACGCTAAGGCTGAATTTGCTCCATTAAGTGATATATATTTATTTAAACTGTCATATATCAGCCTGCACGTGAAAACAATAGAACTCATGAAGATTGCCAGTTGGGGGGGGGGGGGGGGGGGAAGGGATTATTTTTCAAATTTGCTTCCAAGTTATTGGGATGAACCAGAAGCTTTCAGAGTGCTGATTTATTCCTCTCTGCTAGCAGCTCACCAGGACCCTCTGCTTCTCCAAGATCAACAGCTTCACAGAAAGCAATACAAGGTGCATGGAACAAAGAGTGGAATAAATTACACTAGCTGTTAACTTTCTTTACAGTTAATATATATTAATAAACATCTACAAAATGTTTGAGGCTTTGACCAGGAAGCCATGTAAAATAAACTGTAGTCCCACTTTTTCTTTTCTTCTTTCTTCTTTTTCTTTTTTTTTTTTAAGTCAAAATAGATCTAACTGATGTTAACTGTTTCACAGCAGGGGTCTCGTTCTGGTTTCACACTGGTGTCACTGTTGATTTTGGAGGGGGGATGTGATCAGAATAAGGACTGTCACTCTGCCTGCCTTACAACAGGCTACTGGTGTTATGAGAACATTTAGCATTTCCATACTGTCCCGCTTTGCATCTTCAAAGCACTGAGGAGAGATGAACTGTTTTCCATGGGGCTCATCTGAGGCAAATGAGATAGTATGATCTGGTGGAAGAAACAGGAAATGCAAGAGGGAATGGGAGAATTTGTTACTGGATATTTTTGCAAAAGCAACTGTGCGTGCAGTGTCAGAGCTACTCATTCCCAGTATAAGCAAAGGCTCTGCAGTTTGATAGACCAGGGAGGTGAGAACCCAGAAGGTCTTTCCTTTTAGCCCTGTGTGTGCTGAAATATCTTCTCAATCTTTTTTAAATAGCTGGTCTTGAAAAGCTTTTGTCTTTGTGGGTCAAAACCTCCCCAATTTTTTCTGCGCTTGTAAAATCTCTGTCTGTGAAACTTTGACTTGCATGGAGGTCTTCAAACATGTGGGACAAGGGTACCATTGGAAGATGGGCTCTAGGTCCCCTAGAGCTCCAGGAAAAAGGTTTTCCCTGCAGGAACAGCAATTCAGATGGATGTAACCAATTTTGCTAATTTTCCTCCAAAGAAAGAGGAAAAGGGGTGAGCAGAGTGAGATATTACTCTGCATTCAAGTGAAGGGTGTAGCAAGGGATATTTTTTGGTGGAGGCTGCAAATACTTCTCAAAGAGGGAGCAGGCACCTCCAGTATCAGCTGTGGACAGCCAGGAGGGGAGAGAAGCAAGACTGGAAAACTCTTGCATAATGTTGAAAACCTCAAAGCAGTCAACCCACAGAGAGCTGTTACCCTTTAGAGATGTGCTAGGTAAAAATACAGCCAGACAAACTCTCAGAGAAATTTCTAAATTGCGTGAGGAACCATTTTATAGGAAAGCGGTGACAACATCCTGGATTTCCCTAATTGCTGCAAACGCTTTTTCTTTTAAAACAAGTCTCTTGATTGCTCAGCAAAACTCTCAAAGCTGTAACATTTGAGGTTTGGATTTTTTATTTCATTTTAATTCTCTAAATGTTTTCCTTTTCTGTGTTTTTTTTTTTTTTTTGTAACTACATGGAAAAGAAAATCAAGCAGATCTGAGAAAAGGGGGAAGAGAAAGAAATGGGAGGGAGCGGAGAGAAGATGAAGGGTTTTCAGGGAAACAGCTAACTGCTGTTTTTCAAACCCCTTCCCATAGCAGAGGATGCAGACAAGGGCACAGGGAGGGAGTTGTCACTGGCAGTGAAGCAGTCCATCATCCTTCAGCCGGGCTGAAGTAGTGTTTGAAGCAGTGCGGTGATAGAAGCAATGGGCCCTTGTTTTATCTCCATATAGATGGTTTGGTTGCAAAAAGTCTAGCATTTCCCCCCACCCCATCCTCTTACACAAAGGCCAAGGAAAATAATTGCTACAAATCCTTGTAGTTCATCACACTCTCCTGTATGCCACACTTCTCAGAAAAAATAAACTAGCTTGGGCAATGGAGAATTGTAAATGTACTTAACAGGTGTAGTTTCCTCTTGCTTCCATCCTTGTTTCAAGTCATGATGCTGTGGACTCTGGGGCTTGCTGTAGGGCAGCAAGTAGCTTTTTTCCTGCTTGTGCTTGGATGCCTACAATAAATGCTATCGGTTTCATGGGCAAACTTTATCTACATCACAACTGAAATTATAATTTCACTAAAATCACTGGCAAAAGTCCCACCAACTTGAAGATACTGCCTAAGTCCCAAGTTTCCTGGGACAGACCTGCCTTCTGAAATGTGTTGGGAAACACAAATGTGTTTTTGATCATGAATATTTAGTTTATATTAAAAATTAATACGTGCTTATTTAAAATTATGGCTGGGACAAGTAGAATATGGTTTGTCAGAACAAACTGGAAGTGTTTGAAGGAATGGGCAGTGTCTGGAGGAAACAGAAGCTGGAATCAGTGGAAATAATGTAGATAAATCAGTTCAAAATGCTTTTTTGCTGGAAAAATGAAACATAAATGATTCTTGCAGTGTATAAGTTGTGTTGAATGAGATATGAATGAGAAGAATTTGTCAAAGCTGTGTGTGCCAGCCGAGGACCTAGGTTTCACAGAGACAAATGAGAATAAATGGTCATCTATGTCTTGGAATGATCCTACCCAAAACAATATTGTCATGCAGGAATAAAAGCATTCATTCCTCCATATGGTGAAATAAAATGCCCCAATGGGTGGTTTTTGTTTGTGGTTTGCTTTTTGGAGGTTTTTCTTTGTGTGTGGTTTTTATGTTTGTTTATTTATTTTTAAAAAAGATTACATTATTCAACCAACCTAGTTGTATATAACCATATACTGATGCCCTCAAGAATCACACAACTACACTACAGTACACACTGCTGAGAAGTCACTTGCAGGAAAAATTGAGGCCTTGTATCGCCTCAGAAACAAATGCTGGAAGCTAGTCTTGCCAGACCTTGAGTTTTTGAAGTGGACAGTATTATAGGATTAATTAATCGATGCTTTTCCTGATTAGTGTATTTGTTATGAGTGCTTCTGTTAGTGTTTCAAGGACTTAACTGCAGTGTATCATAGTATCACTCAAATATAATTAATAATCTCTTATCATAATTGCATAATTAAAAAGCTGTCTGACTGCTGTAAAACCTTCTGTCTCTGCTCTGTGGCAACTTGGTTTTCCAGAGGCAGTTTCCCAAAATTCAGTCCTCCCTGAAATACTTGGGTGTAGCACGCAAATGGATGCACCAGTGGTACCCTGCTGTGTCTGCTGGATCTTCTCCAATAATCCCTCAATTCTTGGTCTTTCTTCACCAGCTGCCTTTACCCTACTGATCCATGCCCCATATTCTCCCCAGGTGGAATACAGGCAGGGGATTCTTTGGGATTAAGGCAGGGCAGGTCCCCAACCTTATGGTTTCCGCAGGGCCTTTTTGCAATGATGAGGTGACTATTCAGGCATGAGAGAGGGGGTGAGGTGGCCAAGCCGTTGTCAATTTGTGGGGTTTTTAACTTATTTATTTCATAGTTAGATTTTAATTTATCGGTGCTTGGAATGAGAATTGCTCAGCTTCCCAAAGCAGATGTATGGGTGTTTGTAGGCTGGTGCTGAAGTGGCTGCTGGCAGGAAGGGGTTAAATTTCTTTTTATTTGTAATGTGCTTTTGAAACAAAACTTCATGACCTGGCTTCCTCCTTTCCTCCCCCCTCCCATCCCCTCCCCCCCCCTTGTTTTTTTTTCCCCTCAAGTGATTACACTTTGCTGCATTATAAGGGGCAAATGCATTTGTGTCTCAGGACCGTACTCTACCAGATACTGACATGTTCACCATCTCCCATGGCTTACCAAACACATCAGGGATGTGGACCTCCCTCTGTTTTCTCATTATGCCAAATAATGAAATGTGGAAATAATTCTAATCCTTTCTTCTGGTTGTGCTGTACCTCTGAAAATACGATAAACTCAATCCAATTAAAAGTCATTACCTCTACAAGGCTCAGTCTCTATCTATAACCTTTGTTTTATAATTCACTCTGTTATCTGTCTTCATTATAATTTGGTAGAATAGTCATCTTTTATTACTGCTTTCTGTTAGAGGCATGTGATTTGCAGTGCTACTTTGTGACACATCTCAGTTTTAAAACAGTAAAGGTCTACTAATGAGTAAAAAGAAGTTCAGTTACACTGATTTATTACATTGAGATAAAGTTTAATTTACATTTATTATAATGCTGTTGGTTTAAGTAATTGTTTTTATTTTAAAATGTTCTTTTGCAGCAACAGTTTTTCACCGTGTCAGGGACTATTTAAGTGCATTAATTTTGCAGTCTTACCCCAGTTCCTATTTTCTATAAATAAAGTGGTTGATCTCACTAATTTTCATTTAACCTTCCCATCCTTAGTTTTCTCCTAAGCTTGTTGGTTTTTCGTGCCATGTCAGTATGAGAATATGTCATATTTACCATTATGGCAATTGAACAATGAACAAAAGCTGGTTCCTTAAATCCATTTTCCTCCCTTAGCAGTAAACAGTACTAAGGGCTCAAAATTTCAAGGCAGGCTCCCCTCCCAGTTTTTCCCTTGGGCCTACTCCACATTAGAGAGTCATGAAAGGCATTAGTGACTATGTGTTAGCTGCTGCAGCTCCACTTGGTTGAAATATTTTACTAAGATACAAATATAAGCTATTCGTTAGAGTTTCAGCATGCTTTGGGCTGCCTCCCAGCCAGTGTGGATCTCTATAGCCTCCTTGCTAGCTGTAGATCTGACCCTCAGTATATCAAAACCTGCAACTGGCACTTTCCTCTTCCCTTACCCCCCACTCTGTGTAACCCAGAAAAGATTTTGAAAGTCAAATATATATTTATTCCATTGAGGAAACTTTATCAACCAGCACCAAAGTTTATTGGTACTAGCTAGTGATATAATGGGTAGTTTAAACCCTGCTAACTGCGAATAATTTTTCAGCGGTGTTTATGATTGCAGTAGACTCTAACAGACCAGAAGTACAGCTAACATAAATATTTCTACCAGAGATGATTGTGCTGGAAACATAAATAAAATTAGACTTAACTTGTAAATAAATTCAGTGCATGCCAGCCAACATTTATAATTCTTTGTTGCTGCATGTAATACAGTAATTTATATGGAAAGTGCACAGGAACACAGGCAGCCAAATTTTGCTTTTCAGTTACACAGGTGCAACTTCCCCAGACATCAAGGAGAGCAGCTCCTGTGCAAATGAAAGTAGAATTTGACCTGTAGTCTCTCAGTGCTGGACCCTAATTAAAAGACAGCGTCTGGTCCACATCAGATGCTTTTTGACTGTGTTACTCAATTAGACATGAATGACACTAGACAGAGCACCAAATGCTACTAGTTATTGTAGGGGTGGATAGTGAGAATTGCCAGAGACGATGGGTAGGTCCCTATTCAGTTACTGTATTATGACTTTGCTGGTCTAGTACCAACATTTGGCAGCACTGAAATTATCCTCCCTCTGAGGCCCGATGTTCTTGAGTTTGTGTTAACTTTGCTTCTTCGCTTTGTTGCCTGCAGACAGATTTCTCCCAAGTGGGTGGTGCTCTTCCTACCGTCAGGAGCTCACTGCTACTTCCAGTATGAGCCTCTCGTTTCAGGGTTATTTTCTGCAGATACAACAATTCAGGAAGCAAAAGCTGCTTCACATGCAAGGAAGGTTTTTAATTTGTCTTGTGAATTATCTGTTACTACAGGTGTGCATCTTGCCATGGGGCACAGACAGAAGCTACTAGGAGACCTAAGTCCTTTGTGTGGGGTACTCCGGCAGTGATCCAAACTGAGGTCCTTTTCCATTCCATGTAGATACTGCAGCCTTCAGTGCAGCACCGTGAGAAGTTGGTGATTTCTGTACTTCAGCCCCAAAGTGTGCTGTGCTCAGGCTGCCTTGGATTGCCTTTTTCTCCTGCCTTTGTGCAGCTTTTCCTACAACTCCCTCTTCTGCCGACACTGCATAACTTTGCTCAGTGCTCCTCAGCACTGCAGTACAGGGAGGCTTTGCTGAGCTCGCTGTATGAATGCCCTCTGCAATCTGTAGTGTCACCAGCACGAAGGGAAAGTTGAAATCTGGGCAACACATTTCCCTCTCATTTTGTAACATTAGTGTCAATCCGAAGAAATTTGAGCAACTTTGGCCAATTCCAGGGCTGATCTCATTTTTTCCTTGGTGAAAGTCTAAAGTAATTACTTCGGATTTAACAGTCATGTAAGAGAAATCAGAATCTGGCCTTTGGGGCCGCTGTGCGGGTGCTTTGGTCTCCCTTACTCTCATTTTGTAGTCCATGAGCATGGTTTGCATGGTTGGGCTTTTGGAGTGTGTTCAGGATAGCTTTGTCTATGTTTTCTCATGCTTGTGTTAGGGTCAAGTAATACAAGTATGCAATGTGAAGACTAAGGTTTGTGAAAGTATTTTTTTCTTGGTAATTGAAGTAATGATTCAAAACTACTTCAAGTGCCATGTTTATCTCTAAACTTGTTTGTAATCTCTTTTGCTGTACAATTTAACTTTCTATTTCTAAAACAGTTTCTCTCTCCCCTGCTGGTTTTATGATTTTTACCTATCTGGGAATTACTAACTCTATTCTGTTTAGAATCTAATCTCATTTGATTAGGTTTGTCTGATGCTTTTCACAATGGGGTCCTACCTGGGGGCCCCAGACTGTGTTACAATACAAATAATAATAAATAATCGTCATTAGGTCTAGCTCCACAGAATAGTTCTGTGAACAGGGAGTGGCACAAACCCGTTTCAAGTATGTTAACTGATAAAATGTTCAAGTGGAGTAATGTAGCTCTTGGCTAGAGTCCCTTCTGTGCCTGGAGATAGTAACCCAATCCCTGTGTGTTTCTAAAGCTAAGGAGCCTTCTCTGCTTCTCTAGAGAACATAAAGGTGACCCACTCTGAGCCACGCCTACCTTGTGTGGGGCTGTCAGGTGGCTCCCATTTAGTTCACCACAGTCTATATACTCCTTTTGAATCTAATGGTTTTCTTTTAATTTTTGCTTTTCCTGATCTCCTGTGTTCTAGACCAATGTAGGTATAATTTGTAATCAATCAGTCCCTGCCTGTAACAGGTTTTGGTTTTTGGTTTGTTTTTTTTTTTTTTCTTTTTTTTCTAACTTGTTCAAACAAATTCAGATAAAGGTATTCCATTAGTATGCAACAGGAAATGCCTGTCTCCTATTCAGATATCCCTGCAAATACTCTGTGCTCATTTCTTCAGCAGTGAATAGAAATGTTAGGTCAAACGATTATAAATGCTTGCTGGTCTCTTTCAAGGATCCATTTCAGTGTTTTGTGGTACATTCAGGTCCACCCTTGCCTCACACAGGAGAGGTGACTAATTTACCTGATCCTACTACTTTTCCTCAAAGCCTTCATTGATGCATCCTAGCCAAAGGCTAGGATATCAACATAGCTAGCATTGCTCAAAGTTACTGACGTGGGATGGACTTCTTCCATCATACAGAGCTAGGATCTTCTGATGTCTAGTCTTTGAGGCTAAGGGAAATCTTTCTCACCTTTGAGAAGTTACAGTCATGAATCGGTGTGTATCTTCCCGTCGCAAAGAACCACCTCCACGTTTATCTCAGCTATTACTTTATCCTGCTTGGAAGATGATGCCATTATAAACACATCTGAAGTAGACTCTCTAGATGCTTTTGCTTCCAGCCTACCTCTTCCATCCAGAGTTATCAGGCATTCAGCTTATGAGCAAGTCACTGGTGGACATATGCATGGTTCCAAGAGCAGAGGACCAGATTTGTGCTAAAGGATTTATCAGTCAGTGGTTGCTTTGGGAATGTGTATCCTCAGGCACAAATTGCCTGACGAAAGGAAGAATGGATAGTCTGTAGGGATGCGTTTCTGTTTGTTAGGGATGGCTTTGGGTCTGAAGATCTGGATACAGCTTTGATCCTTAGAGGACTTAGTGCAAACTTTGGGTTGAAGATCACCCTGAAAAATTGATAGGTGTAACACATCCCCTTGACACGAGATGCCATTGCATGGCATTTCAATTGCAGAAAGGCATGGTTTCATTGAACGTGTGTCCCTGTGTGCTTTTGAAAACAGCATGCCTTTGCCTCACTAGCAATCACAGCCAGTGGAAAGTGGTTTGGGTTGTGTTCAGCAGCTTCTGCCTCCCTCGGTTGTTAATGTCTCCTACCTAATTGCTCTTGGAGAGGAAGAGGGTTCTGAACTGCTAAGAAACATTCAAATGGAAGGAAGTCCTCTCCTCCTTCCAGCCACGCACAGAAGCCCTCTTGGTCTCAAAATGACCCCAGGGCCTGAAGTTATGGCAGTAGCTTTGGCGTGTCACTCTCCTGACCTCATCAGGCACATCCCCAGCATGTAGCCACGTGGACTCTTTCCTGCTGGCGTGCAAGGTTGTGTCAAAAGTGCAAACACAGGTGTCCACCCTGGTATTTTAGTAGCAATTAACCTTTCCTCCTGGGTTTCCTTTGTAGCTTGCTCATGTTTTTATTATGGAATAGTGGTGAAGAATTTTATGGAGGCTAATATTCAAGCTTCCACGTTACCTAATCTCATCTGTTTCCTTATCAGGGGCCTCAATTTTAATTTCATTCCATTTCTAGTGGGGATAATTGTTGGACTTTAAAGAAGCCATCTTGAATTTCAAAACTGCAGTGTTCTCTGTGTGAATGCTATGCAGTTACAGGGAAAAAGATGCTTATCAGCACAGCCCTGGATCTAACTCTGACGTTACACAGATTTTCTATCAATCAGTATCTCATGGTTTTTCTGGAAGTCACTCTGATCCATGTAGGTGTAAATTTTAAGGGGAATAGTCCCACACCCTTTGAAAATGAAGACCAGATCCCTGGTTCGCGTGCATTGGTTTTAATATAGCTCCTTCTTGTCATTAATTTCACAAGTATGTCTTAATGGTCTTCTCATCTCTTGGTCAGTTGTAATTCAAATTCTTGTTTACTTTGAGGTTTAAAAATATATTTTTGCTAGAAAATGTTGCTATTTTGGGCAGAATAATATTTCAGCAATCTGTTTTACCCACACTGTTAGGGCTTTGGGGCATATAGACATATTGTATTTTCCAGAGCTTTCAAACTGAAAATCTGTGTTTAACAACGACATCGGGTGTGGCAGCTGGAAATCAAAGGAGGCACAATAGACCCAGCAAATGGACTTGTCTCCCTGCCAGGCTTCCAGAAGCCAATTTATCAGCTGCAGGTTTGACCCTATATGGCTAAAACCGAGTGTAGCCAGGATGACTGAGATAAGTATAACCAAGGCCTTTGAGTCTGCCAGAGAGAAACTGAACTGGACTGTCCCTCGGGGAGAAGAAACATCTGTAAAGCTATGCTTGCTTTAATGTTTAAGGCTCAGCTTGTGCTGGCTCGTGGGCAGGCACTGCTGGCAAGTGGGGCTGAGGAAGGTAGCCCTTCGGGGTCATTGCTTATGTTGAATTAAACAATTGGGTGAGCTGCTTCAGTGTTTGGTGGAGAGCTGAGTGTAGCCGTGGGACACAGGGAGAGCCTTAGTTTTATGAGGCACTGCTTGGTGGAACGGGGACAACAACAGTGACTGTGAGATGAGCTTTTTAAAGAGTTTGAGTGTCAGGCACCCAGCTGTCATGGAAAATCAGTAGGATTGAGATGCTGAAGTTTTTAAGCCCCCTCTTCAGTGAGCCATGTGCTTATTATCATCCAGATCACTTTCCTTGTGTCATTTCTCTTCCTGCACCCCATGTGTATACACAGGTTGCGATTTTGGGTTTTTCTTTTTTCTCCCCTCTCCTGCTTCAGAACCAGCTGAAGTCTTTTAGGCAGGACTGCAATCTAAACAGCTGGGGGAAGACATCTGAATGGGAGCAAGCTTGCCCTGGGTGGATGCAGCATTGCTGCTGGCCTATAAAGTCAGGGAGTGCATTGGGGTTTTGGGGATGCGCAGACCAACCTCTCCCACTCCCTCCACCACACTGGAGTGGAGCCGTGTCTGGGGCAGCAGCAATGCCACAATGTAACAGAGATGGCTGGTAAAGTGGTTGTCTCAGTGCAGGGCAAAGTGAATGGCAGCATCCAGGTGGACCTCTGTCTCTACCCTTGTCATGTATTTTCTGTCGCTTGCAGTCTATGCCGAGTTTTGCTGTGGCCAAGAAAGTACAGACACGGGCTCACAGGTGCTAGGCACAGAGCAAGCTCTCTGCACTAGTGATTTCATGAACCCTTCAGCACTTTCGCCAAAATCAGCACCACTGAGCTGTGACAAGCAGAATTTCTGAAGCACAATCACTGGAAAATCCCTCTGTGTGTCCTTCTCAGCTAAATGGTAGAGCCAGTCAAGATACTCTGCTACTCAGTGTCAGGTATTAGAAAAGTGACAAATTCATCAATATTAGGTTCGATTGTTAAGTGCAGGGGGAGTCTGCCAAACCAGAGGCCAAGCGAATGGGTAGCTGAACTTTTTTGTGACATGTATGAGGTCATAGCCAGTGCCACATAAAAGAAAGAAAAACAGTTCATGGCTGTGAATAAATTGCTCACAGATGAAGAATCCAATTTGCCAGTCATGTGATGGGAGCAATCTATTCAAATGATTTGTTATGTCCCAGTGTTTGTCTTAGTACTAGAAGCATGAAAGCACAGATATAAAAATGTGAGATAATATGTAACAAAGATGTGAGAGACAATGGGCTATGACCAGTTTCCAGTGGAAAAGGCATACAGTGCTAATCTACCATGGATAGTTTCTTGTATGAGCAAAAAATTGAAAGGACACTTTAAAGTTTCCTATTTCTTCACCAAAATGTAGTAATTCTGAATGCCAAGCCCAGCCTAACACTTGGATTTCTGGGCCAACTGTATTATGCAAATATCCTCATGAGCAGATCTTAAATATTCAATCTCTCAACTGAATTCCTTGGAGAATAGTATTCTTGCCTCTTATTAGGTTAGAATTAAGTGAAATGAATTCTGATGTGTAGGAAAAGTACAGTAACATTAATAAAGTTAAATAAATGTAAATAATCAAGAAGACGTTTGGTTAGTTTGTCTTTTTGCTCCTTTTGCATGTATTTTTGAGTTGAGTGCTGTATTGCTTGTGCAGTTAAAGCCCCTGCTGAAGTCACTTGGCCTTTTTTGACTGAAAGGAATTTACAATCAGCCTTACATTTTGAGCTGTCAAAACTAGTGATGTTTTGCATCTTTTTTTTTTTTTTTTGCCTTCTAAGCCCCAGTGATGAAGTTTTTTCTAATGTGTTTTGGATCTGTCCCAGGGTTTTTTTGCAACTGTAAGAGGAGAATGTTCATGTTCTCTGTAAGGTGCTGTTTGGATCCTGAACTTATTTTAGACCATTGCGTTTCTCGGAGGTCAGTGGTAAGATGCTGATTTACATCAGCTGAAGTTCTTTCCAAGAGTTGTGTGGTAGGCTGGATCCTTTCCTCTAAGACTAATTGGCGACCATCAAACTTAATTTTGGCTATTTTAGGTTCAATCTGTCTCTCTGAAAAACCAGTAAAGCTTTCCTGCTTTTCACTTCACTTAGATTTCAGTTGTAATGTATAATGCAGGCTTTCAGTTGTAATTTCAAAGCGTATGCAATGCAAAGCGCTATATCCGGACCAGATTGGACAATAGGGTGTGCCTGCATATACATCTGTATGTAATTCCCTTGCTTGTGTTCAGTGATGGAAACCACTTTTGATGTCGGGTATATTGAGAAGCACTGTGTACCCCCAGGCCTACAATAAGGAAAAGGCTCAGCTCCTTCCAGGGTGAGGCTCCGCTATAGGAGCAGTGATTGATGAAGGTACTGCCTGTCTTCCAAACTGTCTTCTTCATTTTTTATGTGCAGGCTGAAAGGGTTTCATATGCAAAATCTGTCAGGATATTTCAAATCCTACTGTTTGGCTTTATTTTACAGGTGATGAATGTTTGTATGAAAGCTTTCCTGAACTTCCTTTGGAGGAAGTGCCAGAAGCTGATGGAGAGGCTCCAAATGTCCAGTGTCCAACATCCGTCAGCATTCAAGAGCCATCTTCTCCAGCGACCTCCAGTGAAGCTTTCACGCCAAAGGAGAGCTCTCCTTACAAGGCTCCAATATATATTCCTGATGACATTCCCATTCCTTCAGAGTTTGAGCTCCGAGAATCCAACATTCCTGGAGCAGGATTAGGGATATGGACTAAAAGGAAGATTGAAGCAGGGGAAAAATTTGGCCCTTTTGTAGGAGAGCAGCGGACACACCTTAAAGATCCCAGTTACGGTTGGGAGGTAAGATACTGTGTACATTCTTTCGGTCTGTTGAACTCTCTTGCGTGTCTATAAACACAGAACTATTTGCAGAATTTGAGTTCTATCCTGCAGCAGTAGGGGAATATTTGTATGCATGAAGACTGCTTTTTGGCCTCTCACATCTTTCTGGGTGGAAACAAGTATAAAATGAGGAAAAAAGGCAGGATTTATTGTTGCTCTTCATGCATGAAATGTGTCTGGGTATTGGCAGGTGATGCCTCTTTTGTGAAAAAAAGAGGAATAAGTTGTGTTGTTGGAACATTTCTGTACCATTTTTAGTCTGCTCTTGGACGGTCCCGCAGTATGTTTGTGAGTGAGGGATTTGTGAATGACACTGCACTGTTTGAAAAGAAACTGGATGCTGCTTTCAGGGTTGTTTAGTCGCCACTTTCTGTCAACAGTGATTGCAGTAGCCCTAAAATGTAGTGCTGTGCAGCTAAAATCACTATTGCAGAACCTTGTGCTACTTGGGAACTTTGAAAGCTGGGGATTTGATCCTGCTTCCATTTAATTTAATGGGAATTTTGCCGTTCATTTGAAGTATGCTTGGATATGGGGATGATGTGGCTCATGTCACTTTGTCAGGTGCTCTGAGAAATCTTGCTTTTCCTGAAGGAAGGAAGGCCTACTTTGGTGACTACTGCAGTTGTCTCTTGCTTTTCCTGTCTTCAGGGCTAACATGTTTTCCTTGTTGTGGTTTCACTGAGGAGCTGGCCGAGATGCAGGTCCATGGTAAGGGCTTTAGACCCCAAGTGGTGCAGGTTGCCAGTTGTGTTATGGTATAACAAATGCTCTTGCGTGGGTTTATTCATAGTTTTAACAATGTTCTGTAGAAACAGAGTGCAATCTCAGCTTTCCATCTGCATGTTTCCTTTGGTTTCTGATAAGCAGAGAAGTGGAGAGTTTGCACAGCTCTCCAGGGGCACTGCTGACCTCTGGAGAGATGGGAGTTTCATTTTCCCAGGAAAAATGGAGTTTCACTGTAGGGCAGAGCTTTTCAGATACGGTGGAAAATAGAGGTTTTATTTGCTCTTAACTGTTCATAAATACTCAGTGAGTTCATTCTAAACTTTCCATCCAGCTGTTTAAACTCTGGAGACCTGTGACTATATGACAGAATAGTGTCAGAAGAAATTATAGACCTGGCAGCACTCTGTCGTTAACAGACCCTGATGCAATATAGTTCCTGGTGAGAAATCTTTATTATTTGAAAAAGGCACCAGGAAACCATAAAATCTGACCTTTAACCTGACCACAATTAAGCTCAGATACTGATAACAGAAATTGGAGCAAAACTGCTGAGACATGGCTGTACATGCAGGTTTAGCATATTCCAAAATTAAGGTATTTTAGACTGGATCCTCAGCTGGTGTGATGGAGGATAAACCTTGTAAATCTGAGGGAAACTCATCCTGATTTTCACACCCTTAGATCTTGATAATATGCTGCAATATTAGAGAGTAGTTTTCCGCTTAAAATAGTTAGGATTTGGGGGTCTACAGAATCCAGACAAGAAATACATGTCTTGATAGTGCTGGAAGCCCAGCTGGCAGATAAAATCCCTTTCAAGCTGCAGGATTTGTGCCATCTGAACAGTGTTATGTATTTGGGATGGCTGGGGAGATGCTATTGAAAAGTCTTGGAGCAAAATCATACAAAATCAACAGGCAAGTCCCTCTGCAATTTGGCCACTCATCTAGAAGTACCCTGCAGTGTCCAGGGGACCTTGAAACAGTATTTTTCAAGCAAGTGTGTTAAGTGCATATAATAACTGAAGGGAGACAGAGAAATGCTGGTTACCAGAGTTTACTCAATGAGTAAAGTGGCACGTAGTGAAGGTTAGGGCTGAAGGACAGATGTGGGGAACACCTAGTAGTGCTGGAGAAGATCTTAACAGTGCCCACCCACATGCTCATCATCACACTCCTCTGGAAACTACCACTTTGACTTGTGCCTTGGGATTAAAAAGGGAAAAAGAAGCTGTTACTAATATGTGGGTTCAGGCAATGTCAAAGAAAGTGTGGGATGGCAAGGGAAAGATATCATTTATTGAGGTTGAAGTACAGTCACGGGAATTCAAGTTTTTCTGTTGTCAGATTTTCTGCCTGAATGGGCACTTGTGGGAAACAGGGCATTTGTCCTGCTGGGTGCCGATAAGTCATTTAACAAATGGGGAATTCAGTCTGCTGATATAATAGTGAAATTTCATTCTTATATTTGAAATATAGGAAGGATAAAACTAAAGTTTCTGTACGCTACTGACCATGGATTTAAGTGACTTTGTAGCCAGAGAGGTTTTAAAGTCTTTCCACATTTATGCTTGCCGAGTGAATTGCACTGATGTAGATAAGGTCACAATATTCTCTTATGTTTGATTATGTGTAATTCCTAGAATACTTCATGGCTGTATAGAAGCCAGCCATGTCTGGTGGCTTCAAAAAGTGGGATGTCTCAACCGGCTCACACCGCTCACCGATCCCACAGGCCAAAGAAAACATTTTGCTGTGTCCTGGCTTACTTATTTCTTCACCTCACACATGCATTGCTCTGAGAAGTACATAATGGGGTTGCAACATTGCTAATGCTTGTGTGCTTATGTAATTCTCTCAAATAGACTCCCCTGTGGCTTCAGAGATGATTAAGTTATTGAAAAAAAATCAGTCTTTCAAATTTATCTGCATTTTTCTCAGTTTAAGGTGAAATACTGCATGTATAATGGTGTTTTATTCTCAAAGATGATGAAGGAAAAATGTCTTTTCAAGAAAATAGTATAAATGTTAAAATATTTTTGGAAGTAAAGCTGAACATCTTCCTCAGCTGTTTTTTGATGCTGCCTATGTTACTGACTTTGCTGTAAAAGATTTGCTCCTTTTCTGCAGTTGTTTAGGATTGCTCTAGGTAGCCTAGAGTCTTAAACTAGAAAACTTCAAACTAAAACCCTACATAACAAGGAAGAGTTTATAGCTACAGACAAACTTGAATGGAAAAGGCATTCTTATTCCCTTGCAAAAGATTGTCATAGTTTTGGATATTTCCAGCTGTGGGATACTTCCGACTTCCAGTTTTTGTGACTGACATCTGAGTTGATACTAGGATTAGCCTGTTGTGATTGGGAGGCAAGTGGAAGCTGGAGGAACTGCTGCTGTTAAATTTTGCAGCCAAGCAGTTGATGATAAAGAAAAATTTGCTGCAGGAGGTTGAGGAATTTCATGTGGCCTGTTCCTATGTTCCCTTATAGCAAGACTCTCTATGGCATTGACACAGAGTTTTGTCAGAGCAAGACTTAAGAAAACAATGTCTATTATATCCATTTATATACTTCAGCCATAAAACACACTGTGGGACAAAGAGAATTTGTTGTGATACAGTTGTGCTTGGGTCACGATTGGAGTGCTGTAGACCAATTTAAGTGAAAAGCTGTAAATTTGAATTTTATCTCATTTTGTGGCTCTAGAGCTGAACATTATCTAATCAGGTATTGGTTAGCTAAAGTACGAATCGAACAGGGGGTCACTGGACAAGGGGAAAGGTCGAGCTTTTTTGCAGTTTATCACTGAGGTTTTAGTATTTGCCGGCAGCCTGAATATCCAAGGGGGTCGGGAGGCTGTTGCTCAGTGGTTGTTTGAAAAAGGAAAATTGACTGCTGCTTAATCAACAAAGAAAACAAGCTTTTAAGGGATGGCAGTAATTTTTTTCAAACAAAAGCAAGGGAACACAAATTTAGTGATTTCATTGTGGTTCATGCCCTGCTATGAAAAACAACTAGGAGAGTATTTCAAAGAAAGCCTTTCAATAGGTCACCAAAGCACATGTACCTATCTTCGACCAGCATCTTCCAGAGTATGTCAAATACTCAAATTCAGGTCTCTTGCTGTTATAACAAACTCAAAGTCTTATTCACGGGGACAATTTCTTCACAGCTCTTTTTATGCTAAACTTTTATTTCTTTACTACGAAGGCAAAAATAGGAGCAATAAACTCTAATAAATCAAACTTGTCGCAGAAGTAAAAAAATATTTTAGAGCTTTGTAAAGCAGCATAAAATCTGTTTATAGAGCAGAGTATATTTTCCTGTCATGACAGTGAGGTTAAAAAACATCTCAGTTTTGGTAGAGTATGCTTGAGCTGATGCTATTGCTTCTAAATAGAAATTAAGAGGTTATTTTTTTACTTCTCTAACATTCTTGATGTTAGAGATGCAGCTTGGGGAAAGCTGCACAGCTTCCTAAAAATTGTTCTGGAGTACAGGCTTCCCACTAGTTTACAGACACCGAATAGTTGCAATTTTGAGTTTCAATTATGCAGTTTTTGGTTATCTTTTGTTTTTTTTTTTTTTTTAACTAAAATTTATTCTGGGTTCTAAGTGTACATTTACCTTTATGAAAATTAATATGTTACAAAATGTAAAATTATAGGGTTTTAGAGCTGGAATCTAGTGTATATGCTCCCAAATTTGGGTTTTAACACCTAAGCTGATAGCTTGGTTTTCGTGCTCTTAGCATCCAAAAACTTCCAGTGTAATCAATGGTAGTTAACAGCCAATTATTTTCTAAGTTTAGATGGGATTCACACATCTTGAAACTGAAATTAAGCTATTTCGTAATAAACAGCAACAATGCTGAAGGAGATAATTCGCTGTAGTCGGTGAAATCACTCTGGGAGAGAGCAGTAGATTGTCACTTTCAAAAGGAAGGATAAAACAAAATCTTTATCACTTCTGAATATTTTTCTTAGGGATTTGGAGTTTGTCCTAGAGTTGAGTACCTCCCACCCCCTTAATTTTCTGCTGTTGTTTGACACTCACACTACACTGGCTTTTACAGACCAGATCTTGACCTTTCCTTTAATTATTTTTAAGAGCATTAACATGCAAAGTGACTCCACACTCCACCAGGTGGTTGGAAAGTTGGAAAGTGTAATGTAGATCCCTTATCTATGCTTTGTATACGGATTTCAGCAGTATAGGGACTCCAGGAACCTTTGCAAAAATTGCTGTTGAAGCAAACACAGGAATAAGAATGTGGGTTATTCTGTGTTTGGAATTAAAAAGGAATTATTTGTGGAGGGTGGGGATGCTTTTTGATCAATTCAACACCGATGTGGGTTTGCAGATAGCGTGTTCTCAGATCAACAGACCATCCACTTCTGGCAGCTGCAGGTGGGGGTGACATCCTTACCTTTTTTTTAATACATAGGTGATGTTTTATCCCATTTGGAGATCAGCTCTGCAAGTCATAGAGTACTCTGGCTGAGATCCAATAAAGCACTTAGGCATGGGCTTATCATCAACAGGATTATCCAGGTGTTTGAGTTAAGCATGTGCTTAGCTGCTGTATTAAGCCCTCTGTAAGGGACATAGTGTTCAGTGCCACATAGGATGGAGTTCATACCATACATCTCGCCTTGGGTGAGTATGCACGACAGTGCTTAAGACAGCTCCTCGAAAGTTGTGTACAAAAAAGACATTACTTACAGTGCTGCTAATGTTACCAGTCTGAATTCTTCTGTTGTTTGCATCTGTGTCTTATGGTGAGGTTGTGACTGTCAGGTGCTACTGCACTAATAGGAGTCCTCTAGCAAGGCAGACAGATGCTTCATGATCACTCTGAGAGGTGATGTCGGCTGTATACCTCAATCAGCTACCTGGGCATTAACACCAGCTTTCTCCCTGCTCAGAGGGCATAGTTTATAATTACAAATGAGCAAACAATAGGTCTGAGTAGCAAGATATGAGCAGGTGGACTTGTCATTCAGTTTGAATTAAATGTATTGACAGCAAAGAGGGGCTGTTGGTCCTTTGAGGTGTTTTATGGGAATGGAAGATAGTTAGGACACAGGGACAAAACAGAGTAGTCTGCTGTTGTCTTTTTCTACTGTTCCTTACCTCGACTGTTAGTTAACATGATTAAGCACAGTGGGAGGTTGGTGGGATGTCATACTCTGTTTTTTTTTTGACAAAGCCAACAGCCTTCCCTTGCTCAGGCAAAGCTGCTGCTTACTGGAAGGGGAGTACAAACAAGATCTGCCGAGCTCCCCTCCCTTCTCTAATGGAGCTCTTCTCAGAAAATATTCAAAACTGTATTGCACAAAGTAGTGAGAGGCTGTAGCAGCTGCCAGAAAAGAAGTGCCACCCCCCCCGTCCTAAGCCAGTTGTAGCACCAGGACTGCTGTTCAAGGGGCTACGAAGTCATGCAGCCAACCAAAGTCACTGTGGCAGCAGTGTCAGGAAGAGATTTTACAGGAGGCTGAGTGGGTGCTGGCACGGCATAGCTGTGAAATCTCACATAAAACATTGTCTCAATTAAACCTGAAGTGGTTTGTGTGGAATTGATTATTTCTCCACCCACAGTGGATGCTCCACCATTTCATGGTATGGTTCTAAAGCCACAGAACCTCTCTGTAGGTCTGTGTGTGTATTCCCCACACAACCATTGAGGTTTTAATTTAATCAGAAGGAGCATTAACTCCTGAGGGAAGCAGAGTGAAACCATAAGGGTCAAGTGGACTTAGAACTAGAAGAGGAAAAGGAAATTTTATACCTTCTTCAGAGCAGAACTTGGGGGATGTTTCAGGAATTTGTATTCTTCAAAATGTGAGGTGATTGTTATTTGCCCAGGTAGATTTTACTCGAGCCCAGTAGCACTTTGTCCAAGCACTAAAAAAACAGTGAAAAGCTGACACTGATGTAGATTTATACATTTTCAAAGGTGAAGAAAAATAATTGAGATGTGTCAGTTGTCCCTTTAGAAGACAAAACCTGTAAATTGAATTTAGCCATTAAGAAAGATAACATCAGAAAGAAAAACCAAAAAGATAGAACTGAAGAGAATAATAATTGTGTCTGATAGAACTGACAATCAATCATAATTCTTCCCATTAAATAAATATGTTATAAAAAAATCATTATGAAATGCCACATTATGCAAGCCAGGATTCAAAGATGAGTTCTTTGCATTAAGTACAGGAGATGCCATTAAGGAAAACAGTCAATATGTCACTAAGCCATGGCCTGTAAAATTAAATTGATTTGGTAAATGTAAGTAAGATAGATCTGTTTGCTTTCATCATCAATTTTGAGTGGGTGAACAGGTGATGTCACCAACCTGGGAGCGATAAAGATGCAGGACCATCTGGAAAGCTTTGTGATGGATGGGCAACTGCTTTTGGATAGTGACAGTGCTGCGGTACTTTGTCACTTGGGATGCAGTACTTAATAACTTTTCAATACCATCATAATAAATTTCACTGCCTTATTAATATAGAAATGGTGAGTTATTACTGTGATGGCTATTGTAAATAACAAGAGATGCAGCTGTCAAAAGCTGATTATTTGGGCATGTTTCTTTAAGCAACACAGTTGACTTGGGATAATCAACGTATGTCTATACCAGCAGAGTTTATTGCTCTTGTCAAAAGAAAAAGCTGCATTATTCAAAAATTATATGAAGTCCATAATAAACAAGTTTAATATATTATCAGACTTTTCCTATAAGTTTCCTAACATAGAACAATAAATCACATTTAATAATGCCTTTCTGTGTACAATAATATCCTTATGCTATAATAATGTCCTTTCCTAACTCTTCACCAAACACAGAAGTTCTGAAAAAAACAGAAAGGTGTCTCTCACTCATCAGAACACTTACAAAATTAAATCTCCCTATTTCATTAAAAGGCTACTTTGGGTATAAAGCTGATGGGCTCTAGCTGTGTCTTTTATTTTTATTTTTTTTATTTTTTTAATTGAACAGATGTAGCTAAAAGTAATCTATGACAAAGAAATACAGACAAAATTATAACCATGTGTCCCTAAATACTGGCAGGAAAAAGCATGTGTGGGTGTTTTATGAAAAGCCCAGGACTGCTCTGTGACATTGCTGCTAATGTCATCGGTCTGAGGACTGGAAAGAAACAAAATGCATAGATAGCTGTTAGCAGAAGATGAATTACCAGATCAATCATTTAGCACCATTCAGAGTATTATACCATTGTTCCCTGTGAAGATAATGAAATCAATGATGTCTTCATTATTTGTGTAAAGAGACACAAACTTGTTAAGAACATCCAAAGCTTCCAAAGCTCCTCAAACATTATTTCCGTTGTTGTTTTTCATTTTGGATTTTTTTTTTTTTATTTTTTATTTTTTATTTTTTTTTAACCCTACTGACTTTGCCTTTCAGGCTCTAGCTTTGTCCTTCTTTTCAATTAAATGTCTCTCCACCATTTCTATGACTGCTGAAAAGAAAGCCAGCAGTCTATTAACAGGCAATAAAGTTCAGGAAGCCTAAGACTAGTTTCTTGGGTCAGAGGTGAAAATTGCATACTAAATGAAACAAAGGTGTGTCTTGATGGCTCAACAAGCAGTGGAGAGAGTATACATGTGGGCAGGAGGAGATGGTCATCATTAAACAGAAGCTAATGAAGAGAGGAGTTAGTGTATGGCAAATTTATTATTAATCCAAGTGAACAGAGAACTTTTTAGAGGATATAGCACTGAGATTTGGCATTTAAACCACTACCATTGAAATCTGGGCATTTGGTTTAATAAAGACATTACCGAACTTTAAAAACAAAACAAGAACCCCAACTCCTGCTTGCCAAAGCCTACAGACTGGGATGTGTGTTTGTCAGAATGGTAAAAAAATATACTTATTTGGAAGTAGAGAATAGAAACCAATAATTGGCTAATGGGGATATTTCCACCCCAGAAAACATTACTACAGCATTTTATTGACCTGACAGGCCTCATGTTTCCTGGCTGAATGGCAGTGGCACACACAGGAGGGAGGACATAGGTTGTCATAATCCAGCCCGATATTCTGTGATCATGTTAAATTTGGCACATACAATCAGCAATAGTTTGGAAAAAATACAAATGTTAAGTAGACCTTCCCTTTAAAATACGGTTTTAACATTTAGCATGGAAAGATGTAAAAGATCCCACAAAAAGCATAACATTTCATCAGGTGAAGCCTATGACCCCCCTATAAAGGGGCTCTTGTGTATAGTGGGTTTCCCAAAATGTTGTTCTTAGTCTTAACTTGATGAAGTGTATTGGCAACATGCATGAAGCAGGCTTTTTACGTACTGTATTTGAGACCCGGTGTGTAGCTGTTCAGGATTTCTGAGGGTAACATTCAGTGCCCTCCTATCTTCTTAAAATGGCCTCAAGTGGTAAATTGGATTTCAAAAAGTGTAGCTATGGCTGTATGGGTATTACATTAAAAAATTAAATATGAATATTCATATTTTCTGAGAAATTTGTGGTCATAGTATTTCTGTTGCTTACAGCAGAAGCTATTTCAAAGCCATGGCAATAATGCTGATTTTGTGCAAAAATGTAAATCTCCTGGATAGGAAAATGAAAGTTTAGGTATGGGAAAGCTTCAGCATTACTGCATTTACAGAAAATATTCTTTAAAGACAAATTCAAATAGTGATAACCTCTGCACAAGCTAAAATTTGCATGTGAATGTGCAAAAAGTAATTTTTCTTACTAGGTTTAATAAGCATCAACCTATTGGGAATACTACAATGTCTAGGCACCCAAATAAGCAGTTAACAAGGAAGAGAGAAAGCAGTTTTTCTTTCTTTAATGCTAAACCCAGAAATTATCCTACCAAGTCCTCTGTGTCTGAACAGAAAGATGGTGCTGATGCCCAGGGAGAGCACCACTGTGTTGCAGTGCCTTGCTGTGACCTTTGAAATATGCCTTCTTTTTTGCCCAGAGGACAATATTTTACTATTTCCCTCAGGTAAGACTATACAAAGAGGCTTTTTTTTCTAATTTGTTTGAAGATCCGTGGTCTCAAAAGCATTTCCCTTGACCACCTGACCCCAGGCAGTTCACTTCTCTTTTCTTCCCTTGTCACTATTTTCTTCCTCCTCCCATAGCCAGCGCTACTGTCCTCCACATGGTCCCAGAACCTTGTAGTCAGCTGGGATCCTTGTTCAGCCTTGTGAAAAACCTTGTAATTTCCTTCTGCACAGCCTCTTCTAAATCCTTTGCAAGTCCGATCCATTTCTGGCCCTTACATCTGGCCCTCATCTTCCTCACTTCATTTTTCAGTAGGTCACTGCCATAATGGTAGCCTTTGCCTCTGGCATTCGTTGTGTACACAGTTTGCTAACCTGATTGTCTTTAGGTGCTTGCATAAATTTTAGTCTTCTGCTGCATCCTTTCCTATCTTAGCTCTCCTCATGTCAACATTTCAGTGTCCATTGGTCCATCTAGGCTTGGTGCTTCAGTGCTTTTGGGGACACAGTCTTCCCAAAAACTCTTTACTGTGCTTGAAGTATGACCACTTTCACCCTTGGCAAAGCAGCTCAACCCCTACAAGTAAGGAGCCCTGCTAATTCCTTTCAAAAGTTGTTTTTTTTCTTTTAATCAAATAATCTCCTGAATTTGATAGCTAACATTATGAAAAGGGCAGCATCTTAACTACTGTCCTCAAAACCTGTTCCCTACTACTGATGCAAGCAAAGATAAATAAAATGTGATTCTCTTCAGTCAGAAATAATGATGCCCTGTTTTCACAATAGTTTAATTATTTGACTATTACAACTTTAACAGAAGCTGCTGTGTCTGTGAAGAAAGCCACATAGTAGGGAATTAAGCTGGGTAAGTGTGACTTGTTTGGCATTTGCATTCAAATACTTTTTTGCTTCTGGAGCGTTTTTCAGAATTGACTATCTGCTCTCACCACCCATGATAACAATGCATAAGTAGAAGATGAAAATTCTGGTTTTCAGCCCCAGCATTCCTGAATAAAATTTAGCTGACTGCAACAGTATCATTTATGGTGTGATTTTTAGTGGTTTGAGTTTGAATGGGATTAGAATAGGTGCTTGAGCGGCTTTTGTCCCCATGCTAATGCCCCTGCAGCAGTGGGAGTCAGGAGGAGTGAAATGATGACCTGAAATAGCAGACGGCTACAGAGCTGGATTAATGTGAAATGGGGCCCTCATCCCATCCAGGCTGGAAGTCTTCAGCCAGCCTGGGGGTACCCATCCAGGTTTACACCCAAGCTTTCCCCATCACACCCCATGCCACTGAGCCCTTGGTTCTTCCACAGTGAAGAGATTCCTCACAGTGGGCTCCAGCAGACCTGACAGGATGATGAGCTGTGTGCCATGCTGAACATGAAACAGCAGAGAGATTAAAATCCAATTTGCCCATGTTGTGATGGGCTTTGTATATATTTTTTTTTTATACATGACAAACGCATTTGATGTGTTTGGAAAATTTGGCAGTAGCGTTCCTCCTCCTGTGATATTGCCAGGCTTGCTCTGTAATGCTGAAGAAGAAGGAAGAAAAACAAACCCTTAGTGTTGGGAATTATAAATAATTTGATGCAACAGGTTTAAGTTACCATTTTTGTGGTGAAAAGAAAAGCTTAGCATGATCCAGATTTTCCTTGGTTTCCTCCCATTCTGCTGAGAAGCAGAGGTATTCACATTTCTTTGTCTAACAGTTTTATAATGTCTTAAGAGATTAACAGTGAGCATGAATGAGGGGCTGAGGATTAGACGACAAAAAGCCGGGGCTGTCCACTACCTTGTTTGCACATTTTACATTTTTCAGCATTGCTGCGTGAGTATAGAAACTAAGGAAAGATAATAAGGACCAGAGTCCCAAAAGTGTTTAGTGATTCAAAAAAATTCAGATGCCATGTCAGAACTGACAGAATGATGGAGCATTATGTGGCAGGACCCACTTTTTTGTCTTAGGGTAAGCTCTTGCCCTGAGTGAATGCAGATGTTATCGCAGGATCCCAGACAGACAGTCAAGTGAAATGTGACAAGCTGTCAGCAAAGTTACACTACGTTGAGTTTGCTAAAATATCCCAAAGCTTTATCACAGTTTTTATATATATATATATATATATTTATATATATATATATAAAAAACTCTTAGCTCAATCAATCAGGGAATAAAAAGGGGGTGGAGGAGACAGGGAATGGTCACAGTAACCTTTCCAGTTGGGAATCCTTTGAATAGTTCAGATGTGGCTGTAAAGTTTTTTTAAGAGTAGGGGAACATTATCATCTGAAATATCTGGAAGGTTAGATTGGCATCAGTAAAACTTCTGAAAGCAAAGCTCAAGCATGGTAAGGCTGTTAACCACATGTCATACCATGTCAGTTATTCCTTGAATGATTTGGGTATTTACCCCTGTGAAATGCTTAGTCAAATCAGTAATAGCAGTCAGCAGAAGTGGATCCCAGCAGTGCTCAGCTTGTCTTTCTCTTTAACAGAGTATCAGCTTCAGAACAGGAATTTCATAAGCAATTGCAATTCCTTCCCTGATGGCTTTTTGTTTTGGTTTTGGGAAGGAGTGTGTTTTGTTTTCTGTTTGGTTTGGTTTTTTTGTAGTTTTTTTTTTTTTTAACTTAAGAAATAGATGCAAATGAGCTGGTAAAATTGCAAACTGAATGGCAAAAAGGATGTAAAGTGAACTGATTAAAACATGCTAGGAAAATACAGATATATGTCAGGGCAAATCGATGCAAATGATCCGAATTCAGATGCTCTGAAGTCATAATGAGGCTCAGAAAATGACTTTTGTTTTTACTTTGGGGTCTGCAAGAGAGGTTTGTTTTGTAAATGTTGTAACAAGATATAAACTTCTTGAATTTTGAGTAGAAAAAGAAGGGGCCCATTCTGCATAATCTTAAATATTTAACTGTCAAGAAATCTGCAGGGAAGTGATGTTATTTATATGCCAACACAATCCTAACACTGCCCAGTCTTTTCTTTTGTTTTAATACTTTGTTATTTAGAAAATATAAATATATACCTTGAAACGCAAGGATTTTTGCACATGCAGCAGATTTTCACTTTTGGATTAGGACTGTGTCAAGTTCAAATTTTACATAATTAGAAGACAGGGAGCTAAAATACTGATGTTTTCAATTTATTTCACAGTTTTATTTTGAAGGTATATTTCCTTATTCAGGCAAGTAGATTTTGATTTGAAAATGCTAAAGTAAATTGCATGTCTGTTTTGTGAGTAATATATATATAATCATTCACAGGAACCCCTTTAATAGTCTGTATTCTTGTCTTATTACTGTTAGCTTAAGCCTAAATTTAACAAGAAGGCTGTTTATAGTGGCACAAACTAATACATTTTGCTAGAATATGAGTTGCAGTATGTTCATTCTTTTCAAAGCAGAGCAGAATAATGCATGTGATTTATAATCAATTTAGGTCTCCTTTTGAATAAGATGATCTTGCATTATTTGTTTCTATATACTGCAAATATTAATTTACTGCTGGAAGCAGGGGGAAAAGGGAAACATAGCCAGCCACAATTTAGTGCAATTTGTGTTATAACAAAATGTATTACCAGACAACGCAACAACCTTCCCTGATTTGGAAAAATGGGATGCAAAGACGCTTAAGAGATGACATCTCTCATAGTATTTTTGCAACACCCCCTGAAGTAAACAATCCAAGTAAATTAAGCATATGGAGGAAATGATTGAGAATATGTTTAGCTGGTAATCGCGCTCATGCTGAAGTTTTAAATTTCATCTGTCTGCTCAGATCTATTGTGATCCATTAAGTGGCTTCCTTTTTTTCTGACAAATTGAATGCTGCAACTGCAAGGAGCTCTTTTGTTCTTTTAATTCAGTCAGCATGGAAATGATTTTCTCATTTCAGCCCCTTTTCTGTCCTCTCTTCATTGTGTCAATAAAATAGAGTTGTGCAGAGCTGCTCTAATCAGCTTAGAGTGCTAATTCATTGCACTGGGATGCTATCTGAGTCTGGCTACAGGTGGGCACTATAAGGGGTCAGTCTCCAGGGGAGTCTAATTGTGTCTCGCTTGAGTCTTGTTTGCAGAATAACTGAAATCTCAAACCCCAGCTTAAGAAAGGAAGGGAAAACTTGCAAACACAGGCATATTGGAGAACACACGGTCTCTAGATGCACCACTCAGTCTAAAAGTTTTTATTTTAATGCTGTTTGGGGAAGGGAATGCTTTAGTTCAGTGGCAAAAGATTAATAAGAAACTTTGTAGATCACAAAAATCTAAATAGGAACATGGTCATTTTGAGATACAGGTGTGCAAGAGAGAAACAGATGCCATGGTGTTGGTGAAGGGTTTTAGGGGAGGTTCATCTCTAAAATTTTGAGGCTTTCAAGAGACTAGCAAAAACAAACAAAAGCCCTATTTATATAACAGATCTTCTCTGCATGTGCTGGTAGTGGTCTTGAGCAAGCTTTTTGCCAGGGCACCAGGGTACATGGTGCAAGGGAATCTGCCCCACACTGAGGAGCCCACAAAATCCTCAGGCAAGTGGGGCAGGGAGCCCAGACTGTCCCAGTCCCACCCCACAGTGCCTAATCCTCACAGCATCCACTTCTTTGCAGCATCAAGGAGCTGTGCTAAAGGCAGCAGGTGATGCTTTCTGCTGGGAGATGCTGATGGGGAAAGAGGTGGGGATTCCAAGGTAATGTCTCTTGTCCCTTTATCCCAGGATGGGGAGTGTGGGAGCATCTCCCCCGGGATGTGTCCTTGCCTCTGCCAGTCCTGCAGCCTTGGGCAGCCCTGACACTTTTTCCATCAGGGACTGAGCAGCCAGAGCCCAGATTTCCCTTAGAGATGTGATTTTTGCTGCCAAATCTCTTTCCTGATATATAACACCAGCACCTCCAGTGATGCAATAAGTCCAAGTCTGCTCCTAGTGCTTGTTATGCAAGCCAATGGAGATGGCCATGGGTGAAGTAGTAATTATGGGTCTCCTACCAAAAATTTTTCAGCACCTTAAAGATGGCAGAGCAGCCTTGGCACACCTCCTCACTGGGGAGGAAGGGCACAGCTTCTTGCAAAGCAGCCGGTGACTGCGGAAAGAAAAATGCAGTAAAAGGCCTAAAGAAAACTGAGCAAATCATAAATTTCCTTAATGGTGTAGCAAAAGGTAACAGAAACTTGATTTGGGTATCAGTTTGGTTTTAAATTAACATGAAGGTTTTTCACACAGAATGCATTTCCCGTGCCTGCAATTGCTCATGCAAAAATCTGGCACTTTTTGGAATGACTTTAAAAATCTCAGTCCTGAAAAATATACTGGGTCACTACTAGCCTCTTGTAACCCCATGTAACTGAGGTGTTCTTTCACTTGTGCATAGGAAAAGCGGAGGGGGCATGGCTGTGGCACAAGGCCCTGGGGAAGAGGCAGCTCCTCTTCTGGAGCACAGGGTGTTTGGGAAACAAAGATGTGACAAGGTCTCCCAAAAGCTGGTGCCTTTTCTGCAGAGAATCCAGTACTGGCTGCAGAAAGGATTTCAAGGCAAAGTGGACTCTGCAGGGTATCAAAACCTCATCCTTAACGGCTTCCATGACTGCAGTTGTACTTCCCTCCAAAGTGAACCTGATTTGAGTGTGGGCAGGACTGTTCTCCGTGGGTGTATTTCCTACAGGAGGGATAAGCTGTCAGTCTATTGTGGTTTTGTGGCAGAGCTGCTACCATGAAAATTAGTTAACATACCTGAAAACACCCTTGGGCAGGAAATCATAGTGCTGCTCTGTGATTCAGGGGTGAATAGGATCTCTCTATTATCAAAAACTCCATCAGGGGAGAGGAAATTAAGTTCCTAATTAGACAGTGTCCAAAGGAAGAAGTGAGGCATTGAAGAGATAAAGAAAATTGAGAGGTAGCTGATGCACGTATCAGGCTAATGATAGAAAAGGAAATAGTAGAGCTTGAAAGGTCACTGACCTTATTAGGCTCTGAGAAAAGTAGTAGATCTTCAAAAGCTTTCACCTATGATAGGTTGACAATGTGTGAAGTTCTCTAGATGGTCAGAGAGGAAAGACAGCCCAGAAAGAGCATGGGAACAAATTAGGTAGATTACAGTGAACTGCATAAACGCAGCATGAAAAGAGGAATTCAGACTAGAAATATGCAAAAATGTTTCCTTATTTGATGAGATTTTTTTTCAGTACAAGTACAGGATTTTCTTTCCTGCTTAGTAATTCTTATTTTTTTTAAACTGTCCGTTAAACTCAATAATGTCTCCTCACTGAGTATAACACCTCCCTAATGAAGTATTTACTGTCTGCTAAACTGAAATATTTCAGGGGTAGCAATTCTGAATGTTAACTTCAGTGAGATGAAGCTAGTGCTGCTAATAATAGCTTTGAATTTAGCCTTTGAATATAAGAAACACATTCTGCATCACTTAGTGAAAGCGTTACAGCTGCCTTAGTGGTAAGAGACTTTTACCTTGGAATACCAAACCTGGCCAGCTGCAAGAGTTTTAAACCCTGTTATAGGCTATTTTCTCAGTAGGTAAAATCTCCTTGGCTATTTAAATAAGATATTACAAGAAACAAGTCTGTAGCAAGTCGAATGAAATACCCCTAAAGCCTGACACCTCCTAGCCTCTCTTCCTGCAGCAGTTTTGTGTTGTACGTAGGTGATTTCTCAGGGCCTGCAAGGCCTGATTAAAATCCTCCCTGCTGCTTCATGTATAAGCATTGGTGTGAGTTTAGAGGTAGAGTTGCTTCTCTGTCTTTCTGGTGAATGCTTAAGTTTTCTTACTCTGACTGTTGGTAGGAAAGTGGGGGGAAGGAGTGCAAAGAAGAAAGAAGAGGAAATTAAAAGTATAGCACTGTGTATTTTTCATGCAACAGGACCAGTTCATTTACAATTTAACATAGCAGTTTTTCAATCAAAATAAATGAGGACAAATTCTCTGCTGATGAAAAATGGATGTAGCACTGTGACTTTCCTTTAACATAAACAGAGTATGAGCTACTCCAACAGGACCATTATAAACCCAATGTAAAGACAGACCATGAAAAAGCCTATTTTTTCTCTTTTGCTGGGAGAAAGTTATGTTTGGTTTTGTTGTTTTTTTTTTTTTTTTGTGGTTTTTCTTCTTTTCTTTTTCTTTTGTTTTTTCAATGCTGTGAATAACGAGGTGGTTGTATTCTGAAATTAAAAAACCCTTTGCAGACAAATGGTACCATGTGGCATTTGACAAATAAGGCAAAAGATGCTTCCTAAATCTACCTTGAAGAGCTAACACTTCCCCATCATCGGAAACAAAACACTTCATATCTTTATTTGGTGCTTGGGATTCCATCCTGAAGAAGACCTGCTTTGTAGGACTTCAGCTTGTAGGCCAGAAGTGCTGCTAAACCCATTGGCAGGAGAGCAGTGCATACCTTCATCCTTAGGAGGGCTCTGCAGAAAGGCATTAGGGGTGCTAAAGTTCCCAGAGATGGAGAAGGGCTGCCATCCCTGATTAGATGTGGTTTGTAATAGTATCGTCCTGTTTTCACTCACCACGGTAGAACATTTCTACTAGGCTAACAAGGCACAGGGTAATGAGAAACATGCCAAGTTTAAGGGAAAGAGGAGTCGAACCTGCGTACAGGAAACAAATGCGATCAATTACCCCAAGTGTAGAGCTCGCAGATACCTTATCTTAAGGCTCCTTAAAGTAAGAACTTGATTGTTTCCAAATGCGTCTAAGCAGCTAGTGATAGAAATGCATTAATACAAGAGACACATGAAATTTTATTACCTCCAAAAATTGTTATTATTACTTGCTTTGAGAGATACGGAAGAATCAACACAACTGTCTTAACGCATGATCATAGCAATAAATATATGACTACCTATGCACATAGGCTGTACATGTAGAAGCAGAGTTTTTGCATTTTTTTTTTACAGTAATCTAAACAATATTTTGAAAAAACACCGCTATTTGTTGCCATATAACAATCCTCTTTTTCACTTCTTTTTTTTTTAATTTTATGGTTGAGGATTTTTGTTGTTGTTGTTATTAGTATTGAGCTTGTTTTGTTTCTTCAAAAATTTTAAAAAAGACATTTTCCTAGTGATTATTCTTGTAGGTGCTACACTGTAGAAGGCTACTGAATTCAAGTTGACACTGGAAATGGAGATAGTTAGCTGAGATTTCTGATAAATGGTGTGTTTTCTGAAGGTACATTAGGAGCAGCGAGAAATGTGTAATGGCAAGCTTGTATGAAGGTGTGGTGTTGACCTAAAGTTGTGTGACCCTACTAGGTTTTTTATATAAATCTCCTATCTTTAGGACAGGAATATATTCTTTTTCATGAAATTGCTACTGTCTTTAAGAACGTCACCAATGGATGAATTAGCAGGAGAAGGGAAGCCTCTGTGGGAAATCTAACATACTGCTCCCTTATATGCAAGTCCCTCTGGAATTAGCAGGAATTGTGTGGGAGGTACGATGGAGGTATATTACCCACAACCTATGATTGCATTAATCACCCAAGATGAACATGGCACTTCTTACACCTTGTGAGTGGGTTTACACAGGCTGAGAGTGTGACTTGAGCAAGGCAGAATGCTGCTGCTTGTTTTAACAGGGGTGATGCCAGCTTCTCATATTTCCTTCACATGACTGTATTCCATAGGAAAGAAATTTAGAAGTTGGGCATTCAGGACTGGTGTATCAGTAGAAGGAATCCAAGTACAATTTTGGAGGGTTTTGGCACTAGAGACCAGACTAGATTTCAAAGGCGTCTGCTCACTTTAACACCACACCTGATCCACCTTTGTATAATGTGGGCTGAAATAAGGGCTAGAACATTTGAATTTTGCTAGACATCTGTTGATATAGGTGTTGTTATGTAAGGGGGTTATTGCTTCATTCTTCAGGGGCAGGCTTGTTTCCTTGAAAATGTTTGTGTCTCTCCTGGGCTGATAAATTCAGCAGCATTTTTAACACCCTATTCTATTTGGCATTGTTGTTTCATGTTTGAGATAAAAATTAAGTTGTTCTAACATTCATGCACATCTACGAATTCCAAAATGATCAAGTGTTTATTGCAAATAGTCATTTAAGCGCAGCTTAAACTCTTCAGACATGCTTGTTACAGTAATGCATGTGGTGGTTGTTTCAGAGGACATTCAGAATGCAAAAAATAAGTTTCAGGCATTTAGCTGGAATTATATTCAATGCTGACCTGTTATGGTTTATTAAAGTTCTGCACTTTAGCCTGGAGACATTTGCTAGTGCAAAAGTAATGGCTGCTTTAACATCCATGTACAAAAGTGGAATTTAAGAGATTAACTTGCATTTGACCTACTTCAGCTCTCCTGGTAATGAGGGGTGCAGAGGCACAGAATTAATTTCTCTCAATTTGTGGCTCTCAGGGGTGCTGCTAAGTTTGAGAGTGCTTGAATTTTAAGAGTCTCCTGGTGTGCTGAGAAGGTTTTGTTACTGCACGGAGTTCTGTTAGTGGCAGGGGCTGAAGTGCCAGTTTTATCTATTTGATTAATAGCCTGATTGAGTTTTAGTGTATCTTTGAAAGAGAAAAAAACGTTTTCTCTCCCACTCAAGCAACATTTTTTCCCACATACACTGATTCTCCCATCCAGTAACAGCAACTCAAAACAGCCAGTAGACTGAGAAATGTCTGCTTGGCTTAAGTTTTAGTCTGCAGCTCTCAAGATGGATTTTATATACCAGATCTGTCTCACTCTCACAATAATCTTGAATTTATTTAGGATCTGCTGTATGTTTGTTGTGTGTGATATTAATGGGCTTCATTTAGAGGATATAACTCAGATTGGTATTATTTGGAGTGATACGATTTTAAAAGGTAGCAAATGACTGTGCAGTTATTACTCCAGTGTTATGTCTTTTGCCACAGTATTAATGCATCTAAAGAGATTTTTGGCAAGGCAATTTATACTCTCATGAAATTGGCTGTAACTGCTGAATGTACAACATTTCCTTTTCTCCATGATTTTAAAAGGTCAGGTTTAATTCCTTATTGATACACTTCATCCCTCCTCTTCCTTTTAAAATAGCTGCTGTTAAGTGGAAGACTTGTTTGTGCAGAATCAGTACTGACATGACATGATTTTTTTTCCCAGCTCACTGCATTTTATCAAGGAAATAAACAGAGGAACCAATAAGACATGTAGTTATTATCCTGTATCAAATATGCATATTGGGGAATAGGATAAGAAAGATAAAAAGATTCTTAAAGTTTTCTAAATAAATTTTTATTTAGCACATTATCACATAGGAATATTGGCATTGAGAGTTTATATTTTCTAGAGATTTTAAAGTAAAAGCTACTTCTGCTTCTGTGAAATCTCCAGTTACATCATAGCACAGAAGAGTCTGGAGACTGCATGTGTATAAGTTACTGCTTACCAATAAGCACAGTATTAAGCATAAAAATGCTTATTAACCATATCAAAATAAAACATGTATGTTTGTGTTTCATATATGAGGCACTGGAATGGGTTGCCCAGGGAAGTTGTGAATGCCCCATCCCTGGCGGTGTTCAAGGCCAGGTTGGAAAGAGCCTTGGGTGACATGGTTTAGTGTGAGGTGTCCCTGCCCATGGCAGGGGGGTTGGAACTAGATGATCTTAAGGTCCTCTCCAACCCTAACTATGCTATGATTGAGTTGTGCCAGAACCCATATCAACATGCACAACGCACTTCTACAAGAATGCAATGGTATTGTGTAACATTTACCTATCTATTTAATACAGACTATTCCTTTTATGGAAATTCACAAAGCCTTTGCCAGGTTTGATTGTCAGATCCTCCTTCCAAAACACAGTGATTGCAGGAAAACATAGTTTCTCTCTGGATCAATAGAACAGTCCTAGCTGCTTATTTTCAGCAGGCCTGGACTGATCAGTGCTTTTACCTTAAGGATGGCTGATCTTTTCAGGTTAAGGAAATCAAGTAAGATTGTTAAAATGAGGTTTTATACACAGAGCTCTTCCACAGGGCTTCCTGTAAGGGCATGCACAAAGACATACCTCAGTGCAGTTGGTTTTGACATACCCGTGAAGGATTTTCCTGGGTTTTGGAGGGAGAAACCATTTTGAAGCTTCACTATTAAAGCCACATTCCTATGATGAGTTCTTAAAAAAAAGTATCAACGCCATCCATTTCAACCCTGGGGAAGCATATCTTACTATGATGTGCTTTCTTGATTTTGTGGGAATTTTTAAGATACTGTATTAAGGTTTGCTAAAAGAAAAAAAAACCCAAAACCAAACCCTTGAAAAAAATTTTATTTTAAATTGTTTTTACACTTCTTTCATCCTGTTTAGTTATTGCCATATATGCTTCAGTGAAAAACAAAAGCACCAGTATCCAGTCCGCTGTACAGAGTTAATGTCCTGCTCTTTCCCTGCTCCTGAGAGTTGGAGAGAGTTTCCAGCTCCACTTTTCCTAGCAGCTGCCAATGTTGTCAGCACTGATCTGTCAGAAAGGATTTTTCCTGGCAAAACTTTGAAGCTCCTTGCTGACATCCCCAACAAACTAATTGTTGTCTCCTGCCTCCGAGAGTCCTCTGAAGTCCCAACGAGTTAGTGTCTTCTCAAGAGATGAGAAGGGGGACTCACAAAATCAATTTATCAGGCTATTACGCATTGTCATCAGCCAAAACAAAAACCTGCTGAAGACAGGAGAAAAAGAAGAAGAAATGGGTCTCTGAGAAAAGGTTACAGAACATCCATCTTCTCTCCTCTTCCGATTGTTTCCTTTCTTTACCCATTTTCATACCCATTTCCCTCCACTAAAAGACACTTTATGACAAGCATTGTAATCTCTTTAGACCAGGGGGGAACCTCTTCTTTAGGACTGAATCTTTGCAAGGCATGAGTGACAGCGGGAAGGGGTCCAATTGCCACTGAAGACACTAGGCAATAAATCATCCACCCTGGCATCAAGTGGCTGGACTAGTCCCCACTTCCTGATGGCCACCAGAGCCTGGCTGTGACAAAACAGCTATTGTCAGTGCCCAGCAGCCACATTCCCTCCTTCTCTCGGCTGAAGTTTTAAGTTTACCTAAGGCATAAGAAACACAGATCATAGAATAGAGGAAAGAAAAATAAAAAAGGGAAAGTCGGCTGTGGGGAGTAGAAGGGATGTGTGAGAATGATGCTATCATCATGTACTTTTGTAAGTCCAAATACTAGTGACTGAAGAAGTGCCATCAGGTTTTTATTGCTAATTAATAAAATGTCTTTTGAAACCCTCTAGTCCAGATGGTGATTTTGTTGGCATGTTTCTAAGACTTTCCATTTCTAGATGATCCCTGGTGCTGTGGTTACTCTTTAACCGCGGTAAGGCAGTGCTAGGAGGTGTGTGCTGTCATAAGCACAACAGCTCTTCACTAAATAGAACAGTCTTAAGGAGGAAATACTGGATGGAAAAATAAGTGCTTGTCACCCAGATACAGAGATTGGAGCGTGTTTTGGATTCTTTCAGGCCAAACCCAAAGATCTTTGCATTGTCAGGTTATCACACCAAATACCATCATGAGATCATGAGTGTTTTATCATTTGCTACTCAGTTGCCATAAAGGAAACTAAAAAAAAAGAAAAAAAAGAATGTGTCGGGTTTGTTCCACACCAGGAGGCTTGTGCGCTGCTACTGCATAAAGGACGTTTATAGATAAGTTCTAATCAGCTTGGAGTTACATATTAACTGATGAGTTATGGTAAAGACAGGAATAAAAGACTGTAGTGGGACAAGTCTTTAAATCTGAAAACCCTCAGAAGGTCACAAAAGGATAAGAGTAGCAGAATATTTATCACTTCTGCATTTTTATCCTTATTGATTTTCCCCTCAGTGTCATTAGGGTGTTTCCTTTAGACAAATGAGCTAGAGAACACTAACCATTTACTAATTATTGTTGATCCTGGGAAAAATGACCCGTTCTCTCCAGAATACCCCTCAACTTAGTGCACTTGCTAAATGTGCAAGAGAGGAACTTGACTCTGGAAATTTAAATAATGAATTAGTTAACGCGCCATTGACTCCTTTATTCAGTTGTGGTAAGTGGAAATCTATGTGCGTTTGTTTCCCAATGTGCTGCTGTTCTGTTTGTCCACTGCCCCAGTTCTCAATTATAAGAACCTTTTGGGGTATGAGAATGCAATAGATATAAAAAAAAAAAAAAAAAAAGAAAAATAGATGCCTGGAACTCTGTAGTCAGGCAGACATGCTTTTCATTATCATAAGAAATATAGAGATTATATCATCCTTCCAAATATTGACTAGCCTGGGGGCTAATAGTTTTTGTTTGAATAAAACATCATTAGTTTTTTCATGATCACCACGGGAAAAGCTGACAAGTAGATTTTTCTGTTAGCTGGTATATTTTCGTGACAGTTTTGTAAGGCTATGTTATGCGGTTCTGCATACAATGAAACTCCGTTTTTAGGAAAAAAATATTATTCATTTTCTTTTTAACTGTAAATTGATTACACTGTGCTGAACCTAGGAAAAGTAATCAGTACTCTCTCTTTTAACATTTTGAATTATTTAATGAAAAGCCTTTAAGGTCTTTGGATTCACAGTCAAATTGCTACAGAGAGTAAATGAGACGAAGGTTTTCCTAGGCTCCATGGCGGTTCTATCCCATTTCATCATCTTAACTAAAAAATAATCCTATCTAACTTGAAATCCACAGCAGCTGTAAGTAGAAAATAAATCCAAACCACAGCTCAGACTTGTAACCTAACAGCTATCATAAATAATCAGAATCTATTTGGAGGTGGAAGATGGGACATTAGAAGCTATTTACACTACTAGAGTGATGCCATTGATCAGTAACAGCAACCCGTAGATAAGACTCATATGATGTCATGGTTATTTATGATGGGAATTGACAGTAAAGCTACTATAGAACTTTCTTCCCGACAGCTTCATTCATTTCTGTTTGTGATGCATTTTGCTGTTAAAGAAGCAATCAATAGCAAAATTGTGGTGATAAAAGTTATTACTGGTTAAATATATGAAAAATGTGCCTGTGTGCATATACATATAGAATGCCAACTATAAGAACATTAAAAAATTAGGTCAGCAGTATTTATTTAATATTTTTATTACCAATGTACAATAAAGCCATTTTATGTTCCTTGATGAAGAACATGTACTACAGTCCGATGTATTTTCTAATCTCATCAAACTTACTGTGACCATGAGAAATGCAGTGTTGCAAAGATTTAATACAATGTTACCATATTTCCAAAGTAAGCCTTACGGCTCATAGCGCATTGGTGCAAGGCACCAAAGAAGTGGAGAAAAACATCCTTTTCAGGCCAGGATCAGACTTGGGAATCTGATGTCTGTGTCCAGCATTAGCAGCTTGCACCCAGCAATTAGAAGAGTTTTAACAGCAAGTAAAGGCTGCTGAAATACACAAATACCCCCAGACCATGTCCAGTGTGAATCCATGCAAATGCGATTTCTGGACTATTTAACCAAAAAAATAGGCAAGAAACCATTCTTATATGTGCTCTTGGTGAGAGGTAGATAGTAACATGAAAGTGAGACCATGGCCAGGCTTAGAGCAACGGATCTTGTTGCTGCCTCTTCTAATACCATGGATTGTTCTTGTGGGGCTGGTGCTTTCCTCCCCACAGATGTGAGCAGGTGTTGGGTGGGCACTTGCGAGAGGAGTCAGATGAGGGGGTGTGCAAGAGGTGTCCCAGAAGGCCAGGGATGACCCAGCCAGGGCTGGGTGACACTCACTCCCCACAGTTTCATGCTTGGTCCAGCTGCAGAGCATGTGTGGGAATTAAGGTTGTTTCTATTATTTCCCTGGAACTACCCATTAACTAATATTTTGGTTGCTATTTTTGTATGAGCTTTTTTATAGTATGTTCAGAAAATATGTTGATAAAAATGCTAGCAGAAAATACTGACAGAATAGGGCAGGATAGTTTCTACATTGTATGAAGGATCACATTAGCCTACTGCTTCCTTCAGCTCTCAAATATTTTTTGTATATTTTACTTTTTATTAGGTAACTTATACACAAAATGAATGTTTCATTCCATTTTTGTGACATAAGCTTGGGGGAAGAAGGCGGGGGATGGGAGAGGTTGATCCAGTTGTCTTAGTTAAATCAGAGATGTAAAGATGATGGATACATGCGTAGTAACGTAATATACCCTGCAATAGTCAGTCAACTGGAATTGTAATCCTACTCACTCCAGAAACCAGCACTAGAGATTGACAACTAAAACTGATAACACACAGAAACTGTATTAAAAGTCATGTGAATCACCAAAAATTAAAAAGCAGCATACGGGAAGCAAGAACAACTGAAATATTTATTTTCTGTAGTGTCCACATAGGCCATAAACTGATTACTAAAAATATACTAATGTTTATAGGCCAACTTAGTCCAATATTATCGGTTGATTAGCAAAATCAAAGGGGTTAGCAGACTAATGCTGACTGTTATATGCTTCTAAAGTAAAGCTTTTTACTGAAAAACCAACAGAAAATACATCACAATTAACCTAATCTTGTCTAATGTATAAAATTCTTTAGTAAGTTCACCTGTATGTAATCTCCTGCTCATGAATCCCCATCCTGAGGAGAACTGGCATATCTTTTAAACAATCCAGGCTCTATTTTGTATAGTTCCTTTATGTGTATGATTGTATGTACACATCAGGTCAAAGGCAGTTTTTCCCAAGACCATTGTTAGCCTGGAACAATAAATATTAGACTTAATTTAAATGGGTCAGAGTTCATTCTCATCCACTGCTCATCTAGAGGGTAAAACTGTCTGGTCAGTCATTTAATCAAGACAGAAATAGTCAGTGTCCACAAACTGCTAATGAAAAAATGTATGTTTGATGGAGCTTCTTCTAAGCCATGACAAATCGATGTGTGATGTTATATACATGTATATGTATGCTTTTTGCTGATTGATAGAAAATTATGGGGTTTTTTTGAGATTTATGCTTCATACCTAGGAATGTGGTTATCCAGTTAAGTAGTGATGTACCTCTTGGTGGGGTTTCTTTTTTTATGTGATGAAGAAATATTGCCCTTATTAATATTTCACACATTTTATAGGTAATACTACCTCTATGACTTCACGCTGTTCTTCCCAAATGGTCCCCAGGTTGTACTCAGGAAATGTTATTACAAGACTTTCTGTCGTATTTTGTGAAAGGATGGGTTCCTCCACCTGGCTGAAAGCAGGGGTGATTGTGCTGGAATTTCAGCTGCCCTTCCAACAGCCAGCAGCACCGCTACTCCCTTATAGCTGCTAATTATCATCCACAGGGTAACAGCAAACTGCTAAAATAAGGTAGGACAAATGGGTGGATCACAGACATTATTTAGGAAACAAGGCAAGCTTTCATTTCATGTTCGCTTATGGCTGGCATTGTGTTAAACCCATCACAGAGAAAACTGATTCAGGATGGCACAAAATGTTTTCCATTGGTAATCTGCCTAAAATGTCATTACTGGGCAAACTGCCTAGAATTTTGAATTTTCTCCTTGGAAAATGAGGGTAGTGTTTTACTTTCTTCCAGCATCTTCTAGCTGACATTTCCAAGGCACTTTACAGATATTACATTTCACGGTATTTAACCATATAGGTAAGTTGGTTTTTTACAGGGAGAGAAACAGAAGCATAGGGAGAGTAAAATGGCCATTTCCATACTTGGTAGCTAAGGGTTAGGTTTATAAATTCTCTTTTTCTCTGTCTAAGCATGCAGCCCAATTCTCAGTGCTGCTCACCAGCCTCCATTAACTGCAGAAATTATGGGGTGGATAAGTTTGCCTCTTTTGTTTCCAGTGTTTCAGAATGTGCTCGACTCCAGCTGTGTTAGGTATTTTTTTTTGGTTATTTATGCCCAACAGCAGTTATATGTTAATGGCCCATCTGTGCTTTGATGCTGATGCCTCCGAGATGAACTGGACGAAGAAAGAGGCTGCTCGTGGTTGTTTGGTATTTTATAATGTTAAATGTGTGCTGATCATGTCAGAAAGAAACACAGTGGTGCACCTTCATACCGAGGTTGTCATCAGTTATGTGGACCGCAGTCCCTCTGGGGAGCATCCGCAGAGCACTGTTGTGCAAGTTCATGGCCAAACTTGCAACACCAATGGGTCCCGGTCCCAAAGATTTTTTTTTTAATCCAAGGTGTACTAATTATTGTTTAATTATGAGGTGGATTTTCCCTATTCACTACCAAAACAGTCCTGTTGAATACAACCAACATCAGTAAAAAATTGCTTCAGTCATGTTATTTCAAGTGCATTGTAGTAAAGGAATTACCTCAGTGTTAAAGGGGAAAAAACCAAAACAAAAGAGAAAGCCAACCAACCAACCAAAAAACCCCACAGAAAAAAAACAACAAAAACCAAACACCAAAACCAAAGCACCAAAACTTATTTGGATTAGTATCAAAGTTGAGTAGAGTTTATGCAAGCTCATCCTTAGCAGCTGAATATGAAAATTCTCCTCTGTCCTGGATAATCAGCTCCTTTGTAAAAGCTGCTCCTGTGAGGTTATATATAGTTTTTACAACAGTTTTTAAGAGTAGAACACCCTATACCTTAGCAAATTTGCATGCTATAGCACATATCCCTTGAACTCAAGTTCTCAGAAGTTGCCACCAAGCTTTTTCACATGATCTATTTTCTAGCAAAGCCAAGCATCTTAATCCTTTGGGGACCATAACTGAGAGCTTCTGGGGTCAGATCACTGGCTAAGTCAGCTCAGGCTGACCAGAGGAAGGTGTTTCTGAAAATATGGCTCTCATACATACGGTTTTTCATCTGAAATCAAAGGATGCATCAGGTTCTTGGGGTATTCATGTGGTTGACTGAATTCATAATGCAGAAAATGATTGAAATTGAAATTCATAGAAAGAATATTACATGTAAGAACAGGGTCTATTCCTCCCTTTGAAGACAAATGTCTCAGAGATTGCTTCAGTTCAAACGAATGCCTTTTTCATCATTTGTAATGCTCCAAATTTCCAGTGAAGGTGAGTTTACCATGCCAGGGCTGAGCCTGGGAACTGCTGCTGGTGTGAGCCCTGCTGAATGCAAGACACATCTTGCATAGCATCAACAAGTGCTAGATATGGGCATGTGTTCACTGCTCTGCTCCATAAAACACTGCCTTTTAAAAGACAGTAAAGCCCTGAAACTCACAATGTGAAAAAAGTTGCCTTTGTTAGCATTTATTAGCAGACCACATTGTCTATTCTATTGCAGCATACAGGTTTTGGCCTCTGATGAGCTCATATCCATTTTGTTCTTGGGTGAGATCTCTCTAAATTAAAATATCTCTAAATTACTTAGTCCCAGTCTGAGCAGGGTGTTCCCTGGAATCCCCTTATTTTATTTAGTTTAGTTTACCCTCAAGTTTCTTTTGTTCAATTACTTTCTTAACTACACATATATCTGTGATTAGCAGGAACGCCAGATAGGACACAGGTAAACTGTGAACAAAGATTTTTGCCCCTTGGGGTATTTGACCCAGGAGCTTATTTATCTCTGGATGTGTCTAGTCATATCTGCTACTCCCACAGTCCAGAATTTGCCCAAAGTGCCGGTTTCACACATACATATGCATTTATCCAGATTTTCAAAGCATATTTTTCATTTAATAGTGGCTCAATAAATTATGATGATGTATTTTGACATACTAGGGAAAGTGATTTTTTTTCTTATGTGAAACAGTTGGGAGGGGAAAAAAATAACCTGCTGCCTTCAGGATTTTTGCTGTCAGCCATCTACTGCTAAACCTGAACTTGGGATTGTTCCACTGATTTCCTGGGACTCACTGCAGCAATGGATTTCTGCATTTGCTCTCCATTTCTGGATGTACTGACAGTACATCCAGAATGGAAGGGAAAGGGAGGAAGGAACCAAGTGGAGATTCAGACCCCCTCCTTCTCAGTTCCTAGAAGATCCTGCAATACTCTCTCAACTGCAGAGCTCAGACCACGCCACACTGAGAGGATGATGACTGTATAAACAAGGTAGGAAAAAGTTAGACATGAAACTAAGGCCAAAACCCAGATCCTTTGGACTCCTGTTTTCATGTGAGAAAGGGGAAAAGACTCGAACAGCACCTGCCGAGAATTCTGATAGCTGATTGCACACCTGGGTAAAGCCATAATAGGTAAATACTGGAAAAAAACTATTGGAGGAGCCTGGTTTGGAGTTGGTCTTTGCTCTGAAAAGGGAAAAAGGTGTGAAGGCACAAGGATCTGGCTTGCAGAATACTCCTCCTAGAGGCTGCAGGAGCCTCTGCACCAGCCAAACTCAGGGATCGTGAGAGCACCTTCCCCGCTGCAGCACTTGCTGCAGCTGCCGGGAAACCTGATTTAGAACCAGTAAAGCTGATACTTAATATAAAGGTTTTGTTTGAGGAAATATCCTCATTTGCTGCCTTACACTCTCTGCAAGCCTTGGCTGCAAGTGGTGGCCAGTTAATCAAGCGCAGGTTGCCAAACACTGTCCGTGTCTGAGCTCAGTAAAGCAATGGTGCTTAAAAGAGCTTGGAGCAATTCTTAATTGTGCTTGTTCTTCTCTTGGGGGCTAATATTGCTCTCTTATGGCATTTCTCTCACCCCTTTCTCCTTTCTTCAGACTGCAGTAACCTCTGTGTGTTTGGGAAAGTTCTCACTAAGCTACACCTCCAACACCATATTTGCTCTAATTCTTCCTTCCTCATTTGCCCTAAATTGCAGAAATTTAACGATTAGGAAGAATACAAAAGTCTCTGTCTAAAAGATACACCCATAATGAATATATGGGTTACCTTGCAGTCCTACTAACCTTGATTGTTTTTTTTAGGTGCATTTTAAGCCATCTCTACAGTTTGTGTAAATTACACGCACAATATGGGTATGTGAATACATTAAATATGTTTTCATAGGTTTGCTTGTCATATCATAAAAGCTGCAATAAAATACTGAGAGTATATTATACTTATTAATTTACATTTGTAAAATACAGTCATTAATCACAAAGTACTAATAACAGGTTTTTTTATTGTGTTGAGGCAAAACTTGCCAGCTTTGACTATTATGACTGACTTTACAACTACTTGCCTGTCAGCTTTAAACATGGTAGAGGGAATATTTCACGGTGAAAATGCAAGGTCCCTAAAGCATCTGGTTGTAAAACTGCAGTAGGTTCTGAAGCAATAATAAAGCTTGTGATGGATGAGTCACGTGAAGCTTCCTTCACCAAAAACCTGTTGCATTTCAAGCTTATTATTCTCTGATAATAGACTTTCAGGACCTGGACAATAGCTGGAGCTTTCCCCTTGTTCTCAGGGCATGAATGGCAGTGCTGGGCAGGGTGCAGCTCTGATGGGACACAGGAGACATCCAGCTTTCCCAGCCCTGTGGGATGAGAGGCATTCTCTGCCCTGCACTCAGTGCATGGCCCTTCTCACAGAACTGTGTGAGACTGAGACTCATGCAGGAGCATAAGGACCTCTTCCAGCTCCTCCCCTACCTGTCTGCACTTTGCAGCTGCTAAAGGTTTCCTCTACTGTAAAGGGACACAGACCTACCTTACAACTTGGTGGTTGCCTGCTGTGAAAAGCATTTTGCCTCTTTTTAGCTCTCAAGAATGTCCATGGTGCTGGAAGATGGATGAGTATTTTGTCTTGGGTGTCACTAAGCCCCTGCTGACTCCAGTGGGATCAGTCCTGTGGGCTTTGGATTTGTCCTTGGGATGGTTTAGCTGAGCTGCCTTGTTAAGTCAGATATCATTTCCCTCAAACTGGCCTTTGATTTGCTAGATTTTTATCCATCTGAGAATCAGATTCTGTGAAAACACCTCAAGGAACCCATTATACAGCTAAGTGGAGAGTTTTCCCATAACCATATGTTTCCTATGTAAATGTATGTGGTGACCTTGGAGCCATCTAAATCCCTGTGCACATCTCAGTTGCTCACTGGCATTTTATTTATTTTTTTTTTTTTTGGGTGAATCAGAAGTAAAATCAAAAGCCTCTTTGAGGATTACTGAAAAGGGATTCCACATGTGTTACTGTGTGTGCACAAGGGCCATTTATTTCAGAACACAATGTCACTAAAATCAAATTAGTATAATCTGAACATGCTTTTAAAAGATTAAACCCCCAAAGATGAAACTGGAAAGCCTTTTGAGTTTTTACAGGAGGCAAGCAATTTATGTGGCCCATCGTGTGCATTTTCAGACCAGTCTTGTTAGAGCAGATTTTCAGCAGAAGGGAGAACTGGAGTTTCAAAGGACTGTAGACCTCAACAGGCTATTGGGACATTTTTAAAATGATCTGTTCTCAATGCCATCTTTCTAAAAGAAAAACAACCCTTTCTTTCCAAAGTTATCTCTCAATGGCTTTTAAGCTTTCATCCTCTTTAGGGAAGGTACACAGCATCCTCGAGCTCCGTTAAAATGCCTGGATCTTCAATTCCACCCGTCTCTAAAGAGATGTTTTGGCCTCAAAACTCCTTAGGAATTCCAGAAACGATCTTGTAGATACAAATTCTGCCCAGATCTTCAGTACAATATTAAACAGAGAGCAGCTAGAAAGACACTCTCACTTCTTTTATTGTGGGGAAAAAGCCCTGGCTCTCATCACGTTCCCTATCCTTATCTTAACAGTAAATTTAGAAATCGAGGAAAGTGCTTTAGTGACAGAGTTAAAGACTGAATCCTCTGTCCTCAGAAGAGATACAAATCAAGGTCATGCCCTTTCTCTTGTGCTCTCCCAAAGGTGCTTAAAATTTGGTTTCCTCTTGCTTGCCTTAAATCACATCTTCTCTAAGCAGAAATGCAGATATGCCACTGAGAGGGACTAAACTGGACAGACAGAGAAAGTCGGAAAAATTTCACCCAAAGATAATATCCATAATTTCACATATAGAATGTAAATTAAATTTACAGAAATTAAAGTCCACAGTTTCAGAATATACTACGTAGAAGTGCATATATTATGCATTTTGCCTTTAGAACAAAGGAAATACTAATATTGTGTATCTGTGTCTCTTTTTTGTGTATTTAGGTAAGTATATTAATTTTTACATCCCAAGATCAATAATATGTCAGGGGAAATGGTTAGAAAAGTTGTAATCAATCACAAAGCAGATACAAATATCCACTGCACCCCAAAGGCTGTAGCTATTTCTTCATTTGTGGGTTTTCTTTTTGTTTTTTTTTTTTGTATATGCATGCATCCTTGAATTCATAGGTAGTGTATGTTTCACAAACTTGTTTGTGCATGGCTGGAATTGCTCCTGTTCGTGCCCATGACTTTCCTGTTTCCCTGTGGTGAATGAGTGAACAAGTCTGGGCTCTGCAAAGGGATAGGTTGTGGCAGCATCCTAATAGAGTTACCTGGGGTTTTCTGAAGATCCATTTCTGAAGACCATTTTCAGGCTCTGTACTTAATGTTTTGCAGGCTTGTTAGCTTTCATGGCTTGATTTCAGTAGTGTGTCTACATGACATTTATTTGCTTTATGAATTGAGGTTTTAATTCACTTATTTTGCTTTTAGTGAGTGAGTGGATCTATGCTGTAAAGTTTTAAGACTTGCTCTTGAAACACTATCTTCTTGGCTAATAAACTAAGATGATGACAAGATCTGCAGTGAATATTCAAATAAATGTGATTACTTCATTTCATGTCAACAGAGGAGGTGAAAAGTGCAGCTCAACTGGCTCGGTAGGATTGGAAGGAGGGGCTGGGAAAAAGCAAGAGACAACAAAGAGATAGTTTGTAAGATTTAGTGGCTTTTTTCAGCAGGGGTGTTGCGAAGACAGTGTTGCAAAGTTCAGCAGGGTCAAACAAAGTGCAAAAACTTTCTTATATTCATTAAGAAAAGCTTGATACATGCTTCCAAAATTCAAATAAGAGGAAAAAGTAGATGGACAGATGGTGTGCTACTTTTACCTTGTCTAAACAGGCTGAAGTCTGTGCTGAGTATATTATCCTTTTTATATCAGAAGGTAGAAAGTCCACTGTCTTTCACAAACTATAACTGTGATAAGATGGTCTTCCAGGAAATAATAAAAGACCATTACACCAGTGATGGTGTTTCCTGGCTGAAAGACTGACTGACCCAGAAAGGCATACTTATCTAAATGAACTTTCTAACTTGCATGTTAGTTAATAATAATAATTTTTGAAGGCATATTGGACAAAGCTTGGTCAGGATTATTTGCATGCAGGCAATTAGCTGTGCAGTGGGTATACTGAATTAGCTCTTTTGTCACAGAAAATGCAGTCACCTCCAGGAAGGTGATATTCAAGGGAAAGGTAGGCCAATATTTGGTTTATCTGTAGACAGTACACAATGTTTTTCATCTAACGTGGTGATGCTGTTAATGTGGAGCAATAAGATGTTTGCACAGATAAAACCTTTGTCTCAGATGACAATGGCAATGTGGGTCTGTTCCACTAACCTTTGCTCTGATTACAGGGTGTCCTTGGGAGCGTCTCTATGCAGACTTCCATATGATGACTCACCCTCGGTGATAATCTTGCTTCAATACTTAGAAAAATATATTATTTGCAAGTAGCAGTGTTAGTGGTGTTGCTATATACTCCAGCCATATGGAGTTTTCTGTGTGCAGTAATTTCACAGCATATTTATAGAGATGGGTACCCTACTTTGCAAAACAAGCAGGTTGTGACCGCTCATATCTGCCCTTGAAAATCTGCCATTGGACATCAAGGTAGAGGCAGTTAAAGTGCGTTAGACATTCTTTACCAACAAAGATGCCTTGCTCCTAGCACAGGAAGTAGAAATATTGTCAATGATAAAAAAAGGATGGAAAGGTAATCTAGTTGTGGGAAGAAAAAACATTCATTATCAAAAAAAGAGCATTATATCTATAAAAAAATACTGCACCCAGTTCAATAGATCAATACTGATAATAGATAATTGCATGCTTTTCGCCAGTAATTTTGCACAGAGTATTAGAGCTGAACTAGGAACATTCCTGGTATTATAGCACATTATAATGCATAAAACCATTTAAAATACAGTTTTTCTCAAAATTTATGTTACATTTTGGGCCTTTTTTGTATTTATTCCTTAGACTGTATAGACTGTCTATCTGGATGGGTTCTTGCAAGATTGCTTGTGCTGAATCTTATGCTGCAGATGTTCCTGCTGGAAAGGCTAACGGCCGATAGCAGAAATTCTGCCTTTTCCTTGGTAAAATCTTCCTGGCTGACAGGTAGCTCTAGGTGAGGCTTCACTAGCGAGAAGCCAACAGGAATGAGAAGAGTGATTGGTCTGTACTGCTAAACAATCTGCAGTTAAAAGTTAGTAGGGGCTCAGAGGGAAGAGGTAAGTGTGTGGGATGCTCCATGGAGACCCTACATATCTCCATTTGTGCAAGGTTAGATTTTAGAAATTGCTGAAAAAACTTATTGTTTCTCCAGCCTGCCTTCTTGGTTTCTTTCTGGGGGGATTCATCATTGTGAACTTGCAGGGGCTTTTGAGAATAGAAAAGAAGGTTGATTCAAGGGACTAAGTTCTCTCTTTCCTGTAGGTTCCTGTGCTTGTTGGATTTTCTGTGCATGTGTATTCTTCTGTTGTCTTCCAGTCTAAACAAGGATCATCATTCTTACTTGTCTTCCTGGAAGCTGCATTGCTAAAATCATTAGTATCTCTAGAGAGTGCTGAAATTTTCGTATTCACTGTCCCACCCATGCAAAATCTTAATTCCTTTGATCTTCCATTGTAGGAATGTAAACAGTCGACCTTTCAGACCTTAAGCTTAGATAGTTTCTTCCAGACTCCTGATATAAAGGGTTTTTAGAATACTTGTCCAACCTGCAAATCAGTTGATAAAATTTGTTATCAAATTTATTTGTAAGAATATTTCTCTAACTTCAGGCTATACATAAGAAGGTATTATCCTGGAAAGAGGCATTGTCAGAAAGTCACAAGCAAGAGAATATGGAAGGTTATTGTTAATAAAAGCTGTCATGAAATAACAGTGGTGATCAGCATAATAAACTCCTCTCTTCTTCCTCACTTGGCAAAAAGCTAGTTTGTGATATCAGTGCTGCCGTGTTGTACTGCTACTCTTGCAGGAGCTGTGATGGCTCTTGCGAGGGGGAGAGTACAGGGGTAGCTAGGCAGCATAGGAATGGCTGAGGGAACTGGGTTTATTTAACCTGGAGAAAATGAGGCTCAAGGGGGGACCATATCGCTCACTTCAACTACCTGAAAGAAGGTTGTAGTGAGGTGGGTGTTGGTATCTTCTCCAAAGTAACAAGTGATAAGACAAGAGGAAATGGTCTCAAGTTGTGCCAGGGGAGCTTTAGATGGGATATTAGGAAAAAAATTCTTCACTGGAAGAGTTGTCAAGCATTGGAACAGGCTGCCCAGAAAAGTGGTGGAGTTACTGTCCCTGAAGGGATTTAAAAGATGTGTAGACATAGTGCTTAAGGACATAGTTTAGCAGTGGACTTGGCAGTGTTAGGTTAATAGTTGGACTTGATGATCTTAAAGGCCTTTTCCAGCCTAAACAATTCAATGATTCAATGATTATCACTGCTGGGAGCAGTCATCTTTGCAGGTTGTTTCCAAGCTCTTCCTAAAAAGGTTACATGAGAGTTGTTTCTGCCCAATAGTTTAGTTGAATAGTTAATATTTCAGTACTGCAATGCAATAGTAATAATGACACTGTAGTAAGAATAGTGAGAAGTTAGTACCACTCAGTTTTTCTCTGACAGGTAACAGCTTCTATAGGATCAACTTTAAAATTCCACTTTTCACTTACAATTTCCACTTTTACTTACAATTAGCCTAACTTGTCTTTTTTTTTATAAGCCCAGCACAGTGATTGAATTGCAAAGCTCTGCTGCCTAAACCTAAATACTTAGGCTGCTTTAACATAATCCCTTTTGTTTTTGAATTTGAAAAATCAAAAGGGAAATTTTGAAATGCTGTGCCTCACTCCAAGACGGCAATTCCAGGGAAATTTTTATTCTGGCTAATGTACAGAATAAATGCTTTTGAAGCACGGTCTTGTTCTTCCCATTTACAAACAAGCAAAATGAATGATTGTTTTAACAGTATTGAGTAATTCTAAACACAAGGTGATTATTTCTGCAGTTTATTTTTTCACCACATGGATGTTAAGGGTTAACAGTTCCCCAGCATATAACTGACAGTGATAATATTCTCTTTAGTCCAAAGAGGAAGAAGAGGGGAGTTGCTTGTTATAAAAGCAGGGAATTTCTGGATCTTAGTAAAATAAACCAGGACTTTGTTTCTTGAAGTAATTATTCTCTGGAGAGAGAATAGGAAAGATGGAGGCAATTAGGAGTGACCCTGCATCACTGAATTGTTGAGAACTTCTGGATCAGTGGCTGATGTTTTCATAGCTCCATTTAAGCAAAGCTTTTTTAAACTGTTCTTGCCGCAGCTAGAGAAAACAGTGTTTAATGGCTGGTCCAAAGCCCACTGACTTTATGGGTCTCATCATGTGCAAGTGTGGGGTGAAGTGGGGAATGGGGAGGAAGAAGAAGAGTTCAGGAGGAGCACAGGAATGGCTCCCAGGATGCAGGGTATGCCATCACCCTGTGGTGGAGGGGGGGAGACTAAGCTCCTGCATGGTCCCAATCCACATGGGGTATGTGCTTTTGGGTGCTTATGGCACCCCGGACTCTGCTAAGGTGAAGCTGTGCAAGTCATTACATCCCTCAGGTGGCCGGGGTCACCACATTTACTGGAATAGAGAGGAAAAACAAACCTGGGAACACTTTTGGTAACCTCCACCTAACCCCTTTTAAGTAGAGATTTGTGCTCTGGTGGGCTTTTCTTTCTTTTTTCACTTCTGAAAACTGTCTTTTGAGTACTATCATTAAAAACTGTTTAACTTTTATGTGTGAAGTTGGCAATGAATTACTATAAAGCAAATAAAACTGTCCTAGCAGCCTGAAAGTGGTGATATAGCAGATAGCATTCACACCCTCATCTTTGTATTCCTTTCCTTCAAGGATATCAGTAGGCAAACAAGGCTGAGTCTCTAATATGTTTAATAAAGGAGCAATTTCTTAAGTTTCCTGACCCAGCTGTGGGAAAGGTAAAGCACTCATCCCTTCAATCTGCTCCAGACCAGTCTTGTTTCCTGGGTACAGTGGGATCCAACCACTGTTGGCTTGAGGTCCCTGAGAGCCAGGTTTTGGCTCAGATCTTCTCCCTGGACCTCTAATTTGCGAGCTCTTTCCTTTCTGTGGGGGCTGATGAATAAAGAATTTCCAGAACAGTAAGCAAGCTGTAGCCTAGTAGTACAAGCAGCTTCAGTAATGCAGACATACTTTTCTCCACCGTGTTTCTCAACTACTATCACTTTTCTAATCTGATATTATCAGAGCACAGCAGTCGCATGAAAAACTGTTTACCTGGGTGGCAGATGCGTGTAAGGACCTATCTCCATGTCGCATACCGATGCAGAGGAGGTTACTGTGAAAAAAGGCATGCAGATTTTTTTCATAGCTTGCATGTTGTTTGGTTTGTTTGATGTTCTTCTAGTTCTGGCAGACTGCGGGAAATTGTTTTTCTCTCTTAGAGGCCATCACCTTTTGAATGATATAAAGGAGTTGCTCTGTTCTTCTGAGTTGTTTTTCTGCTATATATTTACTTAACAATTTTATTTTCTGTGTAGCTGTTGAAAGAACAGGAGTTTGTAAATTACACAATACTGAGCAGTGGACACTATCTATGGCTTTAAGCCCAGACACTGTCAAATGCTTCTCCAGAAAATCATTGCGAACTACAGAAGTATCAACTTTGTGGGTTTTTTTGTGTCTGTGTTTTTTGATTTTTTTTTTTAATTTAAATATTTTGTTTCTTTGTTTTTGCTTAGTATATTCTTATTTGCCTTGATAGCTGGCAGCCAGTTCTCAGAAGGGGTTGGAACTGGGTTGTTGCGCATATGGAACTGAACATCCATGGTCTCGATTATTGAAAAATTGGACAGTTAAAAAATGAAAATAAAATACATGTTAGATCTTCAGACTCACTCTCTTGTTATTTGTTATCTTTGTGCATTAGAAGTAAAAATGTCTTCTGCCATAATAGTAATAATTCTCCTCACTATTATCCTAGGATTTCAAATTACTGGATAAAGCGTTACATTTTCTAACGCACTTGTGAAGTTAAGTCTTATCCTCCCTTCCCATTTTCCAGATGGGAAAACTACGCTGCAGAAATGAATTTACTTAATACTATATAGACACTTCCAGAGAAACTGGAAAGAAAACCATGGCCCTCCACTCCTCTCAGTTAATCACAGGACATAGTTTCTTCCCTCCCATCCCCTGGTGTGAGCGGAATTGCACATTTGATATCAGGGCTGCAGTGCCCTGGGGAGCACTGGGTCATGGATGCATGGCTCCGATGTGGAGCTGGGTAGCAGGATCCATTCCTGTTGTGGTGCAAGCTGGCACAAGGACATGTCTGAGGTTGCATGTGTCATGCTTCCCTCCTGCAGTTCTACCCACTTGGACAGCCCCACAGTCTCACCATGGCGTGTGCCATCTGAAGCATCTTTTAAAATAACTTTGGACATCTCATTATGAATCATACCTATATCCTATTACTGTGAACGGAAATCACAAACATGGAAATTAGTCTGTGTTTTAGTTATTATAGTTGGGCTCGGAAAAAGCAGGAGCCGGCCCAAGTTACTCAGAGCTGTACGAGCCACTTCTAAGGCACAAGGGATGTGCAAGCACGTGGTTTTGACCTCATCCAGCAGATCTAACCCAGATTATCAGTCTGTGCATCTTTGAGTTGTCATTTATGAGAATTAATGGTGTTTCTTTCTGTTTAGGTAAACAGTTTGTCTATCTAAGACAGAAGGTTTCTCAGCTTTCCGTTTGGTTTACATATATGTAACTTAAAAGTTCCATTATTGAGCTTGTTGCTGCAAACCTTTTTGAACTGAAGCCATTGTGTATATATTCTGAGCTCTTCTTTCATTGTATAATTTTATAAGCATCCATCATTTGTCTGACAAAGATTTTTTTTACTTTCCTGGGGCAGAGCTGGGAAATTTGCTTGTACTAACTGACATATTAAATGCAATGTCCATTTGCCAAAGGCTGCTGATGCACTGAGCACACATCTCTGTCTATAGCCATTTAATTATATAATGATCCTTTCCACCAAATCAATCAAAGTGAAGAACAGTAACAATATACACAGGCAATGACAGTTGTCATCAATAGAGAGATACTATTGTTCTTCGTAGAATAAATTATTTGTGTTTTTTAGTTGTTACTTTTCCAGATCACAAATTAGTTCACATGTTGGCAGAAAAAAAGTTCTTACCAGTCAGATGCTGTCCTGGGTTCAGCAGTAGCAGCCATTTTTCTCCTTCTTAGTGCTGTGGTTTTGACTTTCAGCCTGGGAACAGCGCTGATAACACCAATGTTTCTAGTTGCTGCTCGGTAATATTTACTCTGACCAAGGACTTTCTGAGTCTCATTCTCTGCCAAGGAGGAGGGGAAGCCAGGAGGAAGCAGAGATAGGACACCTGACCCAAACTAACCAAAGAGGTATTCCATACCACGGCACGTAATGCCCACCATATAAACTGGGGGCAGTTATCCGGAAGGGCTAGATCACTGCTTGGGTTAGGCAGTGGGCTGGGTATCGGTTGGCGGGTGGTGAGCAGTTGTATTCTCTTCTCTTGTTATTTTTCTTATCATTATTATTATTGGTGGTAGCAGTAGTGATTTGTGTTATACCTTAGTTACTGGACTGTTCTTATCTCAACCTGTGGGAGTTACATTCTTTTGATTCTCCTCCCCATCCCTCTGGGAGCAGAGGGGAGGAAGTGGGGGAGTGAGAGAGCGACTACGTGGTTCTGAGTTACTGACTGGACTTAAACCATGACAGATGCTTGCAAATATGCCTCAAACAGAGTACTTTTAGACTTATTCCAGTAAAACTTCAAGTGCGTGCCTTAACAACCTGCTCTAGTCACTTAGTTCAGCACTAAGCCCAGGCTCACCCTTAATATTCCCATTGATTTGCATTGCCAAGGATACAATTTCCCTCCAGTAGTAGGTTTCCCTCCGGGGGAAAAAAAAATAGAAAAAATCCCTTCCTTTAGGACCATGCTGGGTGCTGAGCAGGCCCAACGGTGCTAGTTCTGGGACACAGTGGCCATGAGTTTTCTGTGAGCTGATGACATGTCTCGTCTCCCTCCTCTGTAGCAGTGCTGCCCACTCACCTGCAAACTGTTGTCTAGGAAAACACAAGAATTTTTGCCCAGAATCTGTCCACTGCCAGGCACGGGTCCACTCAATGCACAACAGGGACCCAGTCCCAGTTAATATTTCTGGGTGTAACAGTGAGGAGAAACCCCTGGTCCAGGGCTGGGGAGAAACAGGGGCAAATGCAGAGTTCTGATTAACACTCAGGGCTGGGACTTGATTAATGTGCCCTTAATTAATAACATCCTGTGCATACCTGAGTCATGCAGCTCTCCTGTGCCTTAGCTCCTTGCTTGTGCTGAGGATAAACACCTGCCTCATCGGGCAACTCACTAATCACCCAGGCTTGGGAGAAATGGCTTGGAGATCCCCAGGAGGAAGTAATCTCACAGATGTCAAGTGTCTTTACTGGCAACAGTAAAACCGTTTTATCATTTCCTTGTGCTGAGTTTGAAACAGGCAGAGCACAAAGTCACACTGGTATTTTTCTAATGACTAAGTGGTGCAATTTATAATAACCTCACAAAGATATTCTTCCTCATGCATATGAAGTAATTTGCAGAGTAATCATAATGATACAACCAATCCCACTTCACTATCAGATGGTGGCATAGTAACCTTCAATCTCACTTTCTGTGTTTTAATGTGGTCACAGGTAACAATACAGAAGTTAAGCTCATGTTTCAGTGCATTTTCCAGCTCACACCTAAAACTGCAAATCTAACACCCTCTCTACCTCACGCAAAGGATCCTTCGTCTGGTATTTGTTGTGCTGCAAGGAGATGGTATAATTTGGTTTAACTCATATTTGGAATTTTGTTTAGTTAATTATATTTTGTCTCAAATGCTTACAGACCAGTGTTTCAAGGGGATTGCTTTTGTACTGGCTTTTATGAAAGTCAGCAGAAAAATATTATTCTTGGCTACTGTCCTGATTAACCTAGACATTTTAATATATGTTATGATAGGTCATTTGACAGATAGTCACCTGTACACTGTGATCAACTCTGACTTGGCCACTGGGGCTGAACTTTAGCAACTAAGTGTTAAAATTTCCCATCTTTGGTTTGATTAATGTTTCCTTTTGCGATCTAAAGGGAAAACATCTAGAGAGATCCTTCTACATGTACCAGCCAGCCTGGACTAGTGGGAAGGGACTGCAGAGGCTTTTCAATGAAAAAATCCTGTGAAAAATATAATATGGACAATCTGTCTGTGTTGGTACCTTTACTCCTGGTTTGTAGAAAGTAAGTCTTGCATAGTTTGTGTGCACAGAATGGCTTTATTGTTTACCTCAACTTTCTGTGTACATTCAGATAAAAACTCCTGAGATTTAAATACCACATGGAGAAGTCTGAGATACTGCAGGTTCTGAAAGGGTCTATGAGTGATCCCCTGGGACTTCATTGGGAACAGCAGAATATAATGTGAGAGTTTAAAAAATCATAGAAAGAATACTTGTCATCCTTTATATTCTCCTGTATTATTTTCTATAATTTTAAAGGCTTCAAACATTTTTCATAGACCTCTGCTAGGTAACTCCTTCCTGGTTTCATTGCTATTCAGCTGTAGAGAACTTTTCCATTTTTGTAGCTCAGCCCTTGGGGAAAGAATACAGTGTCTGCAGGGCACTTTGAATTAAACCAGTGGACACTGATGCTTTGAGCTTCAGTAGTACATTCAGACACTTCTCTGTTCTTCACTTACATCTTACCTTAAACACGGTCTTAATCTGCACATTATAATAAAAACTTTGAGAGTTACATGCCTTGCTGGTCACCACTTAGTAGCATCACACTGAGCATCTCTGCAAATAAAGTTATTCTTCAGTTACATACAGAGATCAGAGCCTTTCGGAATTGCTCCTACTGATATCAGCAGGTGTTTGGGCATCCATATAAAAGCAAAACACTCAAATGCAAAACTTTGCGGATCTCAGGTTAGTTGTCGAGGTTTCATCCACATTCACCAGTGATGAAACAAGTAGAACAATATGGAGAGGGAACATCAGGGATATAAAATATTGCCAACTCCACTTAAAATATATATGCATACCTATCACGCTTTAAACAGGAGGCTTTGAATTCAGATGTCTGAGACAGAGTTAAAAAACACAGTTTGAAGTGTTGGGTCATTAAAAAGGAGGGAGGAAAAAAGAGCCCTCTTGTAACAGGTGAGTTGAAACAAGAACAAAGGGTATATAAAATGAGCCAGGCAAAGCCTGAAGAGATAAGGAATGATCTTGCTGTGCATTTACTGCCATAACTGAAAGGATAACCTTTTATTTTTTTTTTTTTTTCCCAATGGGTAGGGTAAGGGATGATACTAAACCCTCTTCCACCAGTATAGTGCTAATTATTTCTTCCTGACCCTGGCAGAATCATTTCTTGTCATTCAGAGCAGGTTTGGCTTGACACTTGGATTGCTCTTGTAAATCCTCAAATTTGTTCATGAATTTACAGATCTGCCATAAATGTTGCTCCCAAGATGCTGTTCACCCAACAAGATTCTTTATAATGTACTGGAGAAAAGCTGCTGGTATTCTCTTCCTTCACAAGGCTTTGAGTTTTTCACCTGTTTGCATGGTGGAGTTGATGCACAGAGCTGGAGTCTGCCCTGCTTTCTGATCTGCATATCTTAAGCCTTGATTGCATAACAACAGGTTGGGTTTCCAGATCTGAGGTGGTCAGTGCTGCAGGTAAGAAAATACCTGGTTTTAATTAAAAAATACAGATTTTTGGGTAGAAATAGTTGGAAGTGTGTGATGAAAAAGCTTTCCAAAGATCATTTATACATACAGAGTACTGCCTGTTACCAATCTAATCTCAAGGAGAGCTTTTATCTCCCATTAGTTTCCACCCTGGAGAATCAGGTCCCATCAGTAGCATGTGGCTGACGACACTGCAGTGCCAGGTCTCACCGGAGCAGCAAGGAGGAAGCAGGGAAGGCAGTTGCTGGGAGGAGAGGCGGTACCAAAAACCAGAACCCTTGTTGATAGTGAGGCATGGTTATTTAGGAAGGGGGATGAAAGGTTCTATGTGATTCATAGGACTTAAACACAGTTGTCTATTCATCTGGCCATATTATCTGTGCCTTCATCTGGCCGCGGGAAAAGGTGTGCTGCAGAACAGGGGGGCAGGCTGTGGGCCACAATCCTTGAGATATCTCATATCCTTTTCTGTGAGATCTCATGACAATTTGTATTACCATGAGTCATTGTTTCTTTAAAGTTCCTTACTGGCAAGGACTGGTAGTGAGACACTGAAGTGGCATTGTGTTATCTGTGCTTAACAGAGCTATTAATGAGTGTCACCAGTGAAGTTTCATCCAGCAGGAATGTAATTCTGGATTTCGGGTGCTGAGTCGCAGAGGTATGTTCATCCTTTTTGTGTCCAGCTAGGCTGAAACTGGGCACTGTAAGTGGTTCAGCTTACCACGTTGACGTTAAAAGGTTTTGGTTTCACTCTAATTTATGTCTATAATTGTGTCATGGGGGAGGGCCATTATGAGGAGGGGAAGGAAGGATGAAGGAATGTTTCTTGGAAATCTGTTCTCAAGTCACATGAGCATCAAATCTTTTATTTTCTTACCTAAATCCACCATGGTAATCTCTGTTGTTTTGTTTTTTTTTTGTTTGTTTGTTTTTTTTTTTTTTTGTTTGGTTTAAGTTTTATTTCATAGTTCTGGATCACTGGAAAAATAATATTAATGTCATAGGGCCTGGAGCTTTACAGACTTCTCTTCGTTCATGGGTACTATGGGAGAAGAGGTCTGTCAGTATAGCATTATTAAATGGATATGGTCAAAACTGTTCCTCAGTGCTTCAAGTAGCATGGCTTGTCTTAGCCCATTGCTAACTTTTTGCTTCCTTCTCTCCTCCCAGCATCTCCTGGCACCCAGCACTATATAGCAAATTACTCATGGGTTATTGCATTACAATTCTGCACTTGAATTGGGATTTTCTTAGGCTCCATCCATCAAGCATTTAATTCCTCTAGAGTATAGAGAGAATAAAATTAGTCTGCCATTGCAGAAGACAGAGTGACTTCTCCATTTTTCCTCCAAACATGGTAGTTTTAATAGGTCCACACACCTCCATTTCTTCCTAAGAGTCCCACAAAGGAGTCTGTGGCACTTGAGAGGCTTTAGCTTCCCAGAATGACCTTGGCAGAAGATCTCACTCAAAGCAAGTGCAGAGTTGGGCAGCTGCAGCTTGGGAAAGTTTCTGCATTCTTGCATCTTTTTAATAAACTATAAACTCTTTTCACACTTCTGCCTACATATTTCTTTGCTTTTTACCATCTTCTCTGACACATGCCTCTGAAAACATCTTGTTCTTGTTGTAACTCTAGAACACTGATACTTATCAAAAATATTTCTTTTTTTTTTGCAATTACCTTTGAATCCAGAGCCAATTTTGTTTGTTTTGTTTTGTTTTTTTTTTAAAGTCTCGTATATGGCTAAAGACAACAAACTTCCCCAACTATTTGCTGTCAGAAAAGATACTTTTGGCATTAAGTGCCTTTTTCATGTTTAGAAAACAGGGTTTAGAAAGGAGATAATGCACATTAATGCAGCAGCAATCTTCTTATTATTCCTAAAGTTTATTTATTTATTTATTTTTTACATGTATAGGTATTTTGCCTTCTAAAGCAGTTAATGGCAGGAAAACATGATATGGCTTTTTTGTCACTACTAATGTGATAGTTTTCTAGCAGAGACTTGGGGCCTTTTGCTAAACCCTTTAGGCGATTGTCCTGGTGCATTCAGAGGTTTTCTTGGTTTCATATATGGTTAGGATACCAAAATGCTGTCTACAATAATTTCCTTGTTCTGTAATTTTCCTTTGGCGTGTGTTTGATATCAGCAAGCTTGTCCATTCCCATTTGTTCTGTGTTGGTTTTATGCAAATTCTCTCTCATCCCTCTACAAGTCTTTTCATGTTAAAATATTGCTTCCTCATGCCCGTTTATATTACTTGTAGTTCCTTCACAGTGACCTGCTAGCCACCCATATATTGGGCACAAAAGACAATCTTTGTGAATCAGATATCTCTTATCTCATCCTTGTTTGTGTTACACATTCCACTCACAATACACTTTTCCACAACGCTCATCCATTTAATGCCCAAATACCTGAGGTCTTTTATTTCTGTCCAACATATTCGTCACATTACTCATGGTGAACTGATGAGCAGGGAGATAAAAAAACTTGCTCTAGGTGGTGCATGGATCTGTGGTGCAGCCAGAAGAGAAAATAGGCTGTTTGAGCCCTGTCTCAGTGGTTTAACAGGCAAACTCTCCCTCTCAATAAAGTTACACAAAGACAATGATTTGTTTTGTGGTATGAGTTTATCACTTCCATAAATTCACAATTATTTGAGATGAAACAACTTTTACTGTGTATGAAACTTCCATCAGGCACATAGTTGCCTGGAGCCCTTGCAGGGTGGTTTCATGCCAGTGCTACACTTGTTCACGGGTACAAAACCAAGGTCAAGTAAGCTGTAGCATATGTACACCTGTGCACTGGGGACTAGCTGTCACCAAAGTGAATGGGGAGATGGGAGGTAGAAGCAATAGCTCTATAATATGTGTGCTACTATAGGTATCTCTTCACTCCTTAAAAAGCTGATTTCTCTTGGGCTTGTGGAGAAGAGTCTTTCCATAGAAGATGCATGGAGCCTCCATACAGCAGCTATGCTCTGAATATAAACCCAGCTCCCCACTGGCAGTGGGAGCAGGTGAACATTTTTTTGCATGAAAGTGAATTTTATTTCTTGGTGGTAACGATATCTTCCAAGGCTTGTTTCAGATTTCAGGAGTATACTGCTGTTTTGCTTTGAAAAAGTTTAGATGGCCTTGAAAGACTGTGTCAAAAATCGTGGTATTCTGGCCTGCAGCGTAGGCTGGTAAACTGTGGAAGCATGAAAGGGAGAGCAGGGTTTGGTGTCGGATTAGTTGGTGTTGGTCTCAGTTCTGAAAAATCTAATCTCTTATTAAGCTCAATGAACATGAGTGAATACCAGTGGTAGAAATAGCCCTTTATTTTTAATGTAAAAATGTTGTTAATTTTATCACTTGATTGTATTAATTACAGGGTATGAGAAGGCATTTAATTAGTGGCATAAAATTTAAATAATGTGAATACCTTTAATATTGATATCTTTTTTTCTGCTTGCATTTCAGAGAAATATACTTGTCAGGTTTTGTTACATTCCTTTGTTATTGGATTGTTTTATAAACGTGATTCCTTTTAAGATCATTACTGTTGATGTCAAAAGAAAAGCCATAGGCAGTCCAGGTTGTGTATCAACATTACTAATGCTTAAATTACTAGAAAAAGGAAAAGAGGAATTTATTTAACTACTGTGGTGCACAACAAAAGGCAGTCTTCTACTATGTTGAATACACTGTGTGCTCTTCAGCACCCTGGCTGGTCATAGATGCAGTTTTAGGCTTCAAAGAGAAGCCACCTTATCTGAGAACTGAAAATATACAATATAACATAGGGCTGTTTTCATAGTTTTGCTTCCACTTTTGTTAATTATCAAGTGATGGATGTCCACAGGAGCTTATCCTAAATGTTCTTCATTAGTGTAGTTCTTCTGATGTGAATGGTTCCGATTCGTTCTCTTACAATGATGTAAATGTGAAGTATGAAGAAGCAGAAATGTAAAAATCACAAAAATGGCATGATACTAAACAGATTTTCAGGTGACATCATTATAATGGTCCCTTCTGGCCTTAACACCTTTAAGAGTTCTAATCTTTAATATAAAAGTAGGGAAAGCGTTAGTCTGGTTTAATATTTTTTGTAGCAAGTTTGCAGAGTTGCCCTGACTTCTCAGCTACCTCCGTGTACATGGAATGCTCAGTAAATATGCTCAGTTTATATGGACTGCAATTTAAAACAGCCTGTTAAGAATGTAAGAGCCTAATGGTCTAATTTTTCAATTATGTCAATGTCTGTGGGAATTGAAGTTGTTCCTTTTATCTTCCAGAAGGCACCTTTCAGACAGTACGGCCTGAATCAGACAGGAGTCTGGGTTTGCAAGAAGCACAGACTCAGTATCAGAGCCACAGTCAGAGACTAGCGCTTTAATGTGAGTGCTTTAATGTGCTATGTCTCACAGTGAATGGCAGCACAGATAACGCTCATAGCACATGCAGAATTCCCAGCTTCTGCAAGAAGAATATGTTGATGCATCCCAGCAGTCAGCTGTTAGGTTAAAACCGTTTGCTCCTTTGGACCAACAGAAGGTAACTTCCAGATTAACCACCCTAAATTTGTGAGGCTCCATGTAAAAAGAGAGGGTGGTTTCGGACACAGCAGAAGGTATTGGTAAACTGGCCATAAGCCATGTTAAAGAGGTTCCCCACTGCTTTGCTTCCCACCAGACCCGAGCTGCTGATCAGACAAGAATCTGCCACCTCGAGGGCTCTTCTCTGTCCCAGCTCTTTGTGTCTCCTCCGAGGTCTTCAACTTCCCTGCAAACTTCCCTCCCTCTCCTGGAGGGCGTTAGCCCTGGGCAGTAGTAATAATATGGAGACCAGACCAATGCTTGTTTTGGACAGCTGGCAAAGCAGTGTTGTTGTGTTGCTGGTTTGCACATGCGGTCTTTATACATCTCCAAGCAGCAGAATAGCATGGAGAGAGAAACATTTGTCTTGTCCTCATATAGCCTGACTTTTCCAAGACTGAGTGTTTCCACTAAAGCTGGTCATACAGGATTAATGTCAAAGGGGTGTTCAGATGTTCAGGGCTGATAAAAAGAGGTTTGCCATCATTCACAGCCCTTGAGTCCATGTTCAATTAAAAAAAAAAAAAAATAGAGACCAGCAACATTAAAATAATTGAGGCACAAAAAGAAAAAGGAAAAACCTCCTCAGTTATCTATGATAACACTATTGTTTTCATTTTTTATTATCTTGCTTGTTACTCGCCCATGAGAAACAACCATGGATCGTCAATAAGGGTTTTAATTGCAAAGATTTCCTGTGACGTGAGTGTTAATGAATGTCAAGGCAATAACACAAAAGACATTACTTGTTTAATGATTGATAGAACAAGAAAAGCACGAGGTCTTTTGCAGGATAAATGACTACTGTTCTATGTTCCTTTACATTAGCAGTATCAACACTTAGATCACATGGCAGGAGATAATGGTCCAGGAGATAAAGTACAGAATCACAGTCTGTTATACAATAACAGGCATAGTAATGATAATTAATGTGCATTTCTTTGGCAATTCTCATACTTGTCAGCACTGAGCTATGGGGACCAGCGCTTTGCTGTTGAATTAAAATGGGTACAGGATGGGGCACTTGGTTGATTTGCTCTGCTGCAAAGATGATGCAAACCCTAAAAGCTTTTCTTGTCAGATGGTTTAGGCGGACATTCGTGATTGTAGATTTTGTATGCTATAGTAACAATACACCTCAGTTACTCAGAGTAATATGACTGAAATAAAAGGGCATTTAAACATGTGGTGTGATGGCAAAAGAAAAAATTAAGACCATTAGAACATTAAAACCAACCACTGGGGTTTGGCCAGGAAGGATCAACATCATGATACACACTTAAAGGCTCATCACTTTTCACTAATAAACACGTAAGAGTTGGGGGCTTTCTCCAAGCAATAGGAACATCCCAGCCACAGCCCCTTTTACATACAAAAGGTAATACAGAAGGTCGGCCAAAATCTAGTCTGTAAATCCCCCCTGTAGCTGCAAACTTTCTGAGGAGCGCTTCATGGTGTGGGCAACTGGCCCTAACCACACCCTCGCATGGCTTTGGGTATGAAGTCCATGGAAAAGTTGTACAGCTTTGGTTTGGTTTATATGGTTTCTGACACACCAGGTTTCATTGGACAATATGCACTTGGCAACTTCTCACTGGCTTGCACTGCGAGCTTTCAAGTGCCCCTGGAGCTCTGCCGAGTGAACAACTGTCTCCAAAAATGTGCTAAATATGAGAAAGCCTTCGGGATGAAAATTAGTTCATGGTTTGGCAAAATGTTTGGAGAGTCAGAAAAATATTTGGATGGAACCTGGATGGTTTAATTATTGGCCTTGAAACCACAAATTAATGGAGCTGCACATGGCCTTTGGTTTCAAAATGTAGCACTGGATAATGTTTCCTCATTTTTGAAAGCTGAGTTGGTTTGCAGCTACCTGCATTGGTATAGGAGTTGCTGCCTGAAAGCTGTACTGGTAAAACTGTGCATGTTTCATCTCAAATAAGAATCTTATTTAAATTAATAATATAGTTTAAAATCTTTAAAAGTATTTTCTTGACTATAACATCTCAGTTTACTTCAGGTTAAAAATTCCTTAAGTTTTAAAAATCCCTTTGTAGCTATTGTATGGTCACATTTTCAGCTTTGAATTAAATCATGCAACTGTTTTTTGTCTTCCAAAGCTCAGCAAAGCTGTGTTTGAGCTTTACCCAGGTAAAATATACTCCGCCTTGTGCCATTTGTCTTCCTTCAGAAACAGCAGCTTCTAAAGAGTCTGTCAGTAACCAGTTTGACCTATGGATGTGTGTTTCCAGGTGTACCTGCCCTGGGCAGCATGGCATGGGTGTAGAGGGGTGTCAGAGGCTCTTGGGCAACCTGAAGGGGACATGGGAGTCATGAATGGGCTGGTTTCAGATTTTGGTCCAGATGGGTGAGCATGCATAGAGTACAAGACCTACTGTGCTTTTCCCATCCTCCTGCTAAGCTGGTTTTGGGCAATTCATGTGTGCTCCTGTGTTACGCCATTTAAGCTTTCCCAGTCCTGGCTGTGCATCCTTTTCCCCATCACTTATGAGCTTTGAATTTTAAGAGCTCAGCCGCACTTTGGAGGTGACTGAACTGTGGCAGGAGCTGCTTGTGTTGAAAGCAGGAAGCAGAATAACAACTTAAAGAGGTCTGGGGTGTTTTTTTAATGTTAAACTTCTTTAACTGTTATGCCACGGAGGGCAGTGCAGCATGGAGAGTTTGAGCGGCTGTCTCCGGGGGCCCAGATTGGTTTCTGCCTTGCTGCCATTGTGCTCAGCCAGGCATTCACATCCCTGTGCTGACCCAACAGGAGAACCATAGAGAGGTTTCTCGCATCAAACGAGAGTCATTAGTATGAGTCTATCTGTGCATTCGTTTAAAAAATTTAGTAGTCACTTAAAATATTCTGCTATCCTCTTCAGGCTTCTCTGCAGAGTCTACACATGTGCAACAGGAAATGCTTACCTCGGGCATGTGTATTCAGGAAAAAGTCAGAAAAAAGGGAATATAAAAGACAGGATGGGGAAAAGAGTTGGCTTTAAAATAGTCCATCAAAAATACTTTGAATTAGACTTTGTTTCAGCCATTCTGTTAAGAAATACTGCAGAGTTAACCCATTCAAACATGGGGGTAAATAAAAATACTTCAACTGAACTGTGAAAGATTGTACACCACTACATAAACCCCTGTACAAAATACTCTGAATTTCAAATTTCCAAACTGCCTTATATTCCATTTTAACCCCCCACACTTTGATCTCTGTTCTGCAGACCAAGTAGTTTTACATCTCTATTTCACTCACAGCCTCAAGATGAGCGATCGGGGGGTAAGGGAACTTCTACCTGTCACTTCCAATTTTAGGATCAGGACCCAGATCCAGCAAATCACTTAAGCATGTGCCTGACTCAAAGCCAGAGTTTCCTTGTGCGGTAGTGCCCTCTCAAAAAGAGGTGTCCTCCTTGGTCTCCTCAAATACGTAATGCTTGTAATTGGGCCAAAGCAGGGAGGTCACTTCTTCCCTGCGCTGCGGAGGACCAGACCCCTGACAGGCCAAATGCTCGATCCCATTGACCTCCCCCCTGTCCTTCCTAGGGAAATAAGTTTGGAAGAACGGGAGCAGCCTCCTGGCATTTCTGCTATCCCCATCACTGGAACAGCACTCGTCTCTCCTGTGGGAGCATGTTAAAGCATTAATGAAATGCACAAAGCAAACAGGCTCATCCATATAGATGGGTGATTTAAATAATGAGGAAGGAGGAAGGATGTGGTTCAGTGTCAGTACTGATTAATTAGGGCATAAAATAAATAACCTTCCGAACAACATTGGCTGCTTCCTCTACAACTTAATCTATTAGTGGGTGATGGAGTTAATACAAGTGACAGCGTAATTACAAGTTAGTTAACCAGCCTGTTATGACATTTGCCTAGTTTTAGGGGATGGACCTATTTACAGGCACATATTTTCCTATTGCAAAGAAACCAACAGCAAAGGACTATTAAAAGTTGGTTGTTAATCCTGCAGTTTCACCACTCATCAGGCAGAGTTTTTCCATTGCCCCCTTTGTGGAAGTCAACCACACTGATGCCAAAAGCATGGAATAATTCCCGCGTGTGCTTGTTTGATGTCACAGCTGAGGTCACAGTTAGGTATTGTGCTCTTATGAGTAAGCACGTTTATCTAATGTGTGGCCGCACAACAAAATGATGAACAGATGTTAGCAGTGAGTTTTTAACATCTTAGCTCTTTTGTATGGAAGTTTTATTGAAATGTTTTGCCTGTTAACTCTCTGAGTGTCAGACAAAAGCAAGAAAATATATTCCAGGATTTATAGGGGGTTTTGAGCAAATTTTTAAAATTTGCTGTGCAGCAAATAACTGGTGGTGTAACAAGACATATATATTTAATACTTTTATGGCTGCTGGCCAATAGCTTCTGCAGCTTGTGGTATGGAACACAAATTCCTCATAGAAAGAGAACAAATGCAAAATTAGATCTCCTAACTTATAATGAACTAAAACCCAAACTTCACATTAACATAGGTTTTTAAACATGACATCAAATCCTTAGTTTCTTTAATGGCTTCATGGAAATCCTGAAGCTATTCCGAAATATTTTTAGCTGTTGGTCAGCATTTCTTATTTATTTTCCTGTATGATGGGAGGAAAGGGGAGGAAGAATTCAGACAACTTTCATGTATTGCAACTATTTGACAGTGTCATCAACGTGATATTCTTAAGGTCTCCAGGTCAATACAGCTGAAAAGAGGATCTGAAGGTGGGAGTTTGCCATATACAACATGTTATTGTACAGGGCTTTTATAATGTGTAGTAGTTAAATAACTAGTCTCCTTTCCAAGGGTTATTGTGATTTATTTTTTTTTCAGTAATTTGAACTACATTGTAAGCTCACAGTGGCTCAGTTCCTCTACTTACATATGGGAGATAAATTTGAGTTTAAATTGCTTAATGCCTCAAAAATATTTTAGGACTTGGGGTAAAACATCCAAATACTATGCATTGTCATTGGGAGAGTAACAAAGCTTGATCCTTCAGAATTCAAGGCAAATATCTGTATTTCTATTTCAGTGAAACTTATAGCATTATCCTCTTTTGCAGTAAGTCACTTTTTTACATGGTATAGCAAGTCACTTTGAATTCAAATATAAAATGAGGCCATCCATCATGTTAGCAATTTAATTACCTTGGTATATATTTTTTTTTAGAAAAAAAACCCCAAACAAACACAACAAACCACCTCTATTATTTGTTGTATATATATATATCTTATTACAGATTCATTGCCCCAGGACAGGCAGGGCTGTCAGCAGGGCAGTCCTTGTGGTTAGAAATGCCGAGATGGGGAGCAGATAAGACATGAAGTCCTTGTGCCTCCTGTTTGGGTCCGCTCTGCTCTGTTTGCTTGGGGCCTTACCTGTTAGATTCTCTGTAATCTTTGTTGCAACAATGAAATGGTGCCTTGTAAAGCAATGAAGCGTGACAGGGATATTGAAAAGGTCGAATGAGGTAGAAATGTGATCTTTTCTATCTTCTGTGGGCCCAGGAAATAGGAGTCCGGCTGCTGAACCAGGATTTGGCATTCACTGGCACATTGGATGGAAGAAATTTGTGAGATGTATTGTTTAATGCTTACAGAAGAGACAAAGTAAGCAATGCCCTCAATTTATCTAGTTGTTTAACCATCTGGTTTCACAGCAACTGAAGATTAAATGTTGAGGAAACTGGGAAACTACGGATTGCAAGGAAGGGCAGGGAGAAGGGCCTTTATCTATTAAAGTTTTCCTGGTAAAATTCACAAAATACCTAGGCGTCCTTCAGACATGAAGACAAATTACAATTTTTGAACTTTTTTTTAAGTGTTGGATAATTTCATGACCGATAAAATATGTAGCAAGAAAAGCTGACATAATAAAAAGTGTAATGAAATGTCATGTTTCAAGGCACAGGCAGGATTCAAGAGATGGGGTGGAAAAGGAGATCCTAATGCCATGCCTACATCTCATGGCACACAAGCTTTTTTTAAATCATTAGCTATTATCTAGGCCACATATAGGACATCAGATTTAATGATAAGTGTGATATTCAGACTCTGTTTTCACTTGGCCCCCATGGTATGCTATTATCAGCACTCGGATGATTTTCCCATTTTAACACATTCTCCACAGCAAAAACTGATGGATGCTTGTCACTGCAGAGGAATGACACTTATCCTTTAGGTGTTTGAGCAGGACCTGAGCTTGTCTCTGCAGACATGTGGGTGGGTGCATAGATGTGACTTGGATGAGCCAGTCAAGTCATCAACTAAGTCCTTAAATGATAAATAACTGTTTTGGTGCAAGAAGAAAGACTAATCCACTGATTTCCCAGTCATAGGTCTTGAAGCAAACAAGCAAAAGCATCTTTTGTAGAGCTTGAAAGAAGCAAGAAAAAACACACAGATGAGATGACTTAAGCGGAAGAGAGAGAAGGATAATATTTAAAAAGGACGCAACTCAATCATCTTTATTCTCTTGGGTAGAAATCTACCCTCTGGAGTAGATGAGACCAGATATACTTTCATTCCCTCTGTTGTCGTACATCTGTCTTCATTAGGAGTTTTGCCCTACCAGGCTCCAAAGATCTCAGACTTTTTATTAGTTTCAGCTGGACTTCAGTATCAAACCTGAAAAACAGTTATTTTGCCTGCACATATTGCTTTTCCTTAAGCAAAGGCACGTCCTACAAATAAAGTCTTCAGGGAGGTTTAAAACTGGCCTGCAACAGCAGAAAGAGAGAAGCAAGCTGGCTTGCTTTATATAAAAAACTATGCAGGTATCGACCCCAGAAAATTTGTCAAGTCAACACCTAATGATGGCTTAGCTGCCGGGCTTGGCCATGCAATATTTAAATCAAGCTCTGGTTTTTATGCCTTGGTTTTTAACATATGGAGTCTGAATGAGTGAGGAGAAATTGGGGAAGCGCCATGTGATCATTTGTCTCCAGGAGCTGGAGTAGCTCTGCTGAAGTTTGGCCATAAACTCTTTAAACTACTGCGTCTCTGGGGAAAGCTCAGATGAGTGTCTTCACATCTGCCATCAGCTCTGTTTAAAACTGATGCTCCAGGAGATTGTAAAGCACCACGGATGAAGGGAGAAGACTTTTTCCGGAAACAGGATGCTCACTGCACACAGTAGGTTAAGTACAGAGCCTAGGAAATGAGGGCAGAGTGGTCTCAGCAGTGGCAAGGTCACTCTCAGCCTGGGGCCCTGGGAGCAGCTGATAAATATCTGATTACTCTAGGCAAAACCAAACTGTCCAGACTGGAGCTGTTGGAGATTCTCCTACTTGAAAAAAGGAAATAGTTTTTTATCAGAAAATCCGGATTCATTAAAATTAGGAGGTTTTTGTGAGAATCTTCTTCCTGCATTGAGGATTTCCTTTGGAAAGATTTCTCAAATTTAGTTGTGGTTGATATGGGCATAGAAAATGTGTCTACAGTGGGTGGTGAGCATGTCTGCAGTATGCCAGACCGCAGCCAACTGCTATTTAAAAAAATGAGCTTGGTCAGGTGTTTGATCAAGAGCCGGGAGTTAAACCTGCCTCTTGCATATCCCATGTCCTGACCACCATCATCTGAAGCCACTGAATCTCACTTTATGGCCTTGGTATCATCTGAAAGGAATATCAGGAATAATGGAAAATTTCAAAAATTATAGCCAAAAAAATGAACATGGCAGCTTTCCCTTTGCAACACGTGGCTTCACAGCCACCTGAGTCACTAAAAGCATGAAAAGACAGGGTGGTTTCTTACAAGCCTTTCAGTTCATGAGAAACAAAATATACAGCAGTATGCTATTTATCAGTCATCCTCTGAAGGGAGGTAAATATGTAGATATGAAGGAACACCTGGTGTCTTCATCCACACAGCACCTGATAATGATATTGTTTAGCTGTTGGGAAAATCACTGAGAGTTCGTTCTTCCATCACAGCATCAGTGTTTTTGGGGAGAATGTCTATATACCTATACTTCTATGGAAAAAGTTGAAGTGACTTGTTTAAAATTTATCATTTGTTTTAAGCTTTCCCATTTTGTTTCTTCAGGGGCAGCATATTTCTTGTTTCAAGATATATATATATACGAATCATCTGTTTATATTACATGCAACTTTGTAATACAACATATTTTCTTACAAAAATTTTCAGGCTTTAAAACACAAATTAAAAATGAATGGAATTAACCTAAACAAGTTTAAATATTAAAGAAAATATTGACTTATGTGTTTAAGTGACTCTGAATCTAGGAATTTTTCCTGAGTATTTGTTTCAAGGATAGCATTGGTCTTTTAGCTTTCAGTTCCAGTTTAGATCTTTTTTTCCAGCTGGTATTTCAGAATTACCTGAAAATTTAAATTTTCTATTTCTAGGCAGCTCTGGGAATTCTATAGATTGGAACTTCCAGGGTATGAAAAAGTTGAATAGGCAGCTGAGATGTAAAGAGATATTGTGGTATAGTTAAGAACTAAATTTAAGGTTATCTTAATTTCAGTCCAGTGACTTAAACAGAAGAATTTTTCATTTCTTCTCTTCACTATCAAAGATAGTGCCAAGAACTGGATGAAAGCTTTTACTGAGTGCAAGAATAGACCTAGCTCATGCACACTGAAAAGTGTTACTAATGTTGCTTTAATAAAACATAAATTCTGAGTCGTGCTCCCTGCCAGGCTGACGCGGGTGGACTCTATAAGAGCTTTTCTTGGTTGTGCTTGCAGGCTGGGAGGTTACGATGGGAAACCCGCGCTCACTGGATGCAGTCCAGGAAGGAACTCCACGCAGAGTACAGCCAAAACTGGAGGACTTCTTTCAAGTCCTTTAAAGTCAGAGCAGGCAAGAACTTGAATGCTTAACTGAGTTAACTGGGGAAACGTGAAGGCATCAAGGGGCAGATTTTGGGAAAGGTTCATCAGCTGCTTGGGGATCCCTGGGTGTGGTGAGCTATCTGCAGAGACTCCCTGGTAAATGAAGGTGATGAACCACCACAGTAAATCCACTGGGTAATGGGAACATTCTTCATCCCTCTGGAACTGTGTGCATTTTGGTCATGTTTGCGCCAAATCCAGGTTTTTCAGCTGCTTTCAAGGGTGTCTGGATAAAATTTAATAGCCTCAGTTGTGCAGCCTAACAGGATAGCTGCTTCTGCCCTTCCATCTTGGGAATGTAATAATAAATCTGACTTCACGTAAGAAGTTATTTCGGTTACATATCTATGTATCCAATAGCAGCTCTTAAGCTGGGCTGGCTGTCAGCATCTCTGCCTGATGGGAATGGCCCAGTGTTAGAACTGGGAGATTTTGATACTTGGGCAAAATGTGCGGGTGCAGTTACACTGTCATTTTTTCTAATGACAGCCATTTTAAATGTAATGGGGAGGGAGGATATCTCATTTGTTTTTCTTTTGGATAATGGCAAAGAGAAAGAAACGTACTACTGTTTTAAACTGACAGCTCATAGGTTTAGCACTTGAATCAGGCAAACTGTACAGCATGTTTTTTTGGTTTGTTTTTTTTTTTGAGTGATCCAAAAACAAATGCAGCTTTTGTAGCCAAAAAACGAAGACAGGCTTTCCCAGCTCTAAGTTGTCACTCTGTTCCAGATTTAGCATCAGACAAATATAACATCCCATAATTTTGTACAGATTAAAAAAAAAAAAGCGAGGAGAAAGTAGTGAATGGAAACGAGAATGTACCGTGGCTTTTGTTTCCTTTCTCACATAAGCAGCAGAGAAACACACTGTCTGTCTCCTAACACTGGGCTGAAATCTCATCAGAAAGAATGACAGATACTGTTGTTAGCAAAACAAAATATATTTGATATTTAAGTTTAATAAAAACTACTTTAAAAAAGAGTTTGTGCTCCAAGCGGGAAGTTCACTAATAGGTTTGAAGCAAATGCATTCCTGATTACACCCCATTAAGAAAGTGGAATGCAGCGAGTGCTGCTTTCCCTGAGGAAGCCCCAGCACGCACGGGATTTGGAGTCTGCGGCCAGCCTAGCAGACAATGCCAGACCTGCTGACCCTGTGAATTTTACAGTATATTTTCAAAGATAACATGTCTTCTGGGATCCAGTGGGAAAAGATTTCAAAAGGGTCTGGAATAAGATCAGTTTATTGTGCGTTTTTTTCTCATATGCATTTGCTCATCTCTAATATCATACTGAAAATTCAGAAGTGTCTTAAGCTTTGCTATATTTTGGTGTGTTCATTTGTTCCTTGGCTGGCTTATGTGCATCCAAAGTAAAAATGCCTGTTCCCAGTGGTTTCTGGTGAGGCAGAGCTGTATGATTTGTTTGAATCATAACATGAGTCTGGTATGAGTCTTGTCGTGATGTGTCCCTGTCTGTGGAATACAAGAAATTTCTTCATTATTTTTCATCAGACATCCCATGGAAAATAAAATTCACAGGGTGAAACTGCAGAGGCAGGATGATGCAATATTCCAGGGACCACTGTAAATGCAGTGCTGCTGGACCAGTCTATATACCCGGGGACAGAAATGCATCACTGGCTTCTTTGTGATTGACCATCATTGGAGGTAGTGGGTAACCTGCTCATGCTGGTTTGGAGGTAGGACAAAGGGAAGGAAGGCTCGGGGATCTTATCAGAAATCACACCACTAATGTCATCAGCATTTCTTGGGAGGGTTATGTTACATTATGACTCAACTTTATAATAGGGAATTTGTACATATGCCAGCTATCCCAGAAGGTGCGGATTTGAAATGCACACACATTTCATTCTGTGTGACAACACCTTGAAAACGTAGGTTAGTTAAGACAAACCACCATCAATTAAGTTTATTGGATGATGTCAGTGTTGTAGGTGATATATATATAATCATGGATTTAGAAAAACACCCACTTTTCTCTGGATCTGCAAACAGTGTGCCAATAGTGGGAGAAAATTTACAGTGACAGTGTGATTTTTGCAATATGCAAAACGGACTTAATTATCATCATGAGAAATCACTGCGTGAAGCGTAAGGACTTTGGTTTGTGGTTTTGTGCTTTGTTTTCAAAACATACCATCTGCAAATGGCAGACTTATTTTCATAGCCCATTCCTATAGATTTACTAGAAAGAGACCCATGTATTGCCCTTGAGCTGCAGCTGGGTGTGATCCCTAGCAAGGTGCATGCAGAAGCAGCCATGCCTGGTCCAATAGACTTTTACTATAAGCAGACACCAGCTGGTTTAATTTTCCCTGGTGTTCCTTTTGCCACTGGTAGATGACACTGCTAACAGCTGACACTGAATTTTCACAGCTTCTCATTTTATTTCATTGCAAGATATAAGCAGTGACAACTAGTAGCAAACGAATGAAGACTTCAGAAACTACCCCCGAATTATGTGTATATGATGTTTCCAGTAACTTCAGTTTTGTATTTCATGAGGAAATCATTGTTCTTCTTGTGATTTACATCGGCATCAATAATGGGTGAAGTACCCTGCAAAAGCTCCAAGAGAATGAAATTCGTTGCTGATTTCTCTTCAAATTCTGAAAGTTATTTCTCTTAGATTTCACATGTGTAATTCCTTCTACTCTGGCCTACAAATATACTTCTGACTTTGTTACTCCACGTATTTTCAGGACCATAAGCATTCAGTTAGCTCAAATCAAAGTTAAAAAGATTGCACTGGAATTCTTGTCTTCCCCAGCCTCTCAGTGGGGCTGATGAGTTTTGGGGACCAAAGAATGGTATCAGCTCTCAAAAAGAACCAGATTCAAGCGCCTTTAGGGTTAAATAGATTTGAATGTGACTAACATGAGTATTAGATATTATCAAGGGCATAAAATAATTTCAATTAGTTAATTTTTAAATTGTTAGAATATTTATTAGTATTATTACTAGTAACTGAATTATTAAAAGCAAGAGTAATGAACTTAGTCCCCAGTATGGGATTTGCAGTGCAAGCCACTGAGCATGCTTAAGAGTGCCCATCTGCTTATATATTTAGAAATTAGGCATCTTGTTTGCCGAATCAACTGACATGCTGAGTTTATAGGATTTGGCCCTTCAGGTTTCTCTTCTTCCCTACTACTTTTCTTCCCTTATAGGGAGGAAAAGGCAACCTCAACATGTTGGGGATTAGCTAAGAGTTCAGGCACTATGCACAAGTGTATCCTCTAGGACTGATTTCATATTTGATCAGTCTCTCAAGATGGTATTCAAATCTGATATTGAGGCATTTTTTTCTCAGGATGTTGAGATTTTCTCGTAAGTTGTTTGACGACTCCTTGGATCTACTCTTGTAAAGGCTCCCACTATTTATTATTATAATCCCACTCTTGTAAAGGCTCCCACTATTCACTATTATACCAAGTGAAGAGTTATTATAACAACTTCAGTAATTTCCAAATCCCTCCTTAGTTTATGAAGTTAGTACAAACTGAGAACTACTCCATTCACCTGCAGGCTGATGCCACTGTCTTTATTGAACACAGCAGCAATTTGTACGTTGGATTTTGGAGCAGTGTTTATGTTGCTAGTAAGCCTGACCACATCCTCTTCAGTGTGTTACAGTTCCTTTGCTATTTGTTTTAATATCCTCTTCCTCAGCTTGATTTACTCCATTCTGTGCCTGGAATTGGTTAATGATAGACTAACACAATGAAATTAAATGGGACAAACCCCATTGCTTTTGAACTAACAGCTGCGTGAACTTGGCTGGATTGATGGGTTCTCAAATCCTAAATTTTTCTTGTAACCATTTATTTTACAATATCATCCCAATTTACCAAATCAGATCTTAAATTATCTCCTTTTCTTTTTACTCTTTGAGTTTATTTTTTTTTTCCAGTTGTGTTGCTTCTTGCCTAGTAGTCATATTCCATCTCTACCCTTTCTTCACAGGGTGGTTAATATTATGTGAACTACACACTTCTTCCGTTGGAGCAACTGTAATCTGTACTGATAATGCTTATTTTTGCACAAAGTAATTTTTACCCTTGCGTTGACTTATTTTTTTCAATACTGATGAAAAAAGGAGCTTCAGCATCTTGAATGTGTGTTTTGACATACATTTCCTTATGAAGTGTTCTGTATTTCAGAAATAGGTTATATTCATGGGAGAAGAGCTGTTGCTTTAACTAGTACTTATGCTTTGTATTCATGAAAGGTTATAATTGATTCCCGTCTTTTATGGAATAGTCCCATTTTCTTGCTGAATAGATGTTTCTAGGTTTTTTTTTAAAGGCAGCATTCATCTCAGTCAGTTCACTGTTGCTTTTTCACTACTGTCACTCAAGAAGGAACCACATCAGCCTCCTCCCCCTTTCAAATCATAGCTTTCAAAATTACGTATCTAGACTCACTGAAGAGCCTCTACTCAACAGTAAACAAAATACCAAATGTTTTGAGATTTAAGATGAAATACTAAAAGTTGATAACTCTGCTTCCAAGTGTCTTTGTTATAAGTGTAATTCTGGGGACAGAAATAGAAGATGAACTGAGCTGAGGGATTTCCAGGGGCTGTATCGAATAGCATGGGCTTGTGCTGCAACCTCAGAGCTTAACATTGTAAAACTGAAGAACCAAAGTGCTAATAGAAAAAAGTTAAGAGCAAATTGGGTAAAATAAGAGAAGATTAATGTTTGTAACCCACCACTGAAGAGGGCATTCAGTATCTCTGTTCTTCCATTGCATTTTGGAAATTGATAGTTACCTGGGTTTCATGCTCGAAGGATCCATGTTGATCCTTGTGTGGGGAGTAGCAATATCCAGCTCAGACCCTAAAGATGTGTATTATCCCTCACTGCAGCATGTCTAAGTACTGCAAAAAATAAGTAGCTTATTTTTATGCATAATGTGTTAAAGTTCTGTTTCCTACTACAGAAGAAATTAAATGTTCCTTTGGCCACCTCTCTCTGCTGCCACCTATTTTGCAGGCACCTTCTTTGAGTTATGGGACAATTTCTTGCATAAAGTTTTATTCAAGGAGAATAGTTCTGCATTAAACCAAGCCACTTTCAACAGCATTTGAAAAAGAATGAGAATATCTTAAGGTTTCCTCTTTGTCTCATCACCACACATAACTCTGTAACAGAGAAGGCCAGGAGCAAAAGGAATGAGAAACCAGAGCCCTACAAAATATTTGCCAGGAAGCCTGAAGTCACAGGAAAAGTGCTGCCTGTTGAAGGCAGCTGCCTAGGCTAAGGTTTGCAAACTTTTTGCACAAATCTAGACTTCCAGTAAAATCTGGCCTGATTTATCATTTCAAATCAAAGCCAGATGGGATTTCATGTGATTGCAGGTGAGAGCCAGTGGCCTCTCAAGGGTTTTGCTCCCTAAGATGAGGCAATCAGACTCTCTGTGATACAATGCTGGTTTGTTGTTTTGTTGTTTTTTTTTTTTTTCCCATGGGTTCTTGCAAATCAATGCCAGCATGGTTTATACAAGGACAAGGTTTTGGAGTAGTTGGAGGGCAAATTTCACTGGAGTAATGTTGTGTGACACAGACTTGATGTTCTCCCACAACTGTAGGGCCTCAACCCCAAAGCTGGTGTGATACCAGTGTTTGTGTTATATCCTAGGATGATATAATCTGTGGAACAGCCATACTTCTGATATAACTGCTATTAAATACTAACACAGTGTGTATGCCATAATGCTATTGTATGTGCCTGCACTCTTTGATAGTGCTATTCATATGGCATATAAACAGCAGAAAATGAATGCTTCAATGGATTTTTCTTTTTTCCCTTCATACTGGCCTGATTGTGGAATATGTGATTAAAAGTAGCTGGAAATTTATTTGGAATTTACCTGTTAATTAAGATACTCCTACCAAATGACTGTATCCTACTAACAGGCACACCAAATACTCCAGCTCTCACATGTCTCCTTTCCCAAGCTCCTTTATTTCTTTGGGGTTTGGCTGAAAGTTTGGACACTGGTGGCCCAGAGTTGCATCTTTGAGACATTTTTCAAAGGTTTTATGTCATTTTCTGGCACTGGTCTTAGTGCAGAGGTAAACAAATGAGTCATATACTTCTGTGTTAAAACAAATCGATGTCCTATATAATGATATTTACTTTATCTTCGGGGCGGAAGGGTGCAGAAGTGGAAACAGTTTTTAATCTGGTTAAGGAGCAGAAGAGGGAACAGAGAGGTGTTGAAGATTCAGGTGAGTAGAATTTCCAAAAGGTGAAAATGCTTCTCTGACCTGATGGCACAATTTCAACTTCCTTATAGATTAATTCATGGAGGACCCAATTCCACCTTCATTTTGTTAATAGCACTCACTGATGTCATTAAAATATGCATACAAAGGGACAGCTAGGATATATGGGCCAGGCTTTAAAAATCTATAAGGATCATTAAAGAGTGGAGTTAAAATATTCATTTGCCCATGAATGGCACACAAAGACATTAAACCTTTGATGGCTTTAGGCTTCTCAACAGAGAAACAGGGATTAAAATAGATTTAATAAATAAACAAATAAATAATCTCAGTAATGTCTCCACACTAACATGTCCAACCTTGATTAAACTGTTCTCCATTACACATACATATCCTGAAAGAGGTTAATGCTCCAGCAGAAGCTGAGTTGGGGTAAACACTTTAAGTTTTGTATGAGAAGAAATGTAAGAAATAAATGCCAGGGTAAAGCATAGCCACTTTATCTTTTCAACAGTGGGTCAGCTACTGTGGACTTCAAACCACCCTGGGACCCAGCAGTGAGAAGCAGCCTGTGCTGGCGTGCTTGCCCATGGCTTTACAGCGTTGGTTGTCACAAACCCGTCAAGCACTTCAAAAGATATGGCTTTACCTTGGTACTGTTTGTCCCAAAAGAGGATAACAAGCTAACTTTAGAAAGCTCATGCTATTTCTGATACACTCTCTTAGAGTTCCTCAGACATAAGTCAGAACTAGGTAATTGTTTTATGGGTTACTTAGCAAATCCAGATATATTTATTTAGCATGAACAAACCGATAAGTGAGTACTACTGAGCAGGTATCAGCGTGATGTGCATGTCCTCGCATCAGTGCTTTACTACATAATCTTTGATATAATAAGAAGGATCTTTGACATCATACTGTTTATTTAAAATAGCATCCTATGTCAGTTTTTGAATTTCTTAAAAAAATAATTGGGGTTAATTATTTTAATGGATGTTCTTGAAATTATTCTGCAAACTCCAATAAATGATGAGATAGCAAATGGTGCAGTAGCTGCTGAGCTGGGATGGAATGTGTGTCTGCTCTCAAAGTTTGCTTGATAGGTAATGCCAGAAAATTGGATGTACCTTTTATACACTTTGATAATTCATAAATCTGTTGAGCAAGGTAAGTTCCATCATTAACCTTTAATCTTTTAGAAGCAAGTTGCCTGGAATCTATTTACTTTAACTAGCTTGTTCACTGATAATGCATGATTTTTAAATTTCCTTTTGTGCATTCCTTAGCTAAAGAAAAACACAGCTGTGTGTGAGACAAATTCTATTTATTTTCTAGTTAAGAAAAGTACAAGAAGATAGTATCATTGGAAAGCTAATAATAAAGGACTACTAAAGAACGCCCTTCATCTGTTTGCTCTGCCACTTTACTGAGGCTTTCCAAACAATCTTTTCAGATGTATTAGTAAGAAAAGATATCTTAAAAGTCAAAGGAAGACAAAGTTAATGCATTTATAGAAGTACCATTTCAGATAACATTTTACCTGAGTGTTTAGATTAGTTAAATATTAGAAAGGTAGAGATAATAGCATTGTTTGTATTCATAAATGTGGAAAGTTGCATTTTCAGGGCAGTGAAGTGTAAGGCATATCAAAGGTTTATCATCCTGGAATGTGCGGGGAGCTGTGTGCCCATCTGGGCCCTTCTGCGCTTGCTTACTGAAACCCAGTGAAGAACATGGGTACTTTGGTTTACATTTATAAATCCCTTTGTCCCTAGTTTTCTTTCCATAGTTAAATAGTGGGAATTAGGAAAATTAGTTGATGCCAGTTAGCTAACTGCCTGGATGCAGTGAAACTGCACAAGCACCTGCAAAGCTCTGGGTTGAGGAAGACTCACCAGTGAACTGGGGAAAATGAGACTAGGCAAAAGACTGGTCATTTTTAGGGCCCTTTCCAAACCCCGTTTATGAGATAACACTTTCTCTCCTGTAGAGAAGATTTGAAATGAACTTTCACAAAGCACCCTAGCGCCTTAAAATGACTAAAATGACTTAAAATGACTCTCTGTGAACAACCCTTTAGGCAGGGGCAGTCAAACACACGTCCAGGCATGATGCTGACAGTCCAGCCAGAAATACAGAGGTGTGTATGGGAGGGTGAGATGGAGAAGACATGGCCAACACCCATCTGCACCCACATGTGCACACAAATAAAATTACGGACTTCTGGCATTACCATCCCCTCTCTGCTCACCCAAGCCTGTGGGTGAGCCCACACCCCTGTAAAGTTTACCAGTGGAAACAGACCATATGCAAACTTCTTACAGAGGGGTGCAGCAGTCCTGCCAGCAATCCCAACCAGTCCTTTTAGTCTCATTACTGTCCTCACAGTCAAATCTTCAAATATATGTGTTGAGATGATCTGACAATAATGGCCCTGGCTGAAATATGTTGTTTTGACTGAATGTGGTTTAAACTGCCATCTGCTGGCTTGTACTTTTCAGGGCCAATATTAAAAACTGTTCCTTCTTACAGTAACCCTCATTCATATGAAAATAAAGCAGGCTGAGTAATATCTTCCCTCCTGCAATGTACAGCTGAAAATTGCACCGAGGAATACAAATGTGGCTGAGTGCAAAGGTAAATCTCTTTGCTTATAGGTAGATTCCTCAGGGAAGTTTTTTTTCAATTTACACCTTGAAGCGAAGCTTAGATGCAAATGCATGTGTGAACCTTCCCCCTTAGTCAATGACATACGCGCATGCACATCGCGAGCTGAGACAGTTGCTCATGTTTTTGTTGGCTTTTACTTATTTTTTATTTTTTGTTTGTAAAAGCAGCTTCCTGGGATATTACACTGGATTTTTGCTAGAACGGGGACCAAACATGGCCTCGCTCATTCTATTCAAAGTTACTTAAACATAATTAAGCTTTTATATATATACATATATATATATATATGTATATTCTTTTTTTTACCCTAGCTGTGAGAGGAAACTCCAACTATTTGGCTTGAAATTTAGTACTTACTTGAGGAGGAGGACATTAATACCTATAGCTGCTTTGAATTATTTTCCCAATAGTTTTCTTTTATAGCTTTTGAAATATCAGGGCATCGCTGTCACTCATTACTCATTGGCAGGATCTCTGGAGGACATGACTAGTGATGGGACGATGTGCAGGATGGTGACATGAACTCTGGCTGCCTGTCCCTACTAGGAACAGAACAGGATGTGGGACTGGAGGGTGAAAGTGCTCAGCAACAGGAGGTGTTACTGCCTTGTAACATCTCTCTGGTCTCCAGAAATGGGGAAAAAAAAAAGAAAAAAGAAAATCCCTAAGCAGAGAAACCAAAGGGGAAAATCTACTTTTCTCATTTTAAAACCAACAGAGCTCTATTTGGCAGTTTTAGGGAAAACTGTATTCTTGAGAGAAAGAGCAAGGGGAGGATTGAGTGTTGGGCTTGGAGGGAGGATGGGTGGGATCTGCAAACACCCCCAAGGACCTCATTCAGAGAGGCCTCCATCAAACCCATGCATGAGCCTCTGGAAGACTATACTGTGTTTATTCACGGAGGCAAAATGAACTTACAGTGTGGTGAGCCAGCACAGGTGCACCAGCGTCCTGCAGCCTGGTTAATGTTTGACCTTGGTTCCCATCAATGAGTCAGGGCTGTCTCACACCCCTGACACACCAGCACTTGCTGTGTGGGCACCTCCAAGGAGCTCAGGCCATGAGAAACCTCCTCCAGGTCCAGTACTGCTGGCTTCTCACACTTCTTGGTTGACACAGGCTGGGCAAGCCAAGAGGGGAGTATAAAACACCTTTCACCTGGGGGATCTCAAGGCAGTTTGCAAACATTGAGTCATTAATTTCCCCAAGTGCCCCTTTGAAGTTGGCAGGTATTATTGGGGGAGCAAAAGAGAGAGCAACGGCGGCTGCGCTATGACTGTAGCAGAGGAATGCAGTGACAACATTGATGACATGACTAATTTATTTAGCAAACTGACTTTAGCATGGTAATGAGGATGTATTTGCCATCATCCCATCATTCATCAGATTTATGAGGCTCTTTAGGCAATGAGCATTGCTGTGACTAAGTTTAGTTTGATTTGTTCAATTAATTCTTCTAATTCATTTCGACTGATGAAAACCCTGTAAGATTATTTGGCAGGTTAGAGAGCCCCCAGTGTTATAAACGTGTGTGCATGTCTGCCTCTATCTGTGGAGAGACGCGTGACTAAGAGTGTCTATGACTATAAAGTGCATTAGGCCTTATATTTTACTTTAAGTGAATTTACTATTCTTACTCACTTTTGGCTCCGTAAATATTAGCATACTTGGTTTAATCTAGACCATTTCAAGTCAAGATAGAGCTTTGGTGGTTTTTTTTTAATTTTTTTTTTTTTTTTTTGCATAAACAAACATTACAGCAAGACTTTAGAAGCATTCCTGTTCTTTCTTTGGGCACAATTCACCATCCAAGGACTGGACATTGTTCCAGGGTCTAACCACCCTTGTTTTGAAACCATTTCTCCAAATATCTACTTGCTGATGAGGCAACTTGTCTGTGTGGCCTCTCGCTCATCTCAGAGGAGCGTACTGGTTCCCTGTGGACTCTCCAAGGAGGTAGCTGGGGGCAGTGACGTGCCTCTTGCCTTCCTGGGTGTTGAGGACATGGCACAGTATAATCACAGAAAACAATGAAAACAACAGTGGGTGGATGATGTAGACGCCTTTCCTGCAGCTTTCACACTGATGTTTTTTTCCATCCTGTCTCTGCTTGTTGAATTCTGGGACCACTGGTGCATTAGGGAGCATCAGTTTCCCAGTGTGACTACAGGTCCCAGCAGCCTCTTTCCTTCAGCTTTGAGTAGTTAATTTGGTGTAAGATGATGTTGAAACAAATGGATTTTGGACATATTTTGGCATTTGAAGGCTGAATGCACACCTGTAGTTGCTTGGGATATTTAAACAATGAGAAGTTTCTTTTCTACTTTGTGTTCAGGATAAATTCCTCTTTTTATTTTTTTTTCCCCCCATTTCCTTTCTTTTTGTCCTTTCCCCTTGTTTTTCAGCTCAGCATATCCTTAAATACAAAATATGGTGCGCAGGAGCATCATGTGAACTTACAACAAGCCTCCAATGTTGTGAAATCTGGAACCAATGCGTAGAATATGCTAATTCATTAATGTAATTTTATTTCAGCTCTAACTAATATTGCTCCTTCTTTTCTGGAGCTTTGGGATACTGCCTGGGAGACAGAAGGGCTTAGCTGTACCAAGTCTGAGCTGGTGCCAGCACTCTACTTAAAGTAAGTTTGAAAAATCTGTGTGCAGAATGTTACTGACTTCATCTTCAGGAAAGGACTTCTATGGGAAAAGAAAATTGAAGCTGGGGTGGAAAGGCATCTCCTTGACTCTCCTCTGATGCTATCTGAACAGTGACAAGAATCAAAATCTCCAGTCTTTCCAGTCTCGTATTGATTTACATCAGTCCTGTGCTTATATACCTTCTGGGTTTTGATTCTCATACACCAGCCTCCATCTGCAGTATTGAAATGTTTCACTTGTTCTGAATAAGTGAGATATAACTGGGGAAATGATAGCCAAAAAAGCATGCCAAGACCTGTCCACAGCCATGGATTCACCTGGCTGCTGCCTGTGGCAGCAGTGCAGGTGCACAGTGCTGCTTTTATGGGCAAATCTGTTCATGTAGATTTGGGGGAACAAAAAAGCAAATACTGTTCAGGGCTGTTGATGCTACAGCTCAGCCTGGATAGTCGGCAGCTCCTTAAACAGCAGATTTCTGTCCTGCTTTTAGCCTTTAGCTAGGAAGCATATGGAGCTTGATAAAGAAATTGGTCTACAAGCCATACAGGATGCTCTAGCAGGCAACCAGCAGTGAGGAGTGGAGGCATAATTTTCCCAGATTTAACTAAGAACAATGACGCTATTTGCAACCAAGGGGCACAGCCAAACATTATTTGCTGGAGTGCCAATGCACGTTCCCTAGTGGGTAATTGGAAAATGAGAACAACCTGTCAAAAATTAGTCCAGTTTCTAAAGCAAGCACAAGACAGTCTGATTTTGTTTATGAAAAAGGAGCATCTAATTACAACTCAGATTTGGGTTTCAAAGTTATTTGGAGCTTTCAGCTTGTATGTACGCATTCACTTTCAGTGTGGGATTGTCAAGCGTGGCTAAATTCCAGTCAAGGTAGGTTAACCCTGCAAAACCCAAGTACAGCATCTCCCAGGCTGATGTCTATCTCTCCCTAATATCAACACCAGCTTTACTGAAAGCAGCTGCTAATTCTCATAGGTTTGAAGGCTACAGTAAAAACGTTTTTCATTATCATGTTTATATTATGAGATACATAGTATATTCTGATGAGGGCTTCTGGTAGTAAATCTTAAGGTGTTGGCTTGGCTTGTTTCTTTGTGCTGTGATAAGACTTGGGGAGAAAGCGTGCCCCTAGATCTCGCAGCAGGAGACTGCAAGGAGAAGGGGGCAGAGCAGGGATTGGCCCTGCATTGTGTTATGTTTGCAACAAATCTGACCCCTCCCAGAGATGTTAACATGGATTTACATAAATAAACCCCTGTTGGTCGTGGAGTTGTCTGGTTAGAAGCCAAGGGAAAATATGATCCTGCCCTGACAGTGCCCTGTTGCCCGCTGCTGAGTGTTGCATGGGTGGTGAGCTCACTGTGCTGGGCATCACTTGCCATCACATTGATTTTGGTGGCTGATGGCAGCATATCACTTCTGATAGTGGAGAACCAGTGAAGGATGATGCTTTTACATATTAGAGAATGAAACCACATTAATTTGGTGCTATTTTATACTCTCCTGTGCATTTAGGATGAATTTAGGTGAAGGATGAGTGTGCCTTATGTGTCTGAAGGGGGAACACCCCATTTAGTGATTACATGGTTTTTTTACCTGGTTCCTGTCAGCAGGTAGCTACACAGAGGGATCATACATCTGCTCACAGATGCCCCTTTACTAAGTCTCTTTTCTGGTTTTCTTCACAAACCCTTGTGGAAAGTAAAAAATTGGCAATGGGATGGCCATAGGGAGCGTCTCCATCATTATAGATGGGTTTATTGGCAGGGCGATGGCAGCAGTCCTCCCCAGTAGTCAGAGTCCCTCCATGCTCCTAAAATTTTGAGTGAAAAGGAGTTTTTTCTGCAGAACGCTTTGGCTTCATTGGCATTTTAGTACCAAATTTTGGTTGTGGGAGGCTCACAAACCATCAGCAAAGAGAGGGGCTGCATGTGCCAAGTAGGTGTACTAAGTGATTCTTGCCAGCAGTAGGGGAGTTACCAAATCCTATCATGATTGAAAAATGTTGTGAGTGAAAATTGAGGTGACCCTAACTTGGCATGGGGACCTAGAAATGGGTCTCATTTCCATTGAAATGGGAGGTCCCATTTAAAAGGAAAAGTAGTGAAGGTATTTGCTTTTCTCCTGTCTATACCTCAGGTTCCTCCTTATCATTATGCATGATCCAAAAACCTTAGAATGATTGTAAAAGCAGGGGGCTGTCCTGGGCAGTAATTTGTGAGGGAATTAAGGCCTTTCTTTGCAGTGACAGCCCTGGGAAGGCAGCACTACCATAACTCCTGGAAGGTGGTAGCTTGCAGACACGGGATGGTTATCCCCATCACTAGAGTTGGCTGTGTTGAAGTGTTACCTGCCTGGAAAGAGGCTGAAATGTTATAGGGGAACAGCTGAATACAAACTTCTGGCTCCCATCTTACTAATTCTATTATTATTTTATTGTTATTTTATTATTAGAGGTACCCGAGGTGAAACATAATCCTGCCTCTTCAAAGGCTGCTCCAGTGCTGGGAATTTCATGCCCTCTACATGGTGCCCTTTGAATCAGATCAAAGTTGAGTGCAGACCAATGCAAGATTCAACTTTTGCAGGACAGGCAATCTCCAAAAGTTTTGCAGCATAACAGTAGGAAAGCAATTTTGGTTTTATTGCATGTTCCACTCCTGTCGTGGTGTTTGTGCAAAAACTGTGATGCCTTCAACTCACCAAAGGGGGTTTGCTCTGCCTCTTCCAGAGCAGCCATTGCCCCCAGCTCAGGCAACTTATCCTGTGCATGCAGGAGAAAAACAGATGGCTCTGTTCCCCTTTCTGTGGGTGGGTGGGAGATGCCTTCACCAGCATCCCCAGGCTGTGCTGAGACAGCACTGCAGCTAGTCTGCTCTCTGTAGAGCTAAGCCTATCATCTCAGTGAAACATCTCCTCCTGAACAAAGCCAGCCCTGGCACTTTGAATCTCTGCACCTGTCAGCAGAGCTTTTGCAGATAACAGTATGATGCATTGCAACTGCGTTATAAGAATCGTAAAAAATCCTGGCACACATAATGCATTCATTTCATATAAATATTTCTGAAAAATCAGTGATTGAAGACTCAAATCATATTGCAGTGCAGTCTTGTTTATTCCATAACATTATTTTTATTGCAGGATGACTTATACATAACCTTGAATTTCAAGTTTAGTAGGACAGACAAAGTATTTGTTTAGAGGGCATGACTATTAAAACCTTTTTTTTTCCCTGTTTGAATTGGATAAAATTGTAATATATCCTTTACGTCACAGTAGCACCCTAGTGGTTATCATATTGCATTAGTTACACGAGTTTTCAGTGAACATTATACAGTATATACTACTTTCAGTAAATAGACCAGTCATGCTTATAGTTACATGGAAAACTCCAGGAAATTTGTGATGACATTCCCTGCAGGTTAGTAATTCTACCCATTATTTGTATTGGTTTGATTTAAAAATAATTTGGTGAAACTAGATAAGGTCAGCATTCTGCAAAAACTTGATTTCATACACTCTAGAAATACTTTAGGCTAAATATTTGGGATTTATCAAATTCTACCATCAAGAATTTTCCCTTATACTTTAGACACAACGCATAAAAAGCCAAAAAAACCCCTTTGAGTAACATTATCACTGATTTATTTTATTTTATTTTATTTTATTTTATTTTATTTTTTTTTTACATTCTGGTGCATCATTAAAAATAACATGACCTTAAGTTTAGAGAAAAATCTGTTTTCCAAGTGGGTTGGAAGATGTAGTTCCTCTTTGGTACCAAATCATTATTAATCCCACACTGTGTGCTCTCTGCATCTGCATCACCAGCATAATGTACAGCAACATTTGTGCTACAGCCCATGTTTAGTAAGTGACCACCTGCCCCAAGTAACCATTACAAATGGTATTAAGTAACCACTCCTCCAGCATGACCAGAGACCACCCAGCATTTGAGTAGCAACTTCTCAGCTTCAGATTTTATTGGCCACTGGCATGTGCACACAGCTCCCTGTGCTCCCAGGGGACCCACCTACGTACACCCACGGGTATCAGCCAAAATCTGCCCAGGTCAGAGTCTGTGCACAGGATACAGGCACTTTCTATTATTCAGCATATTCACCAGGGATTTTACATGAAGCAACAGTTAAATAACACTGTGCACTTAACACATGTCTGAGCATGTCCATCCTGATTTTGCAGAGCTCTGAAGTATCTGCTTAAATTGATGCATATACTTAAGCTTATCCCTGTAGAGTTAAGCATGAAAAGTATGTATTTAACCTTAAACATATGCTTAAATGCTTTGCTGAATGGAGACCATAAGGCCTAATCCAGCGATCACTTAAACCAGTATCACATTATTTGGGTGGCTGCTGCGTGCATCCATTCATTGTACGAATGCTGTAGACAGATGAGAAAAAGGAGCAGATGTATCAGTGACCTTTATATGCTAAACCATTTTAATTTTAAGTACTCTACTCAAGCATTTTTAAAAGGATAGGCAATGTCTTTTTTTTTTTTTTTTTTGGTATACTGGTAATATCGTGGCTTTTTTTCTTTTTTTTTTTTTTCCCCCGATTTTTCTGGTCTATCTCACCTGCACATGGCCTCTGCATCCCTATACACACTGTCTGAGCTGCTTAGCTCTGTTTAGTAAAAAGCCTATCTTGCTGTGGAAGAAACTATTTGTTAGCCCTGCAGATGTCTTGTAGTGTATGGTTTACTGACAGTTCTAGGTGATGCAGGTGACTTTCCTACTGCTCCAAAAAGGAGGGAGAAGAAAACCCTGATGACCACCTCTGCCTCCATGCAAAGCTCCTCTGCCTGCTTGGAGGCTGCAGCCAGCATGTGTGAGGATTTCAGTTTGCCAGGGCACTTTCTGAGTCTTATTTGTTGTGACATGCAGGTTTTTTGAACAGATATATGTAGCTTTTCCTTCCTGATGTTTGCCTTTGTCTCCTCACCCCTGCTGTCGTGCCCCCTTAACCCTGCCAGCAGCCCTGATTGAGGGGAGTAGTCTTGCGCACCAAGTGCCTCCACACCTCCCTGAAAGCCCCATGTGCAATCCCAGGCAGCCACGGAGCCCCTGCATGTGGGTCTCCTCATCAGCACCACCATAAAGACATAAGAAAAGGCTCAACACGTGTCCAGCAAAAACCCCATCCATTCCCGTATCTTGGGTAATGCCAGCAGCAGATACTGAGGAAAATGACTTAAGGATTAGGTGAGAATGGAGTGACCCTATTTTGAGGTACTATTTTCATTTCCAGTAATCCAGTACTACAAGGGAGCTTACAAGAAAGCCAGAGAGGGACTTTTTACAAGGGCATGTAAAGGTAGGACAAGGAGGGGATGGCTTTAAACTCAAAGAGGGGAGATTCAGATTAAATATTAGGAAAAATTTCTTTACTGCGAGGGTGGTGAGGCGATGGAACAGGTTGTCCAGAGAAGTTGTGGCTGTCCCATCCCTGTCAGTGTTCAAGGGCAGGTTGAATGGGGTTTTGAGCAACCTGGTCTAGTGGAAGGTGTTTCTGCCCATGGCAGGGGCTGGACCTAGATGATCTTTCAGATCCTTTCGAACGCAAACCATTCTGTGATTCTATGATAAGATGGAGGTGATATCTTTCATTTCAGCCGTGCATGGAATTTGTGTCCAGTAAGTTGTCTAACTGTGCCTCTTTACAGATTTCTACTGAAGCTACATGTTGTTCCCCACTGTAGCCCATAGCTGCAATTGCTAATCCCAACGTATTTGCTGTGAGCAGTGCCAAGCCCATTGCTGTGCTGGAGCAGTGAGCAGAACCCAGCAACCAGCACAGTGGTGCTTATCTCCCTTCTTCTCTCATTCCACTTTGTAGATGGTAAAGCAGCCTCAAGAGACCTTGGTCTTCTCATAAAATAAATGCATATAGATGTACCTCTTGCTTAAATGCTTTGGGACTTACAGATGAAAGGAAGCTACTGTGTGTTACTGTTGCGACTGATCAGTCAATACTTGGCTACCAACACCCTGTGATTCATAGACCTTGGCTGAAACAGATAGACTATAGGAAAAGTAAAAAAAGAAAAGGGATTTTTTTTTTTGGCTTTTTTCCTTCTCCATAATTATCACCAACGATTCAGTCCCTTGCTGAGGGAGGCTGGCAAAATTTCCAGTTCATCCAAAATAGCTAGAGGGGAATCATATTTGTGTGTTCGTAATTTAGATAATAACAATAAAAAAGTTTATCAGCAACTTGTAATTTATATGTTAAGGCTATAGAAAACAGGATAAGAACATAGAACTCTGTATGAGTAGAATCTCCTGCTAGTTTTGCAAACCTCTCAGGTTCTTTCCTTTGCTGGAACGTAAAGGGAGATGAACAACATTTTGTTTACTTTGACAAAGTTGTTCACTCCCAGACTGGGAAGCTGTAAGTCATCTTTTGGTCTGACGTGGCTTTTTGTGGCTGCATTCTAAAGCATTTAAAAAGGTTTGTAATGGAAGTGCTGACAAACAGTACTAAAAGTGGCACTAAATGAGCAATGCTGTAATATTTGCAGCTTTCTAGGAAGTTCATAGATAGAAGGTAGTGAGTTAGGCTGACTGGAAATAGACTTCTAGCAATCCCAGCTCTTGTATCCCTTTGGTGCATGTGTGTAATCTCAAGTTCCAAGGTTGGAGCAGGATTTGTGGTCCTGGCCCAGTGCGGAGGCCGGCCCTGCCCCCAGCCTGGTGCAGTCACTGCTGAGGTAGCTCTGGTGGTGGCTGGAAGCAGCAGCTCTGAGACACACCGCAGCTCTCACTCACTCCCCTGACATATAAAATCAGGATAATATGTCTATGTCTCTCACCAGGTTATTATAAGCTGAACAGGGCTACCAAGTGTTCTAGCTTTTACACTAGATATCTTAAACTGTCTAATGTTGTTTAACATATTGTTTTCTTTCATGAGGTTTCCTTCCATGGCAAGAAGCACCCTCATTCTCTTTCTTTTCCTTTATTCAATACTCTCTTTTATGTTGGATATATTTTAAATTGTGACATACCTGTTAATTGTTTTGTATATGGATTGCAACTGAGCACAGCATTTTATAAATCCAAAAATGTCTCTCGGTGAGTAATGGGGCTAATCTACATGCACAGATAACTAAATATTTACAGGGGAGGATACTGGGTTGTACCGCATGGGCATTGCTGGTTAGGACATGCATGGCAGGATGCTTATGCTTCCACTAAAATGAATAGCAGGTCTCATGGGTTTCAGTGGGGAGAGATATGAATTTTTAAAATGCCCCATCAAGAGCCCAATCCTGTCACCCTTGCTCACATGAGAAATCCAATTGGTATCAGGGAGTCTATTTTCCTGATTAAGGACTAATTCTGTGAATAAGGATTTGCAGGAAATGGCCTTATCTTTTCTGCATACCACAGATCCTGCTCTCTAAAAGTGTTTGCTGTAAGTGCTTATCATTTATGTAAGTGCCCTTCAATGGACATTTATATAATGGGGTAAATATTTAAAAAAGTTGTGCGGTGCTTTAGCTATGCAGGGCTAAAGGACATGAATACTCCTGGCTGGAGCGTCAGGCACCTATTCCCCAGGTGCCAGGAGTTATAAAAGGGAAACCGTGTGACTGCAGCAAGGTTTGGGAAACATGGTGCTATGCAAGGGGGATCTAGATATTAGCATTTTTTTAAGTGGTATTCATTAGGGCATAAAATACACCTCTGCTGAAAATACGAGTGAAACCAGCTCAGAAATAATGTAGTTGCTTAATAATAAAGGGTTTGTTGTAACTTCGCTTTCTGGTGATCTGTCAAGTGAAACTTCAGCCTTATAAATAATGGCATTTAGAAAGGAAATCAAGAGAGTAAAATGTTTTGAGGGGATGGCAAAGCCCTCAATAGTGTGTCTTTCTCTGGAATATAGATATGCCATTACTTAAGAGCATTGTCGGGAAAAACACATGATTAAGAGGGGCTGGTGGTTTGGGGTTTTTTGTTTGAATAAACTCTTTTGCATTGTTTGTTAGCAGCAGATACTACAGTTAACAAATTAATGAAAAGTGAGTGATGCCTTTGAAGAATTTTTAAATGAACCTTACCGCTGCCTACGGCGACTTGCTCAAAGTGAAGAAAAAAAAAAAAAATAAAATAAAATTAAGGTGAACTAGCCACTGTTACTAAGAGTCAATTGACAGAAGGCATGGGTCATTAATTTTGTGTCCTTTGTTTTGTCAGTTTGTTTTCGTGAGGCCTGCTAGAGAAAGTAAAACCAGTCAAGCTGAAAATTGTCTGCTCTGTAGCTTATTTCCCCTCCCAGCATGCCCTGACCCAGGGGAGCAGGCTGCGGGGCCATGGCCCTCCTGCCCCGCCGCGCACTCCCAGGCCCGTGCCCCCCATAACAGATAGGGTTTTGTTAGCAGAACAGTTAATTCTGCCCCAGCTCAGCTTTAATCATGTGCAGGTTGCATATGTCGGGAGGAATGAAATGTCTTCCCACATGCAATAAACTTTAGCGAGGGAAAAAGATCTCATGGTGCTTTTGGCCTTAAAGTAAACTCTGACTGAAAGTCAGAAGAAAAAAAATGGGCTGTGACCAAAGGGAAAAAAAAAAAAAAATTAATTTTCAAACATCCTCACAATTATGCCTTGGCTTCTTTCCCTGTCTGTGCATCTTTCCTTCCTGCCTCACCTGGGCCAGATTGCTGCAGGGTGAGGACTATGGTGACCAGCCAGTGTGCCCCAGCACCTGAGTGGGATCTCTTCTATCACCAACACCCCATGCAGCCCCCATGAGGCTGAACTCTTTTATATTTACATCAATCTTTAAGATCTTCACTGAAATAATCACAGCTAGTCTAGTTTTATATGGATAGGAGTGGTTTAGTCCTCTGACTGTGGTGGGATGGGAGTTCTTACAGCTAGAACAGGCCATGTCACTATGTGGTCCACACACAGAGGAATGCATTGCTCTGCAGATGGTTTCATCTTAAAATACAAGGACAGTTAGTGGGATTCAAAACCAGCAAATATGACATATTTACAACCAAGTCCCATAAAATTGTCCATGAAAACACTTCTTTCTGTATTAGAGATACAGTAAGTGATCGGTAGCCATTGGACACAAAAGGCAGATAGATGCTCATTGTTTTGCTTTTCCCCACCAGGTGCACCCATGTGAGATCCGGCAGCCCTCCAATGTGACCAGTCATTTCCATAGCTGCCCAGCTGAACCCACATAATCTCTCCCCAAGATTGAAAAGATAAATATGAACCCTTGGTACATCATTGTACCAAATTAACTTGTTCCTCTGTGCCTGTAAAGTTTAGATGGATAATTGAATTAGTTTTTGGTTTTGGTTTGAAACAATCTTTTTCATCATTAGGCTGGTTGCCAGAAGTTGGTGTTTGTGGCCGAGTATTATTGCTAGGGCTGAGGGCCAGTGTGTTCATAAACAGAGAAGTGGCATAATGTCTTTGGTATAATGAGACAGCTTAATGCAACGCACTGCAGGAATTAGGGGACATGCTTCAAGAATGGAAATAAAGCATATGGAAATGTGTGTTTAGTGCTCTGTCAAAAAGACACTCGAAAAAAACCCTCACCCTTATTTGATTAAATACTCTTAGAATGTAGTTGTATTATGAAAAATTGTTACTTTAGATCCATTATCTTAACGTTCATTGGAAATAAATTGCAATCAACTGAGTAACCTTTAAACCAACAGTAAAAATTGATTTTGACACATGCCAAAACCTCACAGTTTTGGCATTATCTTCTAGATGTTGGTGGGAATGTGCTAAGAAGTTTTCTTCCTGTTGAGAGATTGCTAACGTTTTTTGGTTGCATAATTTAGTATTGATGTCGCTTAATATTTGTTTTTAGGAGACCAAAACAGTTTGCTGAATCACTTTCATGGTTCATTAAAGCAAAAGCTGCAGCTTCTGTTCTCACTGCCTAGATAACATTTTCAGATAAACACAATTTCCTGGAGTTTGTGCTTTTTTTTTGTGGTTTTTTTTTTTTTAATTTTGTTTGTTTGTTTTTCTCCTAGGTCAAGCCCAGAACCTTTACCTTATAAAACAGATTACATTTTCAAAATATTGTATGTTAAGTGTGTGTTGTTCCTTGTTATCTATAAATCAGATGCAGAGTCTTAATGCCTGAAAATGTTCCGTTAACTCTAAGGAGAAGCATTCACTTTTATATAGGAAAAAAGTCTTGGCAGACAAGTTGGAAGTACCAGATGGAATAGGTTGTGCCACACGGATTATAAGATTTCCCCCCTCCTCCTTTCTTATTGATGTCTTAAATTGAACATGTTCCATCTGTCTGCTCTCAATAATGAATACTTTTTTTTTATTGTAAAGGTAACAAATTCCATGTAGAATAAATTAATTCAAGCATGTAATGAAATGTGCTAGGAGTGTGCGTGTTGGAATTATGTGTAGAAATCTAATATAGTTCATGAACTGCAGCAGGTAAGACTAGTGGCAGAATTGACAGCTACTCAGGGAAGGGCAGCTAAATATTGCTATTAAAAAGGATGCTAGGAGAGGTTTGCAGCAAGAGCCTTGGGGTCTCATAGGAAGATAAATTCAGTTATGCCACAAGTGTTTATTCTATTTAATAGTACTTGGATGCAAGGCTTTCAGTCGTGTCAGGTCCCCTTCCAGTGTGAAGAGGCTCTAAGTAGGTAGAAATGTGGGTTACCTATATCAAGGCCCCTTCATGCTGCTGAAAGGAAACGGACCATAATGTCCATTAGGCTCCAGTTCCCTCTGCATCTTCTGAAGAGGCTGAACATTGTGATGTTAGACCAAAAGCATTTTCAGTTTCTCACTGGAATAAGTCCAAAGGGTATACACATAAAGCAAACTCAAGTACTTCATACACTGAAACAAAAACAATGTAACCTTTTAATGCAGTGATGAGCTGTTGGGTTTCAGAAGCTGATAGGTTTGGTTTGCGGTAATTCCCTGCTCCTGCTGTAGAGTCCATTTTGCTTTCTCTTCTTTACTCTGCAGTGGCTTGAGATAAAGGTTCTGTGCCTTTTTTGCATATGTTGCTATAAATAGAGAATTTAAAGCAGAGCTTTAAATGTTAAAACTGGCACACTTTTCTGTTAAAATTTGATTTTATTTTCATATGAACACACAAATATATGTATTTTTTATCAATGAATTTTAAAAGGCTGGCACTTGAAACTTTTGGGAACAGTTGGTTTTGATTTTGGATGTAATAATCTTTTCTTTCTGTCACAAGGGTTTTTATCTGGAATTTGAAATTACTCTTTCTTTACTTACAGATAATTGATGCAGACCGAACTTGTTAAAGTCAAAACAAACAACTCAGTTCTTTATTACATGCTTATGTGCTTAGTCACTGACTTTATATTAGATTCTGCAAATGGTACAATTTATGCAGTGACATGTCAGAGACTTAATGTTGTAATTTTCCTGTTCCTAATGGAGAATTAAGAACCTAGAGAAGCTCAGAGGTTCACATGCGCAGAATCCCTACTGCTTGGGTGCAGAGGTCTTGCAAAAATTTAGTAAGTGAGAAGGAGAACAAAGATCCTTAGTTGGGGAAAAAAAATTGGATAGCCTGTGGCTGAGAAGCTGATTGGGACAGGTAGGCACAGTGGGGCGCGGGATAATGAGGCACATGGCAAATGTGATGCACAGATGTGAAGCCAACTGTAGCTTTGGTTCCAGGAGCTGCGCATGCCACAGCACTGCGCCTCGGGGCTATGTCTACACCAGAACATTTGGAGCAGTAAACGACGGGCAACATTAGGTTCAAATTAATCTATTACTCCAGAGCTGTGAAATGTTGGTTGCTTGTTGTGGAATTACATTGCCTCTGGGTGAAATGTTTTAGGGAGATTTTAATGCATGCTCATGGCTCGCAGAGCAGATTAAGAGGAGAAAGGGAAATTAGAAGGGTTAGGAGGGCTGTTGAGTTGCACATTTCTGGTTAAACTATATGAAAAGAATATTACATATTTTGCAAACAGGCCTGCTCTCCTGCTGGCCACCTGCTGGGACTGAAATATCCTACACCATAATGAACGCAGGTTTGCAGAAGCCTTGTAAATAGTTTAGAAAGCAGATAGAGGCAACGTTGGCCTTTCCGGAAAATTTGGGAACGTTTCTCCTATCCCACTCCAGGCTCCCTAAAGTCCCGACTGAGGCAAAGCCAAACTTTGACTCTCAGCTATTTATCACTTCAATTTTGACCATGCTGCTAAATGACAGGTAGTCTTCTAAAGTTTCACAACATGTTATTAGGATTAAGTAATCAGATCCAAGCTGTTTTCCCCTGGTACCTAAGTGGTACTGGCAGGCCCCTTTAAACAGATCCACGGTCCAAACGGACATGTATTTCAAGCTGTAGCATAAGATATTCTAAATCCTCATAAATTAAATAAACTTTATTCGATCGGCACAAACTGTTTGGAACTATCTATAAAGAATATATTTCTTTTACTATATTGTTGCTTTTCTTATAAAAACACTTAATTGAAATGCCTAAGAGCTGCCCAGCACAAAAGTCAATAAAAAGCCTAGAATAGAGTTTATAGGGTTTGTCTATGTACATAATTAAATCCTTCAGGCACTTTAAAACTCTGCAAAATAAATGGTTATGCAAGAATGGCCTGCTGAGAGAAGAAATGCTTGTATCAGCTTTAAGCAGCTGCTCTCTGCTCGGTGTTTCTGGGCTGGAATGAGAAAGCTATTAGAAGAGGGGACGACTGCAAGCCCCACACAAATCATCTTTGTTACTGACACTTCAGGGAGTGCTTTATGGTGGCTGTCAAACCCAGTACAGAACTTGGGCTGTGCCTGAAAAAGTCAACTGGCATTATTTAAAAAGGAGATGTTTGTGACAAAGCCAGCATCTATGCCCAAATAATATTAGGGGCTATGATGGAGGGAGCAGAGACAGGAGTTAATGCTGGCTGTGGTGAGGCACTGCTGGGCAAGCATGCGACTGAGTCCTGGGTCTGATGGAATAACAGAGGTTAATTGCTTGCAATGGTCTATTGCTGTAATAGGAGTAAAAGGGGAGGACTGTACTTAGATTTGATTTCACTGTTCTTTAGGGAATACAGATTGAGGGGGTGGGATTGTTATTAGGGGCAAAGGAAGTAGTGCTAAAAAAAGAAGAGTTTAATGAATGTAACCAATAGAAAAATTGTAGGTTTGTTTCTCCCTCTGGCCCTCAAAGTTATGATAAATGATAGCACAAGGAAAAGATAACCTACCATGAGAGTAGGATCACCAAGGCCAAATACTAAAACTCCCAGCTGACTGCCCCATACACTGCAGCCTCTGTTCGTGTTTATTTTTTCTGCTCACTCTTGGTTTCGTCAATCAGTATGATAGACGATAACTCCTGACTAGAGCAGCCTGTGTCCTGCTCTCTCACGGTGGGTAGCATGTTGTGGTTGGCGCCGTGCAGTCGGAGGATCACCCGCATCAGAAGCATCAGGGGATGAGGTAGGGAGCAGTCTTCCAGCAGCCCAGCTCCTGGGAGAATAGCAGGCAGTGGTGTTATCAGCATGCAGCCGCGCTGCCAAGAAAATGACCACACATTAGTAGCTTTGTTTGGGTAGAGTCTAGGGGGGATGCCGCTCGCAAAAAATTGAGACGCTCTCTTTCTGTTAAATCATCCTGGTTGCGAGTGTTAAAAGATAGCTCATTCAAAAAGAAACCATACGTGGCTTGCCCGAGGTGAGGCCGCAACAAGGCTGCAGGCAGCTAGGAATTTGTAATGCTTTACCTCTTGAGAGGCAGACACGCACCCGTCTGTCTTGAGAAAGCAACAGGTTTGCCGCTTGCTTCTGTGCTGAAGTGTCTTCTGCCCTGCCTGAGGGCAGCCTTGCCTTCCCTGCCTTGCCTTTCCTAATGCCTTGCCTTGCTTTACCTTTGCCTCTGCCTTGCATTTCCTCCTGCCTTTCCAGGAAAACTGTAAAAGAGAAAATAGCCTTTTGCAGGCTGCTGACATGTAAAGGGCCGCTGATTAAGCCAGCAGCTCATCAGATAGATGGAATTTCCTGCATACTATCCACAGATCTCTAACATTGTTTATCTCCTTTCAGCGTTGATATTTGCCGTGTGCGTTGTCATTGAAGGTTTTGCTCATAGTTTGTTAATTAAGGAAAAGAGAAAGTGTGTTTACTCTTGCTGAAACCTCAGCTCTTTTTTTTTGGAGGGGGGGGAGTTGGTAGGGCCTCTGGGGCCATTTTATTTTTGAGCCAAGCACCCCCTGTCTCCCCTAGCAAAGGAAGTAGCCCATGTGAAATTCTTTTGATATCTTGTGATGTAGCAGTGGTCAAACATTTCCTGCTCAACATTTTTTCCAATGTATTCGTGGTTCTTTTCCCGGGAACAAACGTTTCAGGATCTTGGTGGACTGGGCTTTACTAGACACTTCAGGCAAAGCTGATAAACTCATCCACCTCAGAGTAGGGCAGCCGATGTTACCACAGTGACTTGAAGTATCCAAATGGACTTTTTAGGAAATAACCCCATGTGTGCTTTCCCACTTGGTGTAAATTTCTTAAACGAAACACATCTTTCCTCATTCTCACTGGTCTCTCCCTAATAACTGCTGCTCTGTGCTGAGGTGAAATTTAACACTAGAATATTAGTTTTATTCCAGCTAATTATGTTACTCCTCATGAACCCTTGGATTTAGGGTTGGTCTGTTTCTAGTTATCCTGCCAAGTTTTTTGCTTGACGGAGGGGGTCTGTTTCATACTACTTGGCCTCCTAACCTTTGTAACCCCTGGTTTCCTCTCTTTTCTGAATCACAAGTTTATGTTCTCCCCTTCTGTGAAAAGATTGAAAGCTTGCTCAAGTACAAACTGACCAGAAAGCAGTAGTAATTTTTAGTAGATCTTAGCAAATATTTAAAAAAAAAAAAATAAGGTAAATGCAGTTGTGACTGCTGATATAAAGGAATCTAACTATTAATAAAAACAGAGAGGTGTTTTGAAACAGGGCTTCCACTGTTACAATGGAGACATTTTCTATTACTTTATTTAGTGCAACACCTGTGGCTGCTCACATTGCTCGTGGCTGAAATAATCCAGGTCTACATAGAAAAAAAATACTGCAGTTCTGTTATTTGTACTTTATGTTAGTGCTGTAGTGAGGGCTGATCTTGCAGGGACTAGTCTTGCAGTGGAGAGCCTGGGACCAGAGCCGTTGTATAGTGGATGGGACCCAGCAAAGAGTGGTCCCGTGTAGGGCTGCTCAGGAGGTGCATGGATGACCTCAAATTCTGTGAGCTATGAGCAAGAGATCGCTTGTGTGACCTACCAGCCATGACTGGGGTCTGTGTTCATGGCCACACTAAGTGTCTGGGCTGGTCCCCATACTTTGGATGCTTCGCTGCATCTGCACACTGATGCCTAAGACCTTGTGGCATCCTAGCATGCCTCTGCTTACAGCTGAAGCTCTAATCAGAGGGGGAAAGTGGAGTTAAAAGCACAGAAGAGAGAAAGTTGTTAGGTATCCATGTACTGTAATTGTCCCAGGAAATATCCCTGAATAGTTAAACTTCCCTCGTTGAATTACTTTGTGTTCCTGTTTGGTATAAAAGAGATGCTCAATGTTTTCAAAGTTAGATATTGCTGCTTAAATTGAATCAAGAATATGTTAGCTGAGTTTTAGCTGCTCCCTGCATGCCCACACCTCTGGCCCGCTCCTGACACCATTCATGCCTCAGGACATCATCTGCTTTCCTCTGCTGATAGACATCCAATTAGTGTCCACCGCCTTCCTAAGGATGACCACATTACCTTGGTGGCATGTAAGCAAATAGATGTATTTGCAAAATCTTATGCTTACTTTCTGCCAATCACCATTCCCACCAAGTTTTAGTTGCTGGCTTCCCAATATTCATCTATACTGTGGCTTTGTGTACTGTGCATAAAAGCTGTAATTGTCTATCCTATATGAAATACTGCTTCAGAGGATCTGAATGTAACATTTTCATAGTCAGGCTGTGAGAGTTATATGGGAATATTTATGCAACCAAAACTAATTCTTCCGTTTAAATACCAGGAGCGAGAGGAATTCAGATGTGTATCATAGCTGTTAGATTATAATTGCTTTGAGAATAGGAGAAAGTGGATTTTGAGCAAATTCAGGAAGTTTTAAAAATTCAAACAGGACTCAGGTGCTTACAGGCTTTAAATGAGCCTCCTTGGACTCTTCTCTTGGTTTCCATAAAAGTTAACTCCTGAGATTTATCTTGGAAATAGAATGACGTGTCTAACAAAATAAGTTGCTTTCTGCTTGATAAATATATATAGAGTAAAACACTGCGAAGCTGGTCATTGAAATTGAGGGCAGGAAATGGGATCCCAGTCTTTTGACATGGCAGTGAAAGAGCTTCTGAATCCAAAGTGTGGGAAAAAGGTGCATTGGTTCCTTATTACTGTGTTTCTGTAAGCAAAATTATTTTTAACAAACAGGTTTAATCACAAGAAAACAACATAGACTTACTTGAACTAAATTAAAGCATGTTTAAAATTATATATACTCAGCACTTAAACTCAATTAATTATCTTGACCAACATAATTCAGCTATATGTGCTTCTTTTAGCTCATATTTCAATATGAGTTTTATTAGCTTTTTATAGCCCTGCTCAATTCAAACCAGAACATGCTGGGGCTTTCCCAGCCCTGGCTCCTCTGGGTCCAATTCTGTTTTTCTTCTTCAAGATCTGATTCTGCTCCCATTGTATTCAAGGACAAAACTCTAGTAATGCCAGGAAACCAACAGCCTTTTTTTCCCAGTGAGGCTGGTGGGAAGCAGAACTGGGTAAGAATTGCCAGGTTCTTCTGTTTTCTTAAACTAAACAATCCAGACTCCTTTGGTTCCCTCTCATAGATGGTCTGTCCAAGTAACTCAATTGTAGACCTGTTCCAGCCTGAGTTTTATTCAATGTAGGTGACTCAAATGCACGTAGTGTCCCTGAGATCCCAGCAACGTGTTGTGTAATGGAATGAATAACCTCTTGGTTTAATTCATCTGAGATACACTTTGGCCCTTATCAAAGTGTGTCTCATTGGTACCATGTAGTCATCCCTAATCACCCCATCATGAGCCTTTCTCAGTCCTAAAGGGTGAAGGACAAGCTTCGCATTTGTAACATAGTTTGTGATTTGTATTATTAAACGTCAAACAATTTATACCGTTTTTGTTTACACACCCCTACTTTCTGTGATAAAATCACTAATGAAAGCATTTAACAAGCACAGTGGGAAGATTGCCCTATAGAAAAGTCCATTATTAATCTTCCTTAAACTCAGTACCTTGCCTTTTCCTTCCAATAGCAACTTCTTGATATTTCCAGACAAGCTGGAAGATAGCTGGAAATCATGTAACAGAAGACCTGGAATAAATGCAAGTGTCACAGTCTTCAGTATCAATTTTCAGAGCAAAGTGTGCAGTAAACTTTTACGGCAAGCTTTTATAAACAAGAAAAGCCCCACCAGATCTGACAGTCTTCCTGAACAAACAAAAAAGCCTTGAGGTTTCCCCAAAGAGGGTAATGAAGAAGAGGCTGCATTTCTGGAAATGAAGCACATATACTGTATAACTTTACAAAGTGATTTTATTAAAGTCACACAAAAACTGTTCACCTAACAGCGAGGAGCACTTCTACTTTTGTGAGAGGAGACCTTTGTTTCATATGACATGCAAAATTTCACCTTAAATTCTGAAATGTTTTAGTATAACTGAAGGAACACAAAGATTTGACCATCCTCACTATTCAGTGGCTTTCTCTGCATAGTTCTTCTTCCCATGAATTTAAAATAGTTTGCTTCCAAATTGTAAAATCACAGTGAATTCAAGCAAAGTGACAGCATGCACTGGTTCATTACATTATGTGTCAGAGTAAATCAGTGGTTCCCCAGCTCCTTTTTGTTAGTTCTCCTCTGTGATGGCTTGGCAGATTGGCACTGCTTCTATCTCCCATGTCACCTTGCTTCCTACTCATGTACAATTACATTCTACATATGAGCCACTTTTGCCACTTGCTCTGGTTTAGGTCCCTGCAATACTAAAGAGCTTTGCTTTCAAGGCACAAGATGTGTCCTTGAATCTCTTTTACAGCTTTCTTGTGATCTCTGTCTTTCTTTCTACCAAGAGGAGGAAGAGAAGAAAACACATAATTTGGGGTTTGCTCTGGGTTAGCAGTGTTATGAGTTGTTCATGCAAAGTCTGCATTTGTCATCTGAGGATTGCTGGAAAGAATGGGGAGTGAGGCAAAATAAATTACTAGACCATTGAAATATCTGCACGCTTTTAGGTTACTTATGGATGAAGAAGAATGTGCTTGAAGTTTCCCTGAAGACCTTACCAAACTACCACTGACTGTGAGATTTCAATGTTGCTATGGCTTCATATATGAAATTTATCTTGCAAAGAGTTGTTAACTTAATCCATCTGTAATCTTTGCCACCATTTCTGCCATCCTCTGTGCAAACTCTACTATGGATTTGGAGAGACCTGTTCACAGCTGAGGGCATTATCTCATAAGTTTCCTTATCATATGCTGTCACACTGCATTGAAGGCTGAATGTTGCTTTGCATTTGAAGCCTTTGGTATTAGCATTGATGAAGAGGGGTAAAAGGGCTCAGGGAAGGTTTGTTTGATCCTCTCATGGTGAGTATCCAGTGCCTATGGCAATAGGCTTCTACTAGTTTTGGTGATTTTATTTGATAAGACCATCCCAGGACTTTAGAGGTCACAATTAATTTGCATGCATTTGTGGATGAGGATCTGCTGAGCTGTACTTTTCGTCCATAGCAAAGCTGGAGTCTGTGTGATCCCACATCCCTTTCCACTGCCACAGCACAACACACCAGTGCTGATGTATGGTCATGGCAGAATACAATGCACTTCACACTGATTAGATGCCAGTCCCGGCTGGAACAAAGGGACGTGTCCATGGAGTGAGGTGGGATGCCGGGACTTGGCTCCTGCTCCCTGGCCCCTTGGGCTTCATTCAGCAGCAGCGTCTCACAGCGGCTTTGTTTATTTGTTCTGCGATTACGTGTATGAGCTTCCAGAATTTATGAGACCAGAGGTCAAGTGAAAGGTCACAGTTCACAGGCCAAGTGAGAGGCTAAAATTTGTGAAACCAAGGAAATGACAGGACAGTGCCAAGTTAAAGGTCAAAAGTCAAGTGAAAGGTTCAACGTGGATGAAAGTGAGCAGCCTGTGTGCTGGCTGGACCACACACCCAAAGTGGACCCGTACCAACATCCTCAGCATCAAAATGTGGCTGAAATTTTATTCCCTGGCATAAACCCAGCACAGGAGATGGGCTGAGCAGGCATTGCTCAGATCAGACTCCAGCACTGACTGTGGTGGTGCAGTCTGAGGTTAACTGAGGTTGATTCAATATTGGGCTCAGATGGACATTGATAGCAATGAATTTTGCGTTTTTTTCACAAAACAATGAGGCGAGTCAGGTACAGATCCTCTCCTTTTAACAACAGTTCCAGTTTCATTTCTCTAGTATGAGTCAGTGTCAGTTCATCCTCCACACCTTTTCTGTTGTATTTACAAGCAAAATCAGTCTTGTAGACATGTAAGCAAGTTTAATCAAGATGACTGTCCCACATTTGAACCCTGTATCATCAGAGAACAATGATTTCCATTTGATTTTCATTCCAGCATGCTTTCCTAACAGCATCTTGAGCCAGCAGGGCACATGCTCACTTCAGGCTCCTAGTTTGTCCCTTAAGGATCTGTAATTGTATGTGCAAAGCATTCCTACCTGCTTTTGTTAAAAAAAAAAACAAACTAGAACAAAATTCAGTGCTGGTCATGACATCAGTTCATCTAAAATAGTTACTTTTAGCTTTACCGCTATTTTGAGACTACATTTGTCCTGTTTAAGTTTCAGTCAAGAAATTTGTAGTATCCTCATGAGCTGAAAAAAAAAAGTACAATGAAAAGGTATGTTACCCTTCCTTTTCTCCAGTAATCTCTTTCTTCAGAAAGACTTTAAACAAAACCATGAAATTCACTTTTTTAATGCAGGACATTAACCAGCATGTGAAATAAAGTTAGTACTGGCACACCTTGCAATGGTGTAAAGAACTATTACAATAATAGGTCCCACATTAAAAAAGTGAGAGGCCACCTTTCTTTTCCTAAACTTCTTCCTTGCTCTCATGATAAGCCATGGTCCCCAGTGACATGACTCCTGGAATCTGTCTTCCAGTCTTCTCTTGCTGAGGAGGGCCCCTGAAAACGGGCCTCATCTCCTGGTCAGAAAAAGAGAGGGAAAACAACTGTTAATTGAGACAGCAGGGGAATGCAAAGCAGTGCTTTAGTTCTCAGAATTTGATAGACCTCAAAAAGTTTCATCTTGCCTACGCCACTTGCATCCTTTCCAGATTAAACTTCAGCATCCCAGTGCTTGTCCAGCTTCCCAACCCTCCTCAGAAAATGTGTGACATGAAGTGAAACGCTATATGCTTGATGAGAGAGATCAAGATCTTGATGCCAACCTGTGCCTACTCACAGGATTCCTATAAAATTGGCATTTATGCTGATTAAGAACAGTTGCAGAGGGCTGGACTAGATGACCTTTAAAGGTCCATTCCAACCCAAACCATTCTATGGGTCTATGAAAAAGGTTAAAAATATGCAAAAGGTTGGTCTTTGATTAAAAACCAGCTCCACAGAAGGATTTACAAGATGCAATGCTAAGGTCTTCAACATCTAATCATTAAGCATCTGACTCCAGCAATAGCTTTCCTGTAGCTATTTAGGAATAATTTACTCCTTTGAGCAAAGTGATCCACCTCCTCCAGACCCTCCTAGGTGTGCCCCAAGTTGGGCTTTACAAAGCTAATATGATATACCCATCTACATTCACCATCAGGGGCCTTGTTCACATATATGATATCTTGAATCATAGAATCATTAAATGGTTTGGGTTGGACAGGTCCTTAAAGATAAACCAGTTCCCTCCCCCCACCATGACCAGGGACACCTTCCACTAGAGCAAGTTGCTCAAAGCCTTCTCCAACCTGGCCTTGAACACTGCCAGAGAGGGGTCACCCACAACTTCTCTGGGCGATCTGCTCCAATATCTCACCACCCTCACAGGAAAGAACTTCTTCCTAATATCTAATCTAAATCTCCTCTCTGTCACTTTAAAGCCATTCCTCATTGCCTTATCCCTTTGCCTTTATAGAAAGTCCCTCTCTTCAGCCTCCCGATAGAGAGCTATAGGATGAAAATAGTATAAAACACTTTGATTGTATCAATTTCATGTTTATTCCACAGGGAATAGTCATCTACTGGCTGGTATTCTTCCACTCCAAATTACATGGAGTGTTATTTATTCTTACAAGTGGTTGCCTTGTTAGGAATTAACGTGAATAGCATCGCTGTTCTCATTTGCTGCACATTTGTTATCTGCCTTGCATGGTTCCCAGCAGGGTGGGGGCAGTTTGTTGAGTGGCATGTTAATACCATTTATTTTTTTAAGCCTAACTAGGGGTATAAAATTCCTAGTCAAAATTCTGTCATGTTCTCTGAGCACTGGTAAATGAGTATCCCCTTACAACTGTTTTCTTTCTGGCAGAAAAGTGTAACTTGGTGTATACACGTAGGAGTGCTCAGTGTTCTCTGGGAAATGGGACTGACAAAGAAACCTCTGAAGTCATCTAAGGCCAAATTCTTTCCACAAAAATCTGTATGTATGGGACCCACTGAACTTGCACATGTATATCTGAGAGCAGATTTTGACCCTAGGTAAGCAAACAGCTACGACCAATACACTGTTTACTTTCCCTAAGTTTTTGCCTTTCCTGGATATTAGTATTACTCTCATAAATTTTGTTGAGCTACACTTTCAAAAATTAAGACTCCAGGCCCCAGAAGATGAAATACAGCAGCCCAACACAACCAGAGTCAGGCTCTAAAAGGCAGGAGTTTTTGAAAGACATGAACAATATTTAGAGAGCTGGTTAATATTAATTCCTTTGGGGACTATAAATCTGGCCATTAATAGGCTTAGAGTGATAAAAATGGCAATATGGTGCACATGTGAAGATGATATTGTCAAAAAGAAGCAATTAGTAGCACAGAAAGTGCATGCACATATGGTGAGCAGGTTGAAATGAGAAATAGTGCCAGAAATATGATAACAGAGTTAATGGCAAAAGAAGAATGAAACAGTAGCCCAATTTGTTCCTCACCTAAACAGAGCTAAGATTTTTTTCATCCAAACGTATTTTCTTTCTCTTAGATTTTTTTCATCCAAACAGATTTTCTTTTTCATTCTTTCTGGCTGTTGCTAAGGTCCTGAGTCAAGACATCAGACAAATGCTTCTTGTCTACCTTCCTACAGATATTTGACTGAGACTAGAGAATGTGATTTTTTGCTGGAGGATCTCTCAGAAATTGGGATTGAAAACCATGATCTGAATCTCTCTGGAGTCAGTAGGAATACTGGCATCCCAATCTGAAATGTCCCTTCCTGACCATGTTTAACTTGTCAAGTGTTTTAAATTGGCCAAATATTATGTTCCCCACCAACTCTTCTAATCTTGCCAGAGGAGAGTTCGAATCCAGACTTGCAGACTAACGGGCTCTAAGATAATGATTTCAGCGTGTTTCAAGCAGGTACCAAAATATGAGGATGCTGCTTGTGGGCTTCATAGACCCCATTCTAATGCCTGGAATCAACTGATTTATCTCCCAAGTGCATTCAGTGCCATGTACACTTTCATCTTTATGTCATTATGCTCTTTTTAGGGTTACAGCTGCCCTGTAAAATGCTCTCTGTATCCTTGGAGGTGTGTGGGGGGGAGTTGTTATAAACATACTCCTGCCAGCCTTTGAGTTGAGTGAGAACTTTTGCATTTTGGCTTTGGAAAGGTATACACCTGTCACTCTAAAATGGAGCAGATGGGTTATAATCTTATCTGCTCGTGCTAGATTTATTGTCAGAAGGAAGTGAGGTAAGGGCAAGTGGTAAATGTAGAGCAGTTTATCTGTGATGCAGGCTGATTTTGCCTCAGTGCACTGACTAAAGAAACTGGTGAATGGGAGCATTTTACTTCCCTTGAACAATTGTGTTCTCAATTCTTATCTTATGCTGTTGAATAAATAATTGATATTATAGGAACAAAAGACCCTGAAAACAAATTGGCTTGTCTTATGGTTTCTTGTAAACTGAAATGATATTTTGATTACTTTTCCTATTCTTACTGATATGCTTTGGCCTCTTCACTCCACTGACTGCTAGTGAAAAACTTAAGCATTTGTTAAATGTTTTGGCAAGGCCACTGCCTCAGATTGTGCCATTCTCTTCTTTTGCATATACCTCGTGAGAAAAACCCCATGCACCCTGTGTGGTAAATTGCTGGTAAATAATGACTTTTTATTAGTATTGACTGCTGCTCAGTCGTGTTGCATTACTCTCTTTTCCTCCTATTAATTGTTTATAGCACAGATAGTAGCAGATGAATAGTGGACATATACTATAAAAAGGTCTCTATAGCAGATACCTGCTTTTGCCACTTTTGACTCTGGAATAATCTGACAGTGCTTATGGTATGTGAAAACTACTTGTGCTTTCCTTAAGATTTTGTGTTATAAAAATTGCATATAACTTCAGAGATTCAGGTCTGATTATAGGGTCAGCAAAGGAAAGGGTAATCATTCAAGCTTCAGTGGGCCTAATCACTCCCTGTGGAGTGATAATTATTGTCCTTCACCATGGTTAGACTGCAAGCAGTGTCTGCTCTGTCACATAGATTGCTTCCTGCCCTCTATTAGAATATTAAACCCTTCAAGTGGCAAAACATTTTGACTCTCTAGAATAATAATAAAAAAAAAAAAAAAGATGCTGTTCACTGAAGCAGGACACCAAGACATTCACACAATAAAACAAGGCACCTTATATATCACACACTGAGAGAAGCATCAGGAAAGTTTCCAGCATGAAAACTACTGAAAGCTATGTCAAATATGGGCATTTATCATTTGTATTTAGAAAACAGGAAATTATTTGGCCATCTCATCCCAGCTGGAAAGTGGAAGACAAATCTGGGACTGTGGAGTGTAATTATTTACAACTCAGAATATGAAAACCTGCACATGACTACTGAAAGCAGGCCAGGAAATAGCTAAAATATCAAAATGATCTGAAAAGGAACAGAAGGTGCCAAAAGGTTGAGAGCTTGTTAAAAATTGACCTGCACTTAAGGGCTTTGTAGAAAATCTAGAAAGGATTGGAATCAGTTTGGGGGAGTCAGAGGAAAACATAAACCTATTTCCCATCTTGGAAAAGACTGGAGTAATCAGGAATTTGTATTTTTTTTATTTACTGGAAATATTAGATATCACTTGGTATGTTTGTTTTCTAATTTTGGTAATGCAAGAATGGCAGTAGTATCCCACAAGCTGGAAATGCCTGCACACTGGGGGTGATGCCGCTCATATCCCAAGAATTTGCAGTCTCTTAGTTTTTGGGGCTAATCTACAGGCCACTGGAGTCAACAGGAGCCTTTCAGAGGATTTGGATTAAACTCCGTAGTTCTGTGTTTACATAATTATAAAACTGTTATGTCAGGAGGAGTTCAATAATGGGAGAGGACAAGCCAGGGTTTTCAGAAATCCTTTCTACTGCCTATTTACAGAAAATATTTCTCCCTCCAGTCACAGCTTCACTTGTGAGTTTTGCTCCATCTTACAACATTTCAGTTGTCTAATGTCTCCAGGTCCTGCAAAATCAGTCTCCCAGCTGCTAAAACTGGCTCAAGGAAAACTCTCGTGGTTTGCTCATAGCATGCTTTGGGAAGAGAACAAATAGCAGACTTGAGGACTGGAGCTAGTGTATTATAAAAATATCAATTATACTTTTCAAATATCTCACAGCTGTGAAACAGCCTTGACAGAACATTTGAGGAGGTGCCACCTCACCAGGATGCAGATACGGTTGCTGATATGAGCAGATGCTGAAATAATCCTGGAGACCTTCATGCTGGAGTCAGGAACTGAAACCTAAGAAAAGGTTCTGGGTGGGATTCACTTTTGGGAAAAGAGCAGTGAGAACTGTTAGGAAATGCACCAAAAGCTTAAAAATATGGATGCCTAAAGTTAGGCTTCTATACCTATAGTTAGGGTTCTGTTTAAGTTTGATCTGATTTAAAGAAATACTGGCAGTGGGGATCAGTATTCCTAATTGAGAACTCTTCCTGCAACTTTTTAACGAAAATTAAACCTTAAAAACTAGATTTTGTCCTTTGCAAAGAAGCATCTGTAAGAGAAAGACTTACTCAGCAGTGCAACTGTGAGAGCTGCAAACTGACCTTAGGAATTCACATACTGCAAGTAAATATTTATTGCCATTAAAGGGTTGGCCCCAAAAGCAAGCATTCATATTCTGGCTAACCATGTGGAAATTGAGTTCATGCACATGTTGTCAGCCATAGGCCCTGCACCACATCATTAATCTGTGATAAGTATTTGGGAGGAAGAGGCTGGGTGTGCGGGGAGGCTGTGCTCTCAGTCCCGCAGTGTGAAGCGAAAGATCATGTAATAACAGAAAAATAGAGTGGGTGTAACGCAAAACAAGCCACTTACCTCCAGCAGCAGTGAAATTCATAACAGAGTTTCTCTTCTTTTTCTACCCTACATGAAAGGAATCCAGCAATACAGATAAATATTATGTTTTGTACAATATCTGCTTTCATGGTACCCATCTTAACACAATAATTATTACATCCCTTTCTGAAGGAGCAGAGCAACATATCCTAAAAATTCAGTTATTTCCTCTCCACCTTTCCCCTTGTTATTCACATAACAATGGCTTATTACATATTCTTTTAGTTCGGTCATTAATTGATAAGCACCACATATGTATTATTGTAGCTGTCTTTAAAAGTGTAATAGTGTTTTTGAAGCCATTGCATCTGACTGTGAGACTGTTGATTACCACCTTTTCAGGAGCAGCTACAAGAACTAATACCACTGGCAAAATCAGTGAGTGCAGATTTTTTAAAGAAAACAGAAAAAGTGAAAAAATTGTACTAAAATCACCTTGTTTGAATTTCTTTGAACTTTTTTAATTTATTTGTAATTTTTAGGAATTTAACTCAAAATTGATTAAATTGGAAGCTGTGGTTTTGGGGAAGCTGAAAAAAGTATTCCTGGAGTGTTAAATTATGCTTTGTTCTGATTTAAAGCAATACTAGGTGATCTTAAGGTCCTTTCCAACCCTAACTATTCTATGATTCTATGATTATGTTATCCAGAAATAAACATGCCATTTTGGCAGCAGACTATATAGATTATGCATTTCTTGTTTAAGGGATTTTAAAGATGGTGACGATGAGCCTCAGTCTAAGGAAAATGGAAGAGGACAGTTTTGTATGTCCCCATATATATAAATATTAACATGTTTAGGGATTGCAATTTATGTTTTACGGAAGTGTTAGGGCTGAACCCAAGTCAACCAGTACAATAAAAATTGAGAGTCATGCACATAGGCAGCACTTCCTATACGCTGTCCAATGCTCTTTATAATTTATGGGAGACTCAACAGTGTGAATAAGAGATACAATATTAAATTTAAAGTTGAGATTTTCTGCTCTACTACTACTTTTTCTTTTCTGATTGATATTGTGACCATGAACTAATTTCCATAGGTATCTCTGCACTATCATTAGTAAGTCTTTTTGGTGTTTTAAAACTCATTTCTCATGAATTCCTCATCATAATGAGTATTTTAAAACCTGGGGGAGGGGGGGTGGTGACCAAAAATCATTATTATTTGCTTATACAAAACCTATTAAGGATTCCTTATGTGACAGACCACTGTTATGAGAAGAAGGGTTTTTTCTAAGAGGCAGAAATATTTGCACAATAATCTGTTGGTGTGTAATCTGCCATTTGCAGCAGCTCTTTCCTCCATTAGCCTGAATTATTGATACTGCCTGTTGGCCAAGGCAAACAGTCTTTCAAACATCTCTGGAGGCCTTATTCAAGCTTTTTTAACCTCTCTGTTTTGGAGTTGAGAATTTTAAGTGGTTTAATCCAGCACAAAATAAAATCAGTGAAAGGGCTGCTACTCATTTCAGTAAGAACTGAGTCTAGCTGTAATCCCATACAATAATTATTTCTTAGTTTTTCCAAACAAAGTTCTTGCAGGTTGCCCCCATGATCAATACTTGCTATGAAGAAGGATGTCAAGGATGGAAAGTTGCAATCTGAGACCATTTGTTCATTGCCATTGTGATTGGTTAGGGATAAAAGCTGGTGGAATACAAAATCTTTCTGAGTCTTAACTACAGTGCTGAACGCTATAATTATTTTAAAAAATACATATCCTGACTGCTTAGAAGCCTGTTTGCTGTAATTCACCCCTGTGTTAATAGCCTCCTAACATATATGAATGTATGCTAAAAGGGGTTTTAAACTACTAGATTTATGGTTTGGCAGACTGGTAAACACACAATTATAGTTCATAATAGGTAGGTAGCTGCTGTCCATTGATTTTTCTCTTGTTCTATTTCCTTCCAAAGTGATGTCATTTGACATTATGTGGATGACTAATAGTTCTAAGGAATGACATTCACGTGCCAGAATGCCACATGTTGGCGTTTCCGTGCTGGCTCTGGCACCATCCGCCATAAGATGGCAAAAACACCGTAAGCATTTATTCTACAGCAGATCCTCAGCCTTGCCAAATCTGTGGTGAATCAGCAGCACAGAGGCAATTCAGCTAGGGGAAGAAAAAAAAAAGAAACCACAAAAGCTATTTAGGAGCTCTGGATATCTTTCTAATCAGATTGCTGGGAGTACGTTTGGACTTGTATCTATTCATTCTGCGGTGACGGAAGTAGAGGAACTATCCAGTGAGCTATCTGGCTTTCCCAGAATTGTTTGTACTGCTGACCTTTATATCTACTCATTTATCCTAATTGTTTTTAGCTGTTTGAGGAAGAATCTCAGATGAGAAAAGCAACTCAATCTGTATCAGAGATCCTATCTGCTACAACTTTTGTTTTAATTTAAAGCAGACCCAGCATCATTTTGTGCACTGGTTGCGTAGTACCAAAGGCAGGAATTTGTTGTGGGATTTTTTAATAAAATCGTAGGCCCAAGACAGAGGTCCCTGGACACAGCGAGTGTGATCTGTGGGTGGGGTTGCTTAGATTCCTCTTGCCCAAATGCATTTCCTGATGTTCTCTGGCGGGGGCAGCTTTTGATGTGGTACTTTCTTGTGGGAGAGTGGGGAGCACCATTTTAGGGAGGTGGCCAAGCTGGCTCCGTCAGCTTTGGCTGAGTCCAAGATAGGAGAAAACCACTGCCAGAGTGTTATAGAGGGAAATCTGGCTCTCAACATCCATAAAACTTGTTCTCCAAGTGGAATTTCCCAGATTAAATGAGAATATTGAGTTTTCTCAGTATCCCATGTTTGAAATTGGAGTCAGGCAGGCCTCGCTTCTTCCGGGGGATGTATTAAATCTGTAATAGTAGTGTTTTTCTTCCTCCTTCCATCAAATCCCAGTCTCCTGGAAAGGAGTGGAAGGCTTGTGACATATACAAAGTGTTTGCTGATGGTTAATAGAAAAGAATCTGGGTTATCCAATAAACATGCCCCAAACTTTCAACTCATAGGAAACTTAGGTTCAAACAGTAGCTCTGACTACTGCAAAGCAGTTATGGGGCAAAATAGCAAAGTGATATGCAAAAGCTCACACTAAGTATATCACTTTGCTTCAAAATTCCTTCATTTACTGCTAATGCAAGAAATAGCCTTTGAACTCTAATCTGGTGTCTCCGGAGTAGTTCATAACCAAAGGCACTTCTTTCATCGTAACAGGGTGACAGTGATCCAGACTTGCAGAGCATTTGGTACAGTCCCAAAGCAAGATAATAAACAAGATAATACTGTAGGCTTTGCCTTTTTAAGCATACCAGCCTTTTGCAAAGACATTTCAGGGATCATGACTGGCACACACATCCGTATGACATAAAGAAGTATTAGTGTCCTTGTCTTGTGTGAAGAAATGTGAATATAATTGTCTTGCATACAAGGGAAAAAGAAACATGGCGTTTTTGTAATTTTCCCTTGGTTTGTGCACTAAGTCATCAGCTGAACTAGTTTTTTCAGCTTTCTGAAAGAGAGAGCAAGACCAAAATGTATGTCTCTGCAAAACTGCAAGGCAGTCATCTGTAAGGAATATTTTACCTGTTTAGACTATGAAGTTAACCAGTGGTTGTTGTCACCAGAGGTAGTCATGAAGTAAGATACTGGTCTTAATTACCTAGGATTTAGTAGAGAAGGATATTTCTAATACTTAGTTGAATTTGACTTGAAGAATCACGAAGTATTATGACACAACCTGTTTGGTTGATTGCTGCCACTGTGCATCTGCTGCAGAGTTCCTGGGAAGCTGCTCAGCTGCTCAGCTGGCACGACCCTGTGCTGGAGATTTAGTAGTGATCAACCTGGGAATAACACTAGGATTTTAAAGAATTCTATGAGAGACTTCAGTTTATTTTTATACAACATCAATTATCTTTTTCTGGTCTTTTTTAAGTGGTGCATCCCTTCTGCTTTCATTAAAGAAATGTTGTGATCTCACTGTTTAGTTGGGTAAGACAAAATTCTTCCATAATACTGTCAATATTTTTTTTTCAGTTTTTGTGTGTCCTCAACTTGATTATCAAGACAATAACTTAATTTAAAAAACCTTCCTTTTTTTTTTCCAGCTTCAGCAATGCTAATAAATGTGGGTGTAGATAAATGACCACAAGAAAACTTCACAAAATTAGTGTTTACACATAATCTGGCAATGAGCTATAATTTGATTAGTAAAAAAATCATTTTGTGTACCTCTGCCCCTATTCTGATGGATAATGAAAATTTATATCTATGTTTCAGACATCTGGGGAGGATGTGACAGCTTTGGGGCTGAATGAAAGATTGTGCCACAGTGACCCCTGTCAGCATTTCCTCATGGACTGGTTACCTGAAACCCAGCGGCAGTTAGGCTACTATTTTCTTTCTCCTTTTTAGTTTTTCTTTTCCTTTTCCCTTTCCCTTTTCTGTTTTTCCATTTTTTTCTTTTTTTTTTTTCATCGATCTTTCTCTTTCTCCTTTTTCTTTTCCCTTTTCTTTTTTTTTTTTTTTTAATGAGAGCAGACTCTCATTTTGTTTTGGAAGGTTAATGACACTGTAAATCTAATAGGCCATTTTAGTGTCATCATGTGGGCATTAAAAGTCATGTGACTGGTCAGCATTCCATATGGAGTATTTGGGGTTGTCTCGCATAGGAATAGCAAGGCTGCTATATGGCTGTAAGAGCTGGGCATGTTTTCAATTACTTTCTAGGACAGGTCTGCTTTGAAATTAATTTAAAATCTTCGCCGATGGCTGTCTCCACCTTAGATTTTTCCTTAGTAAACACTTGTGTATCAAATTCACCTTTGATTCTATCTAGAAATAATCTGTGCTGTTTAATTTATATATGCCTCAGAACTGCGAACAAATGTGTCTTTGTGCTTGAGGCACAGAAATGGGTCAGAAAAGGAGGATTTTCCGAAAGTCAGTGTATGCCCCTGTCTGTCCCATCACAGAGGTTTTCCATGTTCCTTGTGTTCTATTTCCTGCCCCTAGACCAGTGTACATCTCATGTACTACTATGGTAACACCCCTTAAATGCCATGATGCTTTCATTGTACTGGTAGAGGCATTTAAGGTTTTCTGGGAACTACCTGGGCTCTGAAGGCAAGAAAATTAAAGAGATAGGTGGGAAAATGGCAGCTAGAGAGTACTGAAAGTAAACCGTGGAGGGAGAGGAGATCAGAGCATCTTGTGTAGAGAGAGGAGGTCTAAAGAAGACCCTGTTGGGAACTGTTGTGAGTCATGATTTGGTGCAGGCGAACACAAACCCAGGTTTTGTCTCGTGCATGGCTCAGTTGCATAAAATGCATCCAGATGTTTTCAAGAACTGGGATGTTTTAATGAGGGATTTGGGTGCCAAGGCTCGCCCTCAAAAATTGTGTTTCCCTCCTGCCAATGACAAGATACTGAGACTATAAATGATTTAAATGTATTATGTTAATTTGATTGACATGGTTCTGTTCCAAAGTGTGGGGTTTTCTTCCCCAATGTCCATTTTTTTTATATCAGTTTGTCTGCACGGAAGATTTCTACTGAGTCCCACCAAAATTTGTTTACTCTGGGAGGAGAGCCTCCTGAAGCATAAAGATGATATAGAGTTCAAAAATGTGAATGATGTTGTAACAGAGAGAACTCCCTCATGCATTGTACATTTGGATATTTTGAAGCCCAATGACTGTATTGTTTCCCATAGATGAGGCTCCAGGAAATGAATAATGTTCAGGAGTGGTCAGAGATGAGCCTGCAAAGATTCACCCATCTCCTTCACTCTTTTGTTCTCCATTTTGCATTTATTTTTCTAAAATATCTTTTTCTATGGGAAAAAAAAAACATCTGAATGTTTGGAGCCTGGGAAGTGGGGTGGTTTCTGAGGCTTTCTGAGCATTCCGTTTTTACTTCACTCCCTGTCTCTCTGTTGTTTCCTGTTATATGGGTTGGTGCACAACTGATGCACTGCAGATTCAAAGGAGCACTGACTCCAGATCTCAGACAGTCCTGACCTGTGGGCTTCTGCATCACCTTTTCCTAGTAGACTTGCCAATTTGAGTGGTTATTTAGCAGACATACTGCTTGGAAAAGGCAATTTTTTTTAACATGCAAACTCTTTTCTTGGTCACTTACAACCTTCTGTGTTCCCCGAGGGAGACAAGCCCAGGGTTGTTCCACCAGCATGTGCTGGGGTTGGTGGCGAGTTCATCTATCAGGGAAGTCAGAATAAATGTCTTGTTGCTCATGCAACATAAGATGCATCCCTTAAAGCTGGCTTTACTTTCAGCTAACATCAGTGAATGGCAAAGGTCCTCATCCCGCAATTATCAGGCCTCCAGCGGACTGTCCTGTGGCTCCCAGGGGGCCACACAGCCAGATTTCCTTTCCAGAAAAAAACAAAGAGCGGAGACATGGGATATGTCTGTGTCTTCCCTGATATACTGCAGGATCACCCACATTAGACACAGCCAAATAGCTCCTCAGCAGGATGCATGTACTCCAAAATAAGAGACCTGATGGTTTCTTGGTTGTTGTGGAAGAAAGGACAACACTCCCTTCTCTAGCAGCATCTAGGGTGGCTGTGGTTCAGCATCACTGTAGCAATCCCATCTTTTGTCTCTTCTGTCTGCTGTGCCAGGTGGCTCTTAGCAGCTCTCGGCATATGCTTTTCATGTTCTCATCACCTGCCTGGAGGCTGTTGCCTCTGCCTCCACAAAGTCCAAGAATTTTGATATACACATGAAATGTACATCCCAGGGAGAGGTCCAGGTCAATGTGCTCTTCTACCTTGAACTTACCTCCTACCTACCTTGATCCTGTCCACAACTGGCCCTGAAGAGAAACATTCTGAACTGCTGTGGCGGGTCTGCAGCAAAACCACCACCAATACTCCAGTCTGTATTTCACGGTGTAATGCTTAAATCTCTATCTGTGAGAACAGTCCCAGCCTCACTGCAGTAAATTAGAATTGTGATAGTATTTATGCTAGAAATCCTCGAAATGTTTTTTCTGTTCGGCACATGATGTCTGTACTTGTTCAGCAGTGAAAGCAATGGTATCTCTTCACTTAGGCATTCCTGAAATCTCTGAAATCTTTTCAGTGGACAGAAGTTTTCAAGGAAAGGACAAGTGGCAGCAGTAAATACTACCTCCCCACAGACCACATCTGTGACCTGAAAAAGTTAGCAATATCTCTCTGTGTAATAAAACTGGTGTATTTCCATGCTCATTTGGTTTTTTCTTTTTAAACTTTTATTTCTTGCAACATCTTTCAGAATGAATATCCTTCACTTTCACATTCACAGCCTGTGGTACCAAATTTCATCTTAGTGTAACTTGAAATATTCACACTATCAGGTCCATAAGCATTACATCCCCATTTTTTTTTTTTTGATGAAAAAAAGAATCAAGGTTATAACTCATAGAAAAATAGGGTTTGTAATGAAAATGCTGACAGCATCTTAACTGTCACTGGGCACTGCTATAAACAAGTGTTATGTTTATGTGCATGAGAGCAGATCTGTGCAGTGCTGGGCTTTACCAACTTTGGGGACCTGCAGCACACACTTATACAACTTACTTGTTTTTCATGAAAAGACACTGGATTGCATTATTGCATCACAGTATGTTGCTAATTGCTTAGTGCTCTGCTGATATGATGATAACTACATTGATATGATGATTCCATGATATGACGCATGCCTAGATTGTTAAATTGGAATTTGGAAAGCAATGGACAAGATTTAATTGCTCTCTTAAATTGTGGAACAATTAATTGTTCTGTAAGCAGTGATCTATTTCTCATTTTCGTTTCTAACTCAGAACTGGCAATGTCTTTTGCACTATGAATCTGGCATATTAGGCAGTACTTAATGTTTTAACTATGCCTGTAAATTTAAATGTCATTTTAAACTTCTCCCATTGCTAATTTTATGATTGGGAAGAGAGTTTCTGCTCCTTTGCTAAGTGCTTGAGCCTAAGACATCTTGGGGTACTCTGAAGGCACTTGAAGTCAGCCCCTGCCAAGATGGGATCCACTGACCCCATCAATATCCCACAGCTCTTGGGGAAATCCACCCATTCACTGATAGGCATCCTCCCTCCCACAGTGATAAGCAGAAGGTGGGATTGATGCTGGGCTGAGAGCTATGTGAGGTTTCCCTAGTCCTGTGGCTTTTTCCACAGATGGGGCTCTGGGGAATGTTTCCAGTGCAGCCAGTACCATCTCCTGGCTGCATATTCTCAGACAAATATCTCCTGCTGGGGAAACTGGTGGTTGTGTTTGGGTGTAAGTCTGGCCTAGAAAGCAAAACCATTTACAAACATTGCCATCTTGCATTGCCAGAGCTGGCAGGAGAAGTAATTTTGGGGAATAGAACAGTCACACAGAGGAAAAGCTCATATTAAACAGCAGAAGACAGCCGGGGCAACTGTTTTCTGTATTTACATGTGCGTTGCAGCGAATACCCTGTAAAAACTATTTATTTATTTTGAATTTTTTTTTTTTAGCTCTTTAGGTTTTGTGTTATGAGAAAGTATAAAACATAAATCACATGGAGCTACTCCTGGCCTTAAGCCTTCAGGATGCATTTGTTTGAAATCAAGAGCCAAATTCCCTGGATCGGAGTAAACTGTTAGGTGCCAACTGGGGCAAAATGCCAGCCTTTGAACTCCTGCACATTATGGCTGATGTGATCCATATGCAAGACTTGCATCGTTCTCTAGAGTGGTTTCTTTTAATTGATTTAGCAAATTAACAAAATTAGGCCTTCTGTAGGGTAGAAAGTACATTACTTTCTGTGCCCTTATATTACCCTGAAAGGAAATCTATTGTTCTTTTGTAATGAAATGGTATCACAAAGAAAAAAAAAGGTAGCAGTAGCAGGTAGAAGGAATCACATTCAGCTGTCAGGCATGCTTAATGAGGAATTTTAATTATGAAGCTGGAAATCAATGAGTATAACTTTAGCAATGAAGTCTTAAAGGGAAACTAAATTGCTTTCTATCTTGCAGTTTACTGACCAGTTTGAGCGGCTGCCAGCCATCATTGTTCTGAGAAAAGGAACTTGAGGAAATTGCAAGTCACACTGTAGCATTTATTGTAGGCATATTTAACAACAAAAAAGGAGGATTTCCATGGATTCATGTTTAATGGGCTCTTCCTAACTGATTCATCTCTGCCTTGCGATTTGCAACAACCTTTGCTTTCACATACTATACAAAACCTGTTTTTAGGAAAGTGTGGATGAAAGGCAATTGGTTGTACTGAAAACGGATAGTTCATGATTCATAGGGGATAAATATTATCTTATTTGGTCCTTATTCTTTGAGAACCTGGGCTGTGAGAAACAGCATAGTATGAATATTCAATACAGTGAGAACCAAACCCTCTAAAACCAGAACTAATGTAAACAATGACATTCAGGTTACAACATGTGGCTGTGTTTCCTGGCCAAAAGCTGTAGTGGTGTAATCAGGACAGTAGTATAAAGTCATGTTGGTGTTTCCAGTGTAATGGAAATTTTTGTAGATTTATTACTGTACCATAATGTTCAGTTTAAGCTATAGCATACCAAGTAAGGCCAAATCCATTGGCTATGGGAAAATGGTCCTCAGCATACACCTCAGTGGCACCTGTGAGGCTGGCCTCAGCCATCCTAGCACAAAAACCAAGCTCAACCTTTTCTCTAACTCTTGCTGAAGAAACTAGAATTAAGCCAAAGTACTCTGTAGTACCTACAGATGTGCCCAACACAAGAGGTAGTTTTGGAAAGCCATGTTTCTATCTCAATTTTAGGCATATCTTAATTTCTCATTAAGCTATGAGAGCTCCAGTTTCTCAGCATTAAATGAGTTATTGCTCTCATCGCTGGTTGTTGCTGCTGTTGTCTGGGGGTGCAGCATTGCTCCTCACTGTTGTTTAAATCAAGGCAGACCTCTGACTCTCCAGCTGTCCTTTGAAGTCCTGCCACCATGCAGGTACCCAGCATTTCAGTGCCAGTACTTGGGGATTAATGTTCTGAATTAACATTTGGATATTGCAGCAAAGGGTGTTCAACAAACCCTTAATGCAGGTAGGGGAGAAGTAGTTTTGAAACCAATCTAGTTGCCATTCCATAGGAAATCCAAGCCATAGATCACAGTTATTGGTATTTTAAAAGAGGCAGTGCCTGTTAAAAGCTGGCTATTCTCTAGAATATAGAGGTATTTGGGGCTGCAGTGGAGACACATTGGCAGCAGAGTGGAAGCTCTGAACTCACCTGCCAATGCTCTGCCTAGCTTAACTGCTATCAGTTGCTCACTTTCATGAGTCTGAAATTCATGCAGCCCCAAAAGAAAGATAAATAAGAACAAGTCAGTTTTTACCCTCCAGACACAGGCCAAGGAAACTATTTCAAAATAAAATATATCATCTCAAGCAGGGGCAGATGAAAGAGTTTTCTACTGAAGTTGTTTTCCCAGTTGACAGAACAAATTACCAAATTTTCTCCACTGACTATATTGAGTATCTTTTCTAAAATCATTATTACATTCAACTCTTTGGCAAGGATACCTAATTCTGTGTTTGAGGTAAGCTGTTTAGCAATGCCTAAAACTCTTTGTGCTGAAATATAAAGGTAGCTTGTGACCCAGCTACTATTAAATACTGTGAATCATCTTTACCACATCTAGGAGGGTCCGGGTCTGGTAGGGATGTTCATGCACCTGCAGGAGCTACCAGCTACGTGATTTTGGCACAGTTGCTACCAACTCCCCAGGCTGATTTGAGGGGGATGTTTTGGTCCATGCCCAGGGGAGTATGGAGACTTCTCCCTTTGCATCATTAAGAAAAGCATCATTTATGACAGTCCTCTGGGTGGAACACTGATGAAAAAACTGCCCAAATGAATTGCTTGGTTTAGCCTTGGTGTCCATAGCAGGGGACTAATTTTATTAAGGTCCATGGCATAAGGTGCAATTTCACAACAGAAGGATTCCTGAGGAGTTCAGACCTTTCCTCTATCCCTTTTACTTTAAGGCAGTTGACGGTTTTATGTTTATGGTACACATACTTGGCTTTCTTTATCTCATGTGGGAACGACTCACCTTGACTGTCAGTATATTTCTGACAAAATTGAGGTAGAGATGAAGCAGACCATATTCTGCAAGAAATCTCACTCACTGTATCTATAAATTCTCTCTCTCGTCTCCTGTGAGTGTTGAATGAGCCTTCAGGTGTCTGGTGCTATTTCTCTTATGGTGCTCCAAGAACCAAATGAGATTGAGTGGGGGCTGCAAAGCCCAGAAAATTTTACTATGGTCAAAAATAAAGCAAATCCATCCTCTTCCACACCTTCATCCTTTCAAAGGCAAGTGTGTTTTCTCATCACTGATGCATTTTATACTCCCGTATTTATCGTGAGTACAGAACTTCATATTGCTTCAAAGAAAAGATTTTTGCTTTGAAAAGACAGAGATTAGTTGTTTTCAATAATCTGCCTTTTTTTTTTTTTGTCATGCTGGGCAAGAAAACCATTGATATGTACGTAGCATATGTCCAACCAAGACCCAGATATCTACATTTGGAGGAGCTGGGGACCAAGTGAGGAAAGGAAGAGTGAGTTCCTGATGGAGGTGTAACAGTGGAAATGTATTTTTTAGATATTTTTAATTGATGAAGGGGTATATATTGCTAAATATTCACATGCCAAGTGATGTGTAAGTCTGACAGAAGCTCATTTTAATGTCAGCTGTGAAGCCTGTTGCTGCATTTTGGCTTCCATCCTTCTGTGCAATCAGCAGCTGGGTGCTGCTGTGGAAATACCATGGTCAGCATGTTGCACATACACAGCCAAATACTAAGTCATAGGGTTAAGGACTGTTTATTCTAAGGATTTAGAAACTTTGCTATTTTTTTCACAGTCTTCCTGAACCTCCCCGTTGCTTCTCCTCCCCATAGAAGTGTATATTTTATACATATAGACCTTTACTTTCCAGTTTATTCACTTGTTGATGAGTCTAATCTGTGTCTATTCTCCCTTTCTTGGCAATTTTACTGAAATACACAAAATTCATTCCAGCCTGTGCAATTGACCAAAATCCTCATCAATTTTTCAAAGAATTTCTAATGCTATCGGAGGGCTAATATATGAGATGATCCCAGTGTTGTGTCAGAGGAAAACCTTTTGAACAGGGGATGGATGTATAGTACAGCATGGCATATAAATCATTTTCAAATTAGTATTCTGTACATCAGGAGAAGAGTACATTTGTGTGCCTGCATAAATTGCCTGTGAACACATTTCAAAACCCTATGCTTAATCTTAGCAATGAACATTTCAAAAAGTAAATTAATATCTTCAAGGAGAAGAAATGCAGTATATTAAGCAGAAGCTCACTGGAAACTGTATAGTTAAGAATCTGTCAACCTTTGCATTATAAGCCCTGGGTTTTGAGGGGTTTATAACTCAGTTATAAAATTTCACACTAGGCTAAAGGTTGGCACGTACCGTCTCAGTTTGGCAGAGTGACATTTTATTAGCTCTGAAGGAGTTTTGGATCCCACATCAATGGGATATTATTTTAAACCACAGAAATGAAGTTTAAATAACTTGGGGTATGACTTAGCTGTAGGAAGGTGAGACGAGCGGTATCGAAACCCGAAGCAAAGCTGTTGACTCACAGAGGGGTGACACCAGAGGTGCCATAGGGCTGAGGTCAGATTATGTGTCAGCCCCAACAGCAAATTTCTTTGCTTTTGTCCATTCCCCTTAATGTGACTTTAATTCACATCTTTATGGTTAAATGTATATTGTGCTGAGGTTACAGGTCTAGTTGTTGGTATAAATTAGGTTAATTAGCATTACAATAGTACTTTGTGAGTGTGCAAATGTGTTTGTGTGTTGATACATGTGTGTGCAGACAAGAGTGCTCCTTGGAAGCAGAAACAGGATTAAAGTGTCTGTGGGAATTGTAAATTTATTGTGTAAATAGCTTTATGATTTCTTGTGTGTTTGGATTAATGCAATATATATCCATTTTAAACATTGATCTTTAAGTAAGTAATGTAATAAATCTGAATATTCCTTCAAATTACTGTTTACACTGGCCATGCTATAGATTAAAAGAGACAGTTGCCTTTATAAATTTACTTGTAGGCTACATGGGTGCATCTAAATACTTCTGCCTCCAATTATACCAAACAATGATGATAGACTGTTGTGAGTTGCCTGGGCAATTGTACACAGCCTGAGTCATGAGGAGGGATGGTGCCAGGCAGTGACCAATGCGCACACGTCATGTGGGGGTAAGGGGCTGTTGTTTAGGCCAGGGAGTGTGTAAATAGGTGCTTAGAATAAAAATATCTATATATGTATCAAAATGAAGATATAGTTCCTTCCCAGCTATAGCACTTCTAAAATGGAGAACTGTGTAAACTCATCAAAACATGGAATAGGTGCTTAGAATAAAAATACCTATATATATATCAAAATGAAGATATAGTTTCTTCCCAGCTATAGCACTTCTAAAACAGAGAACTGTGTAAACTCATCAACATGGAAACATGTTGTTTTATATCTACAGCAATTTTACTGATTTGCAGTAATATGTTTATGAAAATGTATCCGTAGATACCCCTTGGCACTGGGCTGCATTTGGTTTTCCAAATCCCTTCCAGGGCTGCTGATGGTGCTGATTTTCATACTCTGTATTATTAAGCAGGCTAACTTTGATAGCTGGGCAGCATCTCAGAAGAGATACTACGTTATCGTTGTGACCTCCTAAAAATGCATTTGCACCAAACACTGTGGCTTCGGACATGGGATTAAGACATGCCAGAGTTCACAGGAATTGAAATAAACTTAAGGAGATAAATACATGGGCTTAATTTTAGTGTCAGTTTTGAAAGGGAAATCTTGTAGCCACCAGAAGCCCTCTGAAGAGCTTCACCAACTGCAGCTCCACCAGCTGTGTGAGGCAGAGCCAGTAGCCACAGTGGTCAAAGAGCAAATCTCTTCCCAGGCAGGCTTCTTCCCTTCCTGTTTCACCAGGCAGCCATCCCTCAGCCAGGGGATGTGGCTCCCTGGCTTATCCTTGTTCAGAGCAATATGTTTAGCGGTACAGCTGAGGGTACCACTTGGTCTTTCTGCAGATGTCCTAGGGTGACATCTTAGTGCGCATAGTAAGGCAGCTTCCAAACAATACACAAAAAAACAAAAATCCCTAAAAAATGTTCCTTCTTCAGACATGGTGGGGAACTGCTTTCTGCCTTTTATAAGCAAAAGATGACTCTTGGAAGTGTTTACATCTTTCCACAGTTCAGGGAAAGCATGGTTGAGTTGAGCTATTACACCGCATCCATCGCCTGTATGAATGCAAAAGAAGAGCACTGTTGTTCTGGCACATTAATCCACCTGGCAGCTCCCAGGGAGGAAATGTCCTTGTACCAATGGGTTACTCCAACAACAGCTGACCAGATCTTAATCAAACCATGCAATTTTAAAACTCAGGAAGGAGAGATCACAATTGGGCCCTCTTGCGTCTTTGCCCTCTTTGTTATACCTCTTCTTTCACGTGCCCTCCTAAAAGCAAGAAAAAACAGTGATTATGATAAATTATAGGAAGCTGGCAGCAGTAGTAATTAACAGGTAATTATCAATAAACAATTTGACCACAAAAACTTGGATCCCACCTACCACTTGTCAACAGTAAAGTCATGGAGGCTCCACAGGCCACTGGACAAAGAGTCCATGGGGAGCACGGCCAGCACTGTTAGAGCAAATAAACAATGCTGTGCCGAAGGGCTAAACAAAAACCCATAGCAGGGTGACCACAGGGAAGTGGGGAAGAAAAAAGCTCCCTTGTCAGAAAAAAACAACACAAAATCCAACAGTGGTTAAAGTTTGAAGAGCCAGCCTCAAACCACTCACAGTTTATTGCAGCCCCACATAAGTATCCCATAAACAGCAGTCAAAGCCCAGTGTTTGGCTTCTTAAAAAAAAACAAACAAAAAAACTCTTTCAAAGTGGAAAAAGAAAAGGCATTTGGGGGAAGGCAAGGGAAGAGCTGAAGGGAAGGAAAACATTGCTGTGTCAACTGGTTGACTACCAGATACCTAGTTGTGCTGTGCCCAATTTGAAATCTCTGGTTTTGTGATACTGAGGCAAAAGGTGGAGCAACCACACATGTACCAAAAGGGTCCCCTAGATGTGCGTACAAATGTCCTTGGCCAATCATCTTTCCAGTCTTCACCTTGGGAATCAGGAGAGGTTTATTGGTGACATCCAATGGGGCAAAGCAGTCCCCTTCTTACATGTGCATGTGGGGTTATTTTCTCTCTTTTTTTTTTTAAATCTGACCATAATGACTTTGGAGGAATGACAGACCTTGTTTGCACTGCCATACTTCCTAATGATCTTCATCTTGCATACCTACATTGGGATTAAAGCCAATTTTCTGTTGAAGGGAGTCAGATAAGGACAGCAGAATGAAATAAGAATATTCTGAAAGCAAGGTAATTTTTTTGTGACTTAATATAACATTGCAAACTAATATTATGATATTAAAGCACTTGGATTTGGGGGTTATATGAATTAATATCAATCTTCTGCAGCAATGAATTATACCTTAACTTTTATGTCAAACAGTTAATATGACTCAATCTTTAGATTTGCACTTAATAAGCCATATCCCGGTATCCTTCTGGTATGTAGGTATTTAAAGGGAGTGATGATAGCTTAATTTGAAGCCTTTGTTGTCTGCCTCTCAAAGGAAGCCTCCAGTATGTTTGTCATGACTCACAAACAACACATCTCATCTGTACTGACGAGCTTTCTATCAGTCCTACTATACCTACCCTTCAGATCTGCTTCCCAGCCATTTCTGAGCCTGTGTTAGGTGCTGCAATGTGTCTGCCTGTTTTTTCCTTTAGATTGTCTGTAACCTGCTGTTTTTTCCTTAGCACTTCTTTAGTCATTGCTGCATTTTCTCAGATTTTCTTAGATTTTCTTAATTCCATTTTGGAGAATCCTAGATCTTCTAACAAACCTTCATGCTGTGCCCCCCAGTAACTTAAAAGTAATTAAGCAAAAAGTAATGATTTTCAACATCTATCACTTAATTTGAAATTACATATGGATTTAATGGAGGGGGAGGAAATAGTGCTTTGAGAGATTACTTCTTAAATTTTGATTTAAGAACTGAGTTATTAGCTGAAATAATATAAAGTGGGGCTGCTTTTTTGACCTTTCTAAAGTCTAGCCTAGTCAATTATTACAGCAGAGCAGGGAACCAGAGAACAGCTTTGAATCAGTCAGACCCAAACTGATTTAAGTTTGCATGGGGTTGAATAAGACATTAGTTAAAAGTAACTAATGTATTCTTTGACCTCTGTAATGACAAAGGACATTTGCAGGTTTTTCACTATACATCTGATCCTGTTTATTTCGTTTTGTGATTTAAAGATGAACTAGATATTTTTTATTTTATCTAGGTCTAGATTTTTTTTTTAAGCTTCCTGCATGTAAGTATTTTTTCAGTTATGCATTTTGTCCATTAGTTTATATCCTGGGTGTATTTTGAGCTGTTGAATAAGAAAGACAACCATGGGTCCCAGTGCTGGAAAGAGCAGGATCATTAAGTCTCCCACCTCACTGCAGCCTGCAGTAAGAGCAAAACCCAGGTTGGTGCTGATAAACCTGCTTTATCATTGTTTTCCAGGCAGAATTAGGCAGGCATTATGGCTGGAAGACTCCCTCCTCTGGAGACCTTAATTATCCTACCCTTCTCCTCTCACCTCTGTGTTGGGGGTGAGAGGGAAGGAACCTAACCTGCAAGGAGCAACCTGCAAGCTGGGGAGAGCAGCTAAAGGCAGATTAGTTCCCTGTTTAGTGGGGAGAGAAATTTCTGCAAAATATTGGTTACAGAGGGAGAAAATAAGCAGAAAAGAGAGTGAGTGGTGGAGACAAGTGTGTGGGAAAAGGAGAAGGAACCGAGAGGTAAAGAAAGGGGAAAGGAGCATTCATAGCAAAGCAGACCCAACCCTACAGAAAATTTTATGCCGGTCGAAAAGGTCCTAGCTATTTCTTCAGGCTCCAGTTCTTCCTAAGGACAAGACAACAAAACAGAAGTTGTTTCCATTTTTTATCTAGATATCTCTCATTTCTGAACCCAATCCATTGTCATGTTGTTGTAGGTGATGCTTTTCAGGTTTGTCTCGGTAGCCCTGATTTATGCGTCCGCCTTTTTCTGTTGTACAACCTGAGAAGATGCCTTTATAATTAGTGTGTTCGGTACTGTAAAGAAAACATTAGTATGTCAGATTTCCAGAGACTTTAAAATAGGCCAGCTGGCTTCTCAGAGTGCACAGCTTGAAATGGTCACTTCCATTTTCAACTGAGCAGCACTACCGTCAGGAGAAACGTTGATTAAATTGACCGCAGTTCAAGGCTGGTAGAGAGCATAACACAAAGTGACTTACCCCCAGAGTGAACAGAAGATTTCCGATGCATATGAGGATAGAGTATGACCTTTTCCCCTCTTGTGCTGCAGTGTTTACTTTAAAATACTGTCTCCTTAGTAAAAGAAGTATTAACTTTTACCTTTAAATTTGCTCAACAATTTAGGTTATATTTCATCACACGTACCCAGTTTCACACAGCTTTCAGTGATACAGTTTTCAGTAATGAGGGCTGCTCATTTGAGTAAGGTTTTCTAAGATTAACAAATCTAAGGCTTTGTTTCACTGGAGAGATGGTTCTCACACTTGTTTCTATTTAATCAAATGGCTTTGTGATACTGTCTCTCCTCATCTTCAGGGAATCCTTTCTTAGGGATGTATCCCAGTCAATGGTAGTGAATGAGTAAGGAATTTATTTGCATGATTTGTTGCTCCCATTGCCCCTGTGCAGCACCTAGAGCAGCAAGGCCCCAATTCAGCAAGGTGTTTGACCTCTCAATCCCCATTTAAAATCCCAAAGGAAAACAGGGTTTTCACTATGTTAAAACCAAAAAACAACCTTACATTAGAAATGTGTAAGAAAGAAGGAAATATCAGTGTAATAATACACAAGGATAGGGGTAAATGCTCTGGCTGTGTTTCTCAGGAGCATCCTGTGAATGGAGGACACCCATTGAAAGCAGGAGTCAACTGAGGATCCTTTCTGTTGGTGGTAAAATGTTAACATGATGGTTCCAAGGCTTCCTGCAGCTCCTCAGCAGAACAAAACTGCTGAGTGAGAAAAGAAAGTGGCATCCCAGTCTAATAAGCATGTCTTCGCATTTTCTGCTTGCTTTGTACCTGAAATATTATCTATTACTTCTAGCTGTTTCCCAAATCCAATGTGTTTCTTCCTATTCCCTTTTTACAAGTTTTTTTGGTGGTGGTGGTGGTTTTGTTTTCTTTTTAGTTATGCTTGTAAAGCTTTCTCGTAGACCCCCAAAGATGGGTGTTTTGGAAGCATGTAATCTTTTATAATCAGAAATAGGTATAATTGTATGTCCAAGCAAAGGAGCTTAACTGTCAAAGGATTAAGCCACATCCTGATCAATGGAAGTGACTTCCTAGAAAACAGGCTGGGAAAGATTTCCTGTAGTTAACAGCAATAAGGGAGAGGAACTTTAAAAACAACTCTCTATTTGATAACTATAGAAATCTAGCTAAGTCTTAGGGATTTAGCCAGGGAACATATTGGTTCCAGCAGACTATGGTAAAGTTAATTAAGGATGATTAATGGAGCATTTTCCTTCCAATGATATCTGTGACAGAACAAAGCTGTCTGAGGCTTGTCAAGCAGAATTTGAGTTGAATGAGTATTTATGTGATCAAATCTGAAGGGCTGCCTCTTGACAGAGCAAGGATTCATCAATCAATTGCGCTGGCTTGCAGTGGTGGGAAATTGGTCTATCAGCATAGCTCTGCTCCCATCCCCCATTTTTTCATTCAATCATCCCTTAGGCTACAATGCATCTTTAGCTTTTACCTCTGACCACCTTAAGGGCTATCAGAGAAAAGTAAAAGCAAGAGCTGAAACATCTATTATAGTGGTTATTTCTCAGCTGTACTCATACAATTGATTTCTTTTAAGCAGAGGCCCAGACACTGTAAAGCGATACAAGCCTGTTCAATGAATTAATTGGTTTTAATAGAAGTTTAGCTTTAAGCCTAAAGAATATATAGTGCTCTCTTGCTAGAAAGTCTCCTATTAGGGAAACCACCTGCACAAAAGGCCCTGGTCCTCATTTAATCCCACTGCCCTCATCATAATCACTTCATTTAAAAAGGCAAGATCTTTAATTTAAAAGGAAGGGGCACCACGTGTGCTCCAATTTCTGTGTGTTTAATAGTGCATCAGTTCATGGGAGGGGAATATTGGCTGAGTGCTCTTGGCTGTGGGTTCCTTTTGCAGCCCTTTGATCCCCAGGGTATAAATCATGCCAGGATTTGGGCAGAGGAATGATGCTGTTGTGAACCTATCAATACAAGAAAACTGGAGAGGGACATTTTACAAGGGCATGTGGTGATAGCACGAGGGCTAATGTCTTTAAACTGTGGAAAAAGGTGGATTTAGATGAGACGTTAGGAAGAAATTCTTCTCTGTGAGGGTGGTGCAGGTTGTCCATAGAAACTGCGGCTGCCCCATCTTTGGAAATGTTTGAGGTCAGGTTGGGTGGGGCTTGGAGCATCCTGGTCTAATGGGAGGTGTCTCTGTCTGTGGCAGGGAGGTTGGAAGTAGGTGATCTTTAAGGACCCTTCCAACCCAAAATGTTTTATGATTCTATGATCTTTGTTTAATGAATACCTTACTTTCACTGCTCTAGGGATTATATGGAATAACCAAAAATTGTGTGAAATGATGTATGTCACAGAAAACTCAGCAAAAGACAAGTCTGAGTCCTATTTTGAATAATGTCAGGGCAGGTATCCTTTTTATTTCAGGAGGCAGAGGTTTAGTTCCATTTTCTAACCCAGTACGTAAATGACTTTTGGTTTAACTGCTGAATGCTCAAGCTTTGTTCTGGGCCTTCACTGAGCAAAATACACAAGAGGTATTTAAAAATGAAGCACCAAGATGGTAATTAAACTTCTCCATCTTTAGCCACATAAAATGCCATCCTTAGACATCTACCCTACATTAGCCATCTATTGTTCAGCAGTTTAAATTGATCGTCACTTTAAAAAGACAGGCATCTCTTGGGGGCTATTTGCCCATTTTCCTATAAACACCTAAGTGAGGATGATAATGGTTGCATTCAAGAAGTGTAATCTCTATCTAAGGAGAGAGTGCACTCAATGCCTACCTTTGAAATGTATAAAGCTTTCAGTGAAAATAAAATCTGTGAGAAGTGGATTACTTACTTTGGTGCAGTTGTAAGCTTGGTTTTGAGTCTCCCTCATCGGATTTGCACACTACTCTTCCTTCTGAAGTTACTGGTAGAAATCAGGTTTCTAGGACTTTTGTGAGCTGGAAAATTGAAGTTCTGCCTGGTAATAATTTTGAGGTTTGGTACCTGCCTCAGCTAGGACAGCTACAAATTTGGAAGGATAAAGACAAGACTTCACTTTTTGCCTAGGCTTGTGCTTTTTACACAAGTACAGAGGAGAAAACAACAGCATTCCAGTGTGCCCTGACCTAAGGAAGAACAGCTCAGTCATGGGTTTTCTTACTTTTTATGCAGGTTTCCATATCAGACTGTTCCCCTGAAAGCAAGTATTTTCCTTATGTACACAAATTTTATAAAAATCCAAAGAGGTCTGTAAATGCAGATGAGTCCTGTAGACCTTATTAGTTGGCCCAATATGATTATTGTTGAGAGCATTTTTTTCCATCAGTAGAGAATACTATTTCATATGTGCAAGCAAGCTTAGAAACCAAATGTCTAAATATTTAACCAATGTTATTTCAAAGAATTTCATTATTTATCTTCTTTATGATTTATATTATCACATTCTCTGTCTGTAGTTGTGGTTTATCATAAGCAACCCATCTGTTGTAACAGCCAAATTGGAACATTCATATAAGATGCGTTCCAATATCATAAACATGACAAAAGATAGATTACATTTAGTCTTTCTCCGTGTTTAACCAGTTTAATTTGTTTCCTATGCAGAAGAGGCTCTAAATTTACTTAATATATGTTAGCACTTAGGAACATGGTTAGGAACATGACCAGGGTCTTAACCTATTCGTAAATAAATGGGAAGCTTCCTGTCTGAGTAAAAGAAAGAGAGAGAATTTATGTCAAACAATCAGGAATTTAATACATAGTGCTCTATTAGGATGTCCAGTTTGTGTACATACTCTTAAGGCATGATTACGAATAACTTCACTTCTTATAAACAAAGTGACTGAAGAAATTACTCACAGATACAACAAAAAGGGAAAGAAAGGTAGGAAGTTTTAGCTGCAGCCAATAAAGGAATTACTTTCCCTGAAAAGGTTAAAAACTCACGCATTTATTTTTGTTGCCATAATATTTGTCTTTGCAGGTTTAGCTTTCTTAAGAATCCCAAAGAAGATGCTGCATTGGGAAAGATTTTAGTGACCTGGGTTCAAAGTCATATCATAGATCCAACATTTTCTCCGACAGCTTTGTTTTTAAAGTAACCCTAATGCTGGACTAAATCTGTGAAGTGACTGTCCATACTTATATCACTCTAAAGAGAGCTTTTAGTGATTACGGACTTGATCCAGAACGTTGTTGAATGCCTTCACTTCTGTTAGCTTCGGTGGAAGCCAGGGGTCCTCAGCGCATGGCTGAGGGTGCTCAGGACCCTCAGGACCCAGCCTGATGTGGTTTTCCACATTGAAAGGTCAAGTAGAGGGCTTTTTATTTCAAGCTAAAGAGTCATTCATTTTTCTCGCTTAAGGTAAAAGTCACATGATTAGAGCATGTGTGATTAACTGTTAAGGAAACAATGTCCATAATGATATATAAAGGTGTTACTTTCAAAAGTTACGGTTGGATTTCTTCAGAGGTTTTAAATATATGGTGGTCCAATACCATGCAATTCATGAATACTAAAAATAAATATAAGCTTATTTCTGTGATGGTGATTTACTACTAAGCAATTTTGAGCAAATATATTCACATTATAGGATATGAATACAAATCAAACATAACTGAGCTGGCCTTTATGAGAATGAAGTGTCAGTACATTTGAAAATATGTGTAATGCCAAACTTTAATCATTTTACCAGCAGGTTAATATTGCAATTGATTATTCTGTGTTCCTGAGTGTTTAAATTTTTTCTATTGATTTGTCTGCTACAAGGACTATCTGGCACTTGGTCATTCCCATGTTAGGATGCTACTGATCTGATTTGATTTGATTTGATTTGATAAAAGAGCTCATCCTGTTGCAAAGTCCACGCTTCCAAAGAACATTAACACAATAGGAGTGTAAAGAATGAGGAAAAATAATGGTAGACTAGTAAGTTACACATGTGCCTTCACCAGCATCAGATTGCCTTTCATTGTACCTCTTCTCTGCTCATGGCATTTTCTTGGAATGCAGTTCTCAAGGTGAAGACTCTATCTTCATATCTGTACATGAAATATTTTATACACTGTCAGCACCAGGAAAACTAATGGGTATTACTCTGGGATTCTTATTGCAAGAGCATTACACTTGCTCAGATAGGAACATGGCACTGGGCCCACTCATATTTGCAGAGATTGTAACCTTCCTATGTGTGCAAATGGTTGATTAATTTTTTTTTTTTCAGTCTTTAGTCAAAATTATTTGAGGGCTTCATCACTAGGATGGCAGAACCAGGAGACCTGTGCAATGGGTGGAGAATAAAGGGCACAGAAATGGCTCTTGCTTTAGGACCTTTTCGTCAAAGAGAACATTAATGAGTGCATATAAGAGAGGAGGAAACCAAGACTTGTCATCTTGACAACAGCTGTGGTATACCATGAGATTAATTGTTATGAATTCAAAGCGGAATTTAAAGGAGAGCTGGGAGTGTTTGCAGGGAGAGTCTCTTCTATCTAGAGGGCAGGGCTGAAGAAAATGCAGCATTTCAAGAGTTACCTTGACTGTTACTGGAAGAGGACTTGACACTGTGTTTCTATGCACTGATGGCACACACTATGTGCTAAAGCACAAAGTGTTCTGAAAGTGAAGATGGCAGTTTTTGCTTGAGGGGATACACGGAAGAAAGAGGCAATGAAGGGATTCAGAGACATTGCAGGTCGAAGTGGTGGAAAAATGAAAGAACAGTATTCAGCAGTATTCATCTGTGATCGTGACTAGTTCACCTCACAGTCTGGCCACAATACAACAACTTAGGCTTTTTTTTAAATACTATATAGCCAAAGAATGTTGTATTGGGAATTAAAGTGACGACGACAGTGCTAAAAAACAGTTACTTCCTATAGGACACTTTAAAAGATGGATAGATTGAAACAAAGGAAAAAGAAAGGAGGAACTATCTGGAAAGGCAGGAGTAAATCATGACCACAAACCCCTAGCTGTCTAGTGCTGTTTATCCCAGCTTTGCTCTGCTTTTCTCACTGATAACACAGTTTAACATACACCCTGGCATTGCTCTGACACTGAAAGATGAAGCGACTTTTTATGAGCTGTACCCCTCAGCCATGCTTTCCCTCGCAATACTGACTGACTTTTTCTGGTCCCTTGATCCCATTTTTCTTCCCCTAAAACCAGTATATTCACTGGGACCAGTGCAATGGAAATTCCACTGACTGTTTATATCTGAGGTTTCTCTTCCCTTCCTATATTTCCCTGGGAATCGGGGCAGTATAGATTCTTGCTCCACACCCACAGCTTCATTTTTAGCTTTTCTTCTGAGTTATTTTCCCCAACTGTATTTCCATGGAGCAGCTGTTTGTGTTTAAAAACCACCTGCACAAGTAGTTCTGTTTTCAGTGGAAGAAAATGTCACTTGTAAAAGGAAAAAGCCCTAAGGTGTTGGAGTTTGCTGGGAGTTTTTATTTGATGCGTATTTTTTCCTACTGATTGATGAATGTTCGAAGTGCAACTTTTGCCCTTGATAACTAACGGAACTGTGTGGTACTAACAGTCACCGTCGGGCATGGTAATGTGTAGTTAAACTGAGCCCCTGTGAGGAAGGAGATTGGGTTTTGACCCAGTAGGAAAATCACAGATCTGCTGATTTCAGCAGCGGAGAGAGCAAGAAACAGAGAAAAAGAAGCAGCATCTCTAGGGAGTGAAACTATTGGGCAAAAGGCTGAGCTCTTGCATGGCTAGGCAAGGACTAAGAAGGCATGATGCATGCAGGACATAAGATCTCCTAGGAAAGGAGGATAGACACCAGGGGAAAATCTCTCCTTCATTTAAAGTGTGTGGGAATTCTGGGGACTTTTCCTGAAGGGCTTCTGAAGTGTTATGGGCAATGATAACATTATTTCCCATCCATTGCTAATCTCAAGAAGTGAAGGTTTATATTACACTCGTATATTGTGCCAAGGTGCTTGTGAAACTGTTGAGTGCAGCCCGGAGTAGCCCTGAGCTTGTCCCAGCCCTGGGGAAGCCCTGTTTGATCCATGTGCCTTCCTTGGCCTTTCTCCTGCCTCTTCTAAAGCCCCCACCTCCTATTCCTCTTTCATTCTCCCCTTTGTGGCATTATCTTTTTGTTTAAGCTCCTTCCAAGCGGTATTAATTCTTTCATTTTCCAAGGACCATCTGGACTGAGTACCTGAATACTCTCTACTTTCCCAAAATGCCCCTATATGTTTGACGCTGCTTGGCAGTGTGGGATATTCACAGGATGAGAAACCACATCAGGTCAGTAAATGGCAGCAAATTCTGGCTTTCAGCCCATGTTGATGCCATTAGATGATGATTTCTTGCTGCAAAGCTGGCACCAAGCCTCTCCTGAGCAGCTCTACAATAGAAGATCATTTTTGTGTCAGATGATGGAACCAGCAGCAGTGACAGTGGTAACAGCTAAGAAATAAATTGTACCAAAGTTTGAAGAGATTTACACCATTATTTATAGATATATACATGTTTCTATATATTGTTTCAGGTGTATTTAGGACTTAATGAGTATACTTTTTCATTTTGCCATCAATCCCACCCAAACAGTTTGAAGAAATTGTCAGTAGCTCCCAGTCCGCCTCAGCAGAAACCAGGCTGGCTGTGTCCCCCAGCAAGATGGCTTCTGGAGTGTAGCAAATGGTTTCAGTTTTGGTCCTCTTTGCAGACTGGTTTGCTGCCTCCACCACTTTCCAGGCTTTTCCTCTCTCTATCTGCAGCTTTGTTGCCCGTACATAGCAGTGGCTGTGTCCTCCAGCTGCCGTTTGGGTGGGATAGTCAAACTCCTCCCTTCTTCATGCCAGTTAGACTCCGTTGCAGTAAATTGGAAATGAGAGAGGTCTTGGCATACCATGGCTTGTAAAGGCCTTGTAAATGGCTTGTACAAAAAAAAATTTCCAAATGGAAACAACATTGTGCCTTAAGTTTAAAGTAGTTTTGATAGGAAAGTGAGGTAAATATAAGCCTTTCTACCTCTGCGGGTATATTGTAAATGCCAGACAATGGAAAAACAGTAAAGAAAAAAAGCATCTAAAAGCAAAGAAAGCACTCTGGAAGTTAAACTTGCTTGCTTTTTGGTTTGTATATCAGCTAAACTCAGCAGGGTCTTTCGACACAACTGGTTTTAGCATAAAGGCCACTGCTGGGTGTTGTTTGTGAAACCACTTGAGGTGCACTAGTGAAAACTGCTCTCACGGAACAAAACCTACTGGGAAGCATGGACTGCCAGCCACCATAGTTGTTTTAGGAGGGCTAAGCATAAAGCTAAACATTCTGTTTCCAGTCAGTGCATCTTCTCAGGTTTTGGAAAATGGTGAAGAGTTTGGTGGAAAACATCCTGGTGGTGTCCTGGTCATTATGACAGGCTGGAAAACTCCCCAAAATATTTAGGCAGGAGGGTGGTAGGCACATCTGGGATGTGTGAGAGGGAAAGAAAGCATAGCAGAAGATAAGCTGATAATTTGGCAGAGGTTTGATTGGATTTGGGGGCAATACCAGGACCATGTCCATCGGGAAACCTGGCCTCATGTCTCCCTCACCTGCAAAGGCAGTTTGCACCAGGCAAAGTACGATTTGGAACCACAAGGGGCCAAACTCATGTGAGCAGTCATAGAAAGGCATTCGGAGCCAGGCGAGGAGGCAGAGGGCTGGGCAGCTGTATTGTACAGGAAATGGGATGAGTGGATGGATGGGTCTGTAAGGCAAGGTGCTACTCTGTTGCCCCGCTGGTCCCCAGGCAGAGCTTGCTCTTGGAAGGCCACTTGCCCCACTGCGCAAGAAGCCAACTTGGGCAGAGGAACTGCCAAAACCCAAACTTAAAAAGAGTCAATAGTTTCCTACCAAATTAGCTTTCTGAACTGACTTCCTAGGGCTCCAGATAAGCAGTGAGCTGGCCTCACAGAGACGCTAGGAGAGTTTACCCTGATCCTCCTGCCCTGATCTCTCAAAGAGCCTGAGCAGGTCCCAGGTCATCCCTAGACAGTGGTTAGTCTGCAGGTAAGGAAGAAATGCACTGCAAAAAGTGCACCCTCTCTCACTTAGGGGGATAAGAATTTTATACACTCCACACAGTAGCCCAGAGAAGAACAAACCCCCACAGAAAGCAAAGGTCCCAATCCTGAGATCTGGTGGCAGAGCAACAGATGGATCTCCAGGAGAAGATCTCTGACTATGACCACTGTCCTCAGGGGAGGTGGCATCAGTCTCTAGGACTGACGAGGATGCTGTTGCTGTGTTTATATAAAAACACACAGCTGTAAAATTGGAGCTAAATATTTGCAGGGTAAAGAAGTGACTTCATCGGGAAGGATTCCTTAACAAAGCTGAAAGAAAAGTGGGCAAATCTATCACTGCTCCTTACTCAGCCTTCCTGTTATCTTTCTATCAGTATTCTGCTAATCTCTGAGTATCAGAGCTTTGTTTGTGTAGATGTTTGTGCTTAAGTAGGTCTGAATACAATTTCAAACATTATATTCATTTATAAATGTCACCATTCACAATCACATAGCAAAGAGAAGTTCTGCAAAACCTGCAAAACTAAAAGTTAAACAAGCTTCAAGTAACCACAGCAATGTGGCTCATTTGCTAAAGGATAGTTACTTGCTGAAGAAATCATCCTGTAATGTTTAATAACAAGAGCTGACAGTTTGGCTGCATATATTTAATGAAAGCAGTGGAGAAAACCTTTTCATTGCTATTTTGGAGCATAAATTCAGTTTGTAACTGCTTGGAAAATTTCTGTTGTCATCTGCTCATGCAGAACTTATCTGCAACACCTCCACAGGCAGGTGCTCTAAGTGTATATATAAATTCATCTTCATAGTGGCCACTGGTGCCACAACAAATGTCATTCCAAACAACCTCTCTGCTACATGCTGTGTTGGAAATCATCATTTCACACATCATTTAGAGTACATCAGAGTGAATCTCATGCAACTTAACTATACTAATTTCCTATTGAAATTACCTCTTTGGTTTACCATTTCGACATTAAGAATAGAACCAAAGTCCTTTAAACATATGGGTGCTTTGGTTTGGTGCCTAGATTTGGGAAATGAAGGTTTACAGTGCAATGCCTAATTATTTTTCACGTGAGTCTCACAAAGTAAATCACAATATATCTACTGACACTGTTACTTCTGTATATGAACAGAAATCATGTGGACAGCCTGTTCATATACAATTTTTATTAAAACTCAGCTTGCTAGGCCCAAGAGGGCTGCCCAGAAGTAATTCTCTCTGCTGTCCCAGCCTAAGCAGGGAGAAGATCTCAAATACAGAAGATCTCAAATACAGATCTCAAATATACAGAAGATCTCAAACCATTTGCTGACGTTTCCCTATAGTCAGTGTGGATGTGTAACTTTCTGTATGTTAACACACCTAAATTCAGTGGGTCCTTGAAAGCAACTGTGCAGTCCTGTGTAGCCATTCAGATGTTGTACACAGAGCTGGTGCTCCCTAGTGTATTTGTGGAAGGGGTTCATGTCTTATCAGGAAAGTAGAGAGATGCTTCTGAGTCACAACCTTACCACCCTTCACCTTGATCTATTCTGCAAATTATGAATTTAAACTGTATTTTCAATCAGATAGGATGAGCTTTGACTGTTCTTTGTTTCCAGTCCATGCATTCAAGGTGTCTGTTTCCTATCTAGTCTTGTCCTCTGCTCTCATCCACCCCTCACAGCACTCTTAAGGTGCAAAATGACAAGAGCAATAACTCTTTGTAGCACCCACTATCCATCTAACTTACATTTTCACTCTTACTTTGGAGTCAATGTTGCTTTAGATATAAATCAGCGCTTTTGGTTCAGTGTGTTCCTGTTCCAGCACTTTTGAAAGGGTGTGAAGAGTTACGTATTTATTTAGACTTGTGCCTTATAAAGTACACTGCTGTGGTGACAAACTCTCCCAGGTTGTTTGTTTTATGGTGCTATTAAGTTTGGTGACACTGGCTAGTGCCAACTGATGAGTCCAACTATAAAATTATGGTAACATGAGAGACTGCAGAAGAGACCTCAAAATTCAGGATGTTGAGACAGGAAAGCAGAACTGCCACCATTCTCCAGCCTGTGTTCTTTTGTGGAATATAAAAAAACCCACCCTGCCCCATCATTTTCCCATTGTAAGCAACACGAGTTCTATGCAAATATGTGTTTTATAACATGTTTATCGCAAAGCAGTGTGGGCTGTACACGAGGTAATGTTCCTTCTCCGATTGCTAAACAAACACTTGAACTATTGCTCTCTCTATCTAAAGGCAATCAGGGGCTTTCTGTTCCCTCAGTGGGGTCAGGATTTCACGATGGGACTATTTTATGCCTCTTCTCTGCACTTGGAGTATTTGTTTATGATGACTTTACAGTGGATCTCTCTGTATGATTCTGGTTGTCTTCTTCAGTCAAACTCTGACATTTCCAATACGCTAGATGTACCTCCTCTACTTCCAGAGATTTACCAGACATCCCTTAATAGTTCATTCCTATCATTGACAGCTGCCTTCAGTTTTAGGTAAAGATATCTCAGAATCAAAATTTACCAAAGTTCACAACTCAATTTTTATACTGCATTCTTCTGAAATGCCCTTCATTTTTTCTTTCTTAAAAGTGCCGTATTCCACACATCACCCCTCAGTTTTCCCCTTGGAATTTAGCATCAAAACACAGCCTTCACTTTTGCCTCCACATTGACTCTGTGCCACAAATCCTCTTCCATGTGTCTGTCTCTCTCTATTTCATGTCTACTAGTGGGCTTGTCCCTGTGACACAGCTTTATGGAGAAAAAAGTATGTGATGGAATTCCCTTTCCTGAAGCGATGAAAGAGGTCTGAATATTGACTTATGCTTCATGTCCTGTTCTTCCAAATACACATCCAGACATGAAGTATCCAGAAAAGCAAAATCTTCAATGAATCAGCTGGTCTTCTCTTGAGTGGTGCTCTGAAAAGATGTTTCAACCCAAATCTGTCAAAGAAAAATATAAATATGGCAGTTTATGTTTCTAAGTCTGGGCTCCTAGAGAACAGGATGCCAGCTCCATGTGGAGTTGATGACCATGGCCACACTGAGTTTACAGCAGTTTATTGCTATACTAACTGCAGTGAAATGCCATCAGCCAACAGCAAACCCAGTCCTACGCCTGAATGTGGAAGGCTTCAGAGAAGCAGGTTTTACTCTAACGTTTAAACTCTTGTTAGAGTACTTAATTTTAGAAATTATTTTCTAAATGAGAAGCTGGCAAAACTTCACTTTCCCAGTATATGACATATAAGTATTATATACAAGTATAAGTAAAATATGAGGGAGAGAGAAGCAGACCTGGAGGAGGTGCCAGGAAATGCTGTAAGTGTAGGACCACAAGGGTAGTGGCATCCCAGCTCCCCTCCCAGAAGTGAGCCTTAAGGCCCTGCTGTGGGGTCTGCCCTCTTCCCACTCTTGCCCTCTTTCCTGAACGCAGCCTTTCCTTCTACATGAAGAAAATAATTGGACACAATCAGACTTAAGTAGCTTTGTTGACTAAGTACAATATATACCAGTGTAGTGGTCTGCTGCTGTGAGGGCTTAAAGGGCCATGCTGTGCCCTGCAGCTCCCCCAAACACCCCTCTGTTCTAAACAAAAGAGTAGCTGCTTGGCTGGGAGAACTCCATGGGAGAGCACGACTGGTTGTGGCCATTGCCCCCAGATTTGTTGTGTTTTGAAGGGAGGGGCTGGCCGGTGGCCCATGGTGCTCTGGGACAGGCAAACAAGGCGATGTCAGTGTCAGACCAGCTCTGCAGCCTCCTGGGGACTCTACCCAGAAACAGCTAAATATATTTTTCCTAGTATATGACTTCACCACACCAGCAGCGAGATATCATCTTGCCCTTTGTGTTTGGGCTGGATGGCATTTTCAGCTTTCCCAAGCAGCAGGCAGCACAGCCCTGTCTCGTCTGGCAGGGAGGAGTGGCACAGCCCTTTGAGGCTGCCCGGCAGCTTGCCCAGATCTCCCCCTGATAAGGAGCAGGGAGCTGGAAAACACCAGGCTGGTTTTCTGTTTCAGCGCCCAAGCTGGTGGTGTAGGTATGATGTCCTGGATTTGAGCTTGAAAGGGATTATTTTTGAGTACCAAGGGTAGTGTTTATGGAATAGCACTTGACTTTGCTTTTCTTCCCTGTGAGCATTAGGTAACAGGCATTTCTGTCAATACTAATTTTGTTTATTTTACTCATTATTAAATGTGAGCAAACATTCAGGTTCATGGATGTGCATGGATATATGTACGTGCTGAGCTTATACCTGCGCGCACACACAAACTGCTGCTATAATTAGTTCACTACCTGGGAGCTGTGAGTGCTTGAGAAGAGAGGCAGGAGGAAGGGCAAGCAGCTGGGTGCTAACATGACCTTCCCAGCCCATGTCTGGAAATGTTTGAAGTCACTTATGTCCTTCTGAATGCACCTCATATCACCAGGTGATTTACAGAGAGGCTAATTTGAAAACAATATCACTTTGGGTATTTGCAGGGTTTCCATTTTATCATCTTTGTCCCAGCTGAATCTGAGGTCTGCAGCAAGGTCAGGTCTAGCGGCTAGATTTACACCTGCATAGGTTGGGTCTTTTCATGGTAGGTTGGGGCTCACATGTGCAACTTTGGCGTAAAGTTTCCCTCATCCAAAGGCTCCGTTGGTTGCTTAAATATTTCATTTGCATAGAAGATATCACATAATTTAGTATATGAATGGAGCTGGTGTCTCATAACCCTTAAATTTGGGAGGATCATATACCCACTGATTGTAACTCAAATCTCCCCAAAGATTTGACATAACTTGGCACAGTATTTTTGCAGGTGTTGATAATTAAAAAAATTAAACAAATAAGATGTTATCTGAAGCAGTGATATGGCCTAGAAAAGAAGGGGCACAAATGCTCCAAAGCATTAATTATTTCCAAATGTATGTGAGAATGGTACAGCTGGCATTTGTACAGAGGCACCATTAAAACTGAAGGGCATCATTTTAGGACTGGACCAAATCATTTATTTTGGGGGAAGTCTTAAGCAGAATCTACACATTTGTGGGGTTTAAAGAGTTTGGTTCACTTATTTATGTTGGATTTTTGTGTTCACTTTCATCCCCTTTTGTACTTCCTTGGATGGAATCCAAACAGGCAGAATAACTACAGAAAAGCTGTTCTCACCATAGGGAAATAATGTATTATGCTAATTCCAATTAAAGGAAATTTCTTAAACTGCAAATATAGCCTTCAAGAGAGAAATGAAAAGTGTGGAAATTAACATTCTTGCCAGATTTCCAGCTCAATTCTGCATACTCAGGGGGTTTGGGTCAGGCTCAGATAAGCATCCAAAATTTGGGGATGTTTATCTAAACCTTATTTCTGAACCTTCTAAGTTCACTCCTGGCTAATCATAATGGATTTAGCGGTAGCAGGATATGAATGTACAACGTTTAGCTTAGAAATTGGCAGCTCCTCGTCATTTCACAGCTAGGAGCCTTTGACCAAATATCAACTCTGCTAACCAAAACAAAATAAAATAATGCCTTGACTTGGTCTCCAGCCATACCACCTTGTGCTACAGCTCTAGAAGATATTCCAAGCAGGGCTGGGCCAAGGCAAGCTTTGGCTGGGGGACCTCCTGGGAAAATATTGATGTTACTGGAAGCATCCCCTGTGATTCAGGAGGTGACACTTTCCCTGGGTCAGTGTTGAACCAGCATGATGGTAACATGTACCAGAGGTGTTCTTTCAGATTTGGGAAGTTTCAAAGGGTTGGAGGGTCATTAAATATCATTTCTGAGAGACTCAGATGTTAACTCCACATTCACCTGAAAGCTAATGCAGTAACCAACCACATTACACAGCCAGTGATTTCCCAGCTGGAGGTGGTGCTCCTCACTTCACTGGCTGTGGGCTCCATCTCTAGGCTGTTTGCCTGTTCAGTCATGAAGGATGTGAGCTCCCTATAGAGTTTAATGGTGAAAGTGTTTGGAATATTTTTTCAGTGAAACGAGTGGAAGACCACTGAGGTTTATGAATTAGCTCCTGAAGAAGCAGGACTTTTACTCTGTCACTACTTTTGCCATCATACCTTTCACTTCAAATATAGGAGAGGGAAACTGCATCTTGCTGCCCTGCTACAAGTACCTCCCAACCTAATGTACACTTTACAGTTATGTAGCAAGCCATAATATTAGCTCAGGAGATGCCATAGATCTATCCTCCATGGATATCACCCTTCAAAACACCAACAGGTTACCACCCAACCACTCACCTATCTTTTTTCCCCACACATTTTATTTTAGTGAAGGGGTGCCACTCTAAATAGTCGTATCTGATTTTTATTCTGGCATTAAAATTCATGCCAGGAATAAATCCATCCAAGTGCAAATTCGTCCCAAGTAAAAAAGCACTGAAATGTTCAGTGAAATTATAGAATGCATGAATGAATCTGACCACAGGAACTTGGATTGCAGATACATAATCCAGCACCTAAAAACCCTTCAGATTTGCTTAGATTTACCTCTGAATTATAAATATTAAATCTACAGGATTACAGTTGAAGACATGCCATTGAAACTTCTAAAGAAGAAAACTGTTAATTGAGAGTAACAACAGGCATCATAACACCACATTAAGTAATGTTCAAAATGTATTTAAATGTAGTCCTTGTGGCTACAGAAAATACTAGGATTTTTTAAAGTTCAATGATTACTCATTCAAGACATTTTGTGTGATACATTTTATAAAGCATTGCTTATATTCTTGCGATTTCTCTTGCATTTTCCTCCTGAAATCAGCAGAAAGAATTCCTTACTTTCTACCAAACCTTCTATTCACCAGTAGCATAGATGTACAACTGCAGAATATTTTTACAGTAGGAACATGACAATTTAAGCACCTGTTTCCATCTAATGATTTGATAAGATGCTAACTTTGATGTAGCTTATGCCACTCAGATGTCAATTTTTTATTCATTTATCCAGTATATTAGTGAACTACACTATGCTTTAAATTTCACATCATGTTTACTCTTTTATTGTTACCTTCTCCTTCCAAGGGAAATGAACAGCTCTCATATATTGCTTTTTTCTCTTCCCAACATGAATTGATGTATAGCTCCTGTTTGAATTTGAAGTGGATAGTCAGGTTGGAAAGTGGATTTTGTGTATATGTGCACACTTTAGCATCGGTGCCCCATGGCAGCTGCACCACAATCATTTTAGCATTCTGCAGGATAGAAGCTTGTGGGGATCACTGCATATCAGAATCACCAATACATTCATTGAGAGTTCTGTAATGATATGACCAAGGATTTTTAGAAGGAACAGACAGAAAATCTTTATTGGCTGATGCTTGCAGAAATAGTTCTTGGGAGTCATATTTGTAGCTGATTTTGGTTTTAGAAAAAGCAGAAACAGGAGAAAAACTGTTCCAAACAGTTGTGAAGATCTGATGGCCTTCTGTAATTTCAGGGAGAAAAATTGGAAAATCATGTAGCATATGACTTTTGGTAGGTGCAAGAGGAACAAATGCTTTCCATCCCAAAACACATTGTACTATCAGTGTTTCAGCTGCTCCTATTTAGATATTAAAAAAGGCAATTTTTTATCATGATTTCTGCGTTGGGCTCTGATCAGCAATGTAGAAAAAAGCAAGGAGGAGTGTGTACGGTTGCGTATCCTTCCTTCTTGTTTCCTTTTACTCTAAGTTCTTGAAAGGTCATAAAATAGAGAAATAAAAAAGCTACTGAAGTGTGGTTTTGTTAACTTTTTCTTTTGAACATTAAACATTGTTTCAAATTTCTTATGGTGCATAAAATGTTTTGCCTTGCTGTATCATGTATACAGAACTTCAAAAAGTACATGAGATAGCTCAGAAAATGTAATGGATGTGTAATAACAGCTCTTTAGATCTCTTGGTTTTAGCATAGCATCTTTTTGTTCCTAAAGGTGCTTTTAACATGATATCTAAAGCTATTTATGGAGTCATTTATTTTTGCATGGTGATCAGTCTTATTTTGTAATTAGCCTAGGCCTTCTGTCTTGCTGTGGTGTGTGAGTCCCCCTGAAACATTGTTTAGCCTTCATCAACCCTTTTTGTTTTCCTTCCAGAAGGCATTCACCCTAATGACTTCCATTTCATGGATGCAGTACATCCTAGCTCCTTTTGGCACCTTCTGTAAAAACATTTTGAAATCGTTGCATCGGAACAGAGTTCAGTTCTTTTTGTTGGGCATTTTCAACATAAAGAAGTTTTCCTGTTTGCCTTAAATTCATTCATCACATCAATTTCAGCTGATGGTTTTTAACCACTTTTGCTCCACATCCTGTTACCGCTGCCCGCACTGGTCCTGTGTAAGGGCTGCTAGCAGTAATGCAGCACGCCAGCAACAGGCACATCTGTGGAGACCAGGTTTGCCCCATCTATCTGGAGCTTGAGGCAGAACTGAATTGTTAAATCACTATTTAGTCTATTTGGGGCATCTCTAGTGCATCCAGGCACAATTTATTCTGATGCAAACTGGTGTGAGCTCAGCGGGAAAGGCAGCTTCACTAACACACTCTAATCCACTGTCATTTGCATATATTCAATCCAGTGAAGTTAACAGGATTTCCCTGATGTGCTTGCCAGCAGTAGCAATGGCATTGGTTTCCTCTAGTATATCAAGCAGGTCGTTCTTAATCAGTCACTGTTGGTCTTTTTGTGCCAGCTACTCATTCGGTTGCTGTATGCTGGAGCAGCTGCAGCGGGGAATGTCTTCACGTGTCAGCATTGGTCCTGAAAATCTCCAAGGGTAAAAAGAACAAATTTCAATATTCAGCACAAAATTTTGTCCATCCCGTATCTTCATAAGCCAGCACAGAGAGAAATTTGAGGGTATGGCCACTGGGTGAGAAATACCCAGCTGCATTGTCTGCACTCAGTCCCTTGCAGTGGCAAAGCCTCCTTGGAAAAATGGAGCAGTAGAGTTATGGCTTTAATGAAGGAGGTTTATGAACTTTATCCTCATGTATTAACAACCATGGGTATCCTGTGGCAGTTCTTTGCACACTCAACTCCTTCTGACACAACCAAGCATGTGCCCACAGAAATTGCGTGCAGGGGCCAAAGGGGGTGATTGTGGTGGGACGCTGCTCAAGTGGCCTGGAAGCACTGGGAAGTTTGAAAGCAAAGGTACAGAGAAGAGCTTGATAAATAAGATGATGTGAAACTGAATCACTGCATAGAGATGAATCAAAATTATAAAATCAATAAGTATTGATCTATATATATCACACAAATAACTGTGCCTGAAGAGATGCCCAAATTTAACATGCTGATTATACAGCAGTCAGTAGAAATAACTTGAGATCTGAAGAGCTACTACACATTTTCAGTGCTGCAGCTGAAGCTGATAATATCTTAAAGTTTCTTTTCATTTTTTTTTCCTGCTTGGAGGTCTTGGTAACAAGTATATTTAATCAACAAACTGAAACCAAAGAACAGATTTTTTAGCTTACAAAATACACTTAAGCTATCCAAAGCTGGAGTCCAAATGCTGCAAACTCTTCTAAAAATATACACCTTTCATTTTAACATACATTTGCTTTTACTATTAGCCTCACTCACACAAGCAAAGGTCACTGCACTTCAGATGTGTCTGCTGGACACTTAGCTACTGACAGGAGTTGTAATGAATCACCTGGAACATCATCTGTGGTGACCAAAACCTTCATACGGCTGCTTAGAAATCAGGAAAACAAAGTCTTTGTTATCTTTAAGAACATTTATATCTTGTTCTTTTCATACCTCTTAAACTGGTGGAGCTGTACTCTATCAAAAAAGAACAAGGTTTTATTGGAGTTTTTGGATTTCTGGTCAGTTTTTGCACCTGGCATTGACATTCCTCCCTCTTTGCCATCAGTAGACATACTAATGGGGAAGGACATGCTTAACTCTTAGTGTGGTGAATGGCTGTCATTATCTTCGCTTTCTCCATGATCATCATGGAGTTCTTTATTCCCACATTTTGCCTGCTAAAATCAGGTAAATGCAAATATGTAGAAAGTGTTCAGATCAGTTACTTGTCATACATGGGAAAGCACAGTCTGAAACTGCTGCAGAATTACTTCCCATCTTAATTCATGGATTGATAATGTTCATTTTCCTTTTCTGGATTAGATTTGCTAAGTAGATTTATGGGCATATAAATGATATTTTGGAATGAAACCCTCACATTTTGTAAATCATTCAAGACAATTCAGTTTCTTCTTTCTGTAGAAGTATTTCCTGGTTCACAACAACCCACAACTATTTTCTGTTTGAGACACTATTAATGAATTAACCTAGAGAACTAAATAAAAATGAAGTAATTCTGAAGTGCTAATGAGCATTTACAACTCCCACTTTCATCTTTATAGCATTGTTAAATATACACTAGGGAAAATTGTGGTCATTCATATTGTGACATATATTTGTACTTTATTGTCCAAACTCACAGATTTTCTTTGTGCAATACATGACTGGTTTAAGCTATTGTTCACGGTGCCTGGCAGGAGAGCTTCTATCTTCAGTTTATTTCTGGAGGTGTCACAAGTATAACATTAAAATGACAGGATGCACAAATTTCTGTCATATTCTGTGGTCCTGCAGGTTCCCAGAGACACCATACTTTGGTTTGGTCCAGACCATGTCCAGGGCTGCAGCCCTGATGTGCTCCAGCATAACAAGTGCCAGCATGGTCCTGGAGCTGAAGGCAGCAGGGGGATTTAGGACTGGCTTTCATCTAGAGATGAATCAGTTCCTACAGTCCTGGGGCAGCCCAAGTCTGGTCTGAGCATTCTGTTCAATCCTGGGACTGACTACACAGTAATTTCAAGTGGAAATAGCTGTCTGGGCTTGATCAATACTTTTGGACACCAGTTCAGCTCACAGGTAGCCAGCTGTCTTCTGTCAATGCAGTCTTCAGCATTTTGAGCTGCTGGTGCTTCCCTGGTGAATATGTGACCACCTTCCCAGGCTCCAATCTTACTATAACTCCTTGAAAAGCCAACAGAGATTGCCACCTTTCTAAGGCAATACATCCTACAGTAGCTCCCTTAACCTAAGCAAATCTCCTGCTTTGCCCATGTGAAAATCTGGCCTGAAGGATGCAAAGGGAAGAATTTTATAATGGCAAAGGAATTATCTTAAGTACCATATTTACTATACTGGATTCTCAGCTATACAAGTCATAGACTCTCCAAAATTCTTCATGGTGTAAGGATATCTATTCTTAACACATTACCTCATTTTGCTTCTATGGACCCAAAAAATTGTAACCTATCTTGAGCCATGCCTGACTGCTTTTTGCAGTCACTTAATAAGGTTTAGCAGGGGCCAGTGTTGTGGTTGCGGCACTCTCTCCCACACTCTGTCTGGTGGGGATCGTGATCCATCTCATGTTCGGTGCTTGCATGATTGCTAGGTGACTCCTAGCAACAAGACTCTACATCACAAGCTTAGTTTCACATTTCTCCCACAAAAGTTGAAGGCAGGGTTTTTTGTATCCTCCCCAAAACTGCTTCTATAGGAGGAGCCTTCATTTATGCTACCAATCAGCACAATGTGCTTATGTTTGAAGATCTGTTCCAAAGTATCAACTGTCCATTTCCAAATCTTAAAATATTTTCCTAGCTAAAAAAAGAGGATAAAGTACAATATCTGCTACAGATGAGCCATATTAAAGCATACAGAGCTGTTTTAACTGGCAGAGACCAGGCAGACTCCCCCTATTTATGCATGAGAAGACTTAAACATCCGTGGGCAGATAGGAGTTTCTGTTCATTGAAGTCAAAGGAAAGAAGTAAAAAGCAACTTCTCAGTGAATGAAAGTTATGGGAAAATACTGCATGAGGTTCCTTCCCAGCCCACCACCAATTTTCTCCATGAGCAAATATCTATATTCCATCTGTCAAAACAAAATTATGATCTTCCCATCCAGCACACTTTTTACCCTGTCCATGCCAACTGTAAGCTTTTCAGGGCAGAGACTATTATTTATTATTTTTCTGCCTACAAAGAGCCCTACTTTCAACTGGAGCCTCTAGGTGCTGCTGTAATACTAATAATACTAATACTCATAATTCTGCTAGTGGCAAATTTAGCCCAACATCTTAGGCTTAAATAAATTATATGGAAAAATGGTTATAAACCAGCCTTCATCTTCCTTCAAATTCTGCAGGCCATTTTGCATCTACAAAACTGAATTCGTGGACTGATATGCATCTTAATGTATTGTATCTTGGGAATGTTTTCTCTATGAATCTCACACAAAATCTGCAGCATGACTTGTGGATAAAAAAGCTACAGGAAAAAAATGCCTGGAGCTGTACCACTTACCTCCCTCCTCCTTCACATGCACACATGCTCAACTGCCTTTTTTTTCCCCCCTTTTGTTTTATCAGTATGGTGCTAAATTACCAAGTTTGAAATTTCTTCAGCAAATAAGGGATGCATGCCAGAACAGAAGTGCCCCGAGGGATCTGAGTCTTAGGGGAAAAAGCCCTTAATCTCCAAGTTTATAGGTAGCAGCACTTTCTTTGAAATTGGAAAATGTTCAACTCATTTAGGAAAGAAATCTGCCACAAGGATATGCTGATGTTCACAGCTATTTCATTAATAACGCATTGTGATCAATGGGTTATAGGACAGGTTTATATTGACACCTGTATCAAATACATTTTGCCCCCTGCCCTAGAGATTTTCCCAGTGAGTAAAACTTCCTTGTTGTGCAAAATCTCTTTAGTGTAAAGCAGGTAGCTCTCAGAGTAAGAATTTTCAAACTTAATCAGGAGCCTTTACCCATGTGTGACTAATTTATGTGGAGCAGCACTTCAAATATATGTCCAGGTGTGCTGCTGTGCGCACCCAGGGCTAGTTAAGCATTTACTGGTTGCGACCCTGGTTTGCACACCCAGGGTGGGTGCACACATGTTGCTCTGCCCACTGATGGTGGGGAATCTGACCTATTTACATGTCATCTATGGTCCGAATACTTTACGATTTAATCCCAGGGAGATTACCAGAGTACAGGATAAGGACCAACCATGCGTGTTCCTCCACCAACTGCATAAATTAGCATTCCTGAATTCCAGTCCTCAGATTTATCTACCAAGCATGACTCAAATTGTTGACAGGGATTTTAACCTACTTATAGTTTCTTAACAAGCCCATAACAAACAAAAATACCTCTCTTCTACCCACATGTAAATAGTACCTAATGCTACTGTCAGGGTTTGGCAGGGCAGTGATGTTTCTGAGGCAGTGTGGATCCTTACCTTCGCTTTAGCAGGGTATCTCTCCGCTCATAGTCAAGTGCCTTGCAATAGGAGGAGGATTAATTGTCGCTATTAGAGCCCTTGTTTTCCTCTGCAACCTTCTCCTCCTAGGGATGATGAGTTAATTCAGCTGGAACAATGTTAGTTCATCAAGGTTTGTGGTTTATCTGAAAATCGGATTGCAGTAATTTCATATGCCAGCTGACTTAATGCCTGTTTAGTTCAAGTTTTAGACAACTCTGGTCGATGATCACAATGGGTCTAATACAAAACATAGATGGAATGAAACTATAACATTGACACTTTCAGGCAGGTTTTTCTTCTCCTGTTGGCTGTCTGCACGTGTGTTTCTGCATGTAGGATGTGTATCCGCCTTTTCTGAACCTCCCCTAGAACCATCCACACATGTACATTTAAAAGCAAATGCAAACCTGAAAATTTTAAAATGAGTGTTTGACTTTTTATTGGGTGATAAATTGCTTCTTACTCTTATAAAGTCCGCAGGTGTTTACGTCCACTCCTGTACGCCTAGTTAAAACTTTGGCTACAATAGGAATGCTTTGAAAATAGCCAGTCACTCTTAAAATTGATTATTAAAATAGAATTACCTGTTATGCATCACATTAATCTGTGTAGTGTAAAGTTCTGTTGCTTAACCCTTCCAACCCCTTTTGGCCTGGCATTTTCCTTGCTTTGGTATTTTCTTTTCCATACTCTTGGTTTGCAGGTTCTGTTGTCACATTCTGGATAGTGCCAAGACTCAAATGGTGCCCCAGGTCTTGCTGCCACAAACCCTTCCTGCGGGCTTTCCCTGACCCCAGCAGGGGTTCTGGGGCTGGAAAAAGTTTTCCAAAGCAGGCCCTCAGACTTCAGCAAATGAGGAGGCTTAAAAATTAAAAATTTGGAAGAAGTGAAGAGTTAATGGGTCCCTGTTGAATTCTCAGGCATGTACATACAAAGGAAGTCTGCAAAATCCTTTTACTGTGCTTCCTACCTCCTAGGTATGGTGCCTTCTCAGGGACTGTTTTTTAGAGTTCTTCCATTTTTAGAGCAGCTTCTGCAAAAAGTTGTTTTTCCAGGCAGAAAAGCAGCAGCTACATCAGGTGGGATCCTCTGACCACCCCACCTCCATCTGCAGGGTACCACTGGTTGATCTCTGAATGAGCAAATTGTGGGGAGCACGAGCGGATACAAACCTGATACAGATTTATTCAGTTGTATTTCAGCAAGGATGAATGAAAGAGAATGAAAATCCCAAATCAGTCTTTTTTTTGGTTATGTTGGTAGGTTTTAGAGGGCCATGCTCAATGTCTTTGAGTGGTTAAGAGAGAAGAGCCCTTCCAGGCTGCCCAGCAGATGGTGGCAGATGCAGAATAAGGGCTTCACCAGTGGAGTTTCCCAGATTATCCAGAATTTTGGCTTTCTTTCAAAACATGAGAAAGGTAAAGCACAGGAAAACACACAGCTTCTGGGTGGACAAGAGACCAGCACCTACATCAGTCAGCCGCTGCCTTAAATTGCACTGTCTCTAGTAGGTGTTGAAACAAGCTAGCTAACAGGGGTTTCTAACCCAACTTTTAACTTAGCACACACTTGTGCCAAACTCACGTGGCAGGGACTGTCTCGCCCTGTGGGTGCAGTAACCGTGATCACAAGGCCCGGGCTGGATTTGTAGGCTTCCAGACTCTTCTGTAATGGAAGTAATGAACACTACGAAGGAAACCAGCAACAGTCCTTCAGCATCCAGCGCCAGAGCACACTCCTTGGCAGGGAAACCTGGGGGAAGACTTGGAGGAGGAAACTGAGTTTTTCTCCTGTTGGAAGGAGTGTGTTCACAGTTGGGGGTGGACAAGCACCACTGCATCCCTCAGGAACAAATTTGGGGGTTGGCTGTGAGGGACATAGTTTATTTGCAGTAACGCGTTATAACCTCTCTTCCTGCTGAGAGGAAGAGCGTTCTCTATAGTGTTTCCAAGATTTGCTTTTCAAGACATGAGCAAAGTCATCCAGGCAGCTGGATACCAGTCACTGACCCATTTTTGCACCTTCCTTATAGATGGGGAAGCTGAGTCAGCTGCGATTTTCCTTCTGCTGGTATGCAATAATGCCCGAGGTACACAAAAATTCAGGCTTGAACCCCAGCAGCATGGCTTGGTGCTTGCCAGGATACTTCTTCCCACCAGGCAGCCTCTGCTCAGAAGTTTTTTCTCATCAGTCAGCCATGATGGTGCCCATACCTTCAGAGAGACACTCGCATGTGGGTGCTTGCTCTGGTGCTTGGCACACCACCAGGCTTGCATGCATGAGAGCTGGGCAGGACATGAGGGCAATGGTTCTGCTGGGATAATGGATACACCAGGATAATGGGGGATGAGAAAGCAGGTCTGGGCTGTCAAACTCAGATTGGGGTAAGAAGGAATGTGCTGGTTTAGAGCACAGATTTTAACAGGAGAGAAAAAGTGGAGTCCTTCTGCTCAGTACATGAGTAATGGTTTGGCTTCTGCCAGTAGCAGCATCACAGTTGCTCCAGGCCGTAAGAGAGGATGCAGGCAGGCAGCAGCACTCATGGGGACAGCTTCACCCACACCCAGGCCCTACCGGTGCTGGGGCACCACTTGCACGTGCCTGCAGTGCATCTGCTCTGCACAAGCACTGTGCATTCGCTGTATGTATTTATTTACCCCAGCAATAAAGCACTGTGCCAGCGGGGGTTCATGCAGCCGTAGGAGGAAAGCAGACCTAAACATCTGCTGCCCCTGTGCAGGGCTGGGGACTGCCTGTGCTCTGCAGTTCCCCCAGCAGAGCGCTTTTCCCACAGGAGTCACAGAAGTCCTCCAACTTTTTTATCACCTGCACATGCAACACTAACTTTTTTTTTGCAATGCTTATGGGATCGTTTATTTTGATTCCCTGAAGGCAGTCACTATTTTCAGCAGGGGGTGTGTGGTTTTTTGAACACTCCTTATTTCAGACTGGTAGATGCCCCTGGCTATAGGCAGGGGACAGCTCGGATGGGTGTCCTTGCTTGCAGCTGAGGGATTTGGGCTTTGCACCCTGCAGCTGCTGAAAGGGGACCCCCTCCACCAGCAGAGTAAGTCCCAGGGGTCCCCAGAGCTCTGCACTGCCCTGGGGAAGGGGGTGCTGGGTGAAACAGAGCACTGATCCCTCCACACCCCACAGCCTGGCTGGGGAGAGGAAACCCACCCTCCAGCAGCGCCGGCAAAACCAGCCTGACCCGAGCAAATGAAAATAATCAAAAGTAATTAGAAGCGTGCTGGACTGCTCCTCGGAGATCTGTGTGAGAGAATAAACATGCCGGAGCCCTCCGAGCCACTGCAAAGGCCCATGTCTGAGCTGTTAGGTGCCCTGACCTTGTCCACATAAAGACGTGATTTATGAAGTGCAGGGCACAGCAGCAGGGCTTCTGTCTTCTCCAGAAGAACCAAATTACTGAGGTGGAGATTAACATGCTTTCAGTTGGGCCCATTTCCAGACCAAGGGAAATTTTTTATTTACATTTTTTACCTTTAATTTTTATCTCCTCTCCCGTACTCAAAACCTGCTGTTTGGCCAGGAAGGATAAGCCCACCAGCGTGTGAGGGCAGGACGGGTGGCTGGGACAGGGCACCAGCACAGGGAGCCGTGACAGCACTGCAGTGCTCACCAAGGCTCCTTTACACAAGGACTGGAAGAGGTCCAGCTCGTCCCCTTAAACAAGCAGCAGCACTTACAGTTTTGCTTGATTGTACTATTTATTTTTAAATTGCTATCCAAACGCAGGGTGGGAGGAATTAGCAAGAAATTGTGTCGCCTTTCCTGCTTGTTGCCCTTTTCCAGGTCTGTCCTGGAGCGCCTGGATATGTTGGAGGGCTGTTGTTTTCTACGTGTTTGTTTTGCTTTGCTTTTCCTTTCTCCGTCCCAGCACAATACACTTGCCCAGTGTTTTAAACACTCACTTCAGTGTCAGGATGCTCAGTACTGTGTTTAGTCACCTTGAGAAATATAACATTAAATCCCACTTAAAAATGCGGTTATGAGGTCGCTTGCTCTATAAATGTAAGGATAATATAAAGCCTGATATGAACATTTCTGGTATTTTAAAAAATCACCAGCGACTTGTCTGATTTTTCACCATGGTCCTCTGCAGCGTTTGTCCACAGGAAGCCCATTAAAAGTGGACAGTGCAGTTATTTCATCTGGCTTTGGCTGAGCTGCTTTGCTTTGCTTTAATGATGTGCTGGAATGCACGATGCCCATAGGGTCTCCATTATGAGAACTTTTACTTCTGGGACGACCATGAAGTTTAAGGCTTAAAAGAGGCATCAGTTTACAGCCTGGTGGGAATTACTAGCAGACTCGAGTACTAACTCCTTACTGCCGCCACTAATATAGCGACTTATTTTAAATAAACAATTGCAAAAGGGACCCTGTGGAAATATTTGGGGCTTTTGAAGCCCCTACCAAACCCTCCAAGGGGAGAGAGAAAAGGCTACAGATATGGTTAAAAGTTTCTTGTTTGAAAGAAGGAAAATATATGTAAATACGCGGAGCTCTAACGTCCCCGTACACGACCGGCGGCGAGACGACGCTCGCCCCCCACGCCTCCCGAGCTGCCCTGCCACGAACCCTGTGGTTCGGGGGCATGTGCCTTCCTCCTCCTTCCCGAACCCCGCTCCCCTCCGCCTGGCTGAGTACAACCGAGCCGCCGGAACCGGTGCCTGAAGGCGAATTCCCGTCGGCGAGCGCCACCTAGCGGCTGCGGGACGCGCCGTAGCGGGGGGGAGCCCCGGTGCCGACCGGCCCCGCTTCACCGGTACCGGGAGGCCCTTTTGTTTATCCACCGGCGTTTCCTCCTTTTGTGGCAAAGCTAGGAGGGGGAAGGGGGGGGCTCCTGCTCCTATCGGGGGCTCTGATCAGGCCTATGGGCTCGAGCAATCAGTTTCCCAGATTACTTGTATTTAATACACAATGCATCATAAAACAAATCCCTCATCCTGACAGGAAGAAAATAGAACAGCTCATAGCTCGAGCCGGTCCAATTTATGGCTAAATTAAAAAAAGAAGAAAAAAAGAAAAGAGAGAGGAAAAAAAGCTCCCACAATGGGCGGGCAGGAAATCACTGGTCCGGCAAACCGGGCGGTTCTCAGGCCCGGGCGCTACGGGAATCTCCCACCAGGTTTTTCGAGGTTATTGACAAAGGATTTTTTTTTCCTGTCCTACCTACCACCATTGCGTGCGGGGTTCCCCCCCCCTCTCCCTCCCCGCCTCGAACAATAGCTATTATCTGAAATAACAGTTCAATGTCACAGATAACAGGCCGCTGAGACGAATTAATCATCATCTCTTGTCATCCGGCTTCTCGCCCTCCCCCTGCCCTCCCTTCTCGTCCCCCTCCGCGGCCCCCCGGGAAAGAAAAATTGACTTTTAGTCTGAGAAATAGATCTGCACTTAAAAAAAAAAAAAATAAAGTGGGGGCAAAAAAAGTGGGTGGCACTTCTGCACGGTGCAATAAAACTCGCGGTTCAGCCCTCTTTTTTTTCCCCTACTCTCCTCCCCAGAATACACATCTATACGTGTTTCTGGCCGTTGTTGAGCCGGCAGGTCGCGGCTTTCCATCGCGGTGGGATGCGGGGCCGGTTTGGAGGAGCCCTGGAACCCCGCGAGCAGGAGCGGGCCCGGCCACCGTCGTGGCCCCCGCCGGCAGGTAGAGCCCAGCCTCCCGCCGGCACCATTCAAGGGATTCGTTACCAAATAAATACAGGGCGGGGGGGGTGGTGTAAAAATAATAACAATCGTTTGGGAAGCGGCCGCAAACGGGTGGTTCTGCTGCCCTAACCGGGGTTGTCGGGCACACAACCACCAAAAAAACCACAAGAAGTTGCATTTCATTTAAAATTATTATTAATAAGCGTAGTGGCGGCGATGAAGAAAATAACTGGGATAATAAGCCGGGCTCGCCGGCTGCCGGAACGCCGGGAGAAGCCGTCGGGGCGAACGCAGCACGGCTCCCGCTCGCCGCAGTTCAGCTGCGGGGCCGCCGCGACGGCGCGAGCGGCTGCAGGGAGCGGGGGGCGAGCGGCGAGGGCTCGAGGCACCGCGTACCGCCGTGGAGCCCCTGCCAGCCCCAGGAGGGAGATGCGGGCGGGGCAAAGCCGGCTGCCGGTGTGCCCCCCCGGCGGGGCCGCTCCTCCGCGACCTGGCGGTGACCCCCGGCCGCGGGGCCGCTGTCGCTTTAAGCGCGCCGGGAGCGCCGCCGCCGCCCGGGACGGAGGAAAGGAGGGGGGGATGGCCGCCGACGCGGCTGGGGCTGCCCCGCTTTAAAGAGACAGTGCCCGAAAGGGGAGCGGTGGGCTGGCAGGACCCGACGGGGTGGGCGGGGAGGGGGGGCGGGCAGGGCCGCGCCGGGCCGGGCGCTGCCCGGGGGTGCGGCGGCGAAGAAGCGCCGCGGGCAGGCGACGGGCGTGGGGAGGGAGAGAGCCGCCCGCCCACCACACACACACGCACACACACACACACACACTTTTCTCCCATCCCCGGCGGAGAAGTGAAAGAAGTTTGTTTTGCTGAACGGTGTGCGGTGGGGTTTTTGTTGTTGTTGTTTTCTCCTTTTTTTTTTTTTTTTCATTTTCCCCTCTTGAAAGGGTTGTGTGGGTTTTGGTGCTTTGGTTTTGTTCTTTTTTTTTCCCCTTTCCTTCCCCCTCTCGATAACTTTCTTTGCGCACACACACACACACACCCCACGCCAGCCGATAAGACCAGCAGGGGCCGAAAGGGGAAGGTGATGGCGAGCCGGCAGGAACCCGCCGAGCCCTGCCGCCGCTGAGCCCTCCGGGGCTGGCAAGTTCCCCCTCGCCGGCACGGGCCCCAGCCGCCCCGCGACTAATGGTGGAGCGCACCGCGACCGCGCAGCACCCACCGCAACCCCAGACCCCGACGGCCGCGGCCTCTGCCCGCGTTTGACGCCAAGATGTTGCTTCGAGCTGCCTGAAGGATATTTTTCTCTCTTCCCCCTTCCTCCTTGCCCTCGAGGGCTCCCGGCGACACAAGGTAAGAGCGGCGGCGGCGGCGCTGCCCACGGCCCCGCGGGACGGGGCCGCGTTGCCCCGTCTGTGCCCGCCGCTCCGCCGGCCCCGGGCCGACCCTCCTCCGCCGCCCCGGTGTTGAGTGCTGAGTCGTCTTCCACCGAAGCAGAGTGGGGATTGCTTTGAAAGGGAAAATGAAATGCCCCCTCTTCCAAAAATATATCATCTGGGCAGCGTGCGCGCCCGCGGGGGATGGAGCTCGCCCTGCGCAGCCGCTGGGCCCCGCGCAGCGCGGCCTCGTTTTTGGAGTGGTGGGGTTCGGCGTTAGGCTTTTCCCCCTTTTTTGTGGGGGGAAGGCTGCTAGAGAAGAGAACCCAGGCAATGCTCGGCGGGCCTGATCCCGGCTCCGGGGGGGGGTGGTGACCCGGGCAGCGGCCGCCATACCATACCGGGGCTGCCCCCGGCACCCCCCTGGGGAGGGCACCCCTCCGCGGGGTTCGTTTAATTAATGAATGTGCGCTGGCTTAGGCTGCATTGTCAGCTCCTGATAGGAAACTTCCGTGGGTTTTCATTAACCCAGTGACACACCGTGCCGGTGTTCCCGTCCGCTCGGCGCGGAAGGCAAAAGTGCTTTGGGGCTGGACGGGGATCCGGACACTTCTCACAGGGAAACAACCTCCTTCTCCCTTTGCTTTTCCTCTGGGGCATGTGTTTTGAAGTGTTTGTTTTGTTTTGTTTTGTTTTTCCTAATAAACCCTGGTAGTTTGCCGCCGGTGCCCAGCCGGAGAAGTTACAAATGTAGCAGTGAGTTTCCTGGGATGCTGGGGAAAGTTTAGGATAGGCCAGTGGTAAAGCTTGCAAATAAGTAATGTTATTCAGTTGTATGTAACGATTAGTAACTTGTCATAATATTAGAATAGAACATCCTCTTTAGCTTGTCCACAAGCAGTCTCATTAGATTTGTTTATTGTCTGCATAATTGGAACCATTTATTGGTATGTATTGAATCCTGCGATGTTTTGCATGAGTGTTTACATTGTTTTTTATTTATTTTCTTTAGTTTGGCGTACGGACTTCTATTATTTGCTTCAGTTAAGGGGAGGGATTTAAGTGTTGCACAAAATGGGCTGTTTGGGAAGCATAATACTAAAACAAGATAAATAACTCTGCTTTTCCAATAAAGTTTGATTCAGAACAACAAATATGAAGACTAAATGGTACTGCAGGCAATGTAAATCCTGAAACAAAACAGAAACTTCTAATGGAGCGAACATCACCTGTTTTAATATTTTTTGTTATATTCCTTGACGAAGTCATATTTAATTAAAATCAGAATTTTAAATACAGTCAGTGATGAATGCAGGGAAACTCAGATCGCTTTTAAAGTAACAGTATTTCTTAGCAATAATTAGTCAACATCTCGATTAAGTTTAAACACTTCTTAAGACATTTTTCAGTACATTTATTGTCTTTTTATTATTGTGTATATATTCTGACTGTCCAAAAAAAAAAAAAAAAAAGGAAAAAGGTCTCACCAGAGCAGCATATTTCTGAATAAACACACCATTATTATTATTATTATTATTATTATTATTATTATTATTATTATTGTTGTTGTTATTATTAGCCATTTATTTATCTGGAAACCTGTGATTTATCTTTTGACTAGTATGGCCCGACAGTGACAGCAAGATTTACTCTTTCATATTCTTCCTTTTAGATCTTGGATGAGTTTTGCAATGTGAAGTTCTGCATAGATGCCAGTCAACCAGATGTAGGAAACTGGCTCAAATATATCAAGTTTGCTGGATGCTACAATCAGCACAACCTTGTTGCATGTCAGATAAGTGACCAGGTATGTAGTGTTAACTTTCTGGACTTATTTTTTTAAAGGAACTTTAGGGTGTCAATATTAAAAAAATAAAAGAAAAAAGCAGCAGCAATTCACAAGAGATTTTGGCCCTTTTGCTGTTATAGAATAAGATACGGCACAGATGTGAGATGCAGAATGGAATAATTTTGCTTATGGGCTATAGTTAATCTGATTTTTTTATTTTTCCATATTGTTGTTCAATTACTAAGTTTTTTGCTTTTTTTTTTTTTTTTTTTAATTGCTGTACCTGATAAAAACTGGGAGTGCTTTCTTGGGAATACAAAGCCAGTATTTGCTGATTTTGAATTAGAAGCATTTTCTGGCTCCTGGTCCAGTCTAATGTAATAGTCTAGTTGGACTGTTACGTTAAATCATTCAGTTGGTCAGAATCTGTAATGTGAAATAAATGGAAAGAGTGGAGGGGAAGATACAAAACTGATAACGTTGCCAATGTAGTTGCATGTTTGGGGCTTCGGATTTGAATGCACATGTGCACGAATATTATTACGCTTTCCCATACACTTTGCTGGAACTAGTAATAGCAGGATCCTCAGTGTTTTTTCTTTTTATTTGTTATACTTAAATCCACTCTTTGTTCAGCTGAAATGTTTTTATCCTTGTATGTTGGAAAAAAGGCTGGGATAGGCAGAGGAAGGATGCAGTGAAGCATTTTGTTTTCAATTATGCTGATGAGTTATTAGGTGTTTCTTGAATCAAGGTTTGCTTTAGTCTGTGGATAATGCATGCCATTATGAAATATTTTAATGAGTGTAGTTAGGTTAAGAAAGCTAAACTCCTTTAAAATAAAATGTCTAAAATAGCAAAGCAACAACTGATTGTGAATTCTTGTTTCCAATCTAAAGTTTGCTGCCTGCAGCATAGGATTTAATTCATTTAGTCAGTGTTTCATTTTCCACCCCTTAATTAACTGCATCAGGTGAATGCTAAAGATTATCTTTAGCTGATTTAATAGCCTTGACAGTATTGAAATAAGAAGCACGATCAGTCACTAAGCTTCAATTAAAAATCATTCTTTCTAATCAAATTCTTTACGTATAGGAAATGAATGTGAGACAGTCTGCTATTTTCAGCACAGCCTTATGTGTTTCACTCATGTGAGATAGTTGATTAAAACTGGTTTAAAAAACTTTTTCAGAACCTATGAGAAAAGGGGATTTTTTAATTTTCGACTTTTATAGCTCAGTCCTGAGCACACGTAACACAGAATGAAGCAGCAACTGAGATGTAATTTCTTTTTTATATAGCAGTTGGTTTAGCTAAAGAAACCATAAAGATTATTAGTAAATGCAAAATACATTTTCTAAGCTGAAACATGCTTTACCCTGAAAAATGATAAATTCTCTGTGAGAAGAACATTTATGGAACAGTGGTATGAAAGCAAAACTATACAGATTAATTGAAACAGCAATTTCAAATATTCTATGTTAAATAAGAGCTGACATAGCTAGAAAAGATTAGAAGTGGAATCACGTGCATTGGTCAAAGTAACTTTGCATCAGTATTTGTGATCTGCAACTGAAAATTCATGCTAGGCTGAAACATCATCATTTACCTCTGTGATGCAGACACGCACCCGCATTTTGACGGTTTTAGAAGGAAAGTTACGGCACTTTTGACTCTCCTTTTTTAGTGTTTACATTTCTGACATTTGGTAGTGGTGGCTGTACTGCTGCCAATGATTTCTTTCATTCACTGGAGACTTGTTATTTATTTTGCACAGTATCATACTGTTCATAATTCCATATTTTTATAGCTTATTGTTGCTGAGATTTGCAAATTAAGAATTTGTTGTCCTTCAAGTAGCATGTTGTCAGCTGAATGCTGTCAGCAAGAGATTGTTGTTCCTATGGCCCTCTGGAAACACTGCACATTTACCCACAAAACTGTACGTGTACTCCAACATTTTATGACCAGAGCCTAAAAAGTTAATGCTAAAAATGTGCTCTCGAATCTTAAAGTGAAAAAGCCTTTTTAACAGCTCCTCCTTCTGCTTTCTTCTGGCACAAGCTCACCAGAGGTAATATAAAATATAATAGGAAGGCAAACTGGGAAATGGACATTACATGGCCAAATGTGTGCATGTACAAGGAGTGACAAATGCAAGTCAGAACTGAGTGTGCATGTCTGCCTGTGTATAGACTGCGTGTGGCTGCCTTTGGATCACTCTGCCTCTGTAGCTCCTAGAAAGAAAGGGGGAAAAGGTGATTAAAAAAAAAGAGGGAGGGGTGGGGTGGGAAAGGAGGAAAAACCCCCCAGTGTGAAGCCTGAGGACAAGTATCAGTGGTTGCAGTTAGAGTTGGAGTGCAGAAGCGGTGCAGCCCAGCGGGGACAGGAAAGCCCAGTTCAGCTGGAGCTGCAGCCAAGTGCTGGGTGCAGGGATGCACTCAGGCGGGGGGAACCCTGGTTATTTCTCCCTAGTTCCCCAGGAGGACGAAGTGCCTCCACAAGGCCCAGTCATGCTGGGAGCATCCCTGCTGTGGGAGATGCTGCTCGCTCCTGAGGCACAGACACTCGATCAGCAGTAATTGTTCACCTCTGATTGCTTCAACTCATCTGTAAAATTCATAGACAAACATTGGGCTGTACCTGAAAAGGTAAAAGATCCTGCCAGTGCTCTCAGCCTTATGCTGCCCACAAGCTTATGCTACTAAATTCAAGCTTGACTGACAGACAGGTATGATTCCCAGCCTGCTTGAGGCAGGATTTAGATGAATCTCAGCATGATGTGTAATCTAGTTGCTCTGCTAAGCTCTACCTTCTGTATTTAACAAAAAGAGTGAAAGAAAAACATTTTTTGTTGTTTTCTCTATTAGAGTTTTTTCAGAGACATACCACCCCACCCCCTGACTCACGGTTGAGGTTAGGTTTCATCACTTAGGATCAACTTTACAAAAGGCCTGGGCTCTTTCTTATGACTGTATAAATGAGCTTTGCTAAGATGAACAGCTCGATAATGGTGGGATGCAGTCAAAACATGCATGCTGGATGCAACTCATGTTTCATTTGATTGGAGGTGGAGTAGGGTTTAAAAGGTGCATTTTTTTGATTTTTTTTTCTATTTTTTTTTATTTCAGACAAGATTGATCTAGGATATCTTTTTGCTGTCTTCCTATTACTTACTGTCATACTCAGTCTAACCTGAACATATATAATTTAAGATGCATTTGAATTAATAAAATTCCACAAACAGGGCATGCTATTTATTTCCTTTCCCCAAAGAGAGTACAGCGTGTGCAGAGCTGCAGAGAGTCTTGTCACTGCTACTGCCCTGGAGTGCATTTTTTCAGCTCAGAGTCAGTTGGGATTCAGTACCAGTTTCTGCTAACTTGGATGGCTCCCCGCTGTTATCATTAAACATCTATTAGTTCAATTTTTTAATGACTTCAGAATGATAAGCCCTGTTAGGCTTTCTGGCAGCACTGTCATCCCAGAAAAAGCATTATTTTAAAATATATATGTTAATGAAAGTGCAGTTGCAACTACAGCAGTGACTATAGCAATGGCATGTCAGAGTCTGTCACATGTTCTGGGCTTTCTTTCAGGCTGGGATCATGGTCACCTTGAAGCTATAAAAATAAGTATTTTTTTTCTTTTAAGAAACATAGCTGGTAGCAGTTGAAGTTAAAACTCCTGAATATTGTTTTTATCTGGCTTATTGCTTGCAGAGCTCTAACAGTGATACAGCCACATAACACTGTGAAACTGCTCTGAGCTTCCAGTTCTCTTTCCCCTCAACAAAGCAGCTCGTGAAGATTCCCTTTGGTTTATCCGTGGAAAACTCAAAGTGGGTCAAGATCAGTTTCCTGAGGTTTTGGTTTGCTGAATGTGCTGAGATAGATTTTTGGGGGTTTTTGTGTGTGTTTTCTTTCATTTCTTTATACTCAAGTACATGCCAATACAGTGGGAGAAAAACCAGTAGTACTACACTCTTTAACAACATGCCCGATGTCAGTGATATAAACTTACACGGGTGAACCTCCTGCTGTAAGTTTCACCAGATCTGATCACATCTTACACGTTTTACAAACTTTTTAAATCTGCAGACACAGCTTCATGTTTCAGATTTTACTGCCGCTGCCCCCACTCTGCGGCAGGCAGCTCTCAGGCAGAAAACGGCAGAGGCTCCTGCAGCAGCCCTGGACACACAGCCACCTGCACAAGTTGTGTATTTAAGGAATAGTTTTGAGGCTTTGTTGTCAGAGAGTGAAATTAAGGTTTTGCCTGTTGCAGGTCAGGAGGGCACACGCATGCTGAGCCCATAAGGGGCCCTATTCTGCCATGATTATTTCTATGATTTATTAGTTTATTAAGCAAATAAAGCTTAATCCAGCTCCCACTGAATGTCTGTCTCCAGTGGAGCAGGGTCGCGTTAGTTTAGGGCCAGTGGAACAAGGAGCTCATCAGTGGTGACTTTCCACTTAACTGCAGTTAGGGCTGAGGCTGTGGGTAAAACTCCTGCCTGGTTTTTACATCTGCCTGTGTTATCTGGAGCTAAATGCACCAGTGGTGTTATTGCTCTCAGTGTTGGCCTGTCCTGACATGACCTAAAATGAATTGTTTAGAACCAAAACCAGCAACTTCTTGTCGCCATTTCTGCAAAATCATAAGTGTTTTACTGACGATCCTGTTCAATGAATGCAGTAAGGCATGTTGTCACTAAGCAAAAATGCCTTTTTTTTTTGTGCTGAGAGCTGTCAAATCACACTCGTATGCTTGTCAGAAACAGTATAGAGGATTATAGTTGTCCACAGAGCCAGGACAAGACTGCAACTCACTGGACAGTTTGCGTGATTGATGAATGAAGGTGGGATGTTGGAAGCATGGTGAAGTCACGAGAATGGGTGGACACACAGAAGTTATGGTCTGGTGTTGGTTGCTAGCAGCTCCCAGGCAGATTTTGAGGGGCTGGAGCAGTTCGGCTGGATGTGACAGTCTCTCACCCAGTCCTGTGCCTTTCAGGAAGGCTAAAATTCACCTGCGAAGGAAGAAGACAAGTATCACTGGGGAGGTGGCCTACAGCCCCTGAGATACCAAAGAGGATGCCCTGTGGAAGGACATTCTGCTTCTCCCTCCTTGTTTTGGAGGAGCGGGTAGCACCTTTTGCCTCAGAAGGTGGCAAAATGAGGATTTCTGGTGCCATTTCAGGAGAGTGTCCTTGCTCCAGCTTGATCTGCTTTGGCAGTTTCGGTGCATTTTGGAATCAAGGAAGGAAAGGGTTTGCAGTCCTGGTACTGAGGCACTGTGGTGCGCCCTCACCATTTCGGTAGGGTGAATGGAAGGGTCCTCCCCTCCCTGTTGGGCTTCCACCCATGTCCCCGCAGCCGCTTGCACGCAGGCACTTGCTGAGTTTTGCCTGTGGATTTTTGCTGAAGTTTTCTTTGGGCCTGGTACAGCGCTCAGAAGGACATTAGCCCTTGAAAAAACTCCAGTTAGTTTCAATTTATCATTTGCCTGAGTATGGCAAGAAGAACCTGGCTCAGGTTTCATCACACAGTTCTACAGCTGTAGAAGTTGTTCTGCTAAAATTGAAGAACTGGAGCTAAAATTGAAGCTTCACCATTTGGATCTTTTTCTTTCTTCTTTTTCCCCTCAACTGCTTAATTATGGCTCGTTATGAGGTTATGCATCCGTTTGTCCTTCTCATTTTACTGGCAAGCATAAATCCTGATTTTGATCATGCTCCTTGCTTATTGGTTTTGGACATTTGATTTGTTTTTCTTTTGAGGCAAGTTCCATTCTTGCTCCAGAGCAATGTGGAGGTGAATGCCAGTTGGCAGTATGCACGCCGCCTCTCTGGGCGCTTGCTTTTCAGCCCCAGCTTGGGGAATGATCCTCTTGACTGCACTGAAGCCTCCAAAGGTGTCTGGGAGATGGGGCTGGTGTCTTACTCAGGGTAAACGTACCCATGGCTTGTGGCAGAAGCTGGGAGCCTGTTGGATGCTGGATGTTGGTGCAGGAGTAGCAGCATCACACTAGTGGGCTTCACCAGGCTTTCATCGGGGTGCGCTCCACCTTTGGGGTCTTCTGTACCTTTCTACCATTCCATGCAGGGTGTGTTCTTCACTTGGTCCTCCTGCTTACATCAGTGGGGTGCAGGACAAAGCCGCTCAGTGCCTTCCCCTGAGGTGCTCGCTGTACGCTTAATGCATGGCCTGGAGGGTTAAAGTACAAAAAGCACTGATTCCAAGCAGCACCTCTCACCTGTCTGAAAGTGCCAGGCAGCACTGGGGTGTGTGGAATGTTTTTCAAAGTTCATGCATACACAGGAATAAAGGTTTTGGTTGAAGGCAACAGAATACAGCTCCTCTTTGGGGCTGAGCATGACAGATGCTTGAGTAGCAGCTAGTGCCTTTGCTTATTCTCATCAGATGAAGTGTCACTTTTTCCCCCCACACCAGCAGCTCCCCCTTCCTGGGTGCTGGAGCGCACGCTGGAGGGGAGTGAAAGGGGGGTTCAGAGCCGTGCAGATCTGGCTGGGGCACATGGGATGGTCAGGGTACTTCAGAGTGTGCGGATGGCGTCAGCCAAGTGCGCAGCCCTGGGCCGAGCTCGCGGGGAGTGCGTTTTCGCTATTATTTCAATTATTACAACTTCCTGAATAGGTTGAAGGTCGTTCATAATTCACGCTTCTGTCATCTTTACACATGCCAAATGCAGTCTATTAAGCATAAATAAAATTTCAAGTGCCTGACCAGGAAAAGTAAACTGGGATTCATAACAATGAGGCCTTATTCATCCATTTTAAAGTAAATTGTGTGTGTTCCTTTCTTTTCTCCCCTCCCCTTTCCCTTTACAGCTTTGCAGTTTGGGAGCTTTTATTTCTGCTCGGTAGCATAAATATATGACCTGCGGTGTAGGCAGGCACAGAGGACTGATGAGTTAGGCCTCCCCCAACTTCTTTCCACCTCAGACCCCCTGAACTTTGAAAGTGTTTCCAGATCTGGATCCGATTTTGCTCTTCCTATATAAACTGCAGTCACACACCGCTGATCCCAGGGCATGTGAAATGTGCATCTGGACTTTGCTTTTATTCCCCCCCTCCTCTGGTTGTTCCTCTACTGTGCAGCAGATATTCTTATACTTCTTGAGGCAGACTGCTGTGTGCTCTCATGTCGTGAGCACAGCTTAACCCAAGAAAGCCAGGTAACAAAATGGGCTTGGTTGGCTGAAGAAGTGATAGAAGAGCCAGGACTGTATCCAAGAAATCTTCAAGCTTTGTGATTGAAAAGTCCGCTTATTTTACATTAGCGTTTTCTAATACAAAAAAATATTGTCTGTGGTAGAGGTTGCTGTTGTTGCAAAACAGGGGCTGTGGGGTAATTTATGAGCTTTCCCGTCTGGGGGCTTGCAGGACCCCCATACTTTCTGCCCTTGGTAGGCTGCTGCTACCTAAAAATTTGAGCAGCATGGTTCATTTCAACAGTTGGCTTCTCAGTGTTTCTCAGACTGGATAATTCCAGGAAGTTTTAGGTGGGAAGAGTAAGGAAAAAGCTTTTCTTGTGAAGTAGCAAGTACAGCTTTTAAAATGAAATTAAATTTACCTGCACGGTCACTTTGGTTGAAAGTTGAATATGTCTTATTTTAGATCCACACTGGAATGCAGTCTGGTATATAAACTGTTAGTACAGGTTGGGGTTTTTATACATACAGAAATCTAAAAAACAATTTCCAATAATAATGATGAAAGTTAGTATTTTAATGATAATAATGTCAAAATGCCAGAAATCGGGAAACCTGTCACTTGGACATTGTTTTTTAGAGTGTTAGTTCTAAGGTGCAAAATAAAGGAACATCACTTAAACTAAAACATGGTGGGTTTTGGCATATTCCATCTTGCCTCCCTGTTGAAGTGCAGAGAGGCTGGCTAGGTAGTTTCTGATGTGTAGCTTAATCATCTCTGATATTTCTGAATACCAGTGCAGAGAGAACAGTTGACTGCAGAGTTTACACCCAAGTTAGGGATTTGTCCCACAGCTACAAGAAAGATGCTGCATCGTACTGGGGTCTCCCAAAGAGAAGTGATGTCACCCTAGCACAGCGCTTCATGAGCAAGACCCTCTTTATGCCTACGTCTGATCCACGTGCCCTCACCTTGTGACGAGAGGTGAAAAGGTCTATCAGAATACCTTTGATGGGGGAGGAAAAATACTGGAGAAGGCTTGGCTGTGGATTTTGTTTGCTTCTTGGTGTGGATGCACTGCTGACCTGAGAAGAACAGCTGAGTTTACATGACTGTGACACAGAACCTGGGAGCACTGAGGCAAGTCCTGGGCAGAGCCATCCAGGGCAGAGCAGGAGCTTTGGCACAGTCCCTTTGAGATGGTGGAGGTCCCACCTGGGCATGTGGTGGGCCTGATCCTGCTTCCGCCCCAGGGAGGTCTGCAGAAGTCTCTCATGTGAGTGTGCAGTGCCATACACTGTTTTTTTTCACCTCAAAACCAGCCAGCAACCAGGCTTATCTTCCACAGACTGGACCTCAGCATCCCTTTCAGGTGTGTAGAGGCCATCATACTTCTGGAAGAAAAAAGCCATTTTTCAGTGCATTTATCTTGATAAATGGAAAACCAAGCATCACTTAAAGCAGATATTCACTGGATGCGGCACTGACATCGTATCTGTTTGTGGGCCTTAAAAGTTGTCTTCACTTAAATGCATTTCGGCCTTTGATCAAGTGTGCATTGCCTCAACTGCATCTCCAGCATGCCGAAGCCCACACAGCAGCCCCATGTCCTTTGGCACCAATGGCGGCATCAGCTCCAGAGGGAATTATGGTACCAGGGATTTGCTCAGCTGCATGAAGAGACATGCATGAGACCTTGCCATGGCTCTGTTGGCCCTTTGTACTGTCCAGAATACTCTGTGGACTTTGAAATCCCTTTGACAAGGGGTAAAAATGGCAAGTTCTAGCAGACCCAGCTGATGGTTCGACCAGGGCAGTATCAAAGAAGAAGGAGGTGCAGCCTGGCCAGATAGGGCTGCCTATAAACTCCTTCTCCTGGATTTTATGGGGAAAATTTGCCATAAGCAGGAGGTTGTGGCACAAGTACCTTGCACCTGATTTTTTTCCCAGCATTTCTGGCTCCTGGAGAGGGGTGAGCACTGCGGCACTGGGATGAGCTGGCTCTGGCAGCCTTCACTGCTGCTCCTCTGCACATCTCCAGAGCGTTTTGTGGGACAAGGTGAAGAACAGAAAACAAATCCAAGGAAATGCATCTTTTTTTTCGTTGTTTTTAGGCATTTAGCTCATATCTGTTGGCAAAGGCCTCTTGTGCAGAAAGAAACGATTAGGTTATACGGCCACCTCCTGGAGGAGATCGGTATGTGCTCAGCTGCCGGGGCCACCCGATGGCTGACGGTTCGTGTGCGACCGCGCAAGAAAAATACCCACGCATCTCTAGCTACCGGTACCTACCTTGTGGCACACACACCTGTATGACTTTAAACAGTGGAGGTGATTTTCTGCCTTTCTCCCAGTGACTGAATATTGAGAGTTCAGAGTGTGAGAGCAAAACCCTAAAAAATACATTAGTCCAAGAAAAATGCAAAGGCATAATTTTTTAGCGAAGGAAACATAGCTGTCATGTGTTTTTGTTTAACAAGGCCTAAGGAAGTTACTAATACTTATTTGAGCTGCTTCATGGAGCTTTTTAGTGTTCTTCATATTTCCTGCTGAGACAGAAAACAGCCACATGGATTTTGGGAATTTCCTTTCAGCAGAGGCTTGCAGTGCCAGTGTGCGCTTGCTCTGGGTATATGGACCCAAGGGAGTATGGCCTCTTTGCCCGCACCCCACCCTGACCCACAGCTTCCTGCTTCCCTGATGGGTCCTTCCCAGAGCCCAGAGCCTGATGTCACCTGGACTGGGGGACCAGGAGCCACCAGCCAGGGTCACCACCAGCAGCTTTTGGCTGCTCACAGTGTTTCTTCATCCAGGACTGATTTTTCCTTTGATTCCTGTTCGAAGCTGAGGAATAGCCAGGCATGCTGGTTTGCCTAAGCCTCCCACCTCAAAACTTTCTGGACTGCATAGATAATTGTAACGGGGGTTGAATGCCTGTAGCTTAATCAGTAATATCTTCTCAGATGTGCTTTAGTACCTTTTCTCTGTGCAACCAGAGTTGCGTCCCTTACATGGATCACTCAGAGAAGCATTTTATGGCTGCTTTGTACATGGGTTTGGTATAACTAAGCATGCAAATTGCTGGTGGTATTTGCAGTCATCACACAGCTCCTTTTACAGCAGACACTGTTGAAAGCAACTGTTCTTTTTATCCTCAGAACCCAAAGCACCAAAAGCCTTTGGTCTGAAAAGAGCCATAGTCAAAATCAGCATCTCTCCAGCAAATGGCAGCCAGCAGCCGCACCAGGACAGGGTCTGGACAAGTGTTTTTTGATCCTGTGATACTCACCAGCAATGGTTTGTGCCTCTTTGCCTATTGTGGTAATCACAACGAGATATATATAATCATTGCTTTCGATTTTTTCAGATATTCTACAGAGTGGTAGCAGATATTGAACCAGGAGAGGAGCTCTTGCTGTTCATGAAGAGTGAAGATTATTCACATGAAACAATGGCTCCGGACATTCATGGTTAGCCACTTCATATTGTCTAATCTAATAGAAATTATCATTGAAATTAAGCAAAAAATTAGGGAGATTTCTCCTCTGCTGGAATCCTTTTGAAATCTGCGATGGCTTCACTAAAGCCCAGGAGGAGAGCTGGACCATGGGTGTATTTGTCTGTCTTCTGCCCTAGGGTTTCTCTGAAAGTTGCTCAGTGAACCAATTAGTGTAATACTATCACAGCTCCTTCAGACCCTCTGAAGGGTGAGTCTGCTCTCAAAAGTGATGCTGACACTGGTATTGGAGGGCTTCTGGGTTTGTTTTCTTTTTCACTCCATCACTCCAGCCTTGTCCAACCAGGAGTGTAGCTTCACTCAGTGTTGCATTTGAATGGAACTGAATGCCGCTTCATTCGATGTTGCATTTTCACAGAATCACAGAATAGTTAGGGTTGAAAGGGACCTCTGGAGATCATCTAGTCCAGCCTCCCTGCCAAGGCAGTGTCACCTAGAGCAGGTTACAGATGAATGTGTCCAGGCAGGTTTTGAATGTCTCCAGAGAGGGAGAATCCATGCCTTCCCTGGCCAGCCCGTTCCAGTGCTCTGCCACCCTCAACATAAAGAAGTTCTTCCTCATGTTGAGGTGAAACTTCCTGTATTTTAGTTTATGGCCACTGCTGCTTGTCCTGTCACTGGGCACCACTGAAGAGGGTCTCGCACCATCCTCCTAGCATCTGCCTTTGAGATATTTATACACATTTTCTACCTGTTAATCTGGGCAGCTCTAGTTTGCACAGTTGATATTTCTCAGCATTAAGTCCCTGCAACTCCTAATGTTGTTCAGGTTTTACCTCACTTACTTGAACCTGCCTCAGAAACAGATTGGCAGATGTTAACAGCGTGGTAGTAAGGCTTCAAGATTGAAACCTCATCAAAACCTGATCATTCTGTGTGTATTACAAAAGGAGAACAAGAGTCCATGTCCTCATCTCTAGGCTGTGTTGCTCCTGCAGGACCTGTACAGACTCTGACTAAGGGTTATTTTTTGTCACTTAGCCAAACAACTGTTACTTTATCACCTTGAAAAGAGAAAAATCTCAAGTTGTTAATGTTGTTGTCACTTGTGATAACACTTGAGCCATTTTTCCTCCTTGCGCTCATTTGTTACTCATCTGACTCACAGATTCTGGGTCTGAAACTCCCGAGCTCTTGCTCAGATTTGTCCCCCACCTCCAAAAGCTTCTTTTGCTCTGCTGTCCATCAAGCAGTGGGTTATACAACCACAGTGGGGACTGGGTGTGGGATATGTAATTGATGCCTGTTAGGTTGCAGTTTATGCGAATGTGGACATTCTACAAATTCTCAGGGATTCAGGGACAGTACACGGGGTTTTTCCCAGGGCTCACATCAAGGGCTCACATTCTTACAACTGCCTGTACATTTAAAGCTGTATCTTTTGTTATCTTAAGAAACTGGGGATTATTCATTAGTAACTTTGTTTAGTTATTGCTAAAGGTGTCCCCCTTTTCAAGCATACTGTTCTCCATGCCTAGTCCCTATGGTCAAGCAGCTAATGTATTTCCTGGCACCAGAGGAAATCTCTGCAGTCACATGCAAGAATATGTCCCACAGGGCTAATTTAGAAGTAGATTGAGCCAAATTATTGCTTGTGGACAGTTGGCAACAGAGCCCTATGATACTTTCTCTGCAACAGCTGTCAAGCCGTAACCAACTACATACATTAGACATTTCAGCATTTCTGACTTGGAGCCCCATGGCATTTATATCTGTAGGGCAGGTGACACTCCAAAGTGACACTCTAGTGATCTTCTACACTCATTTTCAGTAAGAAACTCATGATTTATGGAATTTAAAGGAAGGGCCCCAACTTCATGGGTCTCTGGCTTGCTTTGAACAGGGTTGGGTGCTGCAAAAGTACTCTCAGGAAAATGAAGACTTCAGAACTCTATAAGCACCCTTCTGGCTATTTTAGATGCTGATGTTCCTGTCTAAATTAGTCTCCTTCATTCAGAAACTCGGAGACTGGCAGCCTCCACTGGGCATTCACCTAAGACCCTGTATTTCCCCATTTAGGGTAGTATATAAAGACACTGACTTTTTCCCTAAGCCAGTGTTAGGAACCCCTATTGGGTGTCACCCAGGGAATTAACAGGTAGGATTGCACTGTCATATACTGTAGAATTAAAGCATTATTATAAAGTGTTCTAAGGCATCCTTGTTTCTTTTGAGGTTCTTCTCTCTTTCACTGACTAGCCATTTATTTATCCACAGTGTCACCATACTCCTGCTGGGATGGTAGTTAAAAATGACTGAAAAGTGATGAGGTCTTCCTTTGTCTTCCAGAGGAGCGCCAGTATCGCTGCGAGGACTGCGACCAGCTCTTTGAGTCGAAGGCTGAGCTTGTAGACCACCAGAAGTTCCCCTGCAGCACACCTCATTCTGCTTTCTCCATGGTGGAGGAGGACTTCCAGAAAAAGCTTGAGAATGAGAATGACCTTCAGGATGTGCATGAAATCCAGGAGTGTAAAGAGTGTGATCAAGTCTTCCCAGACTTACAAAGGTGGGAGTAGATGCTTCAAACATTATTGAATGAGGCAAATTCTGTAATGGCATTAGTCAGATCATGCAGGGCATTCTCTAGGGCAGAACCTGATACTTTCACTTTCTATACAAACCAAAGACGAAGATGAGTAAGACTTCTATGCCAGTTGGTGTTTTATGGCATAGAAAACAATGGAGTCTCAATAATATCAGAAATTTGGTCCTTATACTGAAGTCCTTTGTAGGGACCTTAAATTAAGAACTAGATCTTCTAATAATCAGATCTTTTGCTGGCGTGAATTGGGCTTGTTGCAGTGAAATTAAAGGAGTGATGATTGTTCAGATCAATTAAGCTTATTGGTTTTAGGTAAAAATAACTTACAAGATCTCCAAGTGGTGTTCACTGACATTGCAGCTTTTATCTTTGCAAATAAACTGCGCTAGTTAGAGGCATGTTCTATTTGTGCTGAGAGAGTTGGGGTTGTTCAGCTTGGAGAAGAGAAGGCTCTGGGGAGACTTTACAACAGCCTTCCATACCTACAAGGGGTCTACAAGACCTACAGGAAAGCTGGAGGGGGACTTTTTACAAGGGCTTGTAGGGATAGGACAAGAGGAATGCCTTTAAACTGAAAGATGGTAGATTTAGATTAGATATTAGGATGAAATTCTTTGCTGTGACGGTGGTGAGGCACTGGTATGGGTTGTGTAGAGAAGTGTTTCAAGGCCAGATTGGATGGGGCTTTGAGCAGCCTGGTCTAGTGGAAGGTGTCTCTGCCCATGGTCAGGGGGTTGGAATTGGGTGGTATTTAATGTCCCTTCCAACCTAAATAATTCTATGATATATATGTCTATATGTTAATATATATTTATAGCTGTACTGTTTTGAAACACTGGGGTTCATCTTTTTCTTTTATATATATATATGTTTATAAATAGATGGACCCATGTGCATGTGTACCTGAAATATGCATAGAACGTAAATAGTAGTTATGGCTTTTATATACTGAATATCATTTACATATTTCCTGTCACTATAATTTTTTGTGGCTACTTAAAATACTGTATTGCAGTGCAGATTACAGCAAATTTTGAAAATCACTGAAAGATATTGATAGTACACAAGAGCTTCTGCAACACATCCCTCACAGATATACATCTTAGTGGTTTTCAGGACCAGGGAAAGGTTGACTCCAGCCAACATTTGATAGTAATGCTGAGGTGTCTCAATAGCAAAATCCTGGGCCAGATCTTCTACTGTGATGAGGCAGTGCATTCCTTAGGAAGCTGGTTTACAGCAGCAGCAGACCTGGGACATTACCTTTTGCTTTCAAGCAGAGTCTGTAGCACAGCTTTCACACTCCCACAGTGACTTCTTCCCTCTCCACACTGTGTGGGCACAACCAAAGTGACTATTAACTGCCTTTTTAGGGACAGCAGCGTATTTATTTGCATTGCTCAATAATGATAAGCTCTTTAAATATTGACTTGTCAATTTAGAGTATTTTGTAGGTTTGTATTTTTCATAGAAATCTTTACTAGTCCATGAGTCAGGGTGTTGTGCTGTTGGAGGTCAGCATGGATTTGTGCATGCCCAGGGTTAACCCCATTGGACAACTCCTGAATCCTTCAGGTGCGGGTTCTGCAAGATAGAGCCCTCTCTCCCAAAACACAGGTGCTCCTTAGGTCCTCTTGATGGAGCAGAGGTGACAGCATCATGTGAGGTGTCTTTGGTCAGTGTACTGTATGACCCGATGCTTACACTTCTGCAAAATTAATGACACCGAAATAAAACACGATGTGTCAAACATTTCTCTCCGCATACTAGGTCAGCCAAATTGAGCTGGAATTTATACAGGCACAGGGTCTTATTCTTCACCTAATATTAAGCAGTATGAAGTATGTTAATATTAAGCACATGTGGCTCCATGTGTCTAATTTTCGATCTGAGTGATTGATTTGGAAGGGCTGATGTAGGTAGATAAAGTCAAAAGGGTTGCAGCAGTGTGGGTGAGGCAGGAGCCTGAACTGTAGCATTTTTCCATGTTGTGAGTTTTTCGGTGTTAAAGTTCTTTTCTGCCTGCAAACCAGAGGACGATATCTAACATATGGGAATCATTGAGGAAATGTAAATTTAGCTTAAAATATTAAATATTGAAGAGAAAGGGCAGAAAACAAAGAACAAGTCATCATAAATAGATGGGCAGTACTGTAAGAAAGAGTGAAAAATGAGAGAGAATGCAGTCATTCTCCGAACTCTTGAATTATTGAAAGGCTAATAACACCACAAAGACAGTTTGCAGCAAAAAAGTACCAAAGTGTGCTATATCCAGATTATATAAAACAAAAGGCCTGAATGAGACATGCTTGAGGGTATGCGTAATTAAATGGAGAAAGAGCTGAGCAGGAAGATGGAGATCTGAGGGGCCAGGACAGCCCAGTGCTGATGGCAGACCACGTAGCCATGGCAGGCGTCTGTGAGCTGGTGCCAGAGCTAGGGACAAGAGTCTCTCTGGTCTTACAGTGAAATTGTTTACCAGTGCATGATGGAGAGTCAATTGTTCCAGAAGTATTAGGAGGAGAAGCCAGAATTATTTTTCTCCCCCAAAGGAAGAAGACTGAAAGGGGTTAGAAGTAAAGAGCATCCACGGGGTGAATGCATTTCCATTGCCTGTGGTTAAGAATGGAAGTTGTTGTCAGGGCTGCACAACCCAAATAAGACTGTAAACCCAGCAGGTTTTGTCCACTGATTCAGCAGAGATCAGTGGGAGCTTCACTTGAGGAAAGATTGATGTGCTTCGGCATCTCAGGCTAAAAATCACGGTTTGCAGTGCTTTTTCTGTGAACCCACTCTTACGTTATGTAGTGATCCTCAAGTAATAGTGTGAGTTAGGACTTTGTATGTGACCAAGCAATACAGGTGTTTAGAAATATATATTTTCTACGAATTAATAATAAAACAGGAATTGAGAAAATTCAGAGACAAAAATGAATTCAAAGATGTGCAGCAGAAATTATGTGGAGATTGAATACCCTATTAATAGACTGAATAAGCTACTAAGAAATGAATAGCTAAACAATTGAACACAGTAAATAATAATCAGATATAACTTCTGTCATAGTGTACCATATTTGAGGCTTTTTATGCTCACCCTGTCCTGCTCCATTGGAGTTTCTCCTTATCTAGTCCTGTTGTAAGAAAAATTGACTCCTGTTAAAGGAGTGGAATTATGTCAGGTGGTGGGATCCAGGGTGTGCTTATAGGGAAAGTCATAAGGTAGAAATAATTCAGACTGCAGGGAAGAATTACCAGAGTGAAATACTGAGAGGTGTATGAAATAATCTCCTTAGGGAGCAATGTCAGTATCTTCTCCTGGAGCGTTTGCAAGTGGCCTGGCAAAACACGAGAGGATGTGTTATTCTGGTCAGAGTAGGATGTTCTTCCTGGCTGGGGTGAACCTGGTAATCAAAGGACTTGGGTCCATCAGGATTGGGCCTTTGGGGCTTTCTTAATTATTTTTTTTTTCTGTAATTATGTGTTCTGCTGTCTCCTCTTCCTATAAACCAGTGATAAACCCGCACTGAGCCCTGTTCCTGTTTCCGCAGCCTGGAGAAGCACATGCTGTCACACAGCGAGGAGAGGGAGTACAAGTGTGACCAGTGCCCCAAAGCTTTTAACTGGAAGTCCAACTTGATACGCCACCAAATGTCACATGACAGCGGGAAGCACTACGAGTGTGAAAACTGTGCCAAGGTACAGTGAATTTGTAGGCTGCCTGGCACTTCTTGTGCTGCTAGATGCAGGGGAACATAGAAATGGGGATGCCTGGGGCCGGGATGCTGGAGGGCATAGAGCTTCTGCCATGCTCCAAACAGTTTCTCAGGGCTTTACAATTCTACTTTATAAATATGTTATTTTTCTACCCCTTTTGATTTGGAAATGGCTGTGGAGTTTGAAATGGGTGTTGATGCAGGTTGTGGAGCATCCCTGAGCTCAGGGCTTGGTGCTTTGTGAGGACTGGTGGGGTGTAAGGAAGATCACTGAGAGGCAAGAAATCCTAGGGAAATGCAGGGCGGATGGGTTCCCTAGGCTGTGTGCCAGCTCTTGGGGCCAGAAACTTCAGGACACTGTTGCAGTGTATCAAAATAAGAAATAGCAATGGGTACCAGCTGCACAAGATGAGCACAACTATCTCATCTCTAGAGCATTTCTATCGCTTCCCAGCACCAGGCTTGCTGTATAGATCATTTATATAGGATGTGGTGCTCCGTATTGCTTTTTATCAGATTCCCAAAGCTTGGGCCTTTTGCATGAGGACTTCCTTGTTTTCAAGTAGGTTTGCTGCAATAATGGGAATTCTATATTGAGCTGACAGTTGTAAGATGCAGCCAAGCCCTGGGTGCTAGGACTATGTCATCTACAGGATTTCTTGCTGTCACACACTCAGTTGTTGCTTTGAAGTATTTCTACTGCAGTAATGCTTAGAGGTTTCAAACAGCCACATTTTGACTCATTTTCTGTGAAGTCCCTGACCTCTCAAAAGCACAGTTTCTAATGGCAGGATCAAATGCAGCTGCTGCAGTGGCTGCAAAGGAGTTAACACATCCACCAAATACTTGGCTGATCCTGGGAAACTGAGGCCCCATCCTGCAGGCACAGCTCCCATTGACGTCGGTTAGTGAGGTTTTTAATCTTAAAGACTCCCAGACAGCTCTAAGGTTTGAATTTTAAAAGACTCTTGTAATAACTGGCTTCTTCAGCAGTCAAGTTTCTTGGTTAATCAGTACTCATTTCCTAGCAGGTTTTCACGGACCCCAGCAACCTTCAGAGGCATATTCGTTCCCAGCATGTTGGGGCTCGTGCTCACGCTTGTCCAGAGTGTGGTAAAACCTTTGCCACTTCTTCAGGCCTCAAACAGCATAAACACATCCACAGCAGTGTCAAACCTTTTATATGTAAGTCTTCAACTAAACGTCTTTGGTTAAGTTATGTCTCTTGTCATAAAGCAGTGTAATCTGGAAGCAGGAGGTTGTGTTGTGCTCCTTTCAAGTTTCTCACTGTTTTCACAGGGTCTGTGAGTTCTGGGTAATTTGTAGTCCAATGCAGAGCATTATTTTCATACGGTTTTCCTTTTCAGACAGACACTGTATGCTGTATAAATGTACCTGCTGTCCTTGGGTTACTTTTTCCATGCACAGATGCAGAGAGCAAATGGGGAGTGAGATTTAGCAAGAAGGAGCCGTCCCAGTCTTGGTGGCTGCAGCCTTGTTGCTTTGCACTGTGCCAAGCTGACTGCTCTGCCTCCTGCTCCTCTGCAGCAACAGTCGTCCCAGTGCTGCACCCTGTCCTGGATCCAGCCCTGCTGTGCAGGGCAGGGTTAGTGCTGACACAAGGGAGGAGGTGGCAGTGGCAGGGTGGTGGCACTGGTTGCCAGTACAGTTGGGACATGCTGTGAATTAGGAAAAGCCAGCAGTTCCTGGAAGGCAGCTTTGCTTTTGGGGTTAATTTTTGGGCTACAAAGTCTCCACAGCAGATGCCATGACTTTTGCTTGAGTTGGAAAATAAACCTTAGAGGCAGTAGATTTCAGTCAGAGGAGCTTGCCGCCCTCCTGAGGCTCCTGTGTACACCCCAAATTTAAGTATCAAGTTGAGCTATTAGATCTTTGCCAACAGCTGCTCCAGCTGTAAAACTTTCCTTGTATGTGGGCCTGACTCTGTACTGGGCTGTAAATTGGATCCTCAAAGTTTCACCGGTTAGTTTTACTGCTGAGCCAGATCCTACTAGGTAACGGTGCAGGTTGCTTTCTCTCCCTTTCACCAAGGAAGCAGAGGCAGAAAATATTTAAGAATATTGTTCTTGGTAGTGCTAATCTTCATCACAGTCTTTTCAGACACCTGCTATAGCTTGAAAGGTACGTTGTGACCACCTCCTGTACTTGTCTGTTAAACTTCATCTTCTGTTGCTCTCACCAATAATTTACCAAAATGTCAACACCACACCTGAACAAAGTGTCAGCTGCACACTAAGATAATTCCTCAAGAGGAGTATTGGCTTGAAAGACTCATTTGTGTGAAATCTGTATACCTGACATTGGGTTAGATAATAACTTTAGTTTGGGCTTCATCAATGAGGAAATGTATAATTAGATCCAGTAATAAATGTCACTAATAATTTTTAAACCTGATTACAGCTTAAGTAATTACACTTAAAGATTATAATTATTAGAGAACAGTAACTTCTGGCTAGGTAGGGAGACTTCAAATGGTCCTGTTGCAGTGCCCTACATAGAAGTCTGTAAGTGGCACCTCTTAGAAATGAAATAAGCTCTCAAATGCTCTTTGTAACTATTTATTCTGATAAATCAAACCAGCAACCAAGATTCTTCGTATGTACAGTGTGAGGGATGAAAACCCATTGAGCAACCTATGAGTAACAGCCATGTAATTGCAGAACAAAAGGGTTTGGAGGCCACATGTTTGGTAGGCTTTGCTGAGCGATGGGAGGGAGGTAGGGTCACCTAAAGGAGATATCTGTTTTCCACCAGAAGGCCACACACCATGATTTACTTGTACCAGTCTGTTTATGGCAACTGTCTCTTATTACAGTACACCACCCAAGCTTGAGTGAAAACTCACCAACACTAAGGTAATTACTCACTGCCTTCACAAAATCTCCAGCCTCTCCAAATAGAAACCACATGCCATAATAGGCTGAACATATTCAAAATAGTACAGTAATTTTTTTAATAAGCAGGAAATATGCAAACTAATTGCTGGCTAATTTGGGGTCTAGAGAGAATTGCGGTACAGAGTGTAAGTAGGCATGAGATGAATTTTTGCAATTTGGGAGCCAGATTGGGTGTTTGTGTTAAACCTGGGGTCTGTAGATCAATAAAACCTGCAACAGAAGAAGCTTCCATTAGAAATTAGTCACTTAGAAGTGTGGTATTGAGATTTAAAGGGTGTAATAAGGTGTAATAGGAGAAGTCAAACCCAGCTTCTGTTGCTTAGATATGTGGAAGCAATTAAAGTTGATAACCATCCGCATCTACTAAAGTCTAAGCAAAACTTCACTTGGAAATAAGTCATATGAAGGAAAAAAGGTAGATCTTATAGCACAAATTTATCTGATGAGTCCTGACTCCTGGGAATATCCACAGAGGTTGAGGTGGTGCAATTGATTTAGACAGAGTCTCTGCAATTCACTGATGCCATGTTACGTCCTGGCTTCAGGCAGCAGTCCCCAAGAGAAGACAACTCTGGGGAGTAAGGGCTTCAGGCCTGGGCCCAAAATTTCTTTGCCAGCCTTGAAAGCCCATGGGTTGAATAGACTACTTGTTAAGTGCAAGAGGCACCTTGAGCAAGTAGCGCCTCATTAAAGAACTGTAAATAACTTTTATGCTCAAAAACTTAGTCTTTGGTACAATTGGTAACTCTTTGATTGAGATTATAATAATAAATATTTACATATTGTAACAGTATCCCCATTATTGTTTTGATTTAATTTTAAAATTAGGATAAAATATCTTTAGTCAAATGATAAATTTACATCTCTTTTACTAGTTTGTAAGAATATCTTTCAATTGTGTGTATTTTGCTTTTCTCCAGAGTAAAATATTTCTTGGTTCTGTTGATTTTCGAGCATGTTAATGGAGAATAATAATTTAATAATGTACCAATATTTTTTAAAGGAGAACTTTCCAAACTTTAAGAAGACCAAATCTGTGGCATTACACCCCTTTTCACATGCTTGCCAGTCTAGCCTACTTGAGTGAAGTGTCATATTTAATACAGTCATGTGGATAAGAAGCAGGTCCTCACACAACCTGTTAGAAGATCAAAAGTTAACAAAACGTGATTTGTTTTGAATTCTATATTAGCCTAACCTTGTAAATGCATGCATTGGAGATTTTCTTTTTTTTCAAAAGTATATATTGTTGATGCTCTACTGCTTATATGTTAGGCATAACTCTATCAGTGTTTATTGATAGAGTTATCCTGCTTTACATAAAGAAAGGAGTTGACCCATAATGTCCATGATGAAGCTTGTGCAAACATGGATATGTCACTCTGAGTCACCCTTCTGGTCACTTTGATTTTGGTTTCTGTGATCAACCTGATGGGAGCAGGGGCAATTTTTGTGTAAGACCTCAATGGTGAGGGTAAGGGGCCTGATTCTGTACTGTGAAGTATGGAGGTGACTCTCATTTGTGGGAGCAGAAACCTTGCGCCTACAATTGGGCTAAAAATAGGAGAAAATAGCAAAAAACTGCAACAAACAAATGACAAATAGTTCTATATTAAATTTAAAAAATAGTTCTGTGTTAAATAGGCAAATAAAACATTTTCAAAAAAAAAGGAAACAGAAAGTACTTATCCAGAGAAAATCAAGCATTTACAAGGAACTAGAATAATCCTTTCTCTTTCTCTTCTCTTCTCTTCTCTTCTCTTCTCTTCTCTTCTCTTCTCTTCTCTTCTCTTCTCTTCTCTTCTCTTCTCTTCTCTTCTCCTCTCCTCTCCTCTCCTCTTCTCTCCTTTCCCTTCCCCTTCCCCTTCCCTTCCCTTCCCTTCCCTTCCCTTCCCTTCCCTTCCCTTCCCTTCCCTTCCCTTCCCTTCCCTTCTCTTTTTCTCTTTATTCTCTTTTTTCTTTTCCTTCATGTCTTTATTTTTTCTTTATATTCCCTCTATTTTCTTTCTTTTTAATTTTATTTTTATCTTTTTTCTTTATTGTCTTTCCTTGTGAATGAAGATTTCCAGCAGGAACAGTAACTGATACACAGCAACAAACATTCTTCCTGAATTACCGCATTGCAAATTTCCTGTGTTTGGGCCCAATTCTGCACTCTTTACCCCATGAATTGTCCCAGGGATGTCAAAGGGACGTGAACAGGGAAAATGGGTAGATCAGGCAGGATCAGGCCTCAAACAATAGCAGCATTGTTGCTGAGACATGAAGCAGCCTGCTGAAGAGGTAAACAGTTAAGAGATGACAACAAGTGGTCAAGTTTCTCAAGGGCAGAGATTTAGAGGAGCAGGAAGGTTAGTGTGGGCCCTGGTGCGAGTGGAAGCTAGAGGACGTGATTGCAGTTCATGGGAACCAAAAGTGCAGGATGGGATACATTCAATTCAGTTTCCTTTGCAGGCTTAAAATAGAGCCATTGTAAATTATGTCAGTCTGTCTCGAATCATGAAAATGATTGTTGAAAAGGCCTCAGAATACACAATGTGTATTGTTGAGTGGCTTTGATGTGTGAAAGATGAGAGCTTATGATATAACACAAATTAAATAAAAATAAAGTGGCCACATGCTTTTTCCTGGCTGGGAAAAAAAAAAAAAAAAAAGGAAGGAAAGATTTATTGCAGAGGGATAACACAGCTTACCAATAATGTTTTTAAACTGTTAGAAGGAAGGTAAGGCAGAGGTATGGACAAATTTTAGCATAATGAAGAGACAAGAAATAGCACAGCCTTGGGACTTGCCTGATGCCCCTTCTCATGCCAGGAATGCCAAAAGGGAGCACTGGGGAGCTGAGCATTATCCTCTTCCAAGCCACATTTTAACTTACAGACTTACAATGTGGTTGCCCCAATTTGCTCCCTAAGGTCTTTATCAACCAGAAAGTTAGGGACCTGTAAAATCTCATTTATTTGAGCGACGTGATTCACTCTTCATGGCATCTTGCTTGTCATCACCGGGACAACTTTCTGCATCCTGCTACTAAAAATGGTTTCTGGAACCTATGCTCTGATCTGCCAAATGTTGCAGGTTAGATCAGGCCCATGAGCTTGAGGTAGATCTTCTCACATGTGTGGATTCAGGCTTTCTCCAAGTGCTGCTTTTGTGAGGCTGAAGCTATTCTCATCCCAGAGGAGTTTGAAAGGAAATCCATTGAACTGTTTTGAGCATCAGACATGCAAATAAATGCAGCTGCATTCTTAAATGAATTGTCAAAACAGAGTGTTTTTTTTTCATGTGCAAGAGACAAATAAGCAGCATTAAGACTAGTAAAATTATTGAAATGTGGAATTTAGAGTTACAGCACCCCAGGCACCTGTAAGGACTTACATGAATTTTACGAATAGAAGTGCCTTGGACATGTGAGTTATTCTAGCCTGGACTTCCATGAGATTAAATTATTAATTGTAAGTGAAAAAAAAAATACTGTTTGTTAATAAGGTTATGCACTTGAAAAGTGTCTGGTTGTCTCCTCCTTCACTTCTTTTGTATCTTTATGGTCTTGCAGACTGAATGCTCTGTGAGTCAGTTCTGACCACCTATCTCCTGTCTGGTCCTCCAATTATTTATTTTAATGACTAACTTTCCACTTGGTAATAGTGATCTAAATGGATGTCATTTGAAGACACAAGTGCTCACTGATGCAAGAGCGCTGTGGGTTCATACAGTGTTACAGCACTGAGTTATGGGTCTTGGCGTGGCTCTGGATGCTAATGCAAGATGGAATAACCTTACCAAATATGCAACACTGTGCAATACAAAGACCAAATAAGGAAACTTTGTCTTTTAGTGATTTCATACCTTTTCTGGTTTGTTGGAGTGGGTTTTGGTGCTGTCTTTAGACATTTGTCTGCTTGGATGCCTTGCCTTGGAAGGGTACAGTAGCTTTTTCTACATTTGTGCACCCCGACTTCTCCTTACGGCTTCCTAATTGACATTTGGTGGGTAAAAAAATGGTGGGTTTGCAAAATTTTGAGAGTGGGTGTAATTACCATAAAGCCTGAGATGTGTTGTTGTTGTTGTTTACATACAGGTGAGGTCTGCCATAAATCCTATACTCAGTTTTCAAACCTTTGTCGTCATAAGCGCATGCATGCTGATTGCAGAACCCAAATCAAGTGCAAAGACTGTGGACAAATGTTCAGCACTACGTCTTCCTTAAATAAACACAGGAGATTTTGTGAGGGCAAGAACCATTTTGCAGCAGGAGGATTTTTTGGCCAAGGCATTTCACTTCCTGGAACCCCGGCTATGGATAAAACGTCCATGGTTAATATGAATCATGCAAATCCGGGCCTTGCTGACTATTTTGGAGCCAATAGGCATCCTGCTGGTCTTACCTTTCCAACAGCTCCTGGATTTTCTTTTAGCTTCCCTGGTCTGTTTCCTTCAGGCTTGTACCACAGGCCACCTTTGCTACCTACTAGTTCTCCTGTTAAAGGACTACCGAGAGCAGATCAGACAAACAAAAGTCAAAGTCCCCTCATGACAAATCCTCAGATACTGCCAGCTACGCAGGATATTTTGAAGGCACTAAATAAGCAACCATCAGTAGGGGAGAATAAGCCAGTGGAGCTTCAACCAGAGAGGTCCTCTGAAGAGAGGCCACATGAGAAACTCAGTGACCAGTCAGAGAGTAGTGACCTTGACCTTGATGATGTCAGTACCCCCAGTGGCAGTGACCTGGAAACCACCTCGGGCTCTGATCTGGAAAGTGACATTGAAAGTGAGAAAGAGAAATTTAAAGAAAATGGTAAAATGTTCAAAGACAAAGTAAGCTCTCTGCAGAGCCTGGCTTCAATAAATAATAAGAAAGACCACAGCAATCATTCCATTTTCTCACCATCCTTAGAGGAGCAGACTGCGGTGTCAGGAGCTGTGAATGATTCTATAAAGGCTATTGCTTCTATTGCTGAAAAGTACTTTGGTTCAACAGGACTTGTGGGGCTGCAAGACAAAAAAGTCGGAGCCTTACCTTACCCTTCCATGTTTCCCCTCCCATTTTTTCCAGCATTCTCTCAATCAATGTATCCATTTCCTGATAGAGACTTGAGACCGTTACCCTTGAAAGTGGAGCCCCAATCACCCAGTGAAATAAAGAAGATCCCAAAGGGAAGCTCTGAGTCTCCCTTTGACCTCACCATAAAGCGTAAGGAAGAGAAGCCACTTACTCCTATACCCTCAAAGCCAACAGCCCCCTCTGTGGCCAGCCAGGACCAGCCTCTAGATCTCAGCATGGGCAGCAGAAGTCGAGCCAGTAGCACAAAACAGGCTGAGCCTCGGAAAAACCACGTCTTTGGAGAAAAGAAAGGAGGCGACCTTGAGCAAAGGAAAGCTTCAGAGTCCTCCTTGCAGCATGCCAGGCCTACCCCATTCTTTATGGATCCCATTTACAGGTAATGCACTACCTGCTGCCTTTCAGCATCCTTTGGTACAGACAGCTAGGTCTGCCATGGCCACCTGCCCATGGGTGCAGAATGATCCTGTTCCCTTTCCACTGTCCCTGGAGGCGTCATCCCGCCACCAGGAAATGAGGTGGCCCAGGCTGCCTGCTGACCTGTGCACCCACCTCAAATCTGAGCTGTTCAAAGCAAACCCTGGGTTTGGTAATGCCACATTTAGCATGTCTTCATGACTGCCCTTGTTGCCATGAGTCATTAGCTTGACATGCAGAAGATGAATATATTCCCTTACCCCTAAACTAATTATCATCAGTGTTGAATATTTGTATGTTTATTGTGTATTTGACATCACTGGTTTGTCCCAAATTCCTTTTCTTCCTCAATGCTGCCCACTTGCCTTGGCTGCCCTCTGCCTTCCCATGCAGTGCATCTCACCAGGGTGCTGGTTGTACATCACCTTTCTAGTTCCTCCTGAATTAAATAGGAGTACAGCAAAAAACCAAATTTATCCTAGATGTATAAAAAGTGTGGAAATGAGAGTGATTTCTGCCCTTTTCTACCATTATTTCAACAATGGGTTGATTTCTCCAGGCATGTTGTGAATATAATTGGAGATACAGCATCCTTGTGTGTACAAAGCATAACCAATGGGCTAGTTAATCTGATCCACTTTATGAAATCAATGGGAGCCTCATCGTTTCCTTCAAAGGGTGCACAAGCAGACACTCTTTGTGTGCTGAGGTTTTAAAAAAAAAGTGGTAAAATCCTGACCTCTTAGTGTTCCCCAGTAGTGCTGAGATGGTCTCACTGGGATCTGGATTTCACCTGCATCCTGTGTACGTCATCTGTTCTTTGCCCTTCACCATTCTGCTCATATATCTGTAACCAGCCAAAGTCATTCATCTAAATTAGAGAAATATTAGCCATAAAAATATTTGTCTGTAATATAAATGACTGATTGTACAGCCTATTGTTAAAAATTGTTACAAAAAATTGCTGCCATGTAAATGCTGTTAATTTATTACTTTATCTGAAAAAGAAGTGCTGTGGGCAGAGTTTTTGAGGAAAGCTTTCATATAAAGGTATGCATTATGAAGAAACCGGATATGATGCTATTTACTGAGATGGTTTTATTCATGCTAGATTGATATCTGTAGTAGACCATAGGTTTTCTTTGCGTCATATTCATTTTAAGTGCCTGAAGCAGTGGAAATAATGATCCGTGTTTTATGGTCCTGCCTTACAAACTAATGAAATCTGTACAAATTCTGGCAGTAGCACAAGGCAAATTGTTACCGAGGCTTTTTCCTTTGCTGTGAGTTACAGCTATGTATGGACAACAGAATCTGTCCCTTAAACCATACACATCAGTAACAGAAAAAGCAAAAACTTCAAATTTCCACACTGCTTCTGAATTATCTGCTCTGTATTTCACTGCCTAAATGCCCACGAGTTGACCACAGTCTTTGTTCCTGGCATATTGTATTCATTGTGTTCCTACAAGCCTGCCTTTCCCTGCTTGTGCACAGTCATGCAGAAGGAGATGTTTCCAGGATGGTGACTGTGATGTCTTGCATAGGCAGACAAGGGGCCCATTGCTCAAGGGTCCCTGTTGCCTTGAATTCCTCTCCTCTGAGTTGCCTTATTTCTTTATAAAAGTGCTCAGTAGTTAGTCACTGGTTCCTGTTATAATAATTAAACAGTCTTTTGAAATGGGATTATTTCCTCTGTAAATGGCATAATCTTCCTTTAATGGCAATTCACATCCCCTACCTGAGGTAATGAGTTGTATGTGGGAATCAAGAGTTGACTATATACTTCCTTATATTTTACCATTATCTCTGAGAAAAAAAACCACTTGTTGTATAATTGACTATTTTAAACATGAGTAGCTGTATGATTATTAATATCTGAGACTGATTCATCACACGCAAATCTAATTTTAACATTTACAGAGTAGAAAAAAGAAAGTTAACAGACCCACTGGAAGCTTTGAAAGAGAAATACTTGAGACCTTCCCCGGGCTTCTTGTTTCATCCACAAGTAAGTATTTTGGGAATTTAGATGTTGTAAACAAGCCTGTTGATGCTTCAAAGCAGGTGCTGAGAAATGAATGCAGTCTTAGTCATTTTTGGATTTCCTAAAACACATAGCTTTTGCTGTACCATTGTGGTGGAAGAGCGTAAGCATTGTTCTGAGCTTCTTGATGTTTTGCAGATGAAACAACATGTTTTGATTATAGAGGAAGCCAGATTCCAACTACATGTATGGTTTAGAACTGTGTTCCTCCAAACCATAGTGTAGCTAGCAACACTTGCAGCTACCTGTGTCTTCTTCAGCGCTCTCCCATGCTCTGGCCTGTTGTGGTGGAGTCTATTGATTACAAGGAGGCAATGTAGATTCAAAGTTGGGCCAACAAAGCTGAAAATCCTAGTGGCCAATATTTAAGAATTCCAGAAAAGATATAAGAACTTCTACCCGGTGCTTTTAAGTCTCATAATGCAAATGCTTCATCTTTTTTTTTTGGTAGCCATTGTGGGCAATAGTGTGTGGAATTTCTTTGTAGGATCCCTGCTCTTCCGCATCTGAAGACATGCTATCTGAGAGGGCTGCTGTCTTGTTCATAGTCATAATCTTGCTGCTTATTTGCTGAAAAACAAACATTTAGGATGGTGTCCCTAAAATCATGTAACAACTGCAGTGTGTATATGAATACAAAAAGAGGACTTCCATGTAAACTATATGTTGCTTCAACAGCACCAAACCCTTGTTTTGGCTTCCTCTTCCTTGCTCAAGGAGATATTGCTAAATATTTGTGTTAAATTTTATGCCTAAAATAAAATTATATTTGCAGATTTGAACCCCTTGCTGAGTATGGGCTGTTTCATCCTAACAAGAACACCCCATATGTATGTTGCATTTTAAGCACACACACAGGAGCTGATGTTTCTGGTTCAACTTCCTCTGAATTCCTGAACAAGCCATTCCAATAATCTACTATCACTTGCTTTTTTTTTTTTTTAATGAAGTCAACAGTTGTTACATACTGTATGGAATAGATTCTGAAACATGGGACTTCTGAGGAACTGGGAAGAGTAGCTGATGGCATATATAGTTGCAAGATGCACAAACATAATGCTATTGCAGTCTCTATTAGTAGAGACTGCAGACACCCCCCCCCCCATTACAGTTCCAATGTCTGAAGAAAGCGACAGATCTAGCAAGTATTAAAATCAGTAGAATTTATGTACAAGATTTAACAGCAGCTCAGCACCTCTTGCTGAGTTACCCTATTTGCCCAAGTTGCAAAGCAGCAAGTAAAAATTCCCATTTCATGGCAGACAGTACTAATGCACAAATACACAGACAGGAGCTACATCCTCTTGGTGTTCCCTGGTGTAAAACCAGGCTGGTTCCTCTTCTGGCGAGTGATTCTATTAGAACAGTGAAGGGCCTGCAAATTAGTAGTAAATTATTAAAATGAAGGCATTTTAGGTACTGTATTCATGGAAGAAATAGTGTTATTTTGCTTTGTGACAGCTAGCTTTTCAGGAGGTGTAAACTGATTTTTGTTTAGTGAAGTTGGATTCAGAGGGCTCTGAAGGTTTTGTCTCAGGTCGGTCTGATGATGATGGTAGGTAGCATGATTGGTGAGTGGGAAAGGAGGCTGCTTGGGTAAAATGCACCCTTAGGAGATGAATGGTGAGTGGGGAAACACCTGGATACTCTTCTGTGTAGCATTATATGACTGAGTTACCCAGGGAACTGGAGGAGGGTTAATAGGAGTTAGGCGAGGATACTGTAAGTGAGCAGGTGAAATAGAGACATTGGGCATTTTACCATTAGCAGACAGGATGCTGGGATTTCACCCTTCATGATTATTTCGCAGTTGGTGAAATCTATTGTTGGTGCCTGTGGAAGGTCCCAGCTTGGTCACCAAGTCTTTCAGTATGAGCAGGAGGTGACAGATGCCACCTCCCTCCTGCAGTGCCAGCTGAGGTGGGGCAGAGCCAGCACCCTCTGGCAGGAGGGAGGGCTGGTCTTACACCTATCTGGCTGAACCCATTTCTCCCCATTTCTCGTTGTGCAATAGAAAAAAAAATTCTATGGTAAAGACTGTCTTTCATTTTATCACCTGCCTAGCTGCTAGAGATGTCTTTGACTTGGTGTGAGATGCATGGATACAAAGGTCATGAGTCTAAATATATGCTCTTAATACATTATAAAAGAAAACTAAACCACCATCACATCCTGTCAAAAAGGTAATGCCAAAATCTTCTTTCTTGCAGACTTTAATAGAAAGGAATCTCTTGTTTGGAAAGGCAGAATTTGGCTTGGTATTTATAGAGAACTGGGGAACAGCTTGCAGAAAAGCTGTTTTTCCTTCACAGTCCTGTTCACCCCTGTAAAAGCACAGGTGTGGAGTGTACTGCAAGTTTTCATTTTCTGCTGGCAGGATTAAACTGCAAAATTATTGTTTGTGTCCTAACAAGTTTGTGTTTCTGTGGTTAAATTTATTTCTGAAACTTGCCATCTGCTGAAGCAAGGTTGTTTGTTTGTTGTTTTTTTTAACTGGATAGTATGAGAGCTAACAGGTAAATCTTTAAAATAGTTTTCTGAAATAGAGATTTAAACTCTCCAGTCCTTACCCAGTCCCTGCTTCGGCAAAATTCCTCCCAGTGGTAGTGGCCTGAAAGCTATGAAAATAAGATCATTTCATGCTGTTTCACAATAATTTGCCATTGCAAGGATTACATGTTTAGGGAAACAATACGCCGATGTAAGAAATCATCCAGACTAACATTTTTATTAGTATCTTTAAATAAAATCTTAATTAGTAGAGTGATTGCAGTGAGGGTTCCAGTGCAGGAATAATGTGTTGTTTTTGTTTCAATTTTGCTCCCAGTTCCAATTGCCTGATCAAAGAATTTGGGTAAGTTAATGGCTTATATTTTTGATTTAATCATTGTGAAATAAATTGCATAAGAAAAATAAAATATGACAGATAACTTACCACTCAATTATGGAGCATGCCACAATTTCCTACAGAGTGTTGTAGCTGTAGCAGATAAATAGCCTCTTATGTCAAACTGGCTTTATTTTTACCTACCTAATCCTGCTGGTTTTATTTGGTGAAGGCAGTGGGAGCTTTACCTGAGTGAGGGTTTCAAAATGCAGTCTTTATTTATATTTAACTGAAATTTTTCCAAGCCTTTGGAAGCCTTTGGAACAATTTGGAAATCTCTGTTTCCTTCAGAGATCGCAGTGAAATTTTCAGGCTGAAGTCTCAATAGATTGCAGTAGTTATAAACATTTAATATTTGCTTGAGACATTAAAATACATGGCCTCAGAGGGCTTCACATTTCTATCTCGCATCGACTTCAGTGGGAGTTAGTCACTTTAATAGCACTGAAGTTTTGAGCTTAACTGACCCCATTTATTTTACATGGTTTTGGGTCAGATTTGTCCTGTGTGTATACTTACATCATCACCCTTATGCAAACAGGAATTGTACTAAAAAAGTATTATTGGATAAATTTGAACCTCCTCTTCTATTTTCACAAAGTGTTATTTTTAATACTTTTAAATTGTTCATGAAAAAAAAAAGATCCACAGCAACTGCTTTTGCAGATGCAACTCAAACCATGTTTTGCTTTTGAATTGCTGGCTCCTCAGCTGCAGCACTGAACCCATAAATACTTGTCCCACATTTTTCCCAACCTTCAGGCTTCAGAAGGGAGAGCTGGAGCCAGCCGGCTGCAGCTCAGGTCCTGACTCACTGTCACTCACCACTTGCAGTGCGAAGTGGACTAATTTCACAAGACAAAGCCAGAATTTCTCAAAATGAGATCTGAGATCCTCATGTACTCCTTCCCATGTGTGTCTCTACGGGGCTAGTGCAGGAGTTCTCAAAGGTGCTGCACCTGCATATTGGCACTTACCCCTTCCTACTGTCATCTGTGTGCCATCCAAAAGCAGTGATGGACCTTTGCTTTGTGCACACATGGCTTTTAATCACATTTTCTTCCTGTAAGGCAACAGTTTATGCAGCTGCATAAGATGCGCTAGAATCCTGAGATAAAAGGAGCTAGGCAAGCACCAAAGGACTCCTGCAAGCACCAGAGATGCTGAATGAGCTCAACAGGTAGGAGGGAGGGTTAGATACCAGACTTAGAGAGCACAAAAGGTCAATCTCAAACATTTTCTTTGCAGCAGAGGGAATCCAGTGCAGCACACGAAAGTATCACGGTAGGATTTGTGATTTGGCCTAGGCACCCTGAATCCCCAGAAAGGTGGCTATGTTTGGGCATAATTGGCAAGTTGAAAACTCCAGTGCAGCCTTTTTCTTCTGTCTGCTTTCTTTGACATTGTCTTGGTCCTCAAATTTCCATCATCCTGCTTTTTTTTGCGAGTGCATGTCTCCTGGCTATGCTAGTGCTTCAAGCAGCTGCAGCAGAAATAGGTATTTAAAATATAAAGTGCCTAGAGCAGGGTGCTGATTCATGGATAAATCTTCATCTTGAGAGATTTGAACACGTCATGCAAGCCTTTCTATCTCAATATGCCAGTTGCATGTGCCATATATTTCAAGATTATTTCAGATTGTTTTTAACTGTTTGGCAGGGACCCTATAGTGCAAATCAGTGGCAACACCCTCTCTTGAATAGATCATGATTTATTTAGTCTGTAAACTCTTTCATCTTCTTCTGGTCCCATCATGAAAAGGTTGCTATAAAGTGGTTCTGTAATTAGAGTCATACTTTATTTGCAGTAGCTTTATGGAGAATCATTGTAAATAATTAAAACAATTTTACAAATAAATTAAAAGAAATTTGGTGAGTGCATTAACAAAGGTTTTATTTTACTGGGCTTATTTTAGGACACAGTCCATTCTGTTAGGTCAGCTAAATCCCCACCAACTGCCTGAATACAAATAGAGTTATTCTGGAACCATACTGCAGATCAGCAGGAGTTTCTCTACACTGCTTCATAAAGTTCAGTTGCGTGTGATAGGTCTCTTGAATGTGAATATAGCTCAGCCAAGTTCCATGGCTGGAAGTCCAAATACACACAGTTTCAAGAAAACAAATTTGCAAGTCATAGTTCTTCAAGAAAGCATTATAACTTGCACTGGTGAGGAAGAAATCCTGAGCTTTAGCGAGTGGGTTTTCAAGATTTCTTTAAATAACACTAGTAAAAATAGATAGCAAACATTTGAGCAGGTTTGGTTTTATTTTTTTTTCCCATGAGTTACAGCCATAAAGTCAGTTGGTTTTGCGATAATAGCAATGAAGGAGTTGCGTTTGTAAAACATGAGGTCATGTAATTCATGACCTTGTCTGCTAGATTATTTCATATCATCAGGTTATTCTTAAAAACCAGCAACAACAAACTTTTGCTTTATTTATGCCACTTTTTCTTCTGTTGGTTAATAAATTTTAAGACAAATGTTCAAGGCCCCTGCTGATGATATCTTGCCCATTGAAATGTTTATAAATACTGGTTTTAGCCGATTATGGTAATGTCTGCATTTTTGAGTCGGAGCTGGGGAATTGCGACTGCATATTAGTTTGCGTCAGTAGGAGGTTAATAGCCTCTCAGGGAGCTGGTGGGAGGTGGGGGAAAGCTGCTTACTTTTCCAGACATCTGGACACAGATAGAATCAACAACTCTTATATATGTAAATCAGAAGTTGCTGTTCTATATAAAATACTGTCATTCACTGATCTCAGATTAGGAGCAGACATGACTTGTCCATAAGGCAATAGCTGTATGTAAAGCATGTAATAGGATCTTCTCACTCTCCTGACTCCTCAGAGAGCTTTCATTGAGATGGCAATTATACTAATCCCATCCTCGGGGTCAAGCAGTGCCTTCCTCCCCAGCTCCGTTCAAGGATCACCGGAGCCCTTGGGCACTCAGCTGGTGTGCAGACCCCTCCTGAAAGCCCAGCAGCTTCAGCCACACACCTGCCTCCGTGGTGGTCCCCAGGACCATCCCTGGAGAAATGAGATGTCCACAAGCACCCACCTAACTTCTTGGGACACATGCTATCCCTGACATCTTGCTCCAGAAGTTTGGTGGATTGCTGATTCATAGCATCTCTATGGTCAATGCAGTTCCTATGGAGGCAAGACTTGCTTTACCATCAGCAGTAATGGTGTTTTGAAGGAATAAGAGTTGCTTTGGTTGTGTTTCAGCTGGAAGAGGGAGTTTCATTGATGAAAAGGGGAAGTCATCTTCTGGGTTAATAATTATTAACCCTGTCCAAAGAAAAAACCCAAACAACACAACAACAGTCTTGGAGAAGAAAAGCTAAGAATAAATTTGTGATATTTACCCTCATTGAAAATGATCAGTGAGTCCACCTTGTGGTGGTGTCACTGGGCTCTGAACACTGGCGTATGCCTGTAAATGACATAGGAAGAAGGGTGAATAGGCAAAGAGTAGAGTTTGAGAAGAGTATTTTATTGAGAATAGCTAAATCCAAAGCTAACTATGAAGATTTTGCAGAAGATTCATAGAAAGCTGAGTCACCAGGGATTAAAACAGCAGTAAAACTCAATGTCAGTAATACTGAGGGGAAAGTGTGACTCTTAAAACTCATGTCATTCAAGAAAAAAATATTCAAGTTGATAGTTTTATGAAAAATAACAACTGAGTGCTTAGCAGAAATGGATTGAAAATATTATTATGTTATACTGCCTTCAGGTCTTGAATACAGCTGAAGACTCTCTCAAAAAGGAGAAAGTAGAATTAGAAAAGACAGAAAAGTGCAACAGTGATGGTCAGAGGTAGGGAACAGATTCCATACAAAAAGAGACTAAGCACATTTTGAATTTTTTTTTTTTTTCTTGGAAAAAAAATGCCTGAGGGAGCTGTGTCCCAGCTCTAAGAGACCATGAATGGTGAGCAGAAATGGTTATTCATTACTTTCAACAATACCAAAAACCAAAATGAGGGGCACCCAGCTGAATTATCAGGCAAATGGCTTAGAAGAAACAAAAGCCAGTGTCTTTTTATATGCACCTAATTAAATTGGCAAACTCTCCTTGACAAAAATGTAAATGGATTCAAAAAGGGTTTCACCAGGTGAATGGGAGCAGCAGCCACCAATGAACATTCGACACCATAATCAAGACCCAAGCCCGAGTTAAGTCTCTTGCACCTCTCATTGCTGGTGTGTGACAGAAGACACTGGAGTGAAGGTTTGTCCCTTGCCTGCTCTCCTGCACATCCCCTGGGGCCACTACTTGAAACCAGGATGTAAGCTTCCCAAAAATGTCTGTTGCAGGTTTATAATTCCTGCTTGGTTTTGGTGCTAAAGTTAGTCCTCAGTGCGACAAACCCCAGATTTCACATTACTCAGTTAATATTTTGCAGGTAGACTGATGAGCAGGGGCTGTCTACCTGCATATAAAGAGCTTGTGGTCTGGGCTGGCAGGATTTTGTGGGCTGTAACAAGCCCATGCAGCCCAGGTGCCTAATTTGCAATAGGGAACTGCATCCCAAATGCCCTGAGCCCCAGCAGCGCACTTAGGACTTATGAGAAAATGCCCCAATTTTTGGCTCTTGTGCTGCTGAATTTCTTGAAAAACATAAGTCATACCAGGTAGCTACATAGATCAGTCTTAAAAAAACAATAGTCATTCCTACAGTGAGAAACATATTTTTGGAAAGCAAGTAATACTGTAAAATGATTGGAAGTGCTTGTGTTTCCTCTGAATAAGAGATTTAAAATTAGATGCTGATTTCATACCTGTTTTTGGACTGATGTAATCCTGGAGGCAGTGTTGGAGGTAGTTTTGCTCTGCACTGCCACACATTAGAGAAGAATCAGTCCCAATTTCTCCTCTGCAAAATCATGGAAATAAGAACTAAAAAAAAAAATAAGCATGACTAAGCCATTTCAAATCTAACGGGGAAAATAGTTGCCTTAATGTATTACTGTAGAGGACTGAGTACATGAGAAATGATGATCCAAAAATGATTTAAAACCAGTAGATAATGCAACTGACTTGAATATTAAATATACATAAATAAAACATATTATTCTTCACCGTAAATATGTGCTATCATAACCCATGCACTGTCTTGTCGCTGCTAATCACCCTGAAGGCCAAAGGTCATTTTTCATTCAAACCATTTATTTTCTGCAATTGCAAAATAGACGAATGAATTCTTGTGGGGAACAATTAGAAGGAATTAAAGACAATGGAAAGACTATTATAAAAGCTTTAAGAATCAATTCTGACTAAAGAAGATGATGAAGTCATATAAAAAGAAATATATGGTAACGTTGAGTTTGTATGGGTCGATAATGACATCTCAGTGCTAAGAGAGAATTACCTTCTCTCCCAACAACATCATCATTACATATCTCATGCCTGTGATCAGTACATGTCAAAATCCTTCATATTGACAAATGTGCTGTCCACTTGCATCTGTGGAGAATGTTTTAGCAGCTGAGTGATTATGAATCAAACCCCAGAGCTTACAGCCCCTACTGCCTCACAATGCTTTCACATTTGTTGTCTGACAAGTAAATGTATCTTAACTTCCCTCTGAGATTTTTTTTCACCAAGTTTGATAAAAGATGTTTGGCAAATTGGCAGTGGTACCCTGTACATTGCAATTTGTACTCGGCATTAGGAATGTGAGCATGAAATGAAAGGGCAAGCTACAGGCTAAAAGAAAAAAGAAACAAACCCACAACCCAAAGCCAGAGCTAACCAGCACGTGAATAGTCATTCCAGGAGACGAATACACAGCTCTGACCATTAAAATAAAATTTAAAAAAACAAACAAACCAACCAACAAACCACCAAATCCAAATGTGCAATTATTCCCATTAAATAAAATTTTAAAACCCCAGCAATCGGAGCAGTCTCTTACGGATTTTGAAGAAAGGGTTGTAAAGGTGTTCTCAGCTGAGGAGCATTCAGCATCTTGTCTTTCTTGTAATTTCTTCCTTCATTACAAGCAAGGTATTGCACAGGGCTCATGCTGTGATTTTTATGCTTTGTATGTAAGATCTTGGGTTTCTTCTTTTTTTATTTGTTTGTGGTGTTACGAAGAGGCAGATGGTTACTCTTGCCTGTCAGAGGGCTCAGCAGCAGTCATGGACTTTCCAAGTGACAATGTTTGAGATTTTGGAGCAGGTTTTGATGGTTAGATCCAGACACCTTAAAGGAAGTCCAGAAATTATGTAATCTCTACTCCCTGAAAATTACAGACAGCTTAGAGTGGAGATACCCCAAAGCACATAGGGTTTACAGACAACAAAAGGAATATTAAGAGGTTGAAATATTCAGAGAAAAAATAGGATAGGCATCTAACAGATAATGTAAACACATAACATCAAACCCACCCATTCTTACAGATTTGTCTCATAGTCTTTGACTGTGATGGGCCATAAGACTGGACTGAATGTTTGCATGTAGCTGCGACATTGATGGAGCCTCTCTGGATATGGCTTCTTGCAGATCTTGGTTGAGCTAGAGTGTTCATAAGGTTTCCTCTGCAATATTTGTCCTCTGCAAGTCCTGTAAAAAGGCCCAAACTGCAGTAATTGAGTTGTTGTTGGGGTCTTTATTTTTTCTATTGATTTGGTCCAAAGTGGCCAATGGTTTCAGTAGATGGGATTCATAGACACACGGGTGCAAACCCACAGACCATGACTGCGTAAACTGGAATTTTATAGAAGCTCAGGCTTAAAAATAAGAAGAAATGAACACTGTCTAATTTAGATGTTTGGAAGCAGCTTTCCGTTATAGCAATTAGGACAGGAGTCCTGCTGTATGCTGGCATTGTACAGAAACAGCACCATGCTGTAACAGTTATAGGCATTATTTCAAGTGGGACAACATCATGGCCCTGACCTTGCCTAATGTGCCCCATAATTTCTGAGACTGCAGCTCTACGTTTGGTTGGGTTTTTTCCTTCCTCTTATTTTGTCTCTTGGCAGTGTATGTTCTTTGCATTTTGTGTTTCCAGTGACAGACAAAGCAGTATTTACCATGACAGGTTCTGTACTATGTTCTGTTGCAGATGTCAGCTATAGAAAACATGGCTGAAAAGCTGGAGAGCTTTAGCACCCTAAAACCAGAGGCCAACGAGCTGATCCAGTCGGTGCCGTCCATGTTCAACTTCCGTGCTCCACCGAGCACTCTGCCAGAGACCCTGCTGCGGAAGGGCAAGGAGCGCTACACCTGCAGGTAGCCCCAGGGCCACCCCATGCTGCTCTCTCAGGCTTCTAAAATACCCCCTGCTCAGATGGTTGACAGGGACTGTGGCAGGTCTCAGAGCTCTGTGTGCCCAGTGAAACGTGGAAAGTGTTTTGCTTTGGGGGTCTTATTAAATTATTGGTGTTATTGCCCTGTATCATACTGGTTTGATAAATGAGGTGGAAACTATTACATAATCAATCCTTTTTTTTCCAAATTTTCTCATAACTTTCATATACACAAGTGTGCTTTCATTACTGTTTTTTTTGATCATAAACTACAGATGTGTTTTCTCAGGTTTCTGGTTTTAATATCCAAAGGGATCAGTGATAAAATACATGACTTACTAGTATTTCTGTGTACAGACTTAAAAAAATACAATGAAGATAGTCATCATAAGTGCAACCAAAATGAATGGGAGCTTTGTTGAGGAGAGTAAAATTATTTGTGTGGGTATTTTGAAGGCTTATATATCACATTGTGAAAAGGTAAATGGGATGTTCAAAAGTGAAGGGATTCAATCTTCAAAGTTGTCACATGGGGTGACCACTACCCTCATTCACTTAAGTGTTGTGTGTGCTCTGCTCCCATGAATAAAATGGGCTGAATGTTCTTAATAGGACGGGGCTGATCATAAACTGAATATTAGTATGTTACTTGAACGAAGCGGGAGGGCTCATGGTATTTTTTTCCCCATTATTTTTCCTGTAACATATTATCAAGTTTGGAGGATTGTTTTTAAATTACATTATTTAGACCTGTTTATCATCTCCAGAACGTGCAGGTGTTTGACACTGGCATATCAGGTTTATCTGATCTTTTTGAAAACATGTCACCTTCTTTCACGACATGTTGTTATAGAAGCATACCTTGATGGATTACGTGTTTGAGTCTTGTCTACTCTGATCCTGTTCAGTGCACAGAATGATGTCATGTTTGCTGACACGTAGAATTGGTTGAAAGATTTGAAATTTGCAGAGGCAGAAGTCCAAGGCTTTAGTAACAGATTCTCTTGATTCCAAATCTGAATGTGACCAATATGACCTTGTGAGCTTAGAAATTTGGGGTGATCTTTAAAACTGGTATGTTTTCATATATCCCTTGCTTATGCACAAGAAAAGCAGGTCAATGCTAGCAATTCCAATCCCATTCTTCTGTGGTTGTGTCAATCACATTTGCTGAATGCTTTTATTATCATGTTGTTACACCAAAGCAATGCCAGCAGTACCATATTTTAGTGATTCAATTTGGGTTGTGCATCCAGTGCAGCTCAAATTGGGATGAAGGTTGCATTATCTTATCAAACATTTTCTTATCACAGATACTGTGGCAAGATTTTCCCGAGATCTGCAAACCTAACACGCCACCTCAGGACGCACACTGGAGAGCAGCCCTATAGGTACTGCAACCCCTTATCCCATCTGTGGCTTGGTGAAGTGAATAAAGCAAGGGAATGAGTGTTTGATAGCCTTGCTCAGCCAGCTTTGGTGCTTGCTCCTTAGCATTGATGACCCACCATTGTGTTTGGGTCTTAAACAGGGCTTTTTTCATTCAGTGCTGATACTCACTATTGGAGCTGTGGAGCTGGGGAAGGGTCTTGGTCCTACTTATTGAAATTCTTTTGGCTTAGGCAGCTGCTCAGGCACTATCTGCAAATCCTGCCTTTGCCTCATGGGATAGCTGGCACTTTGGAACCAGAATGATTGAAGTGATTTTCAGTAGGGCTTATGGTCATATTTTCCCTTGCAAAAAAAAAATTTCTTTGTAGGAGCTTTGTGGTATTATTTACAGCCTAAAGTTGGGTGTTTTGTCAATCAGCTGATTTCTGGAAGGTCTCAGTTGTAAAGGCGTTACTGTATTTATTTGTTTCCTGCCTCATCTGGATACTTGATGAGGTCTGCCTAACTGAAACCCACGTAATTCTACTTTCTTGTTGATAGAAGTATGTATGTGATATTGTGTGTTTAGGACAGTCACAGGCAGAAATGTGTGAAGAGAAGCGTCACCTTATTGAAAATGAAAGGCTAATTTAAATCAACTGGAAAGAAGCCAGTTCATGTTCCAGTAAAACAGATGCACCAATTTCTGCATTTTATGAGCTGCAAAGAGCAGAGTAAGCTCATTGTTTGTGAGGAAACGATGTCTTTTGCCTCTAGTCTCTTTGGGAAATGAGATTCACATCGAATTTTACTGAAGGAAGGTCTTGATGCATGTTATACCTGTCCACTGCATAAAAGCCACAAGCAATTACTAGCCTAATGGACGATTTCAGCACTAAAAAACCCCTGACATCACTGACAAGCGTAAGAGAAGCATGGGAGAAGTAGAAGATTGCAAAACTAAAGTGATGAAGACTGTTGGCTGGTTGCCAGCCAGAGAATTTGGAATAGTTATAGTATGACTTAGTAATGACTTAAAGAGCAATACAGTAAAGGCTTTAGGGACTCCAAATCGCTACAGAGTATGAAAATTGATGCCTCTGGTACCAGAGTGATAGACTAAACTACTCACATTGGCACAATATTAAAGGTTGGGATTGTTTATTGCTGTTTTTTGCAAGATAACCAAATTTCCTCTGGGATTAGCAATCAAGCAAGCTAATTCCTCAAGAAAAGATTTAATCACACAGTATAATTTAGAATAGGGAAAAAAATAGCCCTTTTTACCTTATTTGAGCATTAGTAGAGATCTGTTTCATGTTTTTTCCAAAAGTGTGTAATTGTATTGTATTGGCAGAACATGAAACAATAGTTATTGCTCTACTGTTTTCAAACTTCCCCACTTTGCATGCAACAGTTTCAAAAACATGGGAATCAATTACCCTAGCTAATTTGATGCCATTAACTCTGAAATATTATGCTTATTCCTAAAGACAGTACTTAAAATGTAAAACCTAATGTGAATTAAAGCTAAAAACCCCACCATAGAAGTGATATTTCCATTCCAAGAGCACAGCTCTCCAGTTATTCAGCCAAAACTTGTCTGGATTTCAGGGAGGGTTTTGCCTTAGTAAGGACCAAGGAACTGCAGTTGGGTACTGAGGCTGAGTCCAGAAGGTGCTTCATGTCTCTTATGTCAAACCTTACATTTCCAGACACTAACAAATCCTTTTCTACCCACTTGTTTTGTTTTCTTGGGTTTTTTTTTAGATGCAAATACTGTGACAGATCCTTTAGCATATCTTCTAACCTGCAAAGACATGTCCGTAACATCCACAATAAAGAGAAGCCATTCAAATGTCACTTGTGTGACAGGTGTTTTGGTCAACAAACCAATCTTGACAGACATCTAAAAAAGCACGAGAATGGGAACATGTCTGGTATGTATGCCTTTTCCCTCCCCAGCGTGCCCTACCAACCGCCAGTGTTCATATACAGGGACTGCATGTTCACTTTCAATGCTACTGAGTGTCAATAGGCACACGTTGCTCTGTGCAGTCTGCTCCAATGAGTGGGTGTTTGGAAAATATGTAAGTGCCTAAGCTCTGCTGACATTTAAAGTGCTTTGAAAATCCCAGTATAAACTCTACTTTTGTATAACTTAATACCACTGGATGATGTCTTTTCTTTTGGTTTTAATTAAGCCAACCGTAGCATTTTGAGAACAGACTGGGAAAATTGATTTAATCCCACCTCTGCAGTCACTTGGCTCTCAATAGGAGTCCTCGATTTGGAGTCTCAGAGGGTACTCTAAAAGATTTTCTTGGCACGTTCTAAAATATTCCCACTGTCAGGAGCTGAAAAGCGCTAGCTATTATGGAGGTAATGGTGTCTCCCAAGCCTCAAAGCAAATTGGTCACTGAACAGCAGCAGCAAAAGCAGTGGCAGGTAGTGGGTATCATTGGTCTGGTTTAGGTATCTGCAGGGTTTAATGAAAATCCTGTCTGTAGTCTTTTAAGTATATACTTTACACCTCTGGAAATAACCAGATATATGAAGTGAATGCATAGCTGTCTTTCCCTGATGCTCAAAGACATCTGTCACTGGTCTGTCAGTGCTAATGAACCTGGGTGATTACATCAGTGGCTGTTCCAAATCTGCATAACTGTAGCTAATAAAAAGAAATTTGTTTGCTCCGTTCAGCCATTGGTCTAACGAAGTTATTGACTGACAGTCTTGGAGTCACAAGGGATCAAGAGGGAGATATTGAAATAGATACTTGGCAAAAGTGATTATGGACCATGGAAATGGCACCCAGCATGCAAGCAGTCTTTTTGGCTGTAAACCACCTTTGCCCATCACTTCCTTTCTAATTACCAGTTTTATGGCCAAAAGCTGATAGATCACTATGACCAACCTTTTTTCTGGCTCTTGCCCATTTTAACCATCCTTTCAATTTCAATTTGACATAAATGTTTAGACACAGAAAATGTAAAAGACCAGCAATAGAAGTCCTCTATTTTGCTTTAAGGTACTGCAACATCTTCACCTCACTCAGAACTGGAAAGCACAGGAGCAATCCTAGATGACAAGGAAGACTCTTACTTCACAGAAATTAGGAATTTTATTGGAAACAGCAACCACAATAATCAGTCCCCCCTAAACTCAGAGGAGAGGTAAGTTGCATTGGATCTGCATTCAAAAGGTGCAACTTTTCAGGTTTGCTGACTGATTTTTCACTTTTGATAATGTCTGGAGACAGAGATACTTCAGTAATCTGGTTGCTTCAGTGTTCCCCTTGCTGTATTATGAAAAGAAGCATGTTGATTCCCTCCCCATCGTGCATGACCATATTGCCAGTGGCAGATGTTGGAAAGAAGGTTCCATCTATGAACACATTCCTCCTTGTATCAGAAACTCTCAGTTTCCAGTTCCCATCATTGACTTAAATCTGTTGAAAAATGACCTCATTTTACATTCAAGGGAATTGTGCATCCTCTGGCTAAGTGTAGAGAGCCTTAAGATTTAAATGCAATTTAGATGTGTAATTAATAAAGTAGACTAAGCTAAATTCTTGGATCAAATGAAAGATTGTAACTAAAAGTCCTTTCCTGTAAGTAACTCAATCCCAAGAAAGATGCTGACCAGCAAAACACCCATGAGGCTGTGGGTAGATGTTGGTAGTCCACCTGTACGCCAGGATGTGAAAGACTTTTTCCTACTAAGATTTATTAGGTATATGGGTGTTTCAGTTCTTCTGAACTAACAGAAGAGAGACCACTTCTAAATATTATCAGCTAATAAAAGTACAACCAAGCAGAAAAGGCTGTAGCAGGGATATGCATGTCAGCTATACATATTTTTTTGAGATTGGCATTGCATTATGCATTATTTATACCTTTGCATTGGCATTACGTTATCAGCATCAAAAAATTCTTGCTGTTGGTGACAAACTTCACTGTCTTCTCAATTTCCAGATGCCTTGTGAAGGGATAAAAATGGTGGATATAACATAATTTCCACAAAAGTATTGGATTAAGTGATTACATGCATATTCAGATTTCATTCCATCTTGATTGGCAATGAGGGTTTGGGATTTTTGCGTTGCACATCTGGTCTCAACATGTCCTCTGACAGGAAGTCAGAAAAGTGGAAAGGTTGCTGGGTTGTGCAGTGTTTCCTTTCTAAATTTGGCACTTCAGACTGCTCTTGACAGATATTTTATCCCTAGCAAATTGCTGCATTTGAAAACATAATTAGAGAATCTGTTTTCTTAATCACATGGCTTTTGTTACTTTGGTTGTAGTCCATCTCCCTTTCATTTCTAGCAGCCTCAATTGAGCATAACAAGCAAGTTGGCAGCCCAGACCGTGCTCAACAATTTCTTATTTCTGCCTATTTAACTAGAAGATGATAAAGAGATATTGCTCTGATTATCTTAGAGGGGGTGGCTGCTTCAGCTGTCCCAACTCTGCAGAGCCTCATTTTTTTTGATACTGTGATATAAACAGACCATTCCCTCGCTTTTTTCAAATTATTATTATTTTTAATGACTGATGGAATTTGCTTGGAAAATAGATGAAACTCCATTATTTTTAGCAAAACGATACTATTGTTGTATAGGAAACCAACTGTCACTTGTGTATGCTCCAGAGGAAGGTATATCTGTTACAACAGCAAGTCAAATGTTAAATTCTAAATACACTTCTAGGGCTCATCCTTGTCTTGCCAGACTTTTGGTTATATTCCATATTGTCCCACACAGTTTGAAGCACATGGAGTCTAAAGCAAACTCTGGGTGGACAATACAGTTTCCATTTTTATAACTGTATTCCTGGAAGAGTAAGGACCTTTTGCACAATGAGAACAATAGATGAATCAAGGCCTGTGTGCTACATAACGAGCAGACACACTGGTAGCTTGAATTTGTGTGGCTCCACTGAGTGCTGCCCTTCTACACCGCTGGTACTTCTGGCCGTGCATTTGTTGACGCAGCAGTGGTGCTGAGCTTCTTTGGCTCTCATTTAATACAGCGGACATGATGCAGCTCCGAATGCTTAGAATCCTACGAGGTTGAGGCCTTTAGCAAACGAGCCCCTACTTCAGCATGGGTATTATGTCCCTGATAAAATCCCGTAGGAAGTAGTTAAGAGAAGTCATTGTCTGAAAGCAAAGGACAACGTAATAACAGCAAGTAGACCAAATGGTTTTCCATGTGTGTATTGCTATAATTACTCATTTAATAGGAAGAAATACACTTGAAATGTTATGCGACCTTTCTTTTCATTACTTCTTACCCTTCAAATCAGTCAATAATGTAGTTCAGTGTGGAGGCAATATTGTGGGCTCCTCTTCAGGTCTTTAGCTGAAGTCACTTCGGTTCCCATGTTTGTAATCCATATGTTCAGTGAAGTAGTATGGCTTCCAAATGGGTGGTAGTGTGCAAAATTAATTATGCGTGTAATTCTGACTTTAAAACTCTGAATGCAGTATTGGATGTCATTTTTGAAAATGCCAGATCTGATTTTCAGAGTTTCTTGGCCCCTACAGCTTCTGCTAAAAGGCAGTGAGTTGTTTTGCACAGGCTACATATATGATTGGAAACATGAGATGAAATAATGCATGAGAAAATTTGGAATGGATATCTGAACATACCTCCACTTGAACAGTAGTTTTAGCAGGATAACTGGAAAATACCATGCTCATGGTACTGTAATGTCCCACTGATTTTTCAGTAGAAATGTCGTCAATTTTCTGCCCAAACATCTGAAGCTAAACAAGATACAAAATCCAGAAATCCCTTTATTCTACTGGGACAGATCATTTTGACATCTGTCTCTGACAATCTGCTGGTGAGGAGCTTTTGTAACTGATTTGTGATTATTACTGGGGTTTCTTTTGGTATTTTCAGAATGAATGGCAGCCACCTTAAGGATGAAAAAGCCATGGTAGCCAGCCAGAACTCGGATTTGCTGGATGATGAAGAAGCAGAAGATGAAGTAATGATGGACGAAGAAGACGAAGAGAGTGAAATTGCAGGGAAAGCAGTCAAAGAGCCTGTTACGAGTGACATACATGAGGGGACTCCAGAGGAGGATTACGAGGAAACAAGTACTTTGGACATGAACTGCAAAGCTTCCCCTGGCAGGTTGGTTTCTTCCGAGTATTGGCATGCCCAATATGTGGAATAAAAACAATAAACCATACAAGAGTGCCAGCGCCAAGCTGCATGCCGTGGGAACCTGTCCGAAGTAGCCAGCTTCCCAGTTACGATAGCAACATGTGTCTGTGTTTGGGTCAATACCAGCTCTGTTTTCAGTCTCTTCATGCAATATGTAGCCCTTCAGAGAAAAAATAACTGCTCAGGGAGCTATTGTCATGTTCTGAGTGAGACAGGAAATGTTCATGGGAGAGACGTTATCTGCTCCATAAACCGACCTGGACCTCCCATAATGGTTATGTGAAATGCTGTGGATACACCAGAAGAGAGACAGCCTCTCCCTCCCCTGCTCCCACTGCCCACCCTCTCCTCTTTATAAAATAAAGGGAAATTTCTTTTATTTCAAGATCAGAGTTCTGCAGGGCAAGGTGGCTTATGAATATAAAAAAAGGGGGAAATTCCCCAAATACATAAATCTGAGAGGATGAGGGAATGCAGAGAGGATCATTTAATTGATGCTAAAACCTCCATGGTGTTTTTGTAGGTATAAAGAGGAGGAGTATAATAATACTGGACTTTCGGCTTTGGACCACATAAGACACTTCACAGATAGCCTCAAAATGAGGAAAATGGAAGAAAATCAATATAGTGACGCTGAATTGGCAGCTTTCAATACTCCCCAGCTGCCAGAAGACCTAAAACAACCCTTGTACAGGAAATCCAAGTCCCAGGTAAAAGCTTAACTCAGTTAAAATGTTACTGTCACCAAATACCTGAAGGATTAAACTGTTAGTGTGTGGCAGTCAAGGTTGTTTCAGCTTCGTCAGACAGGGCTGCGCTCTGCACCCGCAATCCTCAGCCTGCCCCGACCCCTTCCTGTGCTCCCATTGCATCTGGGAGACCTGGCGGGTGCTTTGGTCCCTGATAATGGAAGGATTTCTTTCTTTTTGGCTATTTTTGGTCCTACCTGCCATCCGCAGAAATACCATAAGAAATACTCTCACTCTGCTTTCAGACAGCTGGTGTGGTCACACTAATGCTGTGACATGTAGCTGCTGCCTTGCAGGGATTTGACATGATCTGGCTGGCTTGGCTTTTTTGTACTTGTTATTATAGTCTGTTGGATGTTACTGCCTCTTGGTCTTCAGCATGTTTTTCATACAGCAATAGGCAGGCTGATATCCTAGTGCTAGTTCTTGATTATTTTTTTTTTGACACATTCATTAAAATGGGTCTTTTTAGCCCCTTTTTAAAAAAAAAAAAAAAAAATCCATCTTAAAAACTGCAGAATATGCTTGTAGAAAAGGTCAGCGCTGGAGACTGTAGTATTTGGTGAAATACAGGACCAGCCAAGGGATAATGTGATTCCTCAGGCTCTTGAAAAGAGGCTTCTGTGCCAAGAATCTGAAGGCAAAGGAGACTCTGAGACCTTGTCTACTATCAAAGGTTTCTCAGAGCCTTGAGAAGCCAGATGAAAGCAGAAATTATTATTACTATTAGTGAGTCAAAAGTGTCAGTGAAAAGGTTGACAGTGGTTTTACCTAACACGTTTTGATTTTTAAAAAAAATAAGTTGAGAATAGCAGTTGTGGCCTAAATGATGCCTGAACTGTGTAGGATGGCATGGGTCCAAGCTCAGATCCGTGCTGGGGAACCATAACCTATTTGTCCTTTTCCCATCCAGGCGTATGCGATGATGCTCTCTCTCTCTGACAAGGACTCCCTTCATTCTGCATCCCACAATTCTCCCAATATGTGGCACACTATGGCAAGAGCTGCTGCAGAATCCGGCGCCATTCAGTCCATCAGTCACGTATGACATTGTGAAGTCTTACCAAGAATGGGACCAAGTCCAAACCAGTAGCATGGCTCTTTCATATATGACTGTTTAAAAGACTGCTGAGCAGAATGCCTTATAAATCTGCAGGGTCACTCATTTAAAGTCCGGTGACCTTAAACGGAATAATTTTAAAAAGAAAGAAACTATTTATTCTCAATATTTTGTTTTGCACAGCAAAGGCAGCTGCTGACTTCTGGAGGATCAATGCGACTTAACAAATATAAAAGTTTCTGTGGATTATGTAAACTGGCACCGGGAAAAAGTGTCTTCCAGTTCACCCGGCTTTGAGGGGCAGGGGCAAAAGGGTTAAGACTGCATTGATACACACATGGGCACTCCTTTAATGTAGGAACTGAATTGATTTTCTTTTTGTATAAGATAGTTTGACACAGGATTGGGAACAGTTGCTTTCATGTACAAATCTCTTCATTAAAGCTTTATGCATTTTAGCCCTTCAAAGAAAGAAAATAGTTCTATCAAATGCACACTATCCATCGTAAATGTAGAAAGAATTAACAGGGAATATTTTGTTCTCTCCGTGATTCTTTTGCCTTCTCAACTGCATTGTTAAAAAAAAGGAAAAAACAAGAAAAAAAAAAATGAACTCTGAGAAACAATACATAAGAGGCTTGTGTATATTGTAAACTATGAATGTTCACTACTCCAAGAAGCTAAATCATCCAGATAATTCTGTGAAAGCACTGCGTTCATCGACAGCACCACTAGTTCAAATCATTGTAAGGAGATTTTAATTTTCGACAATCATGTCACTATTTTGTTGTTTCCTTTCTCCCCTACCCTCTAATTTCTTCTTTGTGTTGTGTGTACCATGTATTTATTTGCTGGCAAACGATTGTTTGTTGATTTAAAATAGCACTGTTCCTGTAACAAACAGCACTGCTCCAGTCCCCCACTGCGTTACGATGTAAGGCACCCATGTACTTCAAAATGAGTGAGGTGAACTGATCTGTGTATATGGGAGTGCAAAACAGTGTTTGAAATTTTCTTACATTCCTCTTTTATTTTATTTTTGCCTTTTAATGAACTAAATAACTGATAGATGCAACTTAGGGTTGGTTTGTTGGTTTGTTTTCGTTTTTTTTTTTTGTAATACAGTAAATTGATTCGATTGTATAAACAGTTATGATTTCTTCATGAAAGCATGATTCTTCTGATTAAAAAACTGTACCCAATATTTTAAGCTGTTTGTCTGCGAACTTGTGTGATGTTATTATGTTCATGTTAATCCTATTTGTAAGATGAAGTGTTCCAAATTTATGTTTAAAAAAAAAATAAATAATGGAAGGTATTCAGTTATTTTGGGGGTTTTTTTTGGCCTTTAGTGAGGGACCAGATTTATTTTTCCTTTTGTTTATAATCTCATTTTGAAATAATCGGCAAGTTGAGGTACTTTCTTTAAATGCTTTGTACAATGTAACTGTTACGCATTTCAGTACATTACTATGAGAGGATCAACTTAAGAAAAAATAATAAAGGACTACAAAACTGAAGGGATCTTTTTTCTTTTTGTCTTGTTTTTGTCTGGGTCAGGGAAAATTGACGTAATTTGTCTGCAGTCTGGGAAACAAAGGCTGTGTCTGTTGGGTCATAAGGATAAGGGTAACCAGAGGATGGGGCATTGCAAAGCATCTTGGGCTCATTCACACCATTGGGGGTTTTTAGATCAGTCTTTTAAGTTTTAAAACTACCTTGGAAAAGAGAAATATATAACTCATTTTACAGGAAGGATTGGTGCACCTTCAAACACTGTTGTAGAGCCTTGAGCTTGGGCTGGTGACACAAAAACCTCCACCTGCTGTTCATGAGGATGACGTTGGGAAGCATCTTGCTAACAGCAAAACTTTGACTCACCAGAATGATGAAAGTCCATAGCTGAGAAGCTAAATGGGCCTCCAACTGCATGAAATGAGCCTCTAGAGTCTTCTTCTAACAGAAAATTTAGTTTGAGTCTTCTATTTGAAATTGGGTCCAAAGACCAGGTTCTTCTGGGCCTGCAGAGTGGTGGGAGGTGGGATATCCAGGAGGAGCCAGCACTGGCCCAGGTGATGAACATTTTACTGCACTTCCTATCAGCAGAGATGGAAGAGCTGAGACTGCTCCAAAGGAGACCCTGGGGAAGTCCCTGCCTGCTGCTGTGGGCCAGACTTGGTCTTTGCAGCTACTGCATGGAATTGTCCTTCAAGTTTAAGTGACTCAAAAGAGTGAATATGACACCCTGTGAAGTCTTTCTTTTTTTTTTTTTATTTCCAGACGCTAGGGAGCTGGTGTGAGCAGCAATGAAGGAGCACAGTGCCAGTGCTGGCTATCAGTAACCCAGGGCAGTTAGTAACAAACTGCATATTAAATCCAGCACTGTCCCTATGGGAAAGACACATTTAGGGAATATGATTTGCAGGAGGTTTGGTTAAATCTGGCTCTACTGAAAGGCAAAAGTACCTCCAAAGAGGGAAGCCTTGTCTCCAAGCCAAAGGCAAGGGGTGCTCCTCTCTCAGTCTGTTTCATTACATAAAGAATCATAGAATCATAGAGTGGTTAGGGTTGGAAAGTACCTTAAGATCATCTAGTTCCAGCTCCCCTGCCGTGAGCAGGGACATCTCACACTAAACCATGTCACCCAAGGCCTCGTCCAACCTTGTCTTGACCACTGCCAGGGATGGAGCATTCACAACCTCCCTGGGCAACCTATTCCAGTGCCTCACCACCCTAACAGGAATTTCCTCCTTATATCCAATCTAAACTTCCACTGTTTAAGTTTTAACCCATTACCCCTTGTCCTGTCACTACAGTCCCTAATGAGGAGTCCCTCTCCAGCATCCCTGTAGGCCCCCTTCAGATACTGGAAGGCTGCTATGAGGTCTCCACGCAGCCTTCTCTTCTCCAGGCTGAACAGCCCCAACTTTCTCAGCCTGTCTTCATATGGGAGGTGCTCCAGTCCCCTGATCATCCTCGTGGCCCTTCTCTGGACTTGTTCCAACAGTTCCATGTCCTTTTTATGTTGAGGACACCAAAACTGCACACAATACTCCAAGTGAGGTCTCACAAGAACAAAGTAGAAGGGCAGGACCACTTCCTTCGACCTGCTGGTCACGCTCCTTTTGATGCAGCCCAGGATACCGTTGGCTTTCTGGGCTGCAAGCGCACACTGCAGCTGCCTCATGTTCATTTTCTCATCAACCAACACCCCCAAGTCCTTCTCCTCAGGGCTGCTCTGAATCTCTTCTCTGCCCAACCTGTAGCTGTGCCTGGGATTGCTCTGACCCAGGTGTACAACCTTGCACTTGGCATGGTTAAACTTCATGAGGTTGGCATCAGCCCACCTCACAAGCATGTCAAGGTCCCTCTGGATGGCATTCGTTCCCTCCAGCATATCAACCGAACCACACGGCTTGGTGTCATTGGCAAACTTGCTGAGGGTGCACTCAATCCCACTGTCCATGTCAGCGACAAAAATGTTGAACAAGACCGGTCCCAACACCAATCTCCAAGGGACACCACTCATTACTGGTCTCCAGCTGGACATTGAGCCATTGACCACAACTCTTTGTGTGCAGCCATCCAGCCAGTTCTTTATCCACGGAGTGGTCCATCCATCAAATTGATGTCTCTCCAACTTAGAGACAAGGTTGTCGTGTGGGACAGTGTCAAACGCTTTACACAAGTCCAGGTAGATGACATCAACTGCTCTACCCCTGTCCATCAGTTCTGTAGCCCCATCATAGAAGGCCACCAAATTGGTCAGGCAGGATTTCCCCTTAGTGAAGCCCTGCTGGCTGTCACCAAGCACCTTGTTGATTTCATGTGCCTTAGCATGCCTTCCAGGAGAATCTGCTCCAAGATTTTTCCAGGCACGGAGGTGAGACTGACTGGTCTATAATTCCCCGGGTCATCCATTTTCCCCTTCTTGAAAATGGGGGTTATATTTCCCTTTTTCCAGTCATTGGGAACTTCACCTGACTGCCATGATTTCTCAAATATGATGGCAGCGGCTTCGCAACTTCATTTCCCAGCTCCTTCAGGACCTGCAGATGGATTTCATCAGGACCCATGGACTTGTGCACGTTCAGATTTTTAAGATGGTCTTGAACCAGATCCTCTCCTACAGTGGGTGCAAGGTCTTCATTCTCACAGTCCCTGCATCTGCCTTCCAAGACTTGGGTGGTTTGGTCAGAGCCTTTGCCAGTGAAGACTGAGGCAAAGAAGTCATTCAGAACCTCAGCCTTCTCCAAATCCTGTGTAGCCAGTTCTCCCGAGAGCTTCCAGACGGGGGCCTACATTCTCCCTAGTCTGTTTTTTATTTGCTATTTACCTGTAGAATCCCTTCCTGTTATCTTTAATACCTCTACCTAGGTTTAATTCTAACAGGGCCTTAGCTTTCCTAACCTGGTCCCTAGCTTCCCGTACAACATCCCTGTATTCTTCCCACGCCACCTGTCCTTGCTTCCACTTATTATAAGCCTCTTTTTTCAATTGAATTTTCCTCAGCAGCTCCTTATCCATCCAAGGAGGTCTCCTGGCCCTCCTGCTGCACTTCCTTCTGGTTGGGATGCAACACTCCTGAGCTTGCAGCAGGTGATCCTTGAATATTAACCAACAGTGTTGGGCCCCTCTGCCCTCTAGGGCTGTATCACATGTAACCTTCCGAAGCAGGTTCCTGAAGAGGCCAAAGTCTGCTCTCTTGAAGTCCAGGGCAGTGAGCTTGCTGCACGCTCTTCTCACTGTCCTGAGGATCTCAAATTCGAGCATCTCGTAATCACTGCATCCAAGGCTGCCCTGGAGCATCACATTTCCAACGAGCCCTTCCCTGCTGGTGAGCACGAGGTCAAGCATGGCACCTCTCCTTGTCGGCTCCTCTATTACTTGCAGAAGGAAGTTGTCTTCTACACAATTGAGGAACCTCCTGGACTGCTTGTGCCGGGCTGTACCGTCCTTCCAACAGATGTCAGGGTGGTTGAAGTGAAGACCTCTCATAGCTCACCAGATCCTGAAGTTATATTTCGGGATAACCTATATGTATCATTCTCGTCTTCAGCCCAGCTATGTAACCATCACGTACCAACAGGAGCAGTGACAGGTCTGAATCCAAACCCTGTGAGGGCAGCCATGGGCTTTGGTTTGCACTTACAGCTCCTGAGCCTCATGCACAATGCTGAGACCTACAGGCCAATGGTTTTCATGCAGGAAGCCTAAGTCACACTGTAAATAAAAAAAATAAGTAAGTAAAAAAAAAGCACCTGTGTGCACATTCTTATACTCACTTCACTGGCCCGAGCCAGTGGTCAGCTACATGCAGATAATTGCATAAGTAGGCTATTATTTTTAGTGCAGTTAAAGTCACCATGAAACTTGGTTTTAGGTTTCTGCCAAATAAAGAGAACAAATAGATTAATCAAGTCAAGTTTTGCCTGCAAATAACTTTCCAGATCATTTTCCCCTTTAATTTGATGCAATGACGGTTCTTATCAGCTTTACCCTCACCTGCCCCAGATGAAAGGGGTTTTGGGAGGTGGAGAAAGGGTGGGACACTTTTCCCTGGGTTTAATGTTCTGAGTTACAGTAGCACACTCCCATCGTATAACTGTCAGGAAAAGTACTCCTTGAGCTGAGCCCTCGGGTTAGTATAACCTGTTCATAACCAGGTCTGTTGACCATCAGGGAGTGGCTGCCACCAACTCATCAAACTTTCGGGCTGACATACCTTTTGAGAGCCTTGAGCTTTCTATTTTCGTGTCAGCATATCCTGCCTGACAGAACTTTCCATGGGGTGCAAAGAGCAGAGGGAGGCAAAACATATCACAAGGGGTCCTTTAACTCCATAGTAGGTACCTTACCATGGCCTTGATTTTCATTACCTTTTCCCACTGGCAGAGTTATTCACCCAGAGGAATAGCTAAAAAGCAATCCAGATTTGATTAGCCTAAAGAAACCAAGAAAACTGGACATTTTTTGTCTTAGTGTTATACCCACCCTGATGGACCACACAGATGCACTTGTCCAGATGCAAACAGATTGATATGTGAGGAACAATGTTTCTGGCTTTCTGCTACAGTGATTTTTCTGGGTTTTTTAGAAAAAAAAAAAAATCCAATACTTAAGAAAATACACTTCAGCTTATTTCAGCGTCATCCTACTGTTCACCCCACTGTAGTTGTTTTCCATAAGTCAGCAAATTATTCCCATGTGATACAGCAGCCTTACTAGACGAAGGAGGTGCACATTACTGCCTCAATTCCTATCTACAGAATCTAACAAAGCACCAGCATGACAAGATGATTAATCAATATTTCACCCTGGCCCAGATCCTCAATACCACAGTGGGTCTGAGCCGCTGTTCCCGTGTCAGCCCTGCTGTTTTTCTGCATTAATAGCCACATTTGCGGAGTATGGGAGAGGAAGTTATTATAAAAACATTTGTGAGGTTGCTTTCACTCAATGATTCAGTTTGGCCCATTGCTCCATGCATGTCTTGAACTGTAAAACTTTCTGTCAGGTCCCTCTTGCTCAGACATAAGGAGAATTGCTGCAACCTCCTGGATCGTTTTGCCACACTCTGCTGCTTTCCAGCTATATTAACTCTCATTTGTGGTTTTGCTGCTCAGTCATATAGTGGCATGGAAAAGCTAGCTTGTTTTAAAGATGCTTCCAGTAATGATTTAAACAAAACAAAGGCGTTCAGCACCAAACAAAGCCCTTTTCTCCATGTCAAAGACCACATACCATGCCAGGACTCCAGTTATAAGAAAAATGTATTCTGCAGCCTGGCCAAAACCATCCTCTTTCCCATCCCATTGAATGGCTGGGTAGGTTTGCAAATATACCTACTCTGCTGCTTCCAATATCCTGACTAATTCATCTTTTGTTTCTATGAAGAAAATAGTGCCAGCTTTAGGAAAGGCTCAACTTTACAACTGAGAGACACTTTAATGAAATCTGGGGAGAGGGTGAAGGGGAGAACATCAAATAAAAAAGAAAAAAAAGTTACTGTATTCCTTTTCCTTTATTTTTTCCCCTAGCTCAGATTCATCTGCTGCTAGAGAAAAACAATTTTCAGGAAAATTCACTGTTTTCCCAGAATTTAGATTTTAATCAGACTAACAAACATTTAAATAATCCCTGAAAAGAGGCCCCACTGCCACACAGTTATTCAGAAACTCACGGTACATCTTGTGAGACTGAATCCTTTTTCCCAAACCTACTGCCCAAATTTTGTTTTGGACTAGTTGTCCCCCTGGCTATGACTATAGACAAGACTGAACACAGATCCCTTTGCTCCTGATTGCTAGAAGCAGAGACTCCTTTTTTCTGATCTAGGAGCGTCTGTATTTTAATGGCAATTGAAGCTATTTATATCTACAAATTCATTCAGGGAAGTTTGGGGAACCTTTTATTATGATGGTGCTGTGGAAATACAAAAGTAGTCTCATGTAACGTGTTGGATAGGAGCTTTAGCAGTATCCGCTCTGGCTGTCTGAGAGGAGGGTCTGAAAGAAGGCACCTCCAAAAGGCACCCTCCTTTTTCCTGCTTTATTTTAATACTAATTCATTCCAGAAAGTCTAAAAAAATTTGATGAAATACTGTACTTCTAAGAAAACGTTTTGCCTGAAAGTCTTAATGCAGGCCTCCCAGCTTGGGAGGGTCTAGTGGGAGAAGAGGGTTAGTGGTCATTTTGATGCTTAAATTATCAGTAATTAAGAAGTTGATTTTCTAGGATTGAGGAAAATTTTAAACAGCTGCTTCTTTCAGGCCCTTACGCCCCATTTTCATTAGTATGTGTTAAAGCAATCTGGAAAATATATTTAGATCTATATTATGCTATGTCAAGACCTCAGCGTCTGTACCTTGGGGCAGATAAATGTGAGATAGCCAAGGGTAGATGTGCCAGCGCACACATGTGGAAGCATTCAATTTGTAATATGATTATAGCCCCAAAACAAAGCCTGCTTGATACCTGTGGCATATTTGTTTCGTGGTAAGTGCAGGAATATTCTCAAAAATCGTGTTATGTTTTGCATCACCAGCCAACTCAAACTAGAGAAGTAGTGCTTTAATTCCTGGAGAATCTCTTTCAACAGGCATATGTCAGGCCCAATTAAGGTCCAGGCAGCCTCACACTAATTAGATTGAGGTATGCAGCGGTGCAACATGGTCATTTAGCAAAGCAGCCCCTTTGTCCAGGTCAGCACGTGCCCTCATGCTGGCTGGTCTTTCTTCCTGAGGACAGCCGACAGAGAAACTCCTGCTAGAAAATCACCAGGAAAAAGTTATTAAGTGGAATGAGAGTTTCTGGTAGTGGTGGATAAGACACCTCAGGGTGCTCACCCAGCAGCTCACAGCATGGCCTCCTGCATTAAAGCTGCCATCAAGGGAGACAAAGGTAGTGAACTACATCCTTCTCCCATGTAACACAAGCCCAGCATCCTTCAATGGTGCACTCTTGTCTTGTCTGGAGGTCTTTCTCCACTTCCAAAATAAGCACTCCTCTTACATCTGAAGTGCTAATACACTAGAACAGAGGAAAAGAATGAAGGCATGAGCTGAGATGTGGAAATGAATTTAAGTGTTGAACCTCTCCTGAATTTTAGTGCGATTTGTGTGAAAATCCCAGAAATGACCAAATTCATCTGCAGTCTGAGAATGGCCAGGGATGTTTTATATCACCCTGCCTCTCCTGGTTCATGTTGTAAAGGAGGATAATCTTTGCCACCCTTGTACCAGTGTAAAGTCCCTGCACACTGACACATGCCTACCCTTTCTTAGGAGGGTACTCCCAGAGATGTGAAGTCCAGTCAGCTTCAATCACAACTCTTGTCATAAAAGTTTAGTTCAGAAAGATACACAGAACCCTCTGCTCTGTGTAACCATAAGTCACAAAACCCTTTGCAATCCACTGTAATGAAGTAAAGACCTTTATTACATTTAGACTTGATTCCCTGGTACTCTTTTTGGAAGCAGTTCTGCTGGTTTTATTACTTAAGAGCTATTAAACCTTAACCACTGCATGGAGCAACTAACTCCAGCTTTATACTTGTCCATAAAAACTTTGAATGGGAGATCGGGAACTACTTTTTGGACATAACATCCCATCAGCTGAGGAATGCCAGAATCAGGTCTGAATTTGTCCTTGTCCCATCTGAGTTTACAGACCAAGCTGAGAGATGCTGAAGGGCAGGATCATAACTATAACTGGATTTTATCAACGATTTTCTTTGCAGCTAGCATGGAAGGATAGAGAGTGGGAAGCCACAGTGACCTCTACTTTCCCCTTGTGCTTGTCATAAGCCAAGCTCTGCACTTGCCACCCTCTGTTAGTTTAAGAAGGAGCAAAGTTGAAAGAGAAGTCATTGTATTAAGAACTAAAAAAAAATAGGGGTAAATACCTTAAAAAAAAAAAAAAATCTTGAACCAGCCTAAATGTGGCGTGGTTCTGGGGGAGCAGCAGCATGCATGGGTAACCAGCAGGATGGCACAGCAGTGTTGGACCAGCTCAGTTACCCCTGAGAAAAAGAAACCCTCCGAAGCATGAGTGCAAAACCAAAACAACCTGACATGGTGTCATGGAGGTGACACTGGCCAAAAACTTCTATAAAGGAGCTCCCTATGTCACTCTTTACGTTGCCCAGATACTGGTGGTGTGTGTTATACAGAAGCTAGCTATAAGGCCCTCATTAGTTTTGCTTTTTTTTTATTATAGAGTTGAAAAATCTGGATTCCTCAGCTCACCACTAGTTCCAAAGCATAACTTCCTCCTCCTCTGCTCTGCCACTGAATTTTTAATATTTTCTCTTTGGAAAATATCAGGAGTCTCAGCAGGGTGTGGGCTTCTGCTCTAACACAGCTCTGCTGGGGGTGAATGAGGCTGGGGTGTCGAAGGGAAACGCTTTGCCCTTGGAAAATGCATTCTAGCTTCTCTCCCCACAGAAAAAAACTAAAACAAACAAACAAAAAAATAAACCCAAACAAACAAACAAACAAAAACCACAAAAAAGACATTTTTTTCCAAAACCTGAGGAACCAGCCTCATAAATTATCCATTTATAATGTTTGTTCGTTTCAGCTGAAACAATTATCCCAGTACATTTTCTTTTAAACTTCGTCTCCCAGTCCAAGTGGCCACCTACTTTGTTCTGTAAATTTCTCGTGCACTTTGAATCCTACAATGCGTAATCTCAGAAGGGTTATCAGTTATGTCATGCATTATACAGCCTCCAATCAGCGTAGTGGGAAACAACATTTTCATTTAATACCAGGAGAAACAGTGGAAGTCAGCGATTGATACCAACACAATGATGGGAAAAAGTGTCCAGAGGTGCTACTCACATAATCTCACTTTACAACATCTTGAAAATTCAATAGAAAGGACTTTGTTAACAATACCAGAATGACATACCACTGATTATTGTTCCTAAAGCTCTTAACAATAAGAAAGCTCTCTAAATATATCTCAACAAAAAACATATAACAGTTTGTTTCTTGTTTTTTTTTTTTCTTTGCAAAGCACATAGTATTAGTCAACAATTGTTGTGTGGTGTGAGCCCGCTAGGGCTGTTGACTGGTGATGTTCTGGGAAATGAGCTCTTGAAAGATCCTTTTTTCTTTTTTAAACATGCCTAACAATTGTATCTTAAAACAATCCTGGAAACATTAAATATCTGCAAACTGCAAGGACCCACCGTAACTTATTTTCATAAGACTGAAGAAAGAGCTAACCCTCGCATTTTATTCACTTGCCTCAAAATTCAGCCGTGACAAGTAATTTTCAGCTCAGAGCAGAAATGAGAACCTTTTTAAAGACCAACTGTTTCTTGTTAAGCCTCTGGTCTCTGCAGGGTTAGGTGAGTTCTCCAAATGACACTTTCCTGTTTAATCTCTCCCCAGCAGCCAGAGTCCCCAGCTTAACATGACTTTAAGAAAGTATTAAAACACAATTAAAGCGACCATTAAATATGCCATGACATTTCCCTCAGAAGGAACTTTGAAATAGGCATATTTACTGCTAAAGCCACACTTTAGAGTCTGAGCTATCAACCGTTTAGCAGTTGGTGTCTACTACAGAAGAGCCCTGAAAATAATTGCTCAGCACCCTCCAAGAGCAGCTCTCACCTTTAGGGCTGGTCTTGCTATCACCAAAACACACAAATGAAGCCACATATGGGAGCAAAATCCTTCACTTGCTTTGCAGAGTCAGGCCCAAAGTTATGTTGCATTACTGTGTTATTGTACAACACTTTTGGTGTGTATGGCGATCCAGAAACTCATTGGTGAAGATTAAATAATAATTTAAATTCTTTTATATTGTTTATATTTTAAAAGCAAACCTTATATTTCACGCAGATCTCCACTGCATTTGTAGCATTAAAAGGCCAATGAAAGATCCTTAAAAATCATTAACTGAAGTAAACATTGAATCACATTACAGAATCAACAACAGAAATTTTTGAATTAGATAAATGTGTCGTGCTTGAGGATATCGTGAAATATCCACTGGATTTTCTGTTATTGCATGCTCTTAATCTCTCTGTTTATTATTGAAGTGGTTAATAATCAATTCTTAAAACAGATCCAGAAAGTGTCTTTAGCAGCCTGACTGTAAGCCCACACTGTCAAAATATATTTTCCACCAACCTTTTGCAATCCTAGCTTGATTTCATTTTAAACACTTTTCCGAATGATTATTTTTGTTCTCTGAACTTAGACATCAGTTGTATAGATTCAGTTAAGATTTGTTTGTGGTCAATATAAACAGCATTTACTGGTGCAAGATACATCAGAAGGAAGAATTCTAACTTCTGAAAAGATTTTAGGATGATCAAATGAATGGAGCAAGAAAACATTGGAAAATCTGACTTGGGTGCTGGCCACTTGGTACTGCTTTCCAGTGGCACCACCACAAGGTGTTTGTTATTGTCTATCAATAAGCTTGAATTTATTTAGAGAAATAGACCCATTATGTACTTTACTTTTCCTTTCCCCATAAAATTCTATGGGAGTCCTTCAAAGCACTTTCTGGTACACTTTGTGGCACCTGGTATTGAACCAAGCATTTGATCTCCGCCAGCTGAATTGTTTACATAAACTTTTATATTAAATATTAAATATTAAGTATCTATTATTAAGCATCTATTAAGTATTAAGCAAGATCTTATTTTCTTACCCTTTCTCTAGTATTTAAGTACAGACTTAATTAGTAGTATTACTCCACATGGCAACCTGAATGAAGCATCAGCTAAATTAGGGGCTGCACCTCCCAAAGGCAGGACTGGAAATACTCCTGGACTTGACATGGTTTCAAATACGGCTTTATTCATTTTCCTGCTTTTCACTTCTCCCTGATTTTATATACTTACAATATTCATATAACAGTATTGTATATACATATTAATTATATATAAGTATTGCATATAATTGCGTATATACTCATGCAATTTGGGTATAACATTTACTGCTCACCAAAGGGATGGCAGCAACCACAGTGGCCATGATTAACCCTGGGAATAAGGAGATGACTTTAATTTACCCCTGACTGAAAGGTGTGGGAGTCCATGCACCTGTGTCCAAGCTGGGTGTCTGCCTCCTGCACTGGGTTCAGTGCAGGCCAGTGCAGAGCAGAGCTTGTGGTTGTTATTGCTTGGTTTTCAAGTCAAGAAATAGGAAACAGCTTGAATGGCTGGAGCCAGAGTGTCTCTGCAAGGGGCAGCCAAACATGAAAAGCACACAAGGCTGTATTGGTGTTTAATTACTTTGTTGTTTTCTAAAAAACATTTATTTTTTTATCCCTGTTGAAAAGCTCCAATTTGACAGTACCAGGGAGTGGGGCTGGTGTTGCCAGAAGCTCCTAACTGAGAGCAAGGTGCCTTTGAGGATGTGAGGCAAAGCACAGAATTCCCTTTACACACCCTTCAGCCTTAGGCACCTTTTTCTTCTTCCTCTCAACAAAGAACTTTCCCAAACCCAGACCTAGGAGCAAAAAGTCTCTTTCCCAAGGGATGGAGCCCTGATTCAGAGACACGCCACAGCTGAAAGCAAAGAGCCAAAACACTTTTGCTGGGGGTATTTATTGTGCCATGCAAGACATCACTTGTGCCCCTGCCAGCCAGAGTGGACACCAACCCCAACCTTGCTGCAGAACAGCTGGGGCATGTTCTAGGGGTGTGCAAGTCACCAGCAGCTCTGGCAGCAGCAGTGGGATGGTATCAGAGCCTTGGCAATCACAGCTTTCAGTGGGGCACACTGCCTCTGACCTGTGCCCGTGCTGCAGCCTGAGAGAAGCTCTTACATGCCTGTGAAAATATGTACCCCAGTGACCACACAAGTAAACTTGTGCCTCATGAACTACATGATTCATATGTGATCTGAGTTTTTTTTAATGTTATCTGGCATGTTTGAAAGCACTGTCTAGGAACATAAACTTCTATGTAAATTATTTTTCCATTATGTATTATATTTATGGGTTTTTTTTTTACAGCTCACCCTAAACCTTACAGTAAATCTGGCATAAACTCTTTGAAAATAAAGGTAAAACCTGAACTGAGGCGTTAGTGTCTGCTGGGAGTGATACAGTTCTTCATGGGAGCATCAGAAATGTGTCCTGGGGTGGATGGTGGTGGGTGATGGGACAGGCCATCCCTGCCTCCCCACAGACCGCTTTCCCATGCCTGCTTGTACACACAACGTTTTTTGTCTGTATCAACGTATCTAACGTGAGAAATAAAGTGTGGAAAACTTATTTCAGCTGCATTTCATGGGCAGGCTCTTTGATCAGCCAAAGCCTGAGTATTATTCAGCACACAGGAAAATGGACAACTTAGGTAAAGAGCTAGCCGCTGCTAAACAGCTGTCGACATTGCCAGCAGTCATTAGGCAGCCTTTGGCTTTGAACAAGAATATCATAAGCCAGGGCAGAAATTCCCCCTTTCCCTGCACTGGGGCAGTATTCCACAGCTACCGGCCCAACTCACTAACCCATGGCTAAATCTCGCAGCAACTTGTGGCTCAAAACAAGTAGCGAGGGTTTAGTTCACCCTGACTTGCATTCCTGACTCCAATTTTGTTTAAAGAGTTTAAGGCAAGGAGGGAATCCTGCGAAGGGTTTCTCTCAACGTTGTCAGTGATTTATTTTCCTTCCCAGAGCGGCTCAAAGCCCTCCCAGCCTAATTGCCGGGTGCTCTCTTGTGGCTGCTCGGGGAAGTGCTCAAGGTCCCCCCAGCTCAGACCAGACTTTCTTCAAAACAAATTAAAAGAAAGGGGCCTGTCGCCAACTGGAATTAACTCTTTCTGACTGTAAAGTCCCCAGTAAGAAGAGTCCTTACAGCCCAGTACGAAAGGGCTGGGCTCTACTGCAGCTACTTGCTGGACTTGTGTTTGGTAGCCGGGAGCAAATTCAGATTTTTTACCCAATTATTCCCTGCTGGAGGAGCAGGGAGATAAAGCAGGTCCTGTTTGGCAGAGGTACCCGTGATGACCTCCTTGTGCTGGCAGCAAGTCCCTGCATTATCTGGTAGTTGCTACAGCAATTCTGAAGTTCTGATTTACCCTTTTTTTTTTAATATACATTAATATGTGGAGCATAATACATGAGCCAGACATAAGCAGTGCAGAAAGGCTGTCTTGATTCATTGCACTCATATGATTTTGGCTGCAGTAAATTCACTCTCCTGCTACAGCATGCAATTTGAGGGTTTATTGAATACTGGCACAAATAGAGGGGAATCATCAAAGTCTAGATAATTGCAGGGCTTTTTTTTGCTTCCGCTGTCATTGCTTTACCAGCTATTGTAACACTCCCTGGGAAAGCATGGCCAAATACCTCTCATAAGAAATAAAATACTAAACAAGTAAATTTTATTCCCCTTTCTATTTCTTTTCCTTGTGGTGGGACTTACTCTTACGTGTGAGTCTTTACAGTCTGCAGGAAGTTTTTGCTTTCTTCTCCTATTTCATTATTCCCCCCCCCCCCTTTTTTTTTTGTTATCACCCAAAATCTTGGCCCCTTTCTGTTAGAGGTGGAAACCTAGCACCTCTTCAGCACAAGGAGTTTGGCCTGTGAAATTCCTGGAGAAGCTTTCTGTTCACCCCAGGGAGCACCAGGCCGACTGCTGAGAGAGCGCCTTCCCTCCTTAGCCTTCCCCTGCCATTTGTCTTCCCTGCTATCCCCACGTTTCAGTTCCCCTAAACATCACCCAGAGATCATTGGCCATTTCAGAAAAGACCACTGCTCCATCGCAGTCGAAATCTGAGCTTGCACATATGGTTGAAGTTAAGCTAAGGTCTTCTTCCCAGAAATGCTTTGTGAAGTTCTTCTCCAGGCAAGTCTTTTCCAGTAAGATAGTGTCTCCTGCCTGCTATTTTGCTTAGTCTCGCTTTCTTTTATCTTCCTTGTCGAACTTAAATGTCGCCATTCACTGCTAGCAGATGTGGTTTGGGATTCCTACATTCTTTTATGCCTTTATTTCAGTGCTTTCATCACAGCTTCTCTTTCAGCTAGGTGAATCAAAGGCCTTTCCATAGTCCAGTCAATGCAAGCTACACATGATGGCTTGTTTTATTTGGCAATCTTCTCCAGTATGTGATTCATTGTCTGCAGGTGATTCATAGTTAGGAAATTACTTCTGAACCCTGCCAGTGCTTGTGGTTGATTAAAGTTCAGAAGTCCCTGTAGTCTGTTCACCAGCGCTTTTTTGTCAACTCAAATATTTTTGTGCAGTAAAGAACAGTAAAAAGTGGATGTGCTATTGACATGAGCAATTTACTTGAATGTTTGCATCTTTAGAAAGTTCTACCGAAATCTCTAGAACTGGCATGAAACTGTTCCACAATGTCTGACTAAATGAATCACGTTTCACAAATAAATATCTGTCAAATTGTTCAATTACTCGAGATCCAGTCATTAAGCAATAAAATAAAGCAGTAAATAGGAGACATCTGCTGCAAAGTGCTACAGAAACATAAGCATCTTTCTCAAGTTACCTTCTTTGCATTTCAGTATAATGATTCACCAAAAATGTCTTACCCAAGGCAATCAAACATCAGAAAATTGTCCCCGCAAAACAATACTGGCATACCATGGTACCTTACCCAAAGCAAATACAGCTTAACATCTTGGCGGAGGCTACCTAGGAACAAAGAGGAGAAGACTGATCAGTTGATGTGCTGCAGCATATTATTAGGTAAGATCAGATGGTTCAGGATACCAAACCTTGAAAGAAAAATAGAATTGGAGGTCATTGCTTCTGATCTTGAATTAATTTTTTGTAAAGATGTAAATGCTGCCCTTCCTTTGAAAGGTATTTCCCATAATGGGCGAGAGAGAACACAATTTTTTCTTTACATCAGAGATACTTTACATCAGAGGTGCTTGTGGGAATAACATTAAAACCCAAAGCATGGATAGTTAAGAGGTTTAAACACCGAGTCTTTCAAGACCGCCCGGTCAAATCCACTGCAGCAGTAACTGAGTGCCAAAGGTTGGTAACTTCCAGGTAGCTGCTGTCAGACCGAAGAGGGGATAACAGCTCATGTTGTTCAGGCACACCTCCACATCAGGACTGCCACTTTCCCCTGAAGGAGGAGGAACTTCCTGGCAACAGCAGCATACAGCATTGACCCATAAAATGATATTTCCAAGAATACAAATTAATTTAAATACCTTTTGGAAAGGCAGATAACAGCAGATGTAAAGAGCTGTAGACTCTTCCCTTCCCTTCAGGCAGCTCAAGCTCATTGCTTCATCTAGAGTATCAGTTTGCAGAGCAGTGCTTGATCCACATTTCTTTGGAAAAAAAAAAATAAATTAAAACTTATCTTGATTGTTATAGAATTTCCTGTGAAAGATACATTTTTCCTGCCAAAAGATTCCTACAATTCTCAAGTAGCACTTCAGAAACAGTAAAGCTGGAATGACACTTGCATATTTTACTGGTAATGGAGCATAGAAAAAACAGAAATGGAAATAATACCCAAATATCTAAAGCTGTATTATCACAGAAGTATCAGATTCCTTCAGACCTTTCTCTGCATAACTTTTCAGCACCAGCAGCCCTACCTAATGTTTGACTCACAGATTATCTTTAAAACTGGAATTGCACATATTAAACCCATACTGTATGAAGGTTTCTGTGTATAACTTGAAATTCTTTTCTAAACAGAAACCCTGCAACTTCACAGTGCTTCAGGTTGCAACAATTTCTCTGTACATATTTCCACTTACAATTGGTGGTTTTTGCCACAAGTGAGGTTTCAGATATCTATTTAGTGATTTTAGTTAATTTCTGCAGCTCTCACAAACTTGAGAAGCTCTAGCAAGTGCAATGTGTGTTTTAAACCTCCTCCCAAAATGCTTGTTTAAACAAATATTTTTGCCGCGTTCAATTTCCCCCAGGCAAATTTACTTGGATATGAAGTGGTTAAAAAAATCTCCCCCAGGATTTGACTGACTATAATTGGCAGCAATTTAGTAAGAACACTGGGACATCATGAAGTGCACTTCAAAACAAACAAACAAACAAACAAACAAACAGACAAACAAAAATCTGTAAAACAGGAGATCAAGACCTCAGTTTTTCATCTCATCCAAGAAATTGCATCCAGTACAATTTAAATAAAGATGTTCTACAACTAGGAGCTGAACGCCTGTAGCCACCCTTTAAACCTGTCTCAGAAGACACAGAAATGCTCCCACTAAGGTGATCTTTTCCAAAAGCCATCAGCTCCTCCCTGCCAGCTGCAATGTGTGTTTGCAAGCATCACTGGCTCAGCAAAACTCCAGGTTAGATTTGCCCACTGGGATCAGCCTACAGCCCTCCTCTTTTATAAAAAACTACAAATAATGACAATGGCTTTGGCATTTTATTTGTACCCAGTTCTCAGCTTTGAGTTCCTGCCTCATTTAGACAAAGATATTTGGCTTGGTCACTCTTCCTCTTTCACAGCTTAGATATTGGTGCACTTAGCCTTTATGCAAACATGTGCTTTTCATTTTAAGCTATGCAAAACCTATGTCATGACCCTCAGGAAAAAATATCCCTCTGCAAATTCCAGGATAAAAAGGGTGGTAGTTGATTCAAATTGGTGTCCACTCTTCCATGGCAAGTGTGTGCACATCTAGCTGATAAATGCATTTACTTCCAGTGTCTCTGTACGGTTCAGGTGTCAAGAGAAGCACAAAATCCACCAAAGTGGCAAAAGGACTTCAATGAAGAGCCATGCCTCTGGCTGATCTTTCTAATTAACCAGCTAAGGTCCAAAACAACAAATGTGTCTTTAAAGTAAGTTTTGGTGTGTCTCTCATTAAGGTTCCATGGGATATAGCCCTAGAGGGCAGGGGTGGCCAAGACTCTTGGTTGATATTCAAGGATCAGCTGCTACAAGCTCAGGAGTGTTGCATCCCAACCAGAAGGAAGTGCAGCAGGAGGGCCAGGAGACCTCTTTGGATGGATAAGGAGCTGCTGAGAAAACTCAGAATTAAAAATAAGCTTATAAAAAGTGGAAGCAAGGACATTCAGCCTGGGAAGAATACATGGATGTTGTCTGGGAAGCTAGGGACCAGGTCAAGAAAGCTAAGGCCCAGTTAGAATTAAATCTGACTAGGGATGTTAAGGATAACAGGAAGGGATCCTACAGGTACATTGAGAATAAAAGACAGACTAGGGATAATGTAGGCCCTCTCTGGAAGCTATGGGGAGAACTGGGCTACACAGGATTTGGAGAAGGCTGAGGTTCTGAATGACTTCTTTGCCTCGGTCTTCACTGGCAAAGGCTCTCACCACACTACCCAACTCTTGGAAGGCAGACGCAGGGACTGTGAGAATGAAGACCTTGCGCCCACTGTAGGAGAGGATCTGGTTCGAGACCATCTTAAGAACCTGAACGTGCACAAGTCCATGGGACCTGATGAAATCCATCTGCGGGTCTTGAAGGTTTAAACTTAAACAGGGCAAGTTCAGGTTAAATATAAGGAAGAAGTTTTTTACTATGAGGGTGGTGAGGCACTGGAACAGATTGCCCAAAGAAGTGGTAAGTTCTCCATTCCTGGGAATGTTAAAGCCAGGTAGCTGTCGTGGGTGACAGGATCTAGTGTGAGCTGTCCCCATGGCAAGGGGGTTGGAAGTAGATGATCTTAAGGACCTTTCCAACCCAAACCATTCTATGATACTAAAAGTAGGATGCAAAAGACAAAGTGCACACACTGATATAAACTAGTGTGGTTTTTACCTTTTTTCTGAAAAAAAAAAAACAAAACCAAACCCCGGTGTTGTTATAAAATTCCAGTGTTCCTAGTTATGATATAGGGACTAATCACACATGGGGGAGAGACTGGAGGTAAAATTATGACTTTCTGAAATAAAACCCCAGGATTGTATGTCACACTCAATTACACAGAAGGAAAAGCAAGTGGAACTGCACATGCAAACACCACAAGAGCTGATGTCCAGACGCACCCTGGCTGCCCAGTCATCAGGAGATGGTAGGGAGGTAAACAGCATCAGGAGTTGCCCTGTCTCACTGGCACATTCTGGGGACATATAGAATAAATTAAAACCAAACAGTGAGCACAAAGCACTAACGTGGTGAGAACCCTTCTTGAAAGCCTGGAGAGACTCCTTGGAAACAACAACTCTTCAGAAGCATTTACAAATGCTGCCCCATCTGTAAACACATGAAACATCCTTAATGTAAACAGTGTCCTCCGCTCTGAAAGTGTGAGAAGAAATGAACAGGAAGCAAGGCAGCAGAAGGAGAAATAAATCAATGACGGAGTTTTATGAAACAAGACATCTTGGTCCTTACACATATACTCACACACCAAAATCGCTTATTAACTCCACATGGATCAAGCAAACTCTTTGGAAAAGAAAGCCTGAAGAGATGAAGAACATGAAAGGAGCATCTAGAAACAGATGGGACATAACGTTTTCAATAAACTCGAACATAGATGGGAATCTCACATAGCAGCAGCTAAACTACCTCGTGCTGTGAGCCCATCAAATTTCACAAGCTTAACAACATTGGACTGAATCTATACATGTGGATGAGAATATGCAGAGGATAAATCTAGCATGTTATTTGAAGCTGATGAGCTGTGTGGTTCAGCAGTAGAGACGCTCCCTCCAGGTTAATATAAGATACCCATGTAGCACATCGTTAGAAGCGGCAGCTTCTCAATGTGATTTGAAAGCAGAGGCACAATCATTTGCCAGTGTATCTTGTCTAGTCTATGGCTAATTAACTGATCTTGCAATTCCCTTTCCTGTTCTCTAAACTGTGACTGTGTCAGACTGGGTCAGAAATTCTTGCTCTAAGCCTCACTTTTAAATCTTTTTTTTTTTTTTTTTCTTTTTTTAATCCCCAGTGTCTGGTAGTATTCTGTGGTAATTATTTGTGTTATGGGAAGGTTGACAAGTCCAAAAATAAGATGAGAAACAGTATGCTCTCCTCTATACAATATAGTGCAATTCATCTTACCCTGAAAATTTTACCGTCAAAATAGGCAGAAATAACCAGTGATTCAAACACAAGTAATTAGCAATACAGAAAATAACCCCTCAGTTCCTTGACACAGGAACTGTCTGATGTTCACATACTGTCCTCTCCGTGCTGCACATCCATCCTAGGCCTTCTAACACCTCATAATGACCACTGAAGGTTGTTTTTTGATCAAGAGCTGCTCTGGTACTGATGAATACAAGTATTTCCTGTGATGATAGAGAAGAAAAGCAATCTTGACTGCAGACAGAAAATGCCCCCAGGTGCAATCAGATTTTTGTTAAAAAAGGTTTGTGTATCTTCAGATCTGACGAGACACTAATAGGCACCAATTAAACCTGACAGGACAGATAATAAAAATCTATAGCTATCTCTAATATGTAACAGAGCCTACAACTTAATTACCTTAATCACATTTATCTTTACTGTGAGGCTGGCAGTTCATGACCAATCATTACACCAACCTCCATCAAGTGTTTGACAAAAAGCACCTTTGAGGGAAACTTGTGCTTTACAAGAACGCTCTATTAGGCTGCAGATTAAGAAAGGAAATCAGTACCTAGGTCAAATAATTTTGGTACTATTTACATTGGAAAGAGGCTCCCTGATTTATATCTCTATAAATATTATCTCCTCACGAAGTGCCAGCTGCCAATGCTGGCCAAGCTAGACTGTGTAGGATGTAAATCAGGACAGGGCATGGTGCATCCTCTATGTCTCAGGTTGATGAGTCCACTTCAAGAGCAGGTCCCTATGGGACAGCACCATGTAATGAGGAACCTTCCCTGGTGATGTGAGTGGAGGTGTAGGCTGTGACACAAGATGCACTCCAGAAAATTTAAGGCAGAATAAATAAAACAGAAATGAGCATCACAGGCACAGAAGGTAGGTCAAATTTGTATCCACACACATATATAATGTTTCTCCCATTTGGATAAATATGGATTAAGGGGTATCCCAGTAATTTGTAAGCACTCCTTTAAGAGGGATCAACAGCCACCTGCCTGACTTGAGGCAGGATTTATTCAGAGGACAGCAAATGCACCTCACCCTTCCCCCCACATCCATAAAAATGAGGCTGTGCTCTGGAAGGTGGATTTTTTCCTGACTATTTCAGACATTATCAGCCTTTAACACGAAGTCTTGCAAATGACTCACAGACCAGGTTGGTCCTGCCTTTTCATCTTTTTCTGTATTTTGAGGTCAGTCCTAATGGATGAATGAGCAATGAGCATGGTGCTGGGCATCCCCTTCCTGCTCCGAAAGCTCTTCAAGACCCACTTTATCACTTCACACTGTTCTGGGGCACAAGGTGGTGTGAGTGATTCCATCATGGGTTTTTGCCATGATTTTGTGTAGTCTTGGCCCATTCAGAAAGGAAAAGGTGATGTCAAGGCAGAGTCCATGTTCAGATCAGAGCTGAGCTGCTGCCGTGGGGGATTGGAAGCAGAGATGGCACTTGGGTCACCAAGCCACCTCCAAGGATTTTATTTGTGAAGTGCCGTTGCTAAATCAGCAGAGGCTCTGCAATGCGCAGCCATTTGCAGGAAGCATTTGGGAGAAAGACCATTAATTTTGTTCTATGTTTCTGAAAAATGCCTGTTCAATTTAAACTCAAGGATATCTTTAACAAAAGATGGCACAGCAGGAATATTTCAGAGAGGAAATCTGGACCACTCCATAAGACATTGTTCTCCTAGTCCAAGTGTTAGAAGGATTTATGGCAAGATTATGACTTCAATTATTGCTACCACAACTGCTAGTTCTACCCAGTCATTAAATTCTGGGTTTTGGAACAGCTAAGAGCCTTTCATAGTAAATAATTATAAGTACCCTTATTTTACTATTGGAGAAACAGGGACAGAGAGCACAGACTTTAGATCTTCCTGACATCCCGGTCTGTGAAATGTCCATACTAGAAAATTGCGATGCTTAGGAAAAAAAACCCAAAGATACAGGATCTAAGAAAACTTCAACTGTTTTATAGAAACATTTACACACATCAAAACATTTCATCCCAGGCCACTGCAGGTAGCTGCTAATTAAAATCTGGTGTGCTGCGGCTACTGTCTTTAAAACTCTGGCCAGCATATGTTTTATTTCTCTTCATTATATTTCTTTTTTAGTTTCTAAGCTTGTCTGATGATATTTTCAAAATTCAGCTTTATGTTTAAAGACTGAGTTTAATAAGCTTGTACGATATATAAAGAGATTATAATTTATTATTTAGAAAGTTTCCTGACAAGATGTCTACAAGAAACATGACCCAAACCACACTGCCTTGTAATAATACCTCTTAAAAATTCCTGACCTCCCACTAAACACTCCTGCAGACTTCCCTGCTTCAGTCCTCACTGAATATCTTATATATGTTCCCTATAACATTACACAGGAGGAAATGAAACAGGAAAGTCATCAGCTCAGACAGACAAACGATAGTAATTATCCAGCACAATGTTATTTTCTTCCCTTTTCTTAAAAATTAGCCACCAAGAACATGGTGCCCTGAAAAAGGGGAGATGGCACAGGCTGTTCCTGTGCATATAGGAGTGCAGTACCTCAGCGATACCCTAAACTAAAGATTATGTCTCCTTTCCCAATGGTTTCCATGTACCCAATGCCCTCTCCTTACCCATGTGTAATGACTGCCTCCCTTCCCTGCATTATACTGCCTCGAGGGAGTTTATCTGTGGTATGAATCACAATAACTACTCAGCCTTGTCTTCAGGTCTGACTGCAAATCCTTGCTGGGCTGTGGGCCATGACTACCTTTCTGGCATTACTGCTGCCCCTGCGTCCCTGCAGCTGCTGGTGACAATCTGTTGGGCAAGGGGTCGGAACTGCATTGACACAGTGATTTGCCAGTTTGCGAGTTGTATCAGCATGGACCTCATATTTCCTAAAAAGTACATACTTTTCTAGCTGGAGAAGATTTCTTTTTTATTATTATTATTGTTTGGTGGTTTTGGTCCTTGTCATAGGGGTTTGTAACTTTAGGAGCATTACTATAAGAGAGCTTTTGTGTCAGCTCAGCCCACAGCATGCCAGGAGCAATCACTAATAGGTAAAACTACTCTGGGATTTTAAAGCTTTTAACAAGGCCCTGTCTAGACTTGTATTTAGTAGCAATACAATTAAATCATATTGCAAAAAGAAAAAAACCCAGAGACTAAATTATTATAATTACCCTTTGAAGGCACTTCTTCCCTGTAGAGGTCAGATCTTGATCTGATTTAGATCGGTACACATCAGGTGTTACTCCAGTGACGTAGCAGCAATATAAGGTTAAAGGGGTCATGGGTCAGTCTGTGAGACTAGCTAAAGCCTGGTCTATAGTACAGCTATATTTGCAATAAATTTGGTTGCTTTTTTTTTTCCTTTCTACAAACTTTGCCACAGGAGTCCCACAGCATGGGGTAGTGACTCGGGACCTCATGTGACACACCCAAGATACAGACATCAGTCATAAACCTTCCTGGGATGCATGGATGCATTTTCCCTGCCTGCTCCCCATGGCCATCTCCTTGCCTTTGTGTGTCACCACTCTACCCTGCAAACCCACGTTGTGGAGTGAAGGCCACTGACAGCTTTGCTGAAGGCAAATGCCAATAGGCTTCCACCAGTTACTGAGAAGAGGCATTTGCAGCCATTCAACATGGCACTGACCTAGGGAGTATTTTACCTCTTAAATGGGCTCATGATCCCCAGCACAGAGTGGGAGAGGGCTGGTGCTTATGTATTTCTCTCATATTGTCCCGGTTATATTTTTCCAGTTATGCTGGGGTGAATGGCTCACTGCTGTTACTTTCCTCCTTGGGCTTTTGCAGCCCTCTACATCAGATGCATTTCCAATGCCTGATATTCTTTCTGTAGATAATTAAACCTTCATTTGTTGCTTCCTTGCAACTCCAGATTTTAAAACTATACATTTTTTTTTCTGTTAGGTTAGGATTGCTTCCAACTTCCAATCCCCAATTTAGATTACATGCTCAGAAACTAACTCCAAACATTTATGCGTTTGAAGGTCACAGTGCTATTGATTGATTTCCAGTTATAATGTATGTTGTCCTAACATGAGTTAAAAACATTCTGGGCTAAATCCAAAAATGCTGGGATCAAAGCATCTGGACTTGTTGCTTTCATGTTTGGCACATAAAGGGGCTGGCAGTCACCAATGTGGTCTTGGCTGGGCTATAGTTGTTTTCATTCTCTGATGTGAAACAGTTGGGAATCACAGACCCTCCAACAGTTATAGTGGACTAAATAAAAATTGGCTTAATAACCTGCCAAGCATTTGAAAGTGCCAGTCTCCAGAGTTTTTCACAACTTATTGGCTATGGCATGTTTTCCTTTTCATTTCTCTTGCTTTTTTTTTAAGAAAGAATTTTCTATAAAATGGACTTTTTCAGTTCACTACTTGAAGTAGGTGAACTCTTCATCTCATCAGACTCAATTTATCATCTTTGATCTGACTTCACTCATTCCTTTGGCTGTTCCATCTGAGTTTTAATTTTTGAAAAAAAACCGAACAACAACCCACAAAAAAACAACCCAAAACAAAACAAAAAACCCAACCCCAAAACATTTTCCCTATCTAACTTACCAGATAAGGAAATAAACAAGGACCGATTTCTTGGCTAGCCCGCCTTAAAGATATCCCAGCACTGTATCTGCATGTCAGCTTTTCACTTTCAAATTCACTTTAAATAGATTATTCGTAAAGTTTTTTTATTAGTCTCCCTAAAATTCTTCTATTTATATTTGCTGTTTATAAAATAGTATCCAGAGGCCATTGTGCAATGCGCTGCACATAGTCAAAAGCCATCAAGCTCTCGAGACAAACAATGGAAATACTTTACAGATGGGAGCTGTTTTACAGATGGCGTACGGGGGCAGGAGAGACACAAAGGTTGGAGAGAGGAAGAAATATGGACGTTGGCCATGGTTGCGAAAGAAGCCAGTGGCAGAGCCAGGCACTTAACCCATGTTCCCGTCCAATTGCTTCCCTATTAATTTTCCTCTCTCATCCTTTTAGAAGACACATTGTAATTTTTACCCCCTTCTCTCATGTTCCTAAAAAAATAAAGTGCTGGAGATTGAAAAATTTAATTCTCCATGCACGTCACACATTTTTCAGACACTTGGCTAATTTCAAGGGACTTTGCAATGGCTTTCAAAGTGATGCTTTGGAGCAGACAGGGGGGCTGCCCCTGGTGAGGGCACCCTGGGGCGGTACCAGGAAGGTCACTGCCTCCAAAGTAAGAGAACTGCTCCTGTTATTTCCAGCCAGGCAATGGCATCTCGTTGCACATTAGGCTGAGGTTTACGCTCAGACAACTTTTAGTGTAGTCTATCGGTCAAAGAGAGCGATGCCGCTCCTCTCACTTCCCACTCTTGACAGCTAATCCACAGAAAAAGTGAATTTATTGTGGCCCTATCAGTGGTTCAGCATTGCACTAGACCTTGGAGTTCAAGACTGATGCCATAAATGTTCTTTGCCCATCCCTGCGAGGCTTGAGCAAATACCTCCCAAGGGACCATGTGCTGCAAAACCCTTTTCAGCTGCCCTAGTTGAGCCAAGATTCCTTGAATTCATGCAACTGATATCACAGGGGGAAATAAGAGAAAAAGGACTGCATGGTCCTTAACCTCTGAATGAGGAGCAAGGTCTTCTCTGATTTTTAAGCAGCAGATTTTCAGCATCTCCATGAACCTTGCAATCAGTTCTGAGATGGTGAGGCTTGGCCTAAAGAGAGACTAAAACCAGCTAAAGCTAATGTTTTAGAGACAGTCAGGACATGAGGAATGAAGTGTTTAAGTAAAGAAATTATTTCAGTTCTGTCACCTTTGGCAGGCCTAAGTATCTCTTTAGGACTCGTAATAATGAAAAAATGAATCTGCCGCTAAAAAAAGCAACACTCAGCACAAAAAATGTATTTACCTGTTACCAGCAATTTCACCGTTGAATTTGTAGTCTAGAGACATCTAAATGTAAGATTACTTTATACTAAAATGAATATAAATTTGGCCTGCTAAAGGATTTTGAGGACTTTTTTTGTATTCAGGTGAAACATTATCAGTTGGTGCTGTGTGTGGCTGCATTTATACAGTTTGCTTTTCATGTTGCCATTAGAAAAACCAATGCACATTCTTTCCATGTAAAATAATTTTGTAAAATAGCTTAGTCCAACAGTTACACCTAGTCTGAGTATCAAAGATTTTCTTTTATTTTTAATGTTTTGATTAAAAGTGAGTAAATGAGCATATGTGCAATTATATTTTGGGTGCAATAGCTTCAGCCGCCACATTTTGGCATTTTATTTTATTAGCTAAAAGCTCACATATGGTTTCCATGTTTCCAATCTGGCTTTAAGGATGCAATGGCTGAATTAAGCAATGTTTCTCCTCACTCCAATTCCCTTAGATACACTTAAAAAGTCCATTCAGATTATAAAAAAAGTAAATTAAGGTTTATAATATTCAGAAGGTGGCCCATGGTAGTGACTAATACAGTGCTATCTTGTAAGTACCCTTGCACCCTGCAGAAACTGTTAAAAGCCATGTTTCATAGTTTAAAATATTAAATCATTTCTATGATCCTGTGGGGCACAGTCATGCCTGAATGCCAACATATTTCTTTTACTAACAACAATTCTGTTGTATCCGTGCAGGAGCTGCCAAATCACCCCATGTGGCTACCAGGATTTTCAGGTCCTTCAGCATCTCCCACTGTTGGACCCAAGGGGCGTGGGGAGGACTTTGAGAGCTCTGTTCAATGCTGTCTGACAAAGCCTAGAGAAATGACCTGAGGGAAGGTGCTCAGGGCCATTTGATGCATAGCCATGAGGGTGATCAACAGTAGGAATACTGGATGGGATAGAGGTCTGGAAGAGGGGCACAGCTCCAATGGGGACATCACTGGGGAGAAACAAGTGTTCTTCAGCCTCAGAAACAGCCACAACTGGGGAACAGTGAGACTGAAGTACCATTATATATATATTTATGTATACACACACGTATATATATATGTAAGCTTGAGAAGACTTGAAAAGATGCTTGTTTTCACCAGCCGTTGTGCCAGCTATCTCCCAGTGCACAAAGTGTGGCTATGAAAAGGGAAATGAACTCTGAATCCCATGGGAAAAGAAATGACTCATGTTTGCAGCAGAGGTGGTGTAGCTTGGATATTATGCAAAGCTTCCCAACTGCAAAGGTCATGAAGCACTTAATAAAAAGAATGGAATTAGTGAGTCCCTCAAGAAGAGGTATTCTCTAACTGCACAGGCAAATACATGTCAGGGATGGTCTTGGCATCAGTGCAGCAGCTTGACTATGTGACCTCCCAGGGTTCCAGTCAACCCGAAGTTTCTGTGACCTCAAGAAAAATGCATCTAGCATGTCTGGAAGCACAGGAGCATAGGACTTCTCTACTGCATTTATGCAAAAGGAAATCACATTCAGGATATCCCTCTTTTATATCCTTCTTCTCCAGGTTACCAACCTAACACACAACCACAGTCCCCTTCGGGCTTCCTCATACACTCTGGTCCACACATTTCTGCTGTCAGTGTAAGATGATGTGTATGCCCTCCAACTCCACAATCACTGTTGACAGCAAGTGTGACATTAGGGTTTTTTTCAGAGCCACCTTCTCAGCATGGCTTCTGTTGGTGGTTGGCATGAGGTGTTCAGAGAATGAAGTACTGTGATCCAATCTGTATCACATCTTACAGACATGATAAAAAAAAAGATAGGCAGATACTGAGCCCAAACCTTTATCAGTTGTCATTGCCATGGGGGAAACCGGTCTGCGCTTTCATTACTTATCTGACTTTTTATTGATTAGTAAGTAATCTGCCTGAGTAAAAGCCCAAAGGCTCAGAGATACAGACTTGCTTCTCCAGATAGTCACGTTTCCATCTAAATCCATCCTAATCCAACGAAACCTGCAAGTTTGAACATAAACCATACCCACAGGTACACTTAAGTATGGGATTAAACATTTAGCTGAATAGGGTCCCTACATTACTAAGGCATTTGGCTGTTAGTGTTGGCTCTTTTTTTCAGCTAAATTGTGATGGGAAAAGGTTTCCACGCTGGGCTGAAACCAAGAGTTCTTTTCTTACCTTTTCTCTCTTTTTGGCTTCCCGGAATTTAGGCCTGCAGGTATGGGAAATTCAAGACCAAATCTTTGTTCAGACGCATTCATCTGAAAGTTGTAATCCCAGTTCTTGCACATATGAGCTACCTGACCACTGGGCTGTATAAGGCAGCAACATGCTTTTGATTTGGGTAAATCACAGAATAAGAAGTGGATACAGCGGAAGGTACAGCTTAAATTCACCCGATCCTCCGCAGGGCTTTGGTGTTGACAAATGATTTTCTAAAATTGTATTTTAAGTGTCCTAATGAACTCTAAACATTCAACTGCTATTTTAAAAGGTGAACACTGTTTTTTTCCAGTTCTTCAGAGATATCAAACTCCCATAACTTTGCCTGGAGTCATGAAGAAGAAGGTGACCTCAGCTTTTCTGAAAATCAGCTGTGTGTATCATGTTTATGAACAGAATTACTGTCTGCAGTTACTTTTTAAAATGTAGACCTTGGAAGTCTTCCCCCCCTTAGTACTAGTGAAATGAAATAATCAAAACACTGAGAGCTGGGAGAACAAGTGAATATTGTATTGAAAATTCCACATAGTGCCTGGACTGGTCCACATGGACATGCAATCTGCGAGATCAAGAGATGCTTCAGCCCTTCTGCTGACACTTAAAAAAAACAGTAAAAGGCTTAAGGAGGAAAACAAATTAATGGAAACACCCGCTTAAAAGGAACGTTTCCAGTCACTGGTACTCCATTCATTACAGGCCTGAGTGGTTCCAGAGACAACAGAAAACTATGCATTGTTGCAATGCCAAGAACAAGAGAGGCAATATGGATGTTGTGTTGCTACTCACGGCAATCTGAATGTTTTCATGCCCTTCCCATCCTGTTTGGAGGTGACTGCCATTGTCTCACTCATGACTAAACTTTGGGGTGTTGGTGGTGTTTCAGGGCCCTTCTAGCCAGCTGTAGCTTGGGTTGGGGTGCTGGCACTATAACTGAATCCGCTTGCACAGCCCCAAGAGCAGCATAAGGCTCGCGAGCAGGCAGACACCAGGCAGTTTTTCTGCGTAATGCATTGTCAAGCTAAAAAGCTTTTATGGGAGGTAAAGGTTTTTTATGGGAGGTAAAAACACAGCAGTCATTTAATTAAGAGTACCTCAAAGTCTTTAGAGAGCCACATGGCTGAAATTTTCCCAGGCCCACTGTGATAACCTTGTTAAAATTTGGACAACGTTATTTAATCTTTGCTCTGTAAGTCAGACTTCTGCTATTTCCCCAGTGTCACTGCAGAGTAGCAGTTGCCTACATTATGGCACAGACTCTCCAGCACAGCAAAGATTTGAAAATGTTACCATATGCTACAGGTATCTCAAAAGCACCAAGAAACTTCATCTCAAGACCCAGGAAGACATGCACAATAATATAGTGCTGTGGTCTTCTTCAGGAAGTGAACCAGCAGCCCTTCACTGGAGCTTCTTCCAAGCTATGTCTAACAGAGGGGAGGGTGCAACATTTCTGATTAGTACCTGAGGAATTTCTGCTCAAAATACTCATTGCTTCACAAGGTATGGCAGAAATAACCCTACATTGACCAATATTGCCTGTGTTGAGTTTGAGGCCAATGGACCATAACCAGGAGTAAGACATCATCTTCCACAGCCTAGTGTAAAGCTCATCGTGGGTGTGTAATGAAATTGCACAACTTGTATTTTTTTGGCACTACATATATTCTAAACTAATGATCTTGGCTGAGATAGCCTTTTTTTTTTTTTTTCCCTTTCCTTTTTGGCCTCTTGTAATGTAATCTTTCTTACCCCGAAATTTATGGAAAGAATATATATCTGCTTTATGCCAATTGGTGAGGATCCGTATTTGCAAAGACTACTTTTGTTGTGCTATTTTGTATCTTGGTGCAGTTTTCTAGATCTCTTAAATGTAAAAATAAACAAATATCCATACATCTGGGAGCAGATTTCCAAGTGGAGCTCAGTGCCAGTTCTTTTTGCTTTTCTGAGTGCTCAGCACCCATGATGCGGCCAGATTTTAAAGCCAGTTCAGCTAAATCAGGGCCAGGTTTCCACAGAAACACAGAAATCCAGAGGCTCCCATCATGACAAATATGTGCAGATTCATCGTTTAACTCATCCTCCCACCCAGGAATGATAAAATGACATAGCAACATAGCAGTAATAACATCAGCTATTGATAACAACAGCTATGACCCTATGATGGACGCATAAACAGCTGGGAGGAATGTTGGCTGTGGAGGGCGATTGCTTAAGTCCCCAGTGAAGACCTGAGTGTTTGCTTATGTTCTTGCTTGGCAAGATACGGCACTATCAAGATACTATTTAGCATTTGAATAAGAGTATCATTTCTGACATGCCACTGATTCCTTGGAACATAAGAAAGCCACTGGGAAGAGAGATATGCCCTTGGTAACTGCTCTTCCTAACCGATTTACTGGGCCTAACCCTGATTTATGAAGTGCAACTCTGGACAGGATGTTGCCAATTGAGGCTGTACATAACATGTCAGCTGCAGAACTTAGGGATGACCTATGTCCTGCAGGAAAATGGCTCTGCACTGGACAGAAGATGATCCGAGCAGGTGTTTTCCATCTCCAGCTTCTGTGGTGAACTAAGTCATTCAGCTTGGTGACTGCCAAGTGCACATTTAATTCGATGGGAGAGATAGTTGTGTGAGCAAAGCAGGGAAGTCCTGCTCTTAGCATACAAATAGCCCGATGAATTTGTTTCTGCTACAATCCCTCCTGTTTTGTGTTTCCTTGCCACAAACATTTGAGTGAACCAAATTAATGGAAAAGCAATTCCATTCTCTCATACAAACGAGTTACTGGAAATCATTTTTGCACATACAAATACTTGCACTGGTAATCATGTGCCAAACAAGCCATGTGGTCAGAAGTTGGGTACCTGAATGACATCTCAATATCAAAAGCAGGAGCAGCGAATAGCCACACTAAGAAACAATTTGTTGAGAAATTAGTGAGAAAAACAATTGTTATTGCATAACAATTATATAGGTCACCTACCTTGTAAGAAATTACGCAGCATGTTGGGAACACCATTCATTTTGTCTGACTCCTCTGCATGCCACATCTTTTTCATAAGACTTTTCTCCAGTGTTACAAAAACCCCCAAGCAAACCCACACTTATTTGCTCATTGCTCGTAACACTCTGCAACTTTAAAAATTCTTCCTCCCCAGTGCAAACATACTTCCTTAGAGAGGCAGCAGCAGAGCCCTGCTAAGATGCTTGAGAGGAGGTCAAGAGAAAAGTCATTTACCAGGGGAATCTCTCACTCCTCAATACATTTTTATTACTACCTGTGCACACAGTGCTCCCTCAGAGGCTAGATGAATAAGTATGACGCTTTTGAGCAAACATTTACAATACTATTTGAACATGGTGGAAGAACAGTTTCAGCTTAAAAATGATACTAGTACCATGTTTACATTTTTTTTCCCAAGCTGCAGTTAAAATGAAATTATCCAGACAGACATTCGGCATGAAGCTAGGGAAAGCATGTTTTTTTTGGCCACTTCCACTACAGAATTTCACCTAAAAATGAAATACAAAAGATTGGGGCTGGGGGGAAATACAAAAGAAAGATTTGTTTGTAGATGAATTACCCTGTGCAAATCCATCCAAAAACATCAATATAATTGTTCATTAATAATAGACTTGGAAGGTACCTAGAAATGTTTCTCTTCTTTTGAAGTTTCTGAAGGCAAACAGAGTCCGTGAGCTAGCAATGGACTTGCATGTAGACTTCACTTGTAGTGAAGGGGTACCCTTTGCCTTCTCCTCCACCACCCAAAGTCTAGCAGATAAGGCCCTTGCCCATTTTGGGGCACTCTAGGCTCAGCACTCTGGTGGCAGATCTGCCCTTGGGCAAGGAGCTTTCCTCCTCTTTTTCACCTTTTCACATCCAGATTTTGAATTCCCAAGGTCAGGGCACAGCTTATGTTTTCTAAGATGATGGAGGCATGAGCTGGTCCTCTGGACAGTCTCTCAGCAGTGTTACTAACACCAGTTTCAAGAGGACTCCACACATACTAAAAGTTAAGCAGCGCTTAAGGGCTTTCCTGACTGGGGACTGGAGGAGGGTAATTAGCCCCTGTAAGGATCCCCATCCACCAAGCTGCAAGAAACTTCAAATCCCGCTGACTTCACTGGCACTTCAGGGCATTCAGCACCTTCCAAGATTAATTCTTCAAGCAGGGAGAGGTCTAGAAACATATATATATTAGAGCACTTTACATCTTCAGTTGCAGTAGGGCTCTTTCTGGTGAGCTTGACAAAAGGCAGATTATATGTTACCCTATGCCATAAACTTCAGCAATCTAAGAATTCAGAAAATACCCTGCTCTATTACTCTCCTTGCTTTGACATGAAATATTAAACACCGCTTACTAAAGTAATGTTATTGAACACAGATGTCCGCTATCAGATTCAAATTGTTCAAGTCAATCTAGGTTTATATATTTTCTTTACTTGTGCATTTGTATAAACCCAAGTATGCCCTGACAGTAATGATTTCACAATATACTATATTCAATTAAGGAGACAAATATGCATTTACATTTTTACTGAACTTGCTTCACACACATGAGCTCCAGCTCCAGCTCCAACTTATTTTTGACATTTGGTGTAAAATAAAGGAATAGAAAGGGTGCCACCTACGGAGTCACTTAAGACATTTTTGGAGACCAAAAACCCATACAGATTACCAATACGCTTGTTCCAGTTAAAAATAAACAAACATTAAAGCTGTGTTTATAAGCCTGTGGGAAGATACGCAGATAGCGTTTTCCTTATCAAATCACTCAGGGACTGAAGGACGTACCAGGGTGTAGGAGATCCCAGCTCCACCTCCCTCTTGTATCTCAGCAGGTTTGAATCCACCTATTCCTGCAGAAAACCCAATTAAAATGAACCAGGCTCTGTCATTACAGTCCGCGAAAATCTTTTACAAGCAATGGACGGGATACTCAACACATGAGAATCTAGGAGTGTTGCCCCATCAACGCGGACTCTTCCTTGGGCTGCATATCGTTTAGCAATCTGTCACTAATTGGAAATGTATGCTTGTCAAAGAGCTGACACATAAACTGTACAAAGCAGATGAGAGTTAAGCAGATAGATACGTAAACTTACAAACCCACTGAAAATGTGTAGCAAGCCTTAAGAATGAAGACAGGCTCTCAGTACTATTTCAAAATCCAATGTCCCTTTTTGAGATCCATCAAAATATAGCCTCATCTTTAAAATCTGGCAGTGAGGCAGGTATATTGGAAGTGGTGCGCTAGTGTTGCAGTTTCCTTACTTGGGGAGGATAAAGTATAGTCCCCGAGTAAATAAACTTCAATGTTGCCTTGATATCAGTCAGAGAAGCTGCAGTTTATGGCTTTTCTTTAGTTGCAAAGGTACACGGCCTTGACAGCCTTGACTTCCACAGGATGAAGTCTATCATGCCCGTCAAGAGCTGTGTAAATACACCATGAAACAGGAGGCTCACATCTCTAATAAATCATTTTTTTCTGGTGTGAACTAGAGCTGGTGATGAAGCAACACCTTCAGAGGGATGAGGCAAATACAAGAAATCCATCCTGACTGGCTGCCAATGACACAACTTTTTATTCTTCCTCACTGCATAAGAGCAGTGGGAGATACGATGTCAGGTGTACCCCATGTAAGGGGAATGGCATGAAAAGCACAAGTCTGAGATTTTTTCATCTTTGTTGATGTAGATCAGCTTTGGGATTGAAAAAGGATAGATTTAAAGTGAAGAATCACAAGGCCGGGCAAACAAACAACTCAGCGACAAGTAAGACCTCTAGTACTATGGTAAGGAGGCACGGGAATAGGCTGATTTTCATCTACAGACTGCTTTCTCTTCCCTAGTGCTAGTTCCCAAAGGATTCCAAGTGTATGCCCAACACACCCTATTAATCCCTCCCTGCTGCATGCAAGCTTAGCTCCACTGAGTCCTCACCAGACCAGCAGATGCAGCTTTATCTTGGACTTTGCAGATGCAGCCAGACCAGCAGTTTTCACAGGTATCACATGTATTTAATGTCTGCCAGACTTTCTTGTGTTGGGGACTGGTGTAGCAATAACATACTTGGGAAAATAATTGTGAAACATTAACAAGTCCTTATTGTTAACAGGTATTGCTGCCAGAGATTCCTCCAAGGCTACTTGGACAACACACCACAGTTGAGTTGGTAATGGCACTTTTCCCAGAGGGACTTTCAAAGTCTCTTGTGTGGTGCTTTGTATTCCTGGCAGCAGAGTCAGGAAGAAACAGAGTTTTCAACATCCTCCTTCATGCTTACTCAAAATAAAACATTCATTTATCGGCCACAGTGTTTTTCACATCTCCTGGGACTTGGCACACGCTTATCACGTGACAGCTGTAATGCAGGGCACTGAAGCACCGTTTATGTACTCAGATTACACAGGCTGCGGATTTGTCCCTTTTTCAATCCTGAGGTGTTCAGCGGCTGTTTTCTGCTAGCATAAGCACTTGCTGAGACAGGCATTAAAACGGATTTTTACTGCTGCCATGTTTAGGTAAAATCATTCTGCCCCAAACCATTAAAGGCCTTTCCTAATTTTTCCCACAGGAGGCAGCCCTGACTCTCTAGAGGACCTTGTATGGTAGTCTTGGAGTTATTTTTCTATGTTAACCCCCCCAAAAAAAAGCCTAAATCATTTTTCTTGAGCTAGAAGCCAGAAATGAAGAGAAAATTCACTGCAAATTCATCATGACATTACACTTAGTTTTTAGGGCAAACCCCCTGGACTTAGAGGGCTGGATGCACTGCCCAAGTTAGGCATCTCCATTATCCCTCAAAGAGAGCACATTATCAAACTAGTGACTACAAAGTTAATCTGAAAAGCTTCACAAAGGAAAAAGAAACTCCAGCTACCATTCCAAAGCAAAAGAAAAAAGAAACCAAACCAAGACAATCCATGCCAACACTCTGAAAAGATGTAAAGATTTTCCAGGACCTTGACATCCACCTTAACTTTTTAAGTAATATATCCTGGAGACAGGATTCCCATTGGATCAGAGTGGAGACTTTCGCTACAACAATAGCTGCGCTGGCAAACTGTCTCCTTTCAACACATTTTTGAGTTTGTATTTTAAGTGGTTTTGTCACATTGGCAGCCAAAAATAACTTCTGTGATCAAATTCACTAGTTCTTGCAAAAATTTAAACATACTAAATATGACTGTGAACAGTTTGAATACTCCTTCAAGGTGTCTGTTCAAACTCCTGCTTTTGAGAGAATGGAGAAGGGCTCCATAAAGGGCTAGAGAAGAGCAAAGCCCTGGTCAGAACGGTTTGTTGTGAGGCTGCTTCTGCAGCACTCCCATCCCTCATTACCCAGGAACATGGCCCATATTAAATCTGATGCTATTACACTTGCTATTTTGTACTTCATATATACCCTTAAGGTTAAAGTAATAACTAAGAGCAGGCTTCTCATGTGCCTAGTTGAGCAAGTACAAGATCCACAATGGCTACCACAACGTAAATGTTAAATAGCAAAGGGAAAAAAACAAATAGGCAGGAATTACCCCCACAGCCTCTGCTTGTGCTAATCTTATTCTTTTCTGAGGACATACAGTAAGGAATCCTACTGCATTATCTTATGGGAATAGAAATAATTTAGAACTGTATTTCTGGTTAAACCCCAACAACCTCCAGCTGCAAAAGCCCAGAGAATTTTCATTAAGTCACTTTGTCAGTAATTTATAGTGCCTACTACTTACAAAACAATGACAAGCCAGTCTCATGTTAAGAACTGGAACAACAGCGTAGAATCAATGGGAGCATAGAGCATTTACACCCCAAATATGGCTCCATTTAACCAGGTGATATTCACTCAATTGGATCTGGTGGTCTTATGCTGGGAAGCCTCCACACCATCTTCAAAGACAGGGACAGAGGTCAGACAATCCTTGAGTTTCTCAAAGCTTCCTTCAATTTTCTGGACTTGTAGGTGAAAAGGAAACACTGATGCAAAGTACAAAGACTTATGCAAATTGGAAAGCTGCAAACTTCGTATTACTTTTGGTAAGAGGCCTGTGGAAGCACTAAGGCCACCTGAACGGAGCTGGATCTGAGCTGCTGTGGACAAACATGGTGGTCTCAGGGCAGGACCATCACCTTACAGCCTTTGCTCAGATGGGCCATGGTATACAACTGTAGTAGGTCATATTTTATTATATTAATTAATTAGCCAAGATTTGACCTCTGAGGAACAGCAAGCCTAAGTCTTTGATCTCTTACACTGAGAAATCACAGACCTTAAAATAATTAATTAGTTTAATTATCATTAAGCTCTTGGAGTCACTAGAGAGGAAAAATGAGCACATGCCTTAAGCCAAGATATTACATCTGGCCTGGAAAAAACACCCAGTAGATGATGGCATGAAGCATTTTAAACATTAACTATAATATCTACACCACATGCAGCTTCTCAAGATATTTTGCTGTCATCAGCTTACTAAAAGATAAAGATTTATAGAGCTATTACTGAAAAGGAAGCTAGATACTGCCAAATGGCATGGACAGTTAGATGACTAGTTGCTGACATCTTTATTCATATATAAAACAACACAACTGAGTTGTATTCTTTTTTTAAGTACCATGCTTGAAGGAATCAACAAAGCAGTGCCTTATCATACAGAAATTTTAAATCATTTTTAAATCATTCATGAACTTTAGACAGCTTTTGTTTTTACTGTGCGTGTACAGAATACTCCATTAGCACCCTGTGAACTTTTAGTGTTGACTAAAAGAAGAGATAAGCAGTGCTGGCTACAGATTGGTTTTACAGTGTCTAAGGACACTGAGGGGACCATACCATGGAGCAGTGCTTCAAGGATCACAGCCACACGATCCCTCTTATTCCAGTGCCATACATCTATTGGAGGCATACATGACCATTCCAAGTGTTGCAGAGAAATGGCTTAGTTACAGGTTTAAGACTTACCGGTGCTAACTCTGCATAGGTTGAGAATATTATGGTTTAATATTCCCATGTCTGTTTTTTGATCAGCTCTCAATAGCAATCATTGGGACTGAAAGGTTAGTGAAAGATCAACAGTTTCTTTAAATATTTCTAATAAAGAAATGACTGAATGAGTTGCAATTATTATAGAAGTCTTTATAATATAAGTTAAAAAGACAAACTAAGTGAACTCAATTATTCTATTCCTTGTTGAAAACTACAGGAAACATGAAGTAAATCACATACAACAAAATCCTGCAGTACTACAGAGCTCAATTTAAAATGTTTCCTCTAAAATTTAAAAATAAGTCGAAGCCTGCAGAGCAGTTCTCCTAGACGCTAGCTTGCCGTATCTGCCCACTTCTCTGACTGCTTGATATACTGTTCCCCCCTTTGTTAAACATTTTGAATTCAATTTAGCATGCTACTTCCAATTAACCGGCACACACTTACTGCATTATTTGGCATTAAACAGTCACATGTGTTCCTTTAGCTCCTGCCAGTGTGAGAAGACAATACTTTTAAGGTTAACCAGGCTATTTGTTCAGCGGCTATTTGGCTCTGGGAAGTGTCCAAGAATGCTGATGGAAGCCTGCAGGTGTGCAGCTTCAAATGCTTTCAAAGTGTTTCATGCCCAAGTCTTCCAGAAATGTTACACTTCATAACCATCCCCTTCAAGCAAGATTTATGCTATGCTTTGAATATTTCTAATACTCTGAGTGCCAGAAACCTCTATTTACCAGGCTCGGTCACTGGACAAGTTGGTCTGGTCAGGGATCACGTATAAACCCATTTATGTATAGGCCATTATTTTATACAAGCTACTAAAAGCAGGTGTGATTTCAGTGTGCTTGCTCTGAATGTGAAGCCTATTGCTTTAAGACTATCAATAAGGAGAAAACAGGAACAAGTTTTAATGACATGTTTATATAAAAAAAGAAAAAAAATCAGTGTTCTTTCACTATGATATGTCTACAACAGAAAGTACAGTACAGTTTCAAGAGATATCCCACATATTCTTTGAAGAGGGATTACATATTCACAGAGACATAATACTGCTATGCAAGTGCTTATTAAAAGCAATAAAAATACAGAATGATCAATTTATGCTCTACAAATTTGAGATTTGGTGTGTACCACTGGAAATTGCTTTACACAGTGTTAGAATTTAAAGGCTTGACACTGCAAAAAAATTACTGGGAACAGTTGCAGCTCATGCTGCAGTTATCCACAGGTCAACATGCAGGAGAAGTTCTTAAAGAACTGGGCACTGAGAAGGTTTCTGGCCTAACTATACAGATACATAAAATTAATACAAAGGAGGGAAGATGGAGGTTTCTTGGTCTATCGGTTCTCTCAAGAACTCTCCCTAAGCTTTTCTTTGCTCTGATAAGAAGCTAAACTCTATTATTTGTCACCATTAGACCAACAGTACAAAGCCATGATGGCTCCAAAATGTGTCTTTGGCTCTTCTGGGGATTACATAAAGGTGTAATTTCCATGTTTGTCCCTTTGGCAACTCCTGACACTAGGATGGTTATTACTCACACAAACAGAAATCTGCAGCCAATCAAAATAACATGATTGGCAAGAAATCTGGGCAAACTTTAATAGCTATGGTTCCTCAACATCAAAAGGATGAAAGTAGAATAAGAATTTTTGGCAGGGGAAGTGGGGATTTTTAAAATTCTGATTGTTTTCCTATGAGGATTGTGTTATAAATACTGAAGACTAACTTAAAACATGTTCTGGTTTCATGAATTCACATTGAGTATGATTCTGCTGGACCCACTGAGTTACACTCATGTCACATCCACTCTTCTCAAACCGAGGTTATCTGGGACACAACAAGGTAAAAGAGTGGGATTTGGCACAGAAACTGCATGGCCGAAATTATTTGAGTGTCTTTCTGAATTTTTTTATCTATGCATGCAAGCATACTACAGTGGAATACAGATAGTGATCTTTTCGAGAAAGTCTAATAACTTCAGCCTTCTGGGAAATGGACAGCCAGAAAAGATTCCTACAAAGTGGAAGATGGACGTAAATTTAAATGTAAACCCTTTAATTTTCAACCAGCTCCAGTTCAGGACAGTATCAGCCTGTCTTTCACTGGAATGTGATGAAGCAAATGAGCAGCTGTATTATTTTAGTAGGAACTGCACTCACTTGCCACAAGATTAACCTATGGAAAGGCTGTTTTTGTAGACTTTCTATTAAAAAAGTCCATGCTAACTAATAAAGACTATTTTGCAGGCACAGAATTAGGTATTCTTGTTAATCTGCAGTAAGGAGCAGAATCAAAACATATGAATGAGATTGCAAGCAAGTAAACTTCCTTAATTAATAGAAAATGACATAAAGGTTGGGCTCTTCTTCTAGAAAACATCCTGTAAAAATTTTCCTTGCCTTGTGAAAAGTGAATACCTTCACAGAGAACCAAGAAAAAAAAAATGTTCAAAACCCAATCAAACTTCATATTTTAATATTTTTGAAATATTTTTGATTTTTACCTTTATATGAGTGTACTCTGAAAAAGTCATATTGAGCCCTGAATCAGAATGATCTGTTTAATGGCACTGAAATGAACTTCTTTCCCCAAGGCAATAACATAAAGAAGCTAAGAAGTATTTTGAAGGAGGAATAAATAAAAAAGATTATTACATGCGAATGGTTTTGTATGAATTGGTATTTTTTGATTTAAATAAAAATTTTGCTGAAAATTTCCCAGGCAGATCTACTTGGGCCTCTCATTCATTGGCACAGGCTCAGCATCAGTCACTTAAAATATGTGTTTCATCATGTACTTAAAATTGTGACATTCCTTAAAAAAACATAATACAAAAATCTTTCCTTTATATTTACAGTTCTATTATCAAGGTACTGTGGAAAACATAAACAAGTATACACACATGTAAATACTATGGCTTGAGAAAGGTTTCCTCTTTGATTAGCTACTGTAATCACAGATCAGTATACACAGATAAGAAAAAACCAGTACATTTTATAAACTGCTGTCAAACAGCAAAATGTAATTTCTGGGGTTTATGCATTAGCTGCTGAGTAACCACACCAGTCATTGGGCATCTTTCCCTAGACTGAAATGTCCGACATACTGGAACAGTGGAAGGCCATCAAGGTATTTGGGCTGATACAGGTGGGTCTGAGGGAGCAGGATTTGCTCAGTCTTCAGAAGGAAAGACCAAGGGGAGGCATTACTGCTGTTGTCAACTACCCCATGGGGGCTGTAGGTGAGATGAAGACAGAGATGCATGCTGAAAGGATGAGAAGCAGTGGACCAAAGCTGAAACTTAGTAAATTCTGATTAAAAACCAGGAAGGAAAAAAAATAAATCATGAGCATGAAATTTTCACTGGGACAGAAGCTCAAGGGTTGGTGGGATCTTCATCCTTGGAGACACTCAGAACCCAACTTGGAGGATCTCTGAGCAACCTTATTTGACTTTGAAGTTGACCAGGTTTTGTAGAGAATCCTGGAACTCCAGAGGTCTTTACAACTGAACTTTACGATTCTATGGAAAATCATTAATATAATGCAATGTTTTCATTACCATTGTTGTTTGGCTCTGTGGTAAACACATAGTTAAGATCAAAATATGTCAATTGCTTAACTTGGATTGTTCTTCCCCAGCAGTTGCTAGCATTTTACCTAATTGTCTCACACAAGATTTACCTTATCAGTTCCAGTTTAGTGAAATTGCTCCAAATTCACATAATTGCAGATTCAGACTCAGGCCACCACACCTCCAAAAGAACATTTAAAATGTCACAGCTGATAGTAAAGCCCTGCTGAGAGCCACACGCTTCTGACTGGTTTTGGGACAACAGCCATTTTGTCATATTTACATTGAGTAAAGTTTCCAGTGATTCACAACTCTGAAGAGGAAATGACAGGGGATCAGCATGAGCCTTGACCAGCATTGAAAAATACCAGCCAAACTTGTATTGCTCCTGGCAGATCACAGTTTGAATTAAACTCACAGGTGAGCAAGTGTTGCTTGTTTTTTACTGGACAGTTACTGACTGTAGATGTATTTAAGACCTGAGGTGAACCATGGGCTAAAACTGTTACTTCACCTTCTCATTATCCTACTGCAACAACAATCATCATCTTTGAAAATCACAGGTTAGCATCAAGTATTGTCACTTTGTCTCTTCTAAGACAATTATCTTTTCTTGCAGAGTTGCAATTTGTTATGATGTGCAAACGGCGATATGAATGAATCCAAGACCTGGTACTGCCTGTAATACCTGTCTACTGAGCCCATGGTCCTGATGCCCTTTAATAAGTGCACTTCAGATACAGCCAGACTCAACAGGTTACAACACAGATTTTGTAACTCCTAACCTAAAAAGTAGTATAAAGAGGCACTCTGAAAGGTTTTAGTCTGGTTAATGCAGAATATTAAAATAGAGAACATTTCTATATAATGACATAGTCCTGTATTAAAGAATAATGTGTCTAAATACACAAAATAGCACCAAAATGTCTCTGTTCTATTAAGTGACCAATAGCAGCTGTTGAATGGTATCAGGACATTTTAAAGCTGACTTAATTGAGGTATTGTGCAGTAAGTGCATATTAGAATCCTTTATATAAAGAACACAGATTATCTTTAAACATCTATCCTTGCTTACTGTCTGCTTTCTCCATCCCAGATAAAAGTCTTTTCGATGTTAGCAGGTACTCTTTGATGAGAACTGCTGCAGAGTTTGACTTGACAAAACACCAAGAAACTCAACTGACAAGGTGGTAGGATGCAGAAAGCCAGAATAATCTGACAGATGACACCATGCCGTTTGGAAGACAGATTCAGACCTAAGCAAGATCTAGATGGAGGCCTTCCAATCAGTCAATCCACACTAGAAATGCGGAACATAAATTAATTAACAACTGATCAAGGACTGTGGTCGCTTTTCCTTCAATTGCAGGTGTAAAATTAGACTGAATGCTTTTCTAGAACATACATGTTATTCAAAAAGGAATTAATTTGGTGAATCCCACTAGTTTCTGTGCAATGCCATTTTGCAGTGAATCCATACTGGCTTCATAATCTGTGAAACGCTTGTTAAACTTCACGCTGGTTGTTAAGTGGGTTTAGAAAGCCACTTATACATGTTGTGGCTCTCTGCATGTCAATATGTTATATACTGCTTATCTTGACACTCTTCGGAGCTGGTCTTACTAAAAACTTGCCCAAGCTTTCAAACAATGAATTATATCAGAAAGAATGTCCAGGGCAGATTAATGGAGAGGTAAGAGGCTAGGAATAAATACATGAAAGAAATCCAACTTTTTAAAAGGAACCAGCTACTAAATGGCCTCTGCAGTCTTCCATAAGAAGTGTGAATACTTTGGTACAATTCAAGCTGAATTGAATAACTGTTTTCATATCCAAATTCAAATACCGTCTGTGCATATAAAACAGCTCATTTATTAGTCCAAATGTTACTGTTGTAGAGCTCTTGGAAAAATATTCCCTCTTTCTTGAGTTTGTTCTTCATAAAAAGGAAGCTTCGGAGGGCCACCTAGAGAATTAAGTAGAAACACAGTTTCAGGTCTGTATAATATAATACTGAAATATTACAGAGATTATACATTATACAATTTACACTTACATAATTCAATAAATGGTACTCTTCAAAAGAATGTAGAGGACTGAGTTACACTGGCCTCCTCACAGGGGCAAAGAGAAGGCAAAACAGTAAAACATCTCTCAAGTGGAGAGGTACTTCCTAAACTAAATGCAGAACTATATGGTATCACCATCAAGCCAGATGTGATTAGAGTACAAGTGGGAGGAAACTTTCACTCAGTACTATATCTTGCTAAGAATAAAAATTATCTAAAAAAACCCAACCAAAAAACCAAAAAAGACAAAACCCAAAACAAAACCCTTTTGTGATAGGGTGATGAGGTTTTGAGCATGCTCAGAAATCAATCCAAATCTATTTTCCAATGCTTTGTCTACTTATCTGTCTTATCATGTCTCACCATGCTCTTCAAAACCTGACAGCTTTACAAAAAATAAGCGAATATGGTGGCATGTACTGCAAGCAAGCCCCCTTATTCATTTTACAGAGGGTGTGGATATCAACTATTTCAGGGCAAGATTTCATACTGGCAGGAATAGAACAGTGATAGAAGAGGGTACCACACTCTGGCACAGCTGTGCTGGAGGTAGCCTCAGGAATCCTGCACCATGTTTGCATGGTGGGTTGATACTCCCATACAAATGGTCCACTGCCCACCACCATGGTCGATGTGTGATTTTTCCTACTAAGAAAGGCTGCACTTCTCCAGCTTGCATTACCTTCTTTGCAGGTTGGTCCCATCCATGTTGCTGGACATACGCAGTTCCCATTGTACGGATTGCACTGGGATTTGTTGGCACACTGGCATCGTAGGGAGCAGTTGGGGCCATACTGGTCTGACCTGCATTCTAGAAGAACAGAAATATTTGGAAGAGGGTGAATGTTCCCCTAGTAGTCTCCCTGTTCTCTGAGATCAGGAAGCTACTTAGATGCATCTGGTAACATTAAACCATGACATCTTGGAAAGCTTTGCAATCTTCAAGTTTCGTCTGCCCAAACTGCAGCCCAGCTGTCCTAAAAGAGTTCCCAGAATGGAAATCATTACTGGTGTAAAAACAGGGGTTGACAGCCCAACAGAAAAAATCTTGAGATCTACTCAAGAAAGTTACCATCAGCATCCTGGATCCATGCTATCTCCTGCATCTCTCCACTGCATGGCTTGGCTGTCACATTGTGTGCCAGCAAAGACCCTTCACGCAAAGAATGGGGAATTAAAAATTAATCCATTTTACACAGACTTTTATGTCTTACACCCATTACTTGACTCCTGGCAAATTAAACTTACAAAATGTCTCACTTCCAAATACAAACACATTTCATACCTAGGCTGATAAATCCTCACTGCAATTTTTTAATGCAGTGAGAGTACAGGCACGAAGCAAAAGTTGGCAGCAGGTCACAAGGCAGGGTGCTAAATACACTGTAAACAACAGCCCTTTCTCCCTCACCTCGCTAGAAAATACTGTAGATAATCAAAGTGCTTGCTTTCTCACACAAGCACCATTAGGTAAATTAAAGTGTGGCTAAGCCGTGCATCAGCTGCAGCCCCAACACATGGGAGAACTCTCCCTGTGTGCTCAGAGCTTGGCCTTTTCAATTAGCAAATGTTATGAGGAAAGGTCGCCTCAAACACCTCTGGACCTGATTTTAATTTATGTAATACCACATTTTCATGTTAATAACAATGTGTATTTAAGACATCTGTTTGAAAGCCTGCAATGTTAATTTACTACAGAAAAAGAGTGCCCATAAAAGTCTGTTATATTCTCTCTCTCTTTTTTTTTTAATTAACATTTTGCCTGTTTAATGGGTGCTTTACCAGAGTTCAAATTAAAATCAGGCCTTTTATCTTTATGGCTGCTGCACAGTCACAGCTGCTCACAGTTATATCACAGATGAACTGAGCCTAATTGAAAATAAAAATGCAAATAAAACCTAGCCCATAACAGCTTTTCATGGATGGGGGCTACCCCTGATGATTTAAGAAAAATAAAAATGATTACTAGAGTTTGCAAGATACAAAAACTTGGTTTGCATTTTTGGTGCTGAGCTTCCCCCTTGTGTTCCACTTTTGCCTAAAATGTTGCTGGAAAGGCCCCTGGATATCCAGTACCAGGCTGGCCGTTGGGGTGGCTGATGCACCCCACTGGAGCAGCCCCTGCAGTATCGGTGGGTTTGGTTTCTGACCACAGGACAGTGTGGAGAGGGAAGCAAATCCTTTCCCATTTCAGTTTTGCAGGTTGCACTGGCGCTTAAACTCCTAGCAATTACTTTACGTTAATAACAGGCTGTTTAAAGCTGCTTCCTGCCCTATCCTAGAACAAAAGGAGAAACAATATTTCCCCACTGTGACTTGAAGGCTCAGGAGGATTATGGTTGCTAGCGTGAATTTCCAGTGTTCACTCCTTTTACCTCGTTTGCCACAGCATTAAGATCACAAATCTCTTCCTACACTTGTTTAAACTGCTGCAATTCCTTTTGCTCCAATTATTACCTTAAATGTACTCCGTCGTAACTGTGAATTTGGCCCAAGAATCTTGCCTGCCATTGCTGCCTCTCAGCTCTGCCACCATCTCATCAGGACACAGTGGTGGAACTAGTCTTCCCTACTGGAAAATTTTCTCACCTACAAAATAATTCTGCTCTTGTAGGCAACCATTTCCCAAACATATAGCCCAAGTTCACATGCTGCAAATGAAGGAATTTTATTTGGATTAAATGTTCATGGACTACTGATGAATCCTACAGGCAGGCATAGCTGCTACAGCTCTGCTAGCCTCATCACAGGGATTCTGCCCCCTTCCCAGGGAAGCAAACCTGGAGCTGGATATACTTTTGCATTGGTCTGAAAAGGGTCACAAATGTCCATGTGACAAAACACACTGTAGTAAGATCCCTCCTTCCCCACTACATCTGCAGAGATGTGAGCTTCGTGGTATATTCTTCACCAGCATGTGCTCCCCAAAACTCAAGGCAAATGACATTTTACAGCAGACCCATGAGCAGTTTTCCTGTCAGTGTATCCATTTAAATATTGACTAAATCAAGCGGTACAGCCTGTTGATAAAGCTGTTGATAATCCGTAAGAGTAATTTGCTACGAACAATGTGTTCCTGAATACCAGCAAATGTCCTTTTATAGGTACACTTAGACAACAGTTCAGATTGGTTTAACTATACAGAGTCAGAAAATATTCCCCTTACCAATGTCACATTTTTCTCCAGTCTTCCCAGGTGGGCAGAGGCACTTCCCAGTCTCTGGATCACAAGGAACATCTCCGCAATCGCACTGATGTTGGCACCTCTCTCCAAACCAGCCCCTGTCACAGCCTGAGAGCAAGAGTGCTTTTTTAGACACATATTTGAATAGCAAGACATATATTAAGCCAGAGGAGATTTTCCGGGATGTCTCAGAGGAAAGCCCATAAACTCTCCACTGAAGCTAGTGTAAATGCCAAGTTTAATAAAGAATCCAACACAGTGGAATAGGCATATTTATATTTATAAACTCTCTTTATGTTGGGTTTGTCTAATCTAACATATCAAAGGTATCTGTAAATCTGTCCCAGAAATGTAACTGGCACTTATTTTCATTTTTAATTAGAACTCTCTTGAAGACCATTCCATAACACTCAACAGATCTGACATGCACCTATTTAATAATCTTATTTGGAGTTTTAGAAGCAAATTTAGAATCAGTAAAAAGGACTTATTTTTAATAAACATGTGGAACTCATTGTTGCAAGACATCACGGAGACCAGGACTTTCACCATATTAATCGGAACCAGATTAGTTAATTTATAAGGAAATGAGGACACCCAGCTATATAACAGGTAAACTATCCCAAATTTAACATTTCAGGATATTCGTAAACCTTAAAACATGGAAGAAGTTACTCTCAACAAACAAGTATTTCAGTAATGGCATGGAGCTTTACGAGTTTTATTTTTGGTTTTTTTTTTCATTTGTTGATTTGTTGTTTGCTTTTTGTTTTGTTTTGGGTTGTTTGGGGTTTTTTTTGTTTTTTGGTTTGGTTTGTTTATTTTTAATTTTACATCAGAAGAGTACGAGTACCTTTTTCACAGTGTACACCTTGATAACCCAAAGGACAAGTGCATTGTCCTGTCACTGCATCACAGCTTGCTCCATTTTTACAGGCACACGTGTGAAGACAGCTTAGCCCATAAAATCCAAGGGGGCACCCTGAAAAAAATTAAAGTATCAAGTGAGGACGGTTTATGAAGAAAAACATACACCTCTTAAAAATTCTCTGTATTCTCAGCTACATCCCCTGGGAGCCAACAGAAATTATATTTACCATTAACTCTAACAATGCCAGGTGCTTTCAAACTTGTACTGCTCCAGCATCAGAGATATGCAAGTTACTCAGATCTGGAGCAGCAGGGTGATCTGGGACACACCAAAAATTTCAACTGAACTAGCAAGGAGTTTATGTGACTACTCCGAAGCGCCAGCCACGTCCCATCACTCGGAAAACAGGGCACCCAGAGTGCCTCCACTTACTGTGCTCACATGAGTGGCCGTAGTAACCCTCAGGGCATTGGCAGCAGCCTGTGAATCTGTCGCAGGTGCCGTTGTGCTGGCATGAGCAGTCTAAGACACAGCCAGACCCATACTTCCCTGGCAGACATTCTGCTGGCAGAACACGGAGAGAAAAACAGACAAACAAAAATAATCACTAACCTCACCCAGAGAAGCTCTTATGTGATAGTTCATACAATAACTTGCAGACCCAAGGAGAACATTTGTTATGAAGATGCAGCATTTCTGCACAACTATGATGTATTGTATGTATTGTATGATGTATAGTAAGTATACATATTTGGATAGGATTTTTTTTTTATATTATATAGACATTCAGACAGCAATTTCCTTGTACTTTTTACAGTCCATCTTGTAAAATTTGTCTGTTAGCGTAGTTGATGTTGAACACACATCACATTGTAAAACCACTCAGGAAATGGCATCAATGGTATCTTTTTTTTTTTTTTTTTAATCTACAGCAATAATTTATTTTAGGCACTTAGAAAGTGTGAAAGAGAACATGAAACTTTTCCTCCTCTGTGTTATGACTGGAGTTCAGACTATTCCAATTCCTAATAAAATTGGGGGATCTCTCCTTCACGAATAGCAAGAGACTTTCCATGTATAATGAGATATCTGCTTTTACAGAACTAAATATGTCTCAAATTACTGAAAGTCAAGTCATGCAAAAGCGACTGTGCCAATGTAATTAACCTAGACATTATTTCTGCATAGGTTCACTTCCCACTGCTGGGATAATGTGAATCTGAGCAGACCAACTTAAATAAGTGTGTCAGTCCAAATAATCAAGGCTCATAACTCTGCAAATGTCAGACAACATCTTTAAAGAACATCATATCTAATCACTAGAAAAAGGATGCCTGTTTAGCAGTCTTCGACTTCTAGTCAAAACACAGTCAAAACCACACTGCTGGGGAAATCAAGACTCAGTTTTCCAATAATTTGGTTATTTCTCTCAAAAGATAAACCTTGAAGCTCTTTCTAGTGATATAACACACAGTCCCTTATATGATGTCTTCAGGGATATTTAACCTAAGCACATCTGTAAGATACATGCACAACATGCTGCTCCACATGGTGACACCTGCATGACCTACTGAGGCCTTGCAACCCAAATGCAGCCTACGGGTCATTACAGAGATTTCAAGGAATGGACAAACAGAGGTGAACACAGGTGGCCTACACAATGCAAAGTTAGCCAGTTATTGGTAAACTGCATTTTTTAGTGCCTGTCCATAGTGGTATTCACATGTGAGTGGCTCCATTTAATTAACATCATTCCTTTTCTCTCTGAACACATGTATCTGTGAAATGGGTCTCTGAGTCTTCTCCTGAGGTTCAAAGTGAAACAATTACATTAAAGAATGCTGCTAAAAAAGTGTAATTTCTATATGACACTTCAGATAGGAATACTTCCTTAAAACGACCAATTCCTGGAAAAGGTCAGTACAGAGTTTGAGGTGCACATACTGTACAGATGTCAGGAACAGAAAGGCTGTAAGTCAGGGCCTGGAATATGTATTGCACCATGGCAGTTACAATGTAATGGTGACATTCGTCTTGAATGTGAACTCAGAATGAGTTTTTATTTCATACCAGTAAACTCATGGTTTCCTGAACATTTAAATCCATAACTACACAGATATCTCTCATGTACAGAGAGAAAAACGAGAACACAGAAATGCGGAATGATTTTTGGGAGATGGACAGAAGGAGAGATGTGGAAAAACTGTACTCAGGACTGACAGGAGGGTTTCTGGAGAAAAAACTGAGCTTATTACATTTTAATGAGCTGTGTCTTGTGTAAGAAAAAGCTGTCATGGAGTAGTAAGGGAGAAATAGCAGGACAATCTCAATTGCTTTTGACAGATGTTGTCAGAACTGTACTAGCAGGGAAGTCAATACATGGGAAGTTGAACTGCACTCCAGTGTCAAAGGGAAGAGAATAACAAGAGAGCAGGGTGATGTAGGATTCTGCTGACCTTGGAGGAGCACAGGAAAGAAGATACAAAACAATGTTGCCATGGAACAAAATAATACGAAAAGTTGGACATGAGAAGAAAGAGTCCATGTAAAGGAATTTATAAAACTTACAAAGCAGGACTCAGAAGATAACTGTCTCTGAAAAAAAAGACCTAAAGCTTTAACTAGGGACAGTTCTGTGTGAGAGAAGCTAAGACATGAATGCAGCTGGAAGGGAGTCTACTTGAGCAAAAACTGTCCCCTTTTGTGGGTCTGTATCTGTAGAGACCGTGAACCCTTGCTTGAATGCACACATTCACTATCATCAAAGCAGAAAATTACCTTTCTCACACAATTTTCCTGTCCAGCCAAGCCCACAAGTGCAGTTGCCATCCACATGGTCACAGATACCACCATTCTGACAGGTACACGTCAGGAGGCAGTTTGGGCCATATTGTCCCTGGGGACACACTACAGAGGATTAACAAAATTTGGAAAAAAAAAAAAAAAGAAAAAAAAAAGGTTAGCATCCCAAATGATGAAGGTGACAGGGAAAAAATATAAACACATGCTCCCCACAGAATATCCCAAGTGCCTTGTGTCTGGAGAGAGCTGTGGGACACTCTACTCCATGCTTATTCGCAGTTTCAACCAAACACTTTGTCTCACCATAGCTTCTCACTTGGCTTAATTCCACATTCACTTCCTTTGCTCTCCTTCCTTTGTTTCATCTCTCAACTCGCCCTCTTCAAATCTCTGCCATTCATTTCTTTAAGCTAAAGCAATTTGCTTCTAAATTTGGTCCCATCTAACCACAGCTCCTTCACACTGCTCATGTCAGGTGGTTCAAACTACCCTTTTCACCTTTTTTATGTTCTGTTTGGACTGCAGTCTCCCAAAGGAGTTGCTTTGGCTTTTTTGAGAAACTGGTGCAATGGTATCAAATGTGGTGGAGCATAGAGGTGAGATGTGGGCAGGAGGAAGGCAGGGTGGTGGAGCGGAGAGGGACAGGGGCAGAGTACAGCAAACTGCAGTGTTATCAAGCAAAGACGTTGGGAAACACACTTGTAAACACTGTTTGGAGCTGAGTCCTATTTGCTGGTTGTTTCAAGTATGTCATCAACTGACAAGATGACCTTGGGTCCTGCTTTGTTACCTTGCTGACAGCTGGGTCCCATTTGGCCGGGAGGACAGGTACACTTGCCAGTGCGCGGGTCACACTGACCTTTACCACATGCACAGAACAGGGTGCAGTCCTTCCCATATCGATTTTCAGGGCAAGCTGAAGGAAACAGATTCTTTTGTTAAACACCCTGGGTATCCAATGTCAGTTTTCATTTTTAACATAGGCAGGATCTTAGAGTTAGCTTTGGTTTTATTCCAGTTAGTGTGCTTTAAAGCAACAACTATGAAACCAAACCCCATCCAAAGACACAACTGCTTCATTCTCTAAAACTTTACTTAAGGTTATAAATATAACCCATGGCTTCACATGGTACATATAGTAGGTTTCCTATCAAAAAAGGTGAGTGTACAACTGGAATATCAGCTGCTCATCCTTCCAGCTGAAGACTTCTGACAAGTCCTTCTTTCCTTAATATTGATGCTGTCCTATGCTGAAGAACAAAGCTATAGACTACTAAATATTACAACACTGCCGTTCTGTGAGTAAGTTGAAGAGAACTTCACAGAGAACGTAGCTTTGGAAATAGCACAGAAAGTCAGCCACGCTATTTAACTCTGAAACAGAGAAGTAAAAGTAGAGTTGCCATGGAGTTTTTACCAGTTTTGCCATGACAAAACTTGATCTTTTTCCCATTTATTGAAACTAATGGCAGCACAGTGTGAAGCAAAATATTTGAGCTAATTTCTCAACCTAGAAATTTTAGACAGGAAGAAGGAACTTGAGCAATTCATGCTGAGCTAGCTTTAGAAATAGATTTGGGCAAGCAGGTTGTAATCCTGGGATGAGTGTCCTTGCTTCTACACATGCAGAAGAGAGAGAAAATATTTTGCAAGAGATTTTTTACAAAGCTGGAATCCTGATTTACAATTCAAGGAGGAGGTAGCTGGAATCTGTCTGTTTTTCTACTGACAAGCTCTTATGCAGATTACTCTTTCTGCTGTTTCTTGAAAGAAGCAGAACATGAATGTTGGCATACTTTTACTACAGTCGGCTCCAATAAAACCAGGCGTGCAATCACAAGCTCCTGATGCGGGGTCGCAATGGCCTCCATTCATACATTTACAGAGGTTTTGGCAGTTTGAACCATAAGTACCTTTTGGACACCCTATTTTAAAAGAACAAAACAGCAATTAGGCTATGTGCTATAGAGCCCTTTGCATTTCATGTCATAAGCATTTTTGTTACTTTCAATCAAAATAAGTTTTTCATTTTCTAACTCCATTCACTTCTAGAGGGCCAGGAGGAGGCACTGACGAGCAGATAGCTGCCTCAGCCAATACAGTCCACTGGGCAGCAAGGCAGCACTGACTTGCAATGGCAAACCCCTGAAGAGCTGGAACAACTGCTGCCACAGATCCCAGTCTGGCTACTCCTGGCTCTGTCTGCTCCTCCCATTCTTCATGTGTGACAGCAGCAAGAAATGCAAGCCCACTTCTTCAGAAGTTTTCCTCTTTGATTTCTGTTCCAAATCAACCTGTTCACCCTTTCCCTCCTATGTCGGAGATGGGGAGATGGGGCCCTGGTCCCTCTTCCTTTGAGCAGTGACAGCCTACTTTGCCTGAGGTGGTGAAAAGCCTTTTTCCATCTCTGCCTATTTTAGCAGTTATTTTAGCTGACCAGTTATGGATACTGGGGCAGGTCTCACCTTTTAAAGATGTTTAAGTTGGAGAAAGTTTCTTTTCCCTATAATCTACTCTTTCTCTCCAAACTGAAGTTGGCATTGCTCTGGCACATCTAGTGCTGTGCATGGAGGATGATGAAACCGTACACATGACAATAACATGAAATTTCAGAATATACCTTCTCAGAAGATAGACACAGGAGAGAGATGGTTTAAATGCAAAGCCAGAAAATTCTCTGACTAAAATCACAAAGCAGATGTATTTCATATTAACCAGAAGAAACATGGATGGATTGCTAAACCAGGGTTACATGGCAACAAGCTGTCCATGAAGAGGTTTTTGAGGTGGTAGCAAATATTTCTGGTTTGTTTTTGGACAGCTAATGTTGAAGGAGCACTGAATACAAGATCAGGGAGACATGAATGCATCTGCCATGCTTAGCTCATGTCCTCAAGATACTCTTTGGAAGGATGGAGCACAGAACGGAGGGAGAGGTGGGCAGAACTGCTAAGCACTTGCCTGTGTCTGCCGGGGTTGCCTTCAATGTGCCATCACTGAACTCTGGAGATGCGGGTTATCAAATTTTTTCACTGCATTGGAATAAGGAGAAACTGGTGCTTTTAGAGCCACATGATCATAATTGAACTGTTACACTAGTGCTACCACATTCACATGTTATTTCTTTGCTCCTTCCTTCTCTTCCCTTGGAAAAAGGAAAGAGTATGGTTACTTTGGAAATCTGGTTGAATATATATTTGCACATGTCTCCAAGCAACAGATCTCTCTCAATCTGTGCATAAGTAACTTCATATTTTTTTTTTTTTCTCTTTTCTGAGGACATGAAAGCGTGCTCTGAGCAGCTAGTGAAATCTCTGGATATTTTGAACTATTGAATAGAGAGGGAGAGCTTATGATGAAGCTTTAAAGGGATGTCTTTTAAAATAAAATGGAAAATTGGCTTCTCCTCGAATCAGGATAGCAGATCATAAGAACTAAACACAACACACTTTTATACCATGCAGATATTTGCCCCAGCCCTTCTCAAACATGGCTTCTTCTCTGAATACTTTTGTCATCAGTGCCTCATCTGTCTGTACATAAAATCTGTTTCATGTGCAAACCCTGGCATCCAGGAGAGAGCCCTGCAACATCTATTTCATTTACACCAAGACATAAAGTTAAGGACACACCCAGATTCAATAATTCAATTGGACTCTCAGTGAGTTTCTCCTCTTTTCCCTTTCCTTTCAGTCATCATTTGGCTTTTCTCTTTTTTTTATTTCTGTTTCCCCCAGTCCCAAGCATGTTGCTTCTCCCTGGCAAAGCCCTCAGAGTTGTTCCTCAGCTCAACACTAGCAAGAGCTGCTCCATTACTGAAAGGGATGCAGTAACTCCCCCTTACAAATTTATTTACCCTTGCAGCATTTTATTTATTTCGGTTCAACAAGGAGCAGCACAAGCAGGGCAAACACATCAGCTATGATGTTCACATGATTATTAATAAGGCCATCTCATCTGTTACTATTTTGTAGTAGATCTTCTATGCAGGTAGCTAGGGTAATTTACAAAGTGTCCTGCCATTTAAGTAGGTTCTGCCTTCATAAAGCGGGTTAGCCTCTAACCACCAGTTATCTCATAAAGACATTTTCTAATTTAACAGTTTCCTGTGCATCTGACTTATGTTTTTCGGAGAACGGCAGGAGTGGCAGCCAGATTTTACAACTCATTTCCTGATTTTTTCCTTCTGATTTCAGCGGGTTTGCCATGACCAAGAGCTCCTAAATCTTTGCATACCAACTGCATACACTGGGGCTTTGCTTACCAGTTATTAATTGCATTGTCAAAAAAATCACTTCTGAAGCATCCTGTTACCTACTGCTTGAAGGTGAAGCTGGTGATGTCTTTCTGGCTCAGAGTTCACCCAGTCCAGTAAATGTCACAGAAACATAGCATGTTTTTTTTATCCATTACACCACCACTTACTGATTTTTATTCATAACTTCACTCAAGTAGATCTGCCTGTCCACTGAGTTATGGACAACTGATGGGAACCTTATTGCTAGTTTGTCTACCAAGAGACTGTTTCAGCTCTTCACTCCAAAATTTGAGAACATGAAAGCCTTGTTGCTCTTGGCTCCTGGAAATTCGACTTCCCAGCCAGCTACACCTTTTATAGATACTTTCTCGAACCCTTTTTCACAGTACTATAAATATAGCAATAGTTGCCAGAAAACATTTCCAGCAGCATCCAGCCACATGTTGACTGGACTGAAGCCCATTTCACATCTTTGGGAGCAGCTCCCTATGCTGTTTTTAATATTATATCAAATGCTTCTTCATCCTGGAGCAGCCCTACATGCAATATTCCCGCCAAAGTAATGCTAGCTATCCTTGGTTATCAGACAGTCACTTTAGAATCAGGTCCGCAATCTCTCACTCCACTAACCTAAACCTAAAAATAACTCACTCTTAACATGTTTTCCATCAACTTTTATGTCTATGCAATAGTCTGAGTGGCACAGGGGAGAATAGGTAAAAAAACGCCCACACAGATGCACCCTCTCTGAGCCTCTACCATTCCATTACCTCTCCAGAAAACATCTAACAAAACGTATTTATTAGGAATTTGCTGCACAAAATATTACGTATTTTTGGAATCAAAGAGAACACAATGCCATGAAGGCTCGTGTCTCATATGTTGTAGGTTTAATCCTGGCTACAGAGAATTCTGTGGCAAAATCCCCTCTGAATGCAGTGAACCACAGACTTCATTTTGTAAGTAATTTCTTTTTATATCAGGACTTCAGTGTAATTATGCTTTAAATTTCAAAATTCTGAAATAAAATCTTAAGGATCTAAGCAAGCTTAATAATTTACTGTAATCTACAGAGATTTAGTACTATATGCACAGGTAATGACTACTGAAAGATTGCTACATAAACATAATAGGCTAACCATGACTAAGTCTTTTAAAATGATACTGCTAAAAAGTTGATCTCTACTATCACTCTACTATAACATTTATTATAATCTAATATATAATGGATCCGGATGGCTCTAGCCTAGATGTTGAAAGATAGATTTTGATCTCACAGTGAGAACTGATGCACAAAGGAGGATAGAATCAATCCTTACATTTACATTTATATTTTAAAGAATAATTTGTGATGACATGATGATAATATAAATGCCCATCTCTAAAATAAGCCCCTTTCCTATTTCTACTGAAGGAATAAAGCATAGGTTTAACCCTTACTACAACCATATATATTGCAGCTGGCCTTTGTATCCAAAATATCACCCCAAAAAGCAAGCAAACCAAACAGAGCCACACTGGATTCCCAAGAAAAGAAAACGAGTGTTTGCCAAAGACAGAGCTTGAAAGACCACAGCTTTTTTCTTTTTTTTAAATGAGACTTACGAGCCATGAAGTAAAAACAAAATTAAAGTTGTAAATAAAAAGGTAATAAACTGTCTCTTTCATTGGATACTTTGGTATATGTTTCTTATCAGTTGCCACATTCCGCCAGAAACAACTTTACAGATGTCCTAAAATACCAGCATGCAGCATGTGGATCTGGTAATACTTTTTATGATGGAGTGTTTGGCCAATTGGCATTTGTCCTCTACACTAGTCACCATTTTTCAATCCTGAGTAACAATTTGTTTAATTTGATTGCTCCTCAGAAGGCCCTACAACTTAACTGACTTTACGAATCACTTAGATTTATTGCCAATTGCAGCTTGTTGTTTTCTAATAACCATTTGTCCTTCCTTGAGCAGTCAGAGGTTTTTGTGAAGTATTTTGGCCTAGGTATTTGGAAATGAAAGAGCTACACAGTATTCAGGTGTAAATGTGAGAATGATATTGATATTCTTCAGCGTGGCATGAAATGGTAAAGAAATTAGCTAGCAAATGAGTCTTTTTTACTTTTTTCCCCATTAATCCCTTGCAATTAATACAGGTATTTTTATCATTGTAAATTTATCCCAGTCTATGCTTACTTCTTATAGTATAATTTACTTCTTATAACTAACCTATATTTATCTGAGTCAACACTGAAGGTACTGACACAGATGAACTCAGAATGCTAGCACATGCTTCTGCATAACTTGATCCTTGCTCACAAAGTGCGCAGCCCACAAAGATACTCACGGATGTTGCAGCGTGCCCCGTAGTACCCCAGGCGGCACATGCAGTTGCCCGTCACTGGGTGACATTCCTCATTCTCAGCAGAGCACTGACATACTTGGTTACAGTTCTTGCCATACGTGCCTGGTGGACAAGCTTGGGGAAGAGGAAATGTAAACCAATAAATTAAATTTGTCTTAGTAAATATAGAACACAAACAAAGCTCAAGCTCAAATTTATTAAATAAAAGCCCTGCCTACAAAATGATGCTCTCCTCTGGGACTTTGGATTTATTACATTTACTTGGGGGTTACTTCACTGCTTGATTTTGTTTTGTTCAGTCAATTTCTGCCCAACTGTCAAGGGCAAGATACAATTTTCTTGTCACTAGAAAAATCATAGGGAAATGTCAGGCAGAATTGACTAAAACAGCATAATTCACAAGGGATCAGGCATGTGGATAAAGACATTCTACCTTTTGCAGGGAGTTTAAACTTACAAAGCTGCCGTAGCACCAGCATCTTTACAGGTTTCTTTTGCCCTGTTGACAGTCTTATTGCCTAGAGGTTTTGGACATTCCACAGCTAATTCTTGTGTTTCATTAAGTTGCCCTGGTTGTGGGTCAGGATTTAACAGTCCTTTAGTGGATGATATGGGACACCAATGTCAATTCTTTTCATTCTTTTTTGCAGTTGTTTTTGGTTTTGCTAAAGCAGTGCTAGGCAAAACATTGTAAGGAAGAACAAAGTCAAAATTATGCAGCTGGGGTCACTATTTTCAAAGCCAGCTCCAGATAGGCAAACTCAACACTGAAGAAAAAACAGATAATGACATTTCCATGAGCTCTGACAGCAGGAATAGATGGTCTCTCATGGGGACAAGGCCAACAGAAAGAAGAGCTGGTGCTTTACCTATGGCACAGTAATGGCTGCGGGCTGGGCTCTGCAATCATCTCCTTAGCCTATTTTGATACAGTTTAGCCCCCAGCTTCTCCCTGCCAGCCTGTGAGCTGCAAACCGAGAGAGGGCAAACCTGGCAGCCCAAACTGTGTCAGGCACAGGCTCAGAAGTGGACAAATCATTTGTGTGAGTGACAAGCAGTGCTTGCCCATCTTCACTGCTGTGAGGCTGGTGTTCTCTCCCTCTTCAAGCATTGTATCATCAGGCTTTTATTTAAGAAATTAGTTTCTTAATTAATTTACAAGGGAAGTATTTGTATTCTGATAACGAACTTACTTTTCTCACAGCTGTAGCCAGTGAATCCTGGAGGACATCCACACTCACCCGTCAGGTGATGGCAGGGTGTACCTATGGGACACCGGCACCTCTGGGCACAGCCCACACCATAGTGGCCAGGCAAGCAAGCTGCAACAGCGACAGGACATTGCAAAGTTACTCCCTCCAAAGGATCTGCTGCACCCATTCCCATGAGCACTCCCAAACCAACCCCACAGAGCAATGCAGGAATGAAAGGATCCTGTCATCAGCTCTGGATTTGGGAGTAAGGGACATGCCGACCTGAACTTCCTTCCGTAAATGCCCAGCAGACACTCACGTCTGTCACAGTGCCTCCCTCTCCATCCGTTTTCACAGTGACATGCTCCAGTTTGATGGTGGCAGGACAAGCCGTGTATGCAGTCACATTGCTCCTCACACCATTTGCCAAAAAATCCCACGGGGCAGACTGTGAGGAGAAGCAGAGAAAGCAATAGCTCTTCCCGCTGCATGGAAAGCATCTGTCACTGGCAAATGAGCCAATATTGTTCTTCTTGCACACGGTGATGTATATTTAGAAGACTGCATGCCCAGAAAACATAGTTGAAAATATATTAAAAAAATTAGTATTGGCTATTAATGATTCTGCATGTGAAAACTTGTAAAGACTTAGTCCTAGCAAAGAGTACAAATCCAGATGGTGTCTATACAGATGACAATGCCATTCACATTTGCATGGTTATCCACAACGGAACAGATGTTTGAATGGTGAAAATATGCTGTGTCCACATACTGCTTTCCACCTCACAGGTCTCTGGAAAGTGATCAAAGAGAAAGTGAGCCCTAAAGAAAAGGAAGGTGGGCACTGCAAAGGCTTTACAGGCCATGCTGGTGTGTGAGGTTCCATGAGTCCTCCACACTGCAGGAGACATCAGAAAATTGCTTGTGGCTTGCAAAAAGTCACAGCATGTCAATGCCAAAGCTGAAAGCCCATTTCAAGTCATCTGATATCTACTGCTTACAAGATTTCTATTTCAGGGATTTACATGGCCCTAAACACACCAGACAGCTATGTCAAATCTGGGCAATCTGGACCACATGCAAGATTGGTACAAACTGAACTGTCACAGTCCAATTTGATGAGCTCCCCCTCAATGGCCCATAGAGGTACAGCAGCATGTGGCTGATCTGGCAAACTCTCCTTACAGCTCGCTCCCTTTTACATGTTCTTCGTTGTGCCCATAAGGTAGAGCAATACCTTCATTTTCTCAGCAGGCAGGGAACAGAAGGCCCAGAAAGCCAACTGTATCCTGGGCTGCATCAAAAGGAGCGTGACCAGCAGGACGAAGGAGGTAATCCTGCCCCTCTACTCTGCTCTTGTGAGACCTCACCTGGAGTATTGTGTGCAGTTCTGGTGTCCTCAACATAAAAAGGACATGGAACTGTTGGAACAAGTCCAGAGAAGGGCCACGAGGATGATCAGGGGACTGGAGCACCTCCTGTATGAAGACAGGCTGAGGAAGTTGGGGCTGTTTAGCCTGGAGAAGAGAAGGCTGCGTGGAGACCTCACAGCAGCCTTCCAGTATCTGAAGGGGGGCTATAGGGATGCTGGGGAGGGACTCTTCATTAGGGACTGTAGTGATAGGACAAGGGGTAATGGGTTAAAACTTAAACAGGGGAAGTTTAGATTGGATATAAGGAGGAAATTCTTTCCTGTTAGGGTGGTGAGGCACTGGAATAGGTTGCCCAGGGAGGCTGTGAATGCTCCATCCCTGGCAGTGTTCAAGGCCAGGTTGGACGAGGCCTTGGGTGATATGGTTTAGTGTGAGGTGTCCCTGCCCATGGCAGGGGGGTTGGAACTAGATGATCTTAAGGTCCTTTCCAAACCTAACTATTCTATGATTCTATGACATAAAATGATTTGGACAAGGGCGTGTATACACAGATGGGTAGAGACCTGCCTGTGGTGCTTCTAATATACTCGGTGAGTGCTCACACCAGCATTATCTCTTATTGCCCTACACTGGAAAATTAAGATACAAAATAGAAAATGACTTCACATTGTGGAGGCAGAAATGGCTGACTGCAGAAGAGTGTCCAAACAAAGCATCTGCAGAAGAAACTGCCCTTACCAACATCACAGCTGTCCCCAGTCCAGCCAGCATGGCAGATGCATTTTCCTGAGTGCTGTTCACAAACCCCATGGTGGCAGGTACAGTTCTGCTCGCATCCCTCTCCATACCTCCTGTCCCCACACTCTGAAATGAAACAGGGGACACTGACTGGGGGGGGGGGCAAGCTGGAAGGACTCCAGAAAAAACACATGCCTCTGAAATAGGCTCATCCTAAAAACCTTCAGTGAAGGAGATTTTGAAACCTCCCTTAACAAAATTCTCTAGAGATAACTTGTTTTCCTCTTGGAGGATTTACATTTTTTTTTACTCCTCAAATTGAGCTCGTTACCTATCTTCCCTGTCCCGAAGGGACAGAGAATAGCTTACTCCTCTCCTCTGTCCAGCAAGTTTCTAGCACCATTGTATATTCAAGTGCCAACGCCATATCTCCCCTCAAGTCTTCTCACCTCTGACTAAACAACCCCAATTTTTTCAGCCATTCCACACTTGGTGCTCTCCAGCCCTCTATGCATCCTCTCCTTTTTATGAGCTGTCTCAAACTGTCATCAGAACTGAACTTCCCTGCACAGCAACAAAAACAAGGTGCTGGAAGGATGGGGGACATGAAGAGACTCACCCAGCTCACATGCTATCCCCTTCCAACCCGGGGGACACTGGCACTCGCCCGTTACATGGTTACATGTCGCCTGGCTGTGGCAGATGCAGCGCTGGAGACAGTTTGCACCATACCATCCAGTGGGACAGGCTGTGAAAAGGAGGTAGGACAAAAGCCTTCCATTAAGAAAGTAGAAGAAGGACACAGGTTAAACGCAACCTTTCCCAGCTTACACCCCTTCTTGCCCTGGTGATCACGCAGACACTGTGGGAGGTACAACTGAGTAAAAATGAAGCCATGACTGATAAGGAATAACACAGACCAATGTAAAACTGGTCTGGGAACAAAATAAGTGATTAAGTGAATCAGCTGTGACCCAGCAAAAGGCCTCAAGATTTTCTGTTCACACCTGCGAAAAACATCTCTTGGTTCCTAACAGCTTTCTCAGCACCAAGGAATGGAGTTACTGATTTCCTGTTTTCAGAGTTTCTTTGTAGTCCTCTTAAAATCACAACTCCTTTTCTAATTGATCCTGCTACCCACAGCTGGCTGATGACATTGCACATTTTACCTAATTTTAATTAAGCAAGTTTATTAATTCCCATCACAACCAATTCCTATGGACAGAACCTACTTTTTTTTGGCACAAAAAATACACACCTCTGTCATGTCCTAGAATAACATCTTTTTAAGATGTTAACAGGAGCAAGTTCTCACTCTGCAAAAGCAGTTACCAGAGGACAGCTCACCCAGCCTCACACACACACCTACCACTTTACATTCAAAGAGAAAAGAAATTCCCAATGTATCATTAAAGAAAAAGGTTATGTTTGACAATGTCTTCGTATTTGACAACAGCTTTTTTAACTTTAGCTTTGGTTTTGTATTTGAGGCCTTCATGTAAACCAGAAAATTTTAGTGCTGACTCCAGACCGCAGCATACATAGTAGCATCCACAGCAGCATCCCTGGCTCTGTGGCACTGCTTACCCCCCAGGGGAGGCACAGAAAAAAAGAGCCTTCCGCATCAGGGATGGATTGAAGTTTCCCAGCTGCTTGTATGCAGGGACTAGGATGTAAGCCTCAGGGCAGCCTTTCTTTGCCAGCCTCTTTTCTTAAGGTTCCCTGAGTTGGGCTTGTATTTGAGTCACACGTATTGGTCTAATTGCCAAGGCTGGAAGTCCCAATGCCTTACACATGTTCTGGATTTAGGCTATGTCTGGAACAGTATACAGTAATGAGGAGGATCAGTCAGGCACATGGGACAGTAAAGCAGGCCATAGAAAAAAAACAGAGGTTCATTTCAGTGTCATAATTGGGAGTTTTATGGACCTTTTCTCCCTTAATCAGCATTCAGAATCAGCTCTCTTTCCAGTTTATGACTGTTTCAGAGCTTGCCCAGAGAACCAAGTTCCTGCACCTAGCCCCTGCAGCATGGTGTCACAGATGTATTTAATGGACCAATCCGTGTAATTATGCAGATACAAAACCAATGACAACACAGGACAATTAGCTGATAATTAAAATACCAGTGAAGCCCCCCTGAGTAGAAGTGTAATTTTTCCCTCCTGTAATTCTCCGGCAGGGGGTTGAATTTCCAATTGTACCTTCTTGGCAGGTGGCCCCTTTCCACCCTGGGCTACAAAGGCACGCCCCAGTTACATGATGACAGAACGCTCCGTTGTGACACTGACATGTGTGGCTGCAGCCTGGCCCATAGCTGTCCCCCTGGCAGGCTGCAACGAGAGAATTCTGTAAAACCCCATCAGGAAGCATCAAAGGAGGCAATGCACAGAGCAAACCTGAGACACAACCCAGCAACAGGGGAATTAGTTTGAAACTGGCTTCCAATGATGCACTTTTCACATCATACGGGTGTGTAAGCCCATATACGAACCATGCCTGACACTAAATAATGTGGCTTAAAAATACGTATCATGTATGTTCTGAAGAGGTATTTCTCAAAGGGCAGGATTGCTTGGGTGATGGATCAGCTGTCATCCCCTGCCCTGCAGAATGCCTTTGTACTAAACTAATGGTCCAGCAGAACCGCCAGCTTGACAGCTCAGGCATTTATTTGCATCCTGGTAGGAGAACTGAAAACTTCATTGTTTTCAATGTTCATTTTTCACAGCTGAATGCCTTTGCTCACCCAGAGTCTCATTCTTTGGTCAAAGAGGGCTGATATTTTCAACGTGTTCTGTTAAGCAACTGGCTCCCAGGTGAAAACTTAGCCATCTCGCAAACGTACTCCTGCTGTAGCTCTGTTTTCAGTGCTGCTGCCTATGAAAAAAGGCAGTGATAAAAGTCCTCTAGTCTCTATTGCACTGGAGATTTGGATAGCTTTAAATGGTGGAAAACAGACAGTACTGCTACCCTGTTTTCTTCAGCTATCACCCCAAAAATACAAAATGAGTTGATGAAGTTGGATAGCTTCCTTATATGGTTTTTGTGCCTGCTTTACAGAGTCTCTCTTTCACTGGCATGAACATGTCAGAACCTCTTGTGTCTGCGGTACTGCTGGCATGCATTGAAGAGGCAAAAAAAGACCTGATCCCTGATCCAAAAGTGTTCTGCACTCACTGAATGTGACCATCTCCTAGGATCAGATGCAAACAATGACTTTTTACTGAAACCTCTATGCCTTTGAGGGTGCCAGAGTACAGAATAAGATGTAGGGCTGTTGGAGGACACATCCCTGGGGACTGAAGTGAGGCGTGAAACCATTTTGACCTCAGGGGTGAACTTGGTTGACATATCTGACCTGTTCTCAGCCCTGTTCTTCCCATCTGAGGACTTTCAGTTTCCCAATACAATTCTCACAGACACCTTTTCTCCCAGTACTTCTCTCCACGAATGTTCATTTTTGCCATTGGCTGGACCCATCCACACTGAAACTACAAGAAAGTGCAGGAGCTCAATCCCATCACAGTTAAAAGTTTGTTCTGCAAATGAGGCTTAGTTGCCAAGTTAAAAGTTCAGCCTGTCCTACACAGCTCTGGCTCAGTTTTGGGAGCAGAACTAAGTATTTCCACAATACAGACCAGAACTATATCATAACCAAGCCAAAGGAAAAACCAGCTCATAACCAGGTCCCCTGACTGGTTACTAGTGGTTTGTGTGAGGTTTTTGGAGTACGCATGCAAAGCTCTTGTTATTCTTACTGAGAAAACGCAGGAGTGTTCCAGTGAAAGTTCTGGTAAGAAAGCAGAAATTTCTGGAGAAGAAGATTTTAAATATTCTTTTGGGTGGATATAAACTTTTTTTAGCTTCTCGGTGGAACAGTCCTGATTATCAAAGTGCTTTTCTAAAGATTAAGATAACAAGTGATATATTGAAGCCATTTTATGGAGTTCCACAACTGAATGTACAAATATCCCTGGGCCTTTTCTTCTTTCTTCATGATAAATGCAAAGGAAAAAAGCGATAGAAAGGTTTAAATTATTACACTTCTTCCTGCTTCAAAATTTTCCACTCAGTGCCTTTCCTGTGTAAGAGGAGGATTTATTCGTTTGCAGTCTTTTATATCCCTTTTTGTATGCAGAGTACGGAACACATAAAATTGGAGATTTTCTTCCAGACTGGAAGTCAACAGCCATCAAAAATGTCGGGGAGAACAGGGAAATAACGGGCACTAAGACACTACAGGGTGTCCAGAAGCTTTGATTTCATGCAGCTCCGGTGCATTATTCTCCCCAAAATGAAGCTTCAGCTTTAAAAGAACAGGGAATTTGCAAAGTCAGGTGCTCACACACTATGAAATGTCAGACCCCTGGTTATCAGTTCCCATGAGCAGAGACTCTGGCAGAACCAATCTTTTCATACTCATACATTTTGCAGACCAGTTTGGTCTCTTCTATTTTACCACAGGGAACTGCTTCTGTGAAGATCCCGCTGAGCCCCAACAGCTCCAGAATGACACATTTTTATTACTAATAGAATCAGAGGAAAATGCAGATGCAGAATTGTGTTCAGCTTCTACAAATCATACGCAACTTGAGACTTTTTTTTTGGGGGGGGGGGAGGGGGTTAGGTGGTTTTTTGGGGGGTTGTTTTTTTTTTTTTTTTGAGACAGCAAAATTTGGACAGGTTTGTATACAGAAAGGAAGGTGGTTACATCTCTGACACAAAGAGATGCCAGATGTCAAAACCTCACTTCTGTAGCACTAAGGCATTACAAAACTTTGTGAAACTGTTAAAACCCCACCAACAAATAAGCAACATACTTTTCCTAAACCTGTTTCCTGGAAACCTGAAATATCTTAGGCGGACACTCAACCCTCCCACCAGCCCCCTCCCCAAAATAAAAAAAAGAACACCAAACACGAACTTAAGCCAAGGCAGAGCTTGCTTCACAGATTTCATCCCAGATTAATATAATTTATTTATAAGCAACTGAAAAACATGATCTTGTAATGGAAAGTGTTAGGCAGCTTCAGCAAAAGGCATTACAGTCCATATAGCCCATAATTAGATAGCAGTGTATAAAATGCACTGCATGGCTGGTTTAAGATCAATTCAAATCCCATGATGTCAAAATTATTCCTCAATATCCTCCAGCACATTGCCCAAAATCTGATTACTTGAACACGAATGCTGTCCTTCCAGCTGCTAGAGCTAGCAAGTCCTAGGAACTGGCAAGGTAAGGATTAAACACTAAACAAAGATGGAGAATGGTGGGCTGGCATCTCAGACCCATGGTTGCTTTATTCTGAGCAGCTTTGGAGTGGTGTGGCTGAGCTCCAGTCTTAAAATCAAAATGCAGACTCATCATTTAGCCATGAGAAAAAGAGGTTACCCTCTGCATAATTAAGTGATCTTGCTTTTTTACTTACAGGCAAAGGAGGCCTTGGAGGCTTTGGCACCTTCACCAGTGTGAAGAATAAATCAAGTCAGCATAAAGCTCTAATGGCTGCAGCACAAGAGAATAATTATTTTGTTTCAATTCTCACGAGTAGAGGGGGGCATAGGAAGCTGTTGACAAAGAGCTACATTTCTTAATTGAATTTAATGAAATATGAAACAAAGCTTCTCATCTCTAATGCAGTCTAAGGAGCAGGGAAGGGCCAAGGTGATATATCGCTAATGCCCTGACTTGGCAGTAAAAATGGGCTGTGACCGAGAAGCAAACATTATACCTGTTCAGCATTACCTTTACTGCTCTGCAGTATGGCTGTAATGGCTCTGCCTCTGAATTTATTTTATGGTCAGCTCACCAACATACACCCACAGGAGAGTATTGCCACCACAATTTTCAGGTGGTGAGAGATAGAGATCCAAGCTTTCCTAGGGGGGCCCACGAGGAGGCAAAAAGGACTGCAATGGTGGGATATTTTGCAGAAATATCTAAAAAGCAGAAAGATTCACCAGCATTGACCCTCCTGTAAATAAAAAAAGCAAGGGATTTTGGAGAAGCCTTTCAGAAGACAGGTTATGTTATGCAGTGGGGGAAAATGAGGGAAAAATATGAAGAGCAAGGGCCACCCTCAAACAGGGCTGATAGATTGTAACACGGTGTATGGCTGGAGAATGGAATTGTTTCAATACAAGTAACGTTTCTCCATTTCTGTTTACTAAATTAAACCAGTTTCCTACTGCAGAAATCTGCAACCTATAGATTAAAGAAATCCTGTGAAAGTGTTCACTAACAATGGAAGTTGGCTCCTTGTGGAGCTGCTTTGGACCCCAGGCCTACAAACAGCAGTCAGTTTCAAAAGAAAGTATAGATGATGACATCACCTTAAAGTGAAATGAGAAAGTTGAGAGGCTAAAACCTGAAAATCTTAAGCCCCCCATAATTGCTAAATATTGCAAACAGGCTCAGTGATATCCATATGTAATGCCATGTAGCTAAAGAAAGTAATTTAATTTGCCATGAAATTTCATGAACAGTATCTCAGAAGAGGCAATCTTATATATGCATACACACAAACATACAAAAAACCCTTATTAGTGTAAAGATTGTAGGATAATCTATACTAGTGAAAATCTAGGTGTCTTTTTTAAAAACAACTTTTCTAAGAATTAGTTAAAAAGCTATTTTTTGTCATGCTCAAACAAGTAGTCCCAGCTCTGATTTTTCCACATTGTGCATTTCTAACCTGTAACAATAAACGGATAATTAGATGAGATAGACCAGAAACAGTGATACAACATTTCCTCTCTTAATGTTGCACAAAAATAAAAAGCAGAGATTCGTCATATGGTAGAAGACAGCTCTGCTATTTAAAAACTGATGCTTATAATGTTTGACAAGTGCCAACAGCAGTTAAAAAAAAAAGTTGATTATTTACACAGCTACCAAGAATTATTCCCTTTTTGGGCATCTTTGGAAAGGAATGTGACCTATCTAAAACTGTACACTGGTAGGTCATCCTACATTCCCAGAAGGAACCCATGTTAGCACTGCAAGAGTTTGTGAACGAGGATAGTGAGTGCAGCCTATACATACGCTGCTCGCAGGTCTCTCCCAGCCAGCCAGGGAGGCAGCGGCATGTTCCCAGGACACGGTCGCAGCCAGCGGCATTCTTGCACTTGCACACCTGGTGGCAGTCAAGCCCAAAGAATCCATCTGGACAAGCTGAAAATGCAAAACATTAATTTTTTAGCAGAGTTCCTGATTCTTTTCTGTATAAATTCTATCTCAGACATCTGAAAACACAGGGCACTGCTCATTTTTCATGGATGCTTTGTCACGCGTCACTGTGCTTAAGAGCCACAGTTACTTCAAGGGTTAAGCCTGCACAACTCTGCTACATGCATCATAAAACATGACCCATTTTACACAAGCAACAGATTTTTGCATAGAAACATGCAGCCAAGAATACATAAAACAGGAGAGAGAAAGGATCTGGATTCACACAAGCCAGTATCTGTGTTTCTGTAACTGACTGAGGACAACGGAAATAATTCAACATAATGCAAGACTATGGGGCGATCCGTGATGATCTCCCTGACTTCTAAAATGTAAAACTTATGCTCCCATTTACACTTTCCTAAAGATTTTTTTTTTAACAGGGAACATAAGCCATAGTGGTGTAATTTACTGCTGAAATGAACGCCTGGCAAAGAGAATGAATAGAGATGTCCAAGACAAATTAAATGTAGCAAAACAGCAGGGAGTTTAAGGAGCTCAGTACCTACATCTAGGACATGTAAGGAAGAGCAGACCCATAGATTTGATTTACATCTGTACCAGTGTTGACAGAAGTGAAAATAAGCCACCAGTGCTTGTCAGTGAGCTACATCATACCAAAATGCTGCTGTATTTGCCTAGGTGAGCAGCTCCATAGAGGAGCCTTCAACCCCGGAGGGAGGGGAAACCCCGCATCCATGAGCCTCAGTTCTGGGCAGTGAGAGCCACCGAGGGCAGTGAGAGCCACCGAGGGAGCCTCGAGGCCTTGCCAGGCCTTGCTCAGGAGCTGCAGCTCCGCTGAGGGAAGCAGGGACTCACAGGGGCGGCACCAGGAGGGACGGCCCCGCCCTGAGCCGGTAAAGCCCAACCCAGGAAGTGAGGTTCCTCGATTGTGTAGAAGACAACTTCCTTCTGCAAGTAATAGAGGAGCCGACAAGGAGAGGTGCCATGCTTGACCTCGTGCTCACCGACAGGGAAGGGCTCGTTGGAAATGTGATGCTCCAGGGCAGCCTTGGGTGCAGCGATCATGAGATGGTCGAATTTGAGATCCTCAGGAGAGTGAGAAGAGCGTGCAGCAAGCTCACTGCCCTGGACTTCAAGAGAGCAGACTTTGGCCTCTTCAGGAACCTGCTTAGGAAGGTTCCGTGGGATATAGCCCTAGAGGGCAGAGGGGCCCAAGGCTCTTGGTCAATCACAGTATCACAGTATGCTAGAGATTGGAAGGGACCTCAAAAGATCATCTAGTCCAATCCCCCTGCCGGAGCAGGAACACCTAGATAATGTTACACAGGAATGTGTCCAGGCGGGTTTTGAATGTCTCCAGGGAAGGAGACTCCACAACCTCCCTGGGCAGCCTGTTCCAGTGTTCCATCACCCTCACTGAGAAGAAGTTTCTTCTCAACTTTAAGTGGAACCTCTTGTGTTCCAGTTTGTACCCATTACCCCTTGTCCTATCATTGTTTGCCACTGAGTAGAGCCTGGCTCCATCCTCGTGACACTCCCCCTTTATATATTTATAGGCACTAATAAGGTTACCCCTCAGTCTCCTCTTCTCTAAACTATAGAGACCCAGCTCCCTCAGTCTTTCCTCATAAGGGAGATGCTCCACTCCCTTAATCATCTTCGTTGCCCTGCGCTGGACTCTCTCCAGCGGGTCCTTGTCCTTGAACGGAGGGGCCCAGAACTGGACACAATATTCCAGATGCGGTCTCACCAGGTGTCCTGGGTTCAGCAGTAGCAGTCATGTTTCTCCTCCTTGGTAGCTGGTGCAGTGCAGTGTTTTGACTTTCAGCTCGGGAACAGAGCTGATAACAATGATGTTTTGGTTTGGCCAAGGACTTTGTGAGCCTCATGCTCTGCCAGGGAGGAGGGGAAGCTGGGAGGAAGCAGAGACAGGACACCTGACCCAAGCTAGCCAAAGAGGTATTCCATACCACAGCACGTCATGCCCAGGATGTGACTGGGAGTTAGCCGGAAGGGCTGGGAGACTGCAGGGTTGGAGGAGGTATCGGTCAGAGCATGGTCGGGTTGGGGGGGGCAAGTTATCGGTTGGCTGGTGGTGAGATGTCGTATTCTCTTCCCTTGTTATTTCCTTTATCATTATTATTACTGGTGGTAGCAGTAGTGATCTGTGTCATACCTTAGTTACTAAACTGTTATCTCAACCCGGAGGAGTTGCATTCTTTTTGATTCTCCTCTCCGTCCCTCTGGGAGTAGGGGGAGGGAAAGAAGAGGGGAGGAGTGAGTGAACGAGTTACCTGACTGGGTTTAAACCACAACACCAGGGCAGAGCAGAGGGGAAGGAGGACCTCTCTCGACCTACTAACCATCCCCCTTCTAATACACCCCAGGATGCCATTGGCCTTCTTGGCCACAAGGGCACAGTGTTGGCTCATGGTCATCCTGTCGTCCACTAGGACCCCCAGGTCCCTCTCCCCTACACTGCTCTTTAACAGGTCATTCCCCAACCTATACTGGAACCTGGGGTTGTTCCTGCCCAGATGCAGGACTCTACACTTTCCCTTGTTATATTCAAGGATCACCTGGTACAAGCTCAGGAGTGTTCCATCCCAACTAGAAGGAAGTGCAGCAGGAGGGCCAGGAGACTTCCTTGGATGGATAAGGAGCTCCTGAGGAAAATTCAAAGGAAAAAAAGAGGCTTATAAAAGGTGGAAGCAAGGACAGGCAGCCTAGGAAGAATACAGAGATGTTGTCCGAGAAGCTAGGGACCAGGTTAGGAAAGCTAAGGCCCAGTTAGAATTAAATCTGGTTAGGGATGTGAAAGATAACAAGAAGGGATTCTATAGGTATTTAGCAAGCAAAATACAGATAAGGGATAATGTGGGCCCCGTCTGGAAGCTATTGGGAGAACTAGCTACCCTGGATTTGGAGAAGGCTGAGGTTCTTAATGACTTCTTTGCCTCGATCTTCACTGCAAGACCACACCACCCAAGTCTTGGAAGGCAGACACAGGGACTGTGAGAATGAAGACCTTGGGCCCACTGTAGGAGAGGATCTGGTCTGAGACCATCTTAAGAACCTGAACATGCACAGGTCCATGGGTCCTGAAGGAGCTGGCAAATGAAGTTGCTGAGCCATTGTCCATCATATTTGAAAAATCATGGCAGTCAGGTGAAGTTCCTGAAGACTGGAAAAAGGGAAATATAATCCCCGTTTTCAAGAAGGGGAAAATGGATGACCCAGGGAATTACAGACCAGTCAGTCTCACCTCTGTGCCTGGCAAAATCTTGCAGCAGATTCTCCTGGAAGGCATGCTAAGGCACATGAAAATCAACAAGGTGCTCGGTGACAGCCAGCATGGCTTCACTAAGGGGAAATCCTGCCTGACCAATTTGGTGACTTTCTATGATGGGGCTACAGAACTGATGAACAGGAACAAAGCAGTTGACGTCATCTAACCGGTTATGTGGTTTGATTGACAAGCTGGAGGGAAGGGATGCCATCCAGAGGGACCTTGACATGCTTGAGAGGTGGGCCAATGCCAACCTTATGCAGTTCAACCAAGCCAAGTACAAGGTCCTACACCTGGGTTGGGGCAATCCCAGACACAGCTGCAGGTTGGGCAGAGAAGAGATTCAGAGCATCCCTGAGGAGAAGGACTTGGGGGTGTTGGTGTTGGGAGTGTGTATATATATATATATATATATATATATATATATATGTGATATGTATGTATGCATATGTATGTGTGTGTATTTAGATTACGTAAATTCATAGATAGAATCACAGAATGGTTTGGGTTGTAAGGGACCTTAAAGATCATCTAGTTCCAGCCCCCCTCTAGTCCCAACCTTCCTCTAGACCAGGTTGCTCAAAGCCCTGTCCAACCTGGCTTTGCACACTGCTGGCAGCCACAGCTTCTCTGGGCAACCTGACCAGGGCCTCACTGCCCTCACAGTGAAGAACTGCCTAATATCTAATCTAAATCTCCCTTCTTTCAGTTTGAAGCCATTCCTCCTAGTCGTACCCCTACATGCCCTTGTAAAAAGTCCCTCTCCAGCTTTCTTGTATGCCCCTTCAGGTACAGGAAGTCTGCTTAAATTATATTAAATGTTAATAAATTTGTACCTATATGTCATCCTTTCCAGAGAATCCTCAAATCACTCAGTCTCAGGAGTGACAGTACTCTTTAAATAAGCAGTTACACAATAGAACTGAGCTCTCTGTCCTTGTTCATTTTAAATTTATATTTAAACCCTGATCCTTGCACTTCTACCATGAAATCAGAATGACTGGCTTCCCAATAGTCTTATGATAATTACCATCATATACACTACCCAACAGACCCCACACTAATTTCACAGCTCTTTGCCAGATCAGAACACCACCATTACCCATCTGGATCTTCCACTGTTGGACTCCTCTGCCCAACTCTTTTCTTGCCTTATGTCTTCTTCACACCCATGGTCTTTGTCCCAGTCTACTCGTACTGCCTCTCCCACAAATGTAAATTCAGCTTTTTAGCAGAAAGCACAACTGTCTGCTTTGGCTATAAGCGTGGGAGAAATTTAGTATCCATAGATTGAGGCAAACTTGGACTTTCAGACAGGAATAGCAATAGTGCAACACACTGTAACATCTGCTTTGGCGTTTCTATTCTCCAAACTCCTGCTTAACATGTGACTACATACGAGTGCTTCATTTCAGCTATTCAAATCAAAAAGCTCTTCCCTTCATCCTGTCCAGACTGCAGCTTCTTCTTTGGCATAAGAAAAATTTCAGGCTTACACCACTTTCCAGGTATGCACTGTCTACAGAAACAGAAGTGTGCCTCATACCAATGTAAAACTGTAACGCATTTGCCAGCCTCTATTCATTTCATACTGAGGACAGAGCTGTTATCAAGTTGTAAGAAAGAGACATCAGCATGTGGTTCCAACCTTTCTGTCCTTATTTATTATGCTTCAGAAGCGTGTAGAGCACAGCATACAAGAAAGGACTTTTACTCAACCCTAGGTGACTTCAAAGGCTGACAAAGTTTTCCATTGTTTAATGCAGGAACTACACAGTGTTGTTGGCTATTGATAGACATGCACAGTATTTATTTTTCCTTATATCTTGTTAAAGCATAAATCTTGCTGGGCTTTCTTATGATAATGATTAACCACTGAAATTCTAAGAAAGACAGTCAGACTGTCCTGCAGACAATGCTGATTTAGGCAGAGGCTCAAATGCAACCTTTTAGTGCTGCACTTCACAAGGGCTGTATGTTGCTTATATTAATGCATCAGTTAATAAAGAGACTGTAGGAAAAGTTCAAGACTCACTCCTGCTGCCTCCAGTTTGTGGGCTAATTGTCTGGCATTTTGGATATTCAGTCAGATCCAGCAGAGAGCTGGATAATTCTTCTGTTGCCCTGATTCTGTAACTGGACACCTGCCTTAGGCCATACAACACGTACCAGAAACACTGGGGAACAAAATTAAACAAAACCACAGTGTGGTGAAGGCAACTGCAACCTTCAAAACGGGAGCAGCAGATGCTCAGCACTTCACAGAATTAAATCAATTATAACAATTGCCTTCCCAAACAGGAGCAGAGCAGCCCTGGCACAAGGCAGGGTGACTTGGCTGGCTCAGTGTGGTATGGCACACTTCTAACTAATCAATATTAGATTTTGTAAGGTCCTGTCTTCTCCTTGGACTTTGAACTTAGAAGGCTGCAACAACTTCAGTTTCAGTGTTTCTGTGATGACAGAAAAGTCCTTCCCAGCCTTGGGGTGAACCGTCAGCAGTATGGGAGAAGCGTAAGGCAACTGCTGTGCCAGGTCTCAATCTCTGCATTATTCTCTGCAAGGCACAGAGCTTGGCAAACGTGGGTGGATTGCCAAGAGGACAGCAAAAAGCACATCCCTGCCAGAAGGAAATGCTGTTATTCTGAGAGCAACTAAAAACAGAAGTGCTAAAGCTCCCCAGAGAATAGCTGCCAAAAATGCCAAGAAGGCTCTACCAAGGGCAAACCACCCACACATTTTCCTCCCTCTTCATCTTTTGGAATCAGCTGAACAGTACTGGCTGAAACTTTCTACATGAAAAGGTAACACTGGTCAGCTCAGAGCACTCTGCCTGCTGGAGAGAAAATGGGTAGAAAACAAGGTTTTACAAACGGTAAGCACTAAATTCTACTCTCCCCTCTACCATCTTCTTTCAGGAATTTAAAAAGATAAAAATGTCCCACGTGAGTAATTTGAATGCTGAGACTTGTATTTTTTTTTCCCCAGTGATGTCACCCAAGCTTCTCCATGTTCTTCACACCTACTTTGGTGAAGAGTATTTAGCCTCTTTGTCCCCATTTTGATTCCTGCTGGAATTAACATATTTAAAGCATAGCACAGGTAACTGTATCACTTCTCCAGTAACAAATAATAATAATAATTAAAAAAAATAAACTTGAAAAAACAGAGTTCACTAAATAATTTTAAAAGGGGACATAATTGAGATGCCATAAATTATGAGGCAAATTTTGCAGCAGAACCTTGAAAAGGGTATTTATTTTGTATAATAATTCCTGGTAAGAATGAGAGGGAAACAGCAAGCAGTATCTCATCAATGGAATTTGCTACGTTACTGGTGAGGCTGTGAAGCACCTTCCTTCCCATCAGAGGGCAGTAGCTGCTTACGAGAACTGCCACTTCTCTCCATCGTAGCTATAATGCTACCTCTGTAAACCGTCCGATAGGCAAAATAATTGTGACTTTGGTTTAATGATCATCATTTGTACACTCTTCAATCATTTACACTTAAATAACTTTCATAATGTCTGACTATGTGCTGCTTATGTTGCATTCAAGACACTATTTTATATGATCTGTGCAATGATGCAGCATGACAGTAAACTCCTTAGGCGATGCAACTCACAATAATGTATCTGAGGAACCCAATCCAAACTTTCCAACACTTTACCAAATGATCAGGTAATAGAAAATGATCTGTTGGCTTTATTAAAGTTAAAAGTATATCTATTCTTAAAGAGTTCCTTTGGGATGATTCACAAATCCATGTTTTTTCCCTAAAACATGTCAGAGAGGCACTAGGCACACGCAAGCGTAAGGCATCTTCCTGTTCAGTGTTCAGACAGTAGGACTCTGCTTAAACAGAGTCTTCATAAAGATGTGATTCATAAGGAATCTAAGGAATCTTAATTTCAAGGAGTCTTAAGCATGTACCTCATTTTATCTACTTTAAAACATGCGCCCATCGTTAGGCACCTAGCAAATTCTTCCGGAGTTTGGATGGAAGTGCACATTTCAATAATGTCCTCCAATTTAGTTCAATGGTTTATTTATATCAGGTGCTGTAAACTGCAAAACCAACTCTGTGCATAAAAAAATCCCATCTGCATAAACCCGAAAGGGACTAGAGGGAGCAGCAGTACCTCTTTCACAAAAGGTTCCTGTCCAGCCCGCTGTGCAAGTACAGGCTCCGCTCACGTGGTCGCAGGCAGCTCCGTTCTGGCACTGACAGCTGTGCTCACAGCTCGGGCCAAAGCTTCCCTCAGGGCATCCTGCAGCAAAGGAATCAAAACCAGATGACAGGTTAATTCTGGAGCAGATCATGGATCAATGAGGAATTTTTAGATACATGGGAATCCTTACTATTTCCAAAAGAATAATCCAGGCATAATGGTAATTCCTTAAAACTGATGTGATTAAGTGTTCTCCTTGGGGTCCAAGTAAGTTGGGCTGTTTTTATTATGGTGTATTTTAGAAGAACGCCACAGTGTTGAAAATCTAAATTCTGCACAGGAAACTAATCTCATCTGATAGTTGCAAAGCCTGTGACTTCCCAGGTTCTGCTTGATGACACTTTGCACACTGGTCTGGAGTCACGTATGTGCACATCTCCTCTGGGACTTCACCAGCCAGAGAAGGAAAGCTCCCAGCTTTTGTGCCTCCTTTGGAGGCCCTGTCCTCTGTTTTCCTGCAAATCCTCTTTGCCCAGAAATCTGGAGAAAATATGAATTGTAGTAGAATCCTTCAGAAAGCTCCACACTGAATGCTGCGTGTACTTTGTTTTCAGGTTCTGCTTTGAAAAATCAAGCAAAGCATTACATCTGGAGGACAGATTAACAATTACATTTCTACAGCAGTAATATAAGGAGTTTTAAAAGATTTGCATGGTATTCATTATTGGAAGAAAGAAAACAACACTTGAGAATGAAAATAATTTCTTCCGGGATTATAGGAAAACCAATTAAGAACAGGACCAGTTGTGTAATTCATGTTAGACATTTTGGACAGGCTGAAATGTATATATATATACTTGGCTAAACACAGTATTACATGGCCTCTACTCATGTCTGAGGGTTTTGTGAACTCCTTTCTAAATGAGTTACAGAGATTATTGCCAGGTCTCTCTTAAAAATGTATGATTTTAGCATTTACATCAACAAAGTGAATTTCAGGCAATCTGGAAAGAATTACAGAGAACAGAGAACAACGAGGGTCCTCAAAGACAGCTCTTTATCTGGAATAAATGGATGGGTTTGGTGTTGCCTATTTGGTGCTATAGGTGAGCAGTGATCGGAGCCAGCATGAATGCAGTTGCTCCTGCAGCTTAGGGACCCTATACTAACTGATGCCAGCCCCTGGGTCTCTTATAGGAGATACAGGCTGGGATGGGAGACAGGACAGCAAAGTACCTTGAGTACCTCTTTGCTTTCAATCATCTGTGCCAGAAAACGGGCTGTTTTTTAAATGTGGAGTTGTTTGAATATATTTTTTGCACTTACAGGTGAAGTTCAGTGCCAGGATGGAACCAGTGTAAAACCCCATTTGCATCACCTCCTATTCCCAGAGCTGCAGGTCACCAGGCAGCATGCTCTACACTAGTTTAATGAGTAAATAGATAGGAGTGCACTTGTGCCTTAAAAGCTTCATCCTGCTCAGTGTTTACATTTCACTTGAAATTTCAGACAGAACCCAGAGAATCTGCGCAAGGAAAATAGTATTCCAGTGCAGAAATAGGGGTGGGGCTCTCAGCTGAGATTTCTACAAACCTACACTGTTAAACCTTGAGGTGAGACTTTCAAGGTAATGGCAGAGGAGCAGTACACTTAACAGATGATTTTGCAGTCCACATTACAGAAAATCTGCCTCCTGCTTGAGCAGGCATGGGCTGCTGCAGTGTGTACTGAGATACATCCACCCCACTGGAGAACCTGAGCTGCCTGCAAAGCCACGAAGAGCCCAACCTGCAGCAAGAGGCTAGAGATGCCCCAGGAAGAAAGGAACTCTCCAGACACAGTAAAGATCTTGCCTCAAAGGCAGCATAAAATGTTTCGGGAAGAATTATGGCTTTCATAATCTTGCACACACACATATATGTATGTACATATATGTATATACACGCACAACTAAAGTGGGATAAAAAGCAGACTCAATAAAACAGGAAACCCACAGACAGACTACTAGAGGTTGCCAGATGTTTTGTCAGTGACAATGGCTTCCCTGCTTACCTTGCCAGAGAAGATTACAACCAGTTCTTTGGCTACCTTCTGTCTGCAGGGATGCTATTTTGAGAGAGGTCAAGAATGAAAGAGAAGTGGAGCTAGCACCTTTTTCTCTGGGAGCTGGTCTTTCCAACTAACTCTCCTTCCACTCCCTCTGTGCCAACAACAACAGGAGCTGTAAGATCAACTTTCCAAGATTCTTGTCTTTGGTCACTGCTGCTCCAGATTGTTTTGACATTCCTGTATGACGCCAACAGTTAATTCTGCCTACGCTACTGAGACCCTGGTAGTTATGTATGTGCTACTGTAAGACTGTTAAACTAATAAATAGAATATTTATTTTATTTAACAACTTAATACTACTACTACTACTACTACTACCTAAATATGCAACTTATTGCCACAAGATGAAGTAGATACCAAAAGTCTGCATGGAATCAAAAAGGAAATAGGCACATTAATTAGAAAAACACCCCAAGTTGTATTAAATATAGAGATACTGCTTCTGTCTCAAGAAGCTCCTGAGTGGCAAACTGATGAAACCTGGTGTCCTAGGTTTAGCTGTGAGAGGTTTTTTTCTCCTTCCTAGTAGGTGGTGCAGTGCTGTGTTTTGGCTTCAGTCTGAAAACAATGCTGACAACACATTGATGTTTTAGTTGTTGCTAAGTAATACTTATGCCAATCAAGGAGTTTTCAGTCTCATGCTTTGCCAGGGAGGAGGGGAAGCCAGGAGGAAGCAGAGACAGGACACCTGACCCAAACCAGCCAAATGGGTATTCCATACCACAGCACGTCATGCCTAGTATATAAACTGGGGGGGAGTTACCCAGAAGGGCAGATTGCTGCTCAGACCAGGCTGGGTATCAGTCAGCAGGTGGTGAGCAATTGTATTGTGCATCACTTGTGTTTATTGCTGTTTTTTCCTTTCCCCTTTTAATTTAAATCCTCTCCCCTTGTTATTTCCCTTAGTAGTAGTAGTAGTAGCAGTAGTACTTTTTATATTATACTTTAGTTACTGGGCTGTTCTTAACCCATGGGATCTACATTCCTTCAATTTTCCTCCCCATCCCGCCTGAAGAAGGAGAGGGAAAGGGGGAGTGAGTGAGCGGCTGCATGGATCTGAGTTACCAGCTGGCCTTAAACCACAACAGTTCTTTGTGGTACCCAACGTGGGGCAGGAAGGGTTGAGATAACGACAGATCTGACCAGAGTGCGTCTAATCACAATAAGCATTCATTGCTTTGTATTGTCACTTGTCATAATATTGATTTATTTTCTCTCGGAGTTGTTGCACTTAGTCTCACAGTTTCTTTATATCACACCTTACATGCAGCCATGATTTGCTGTTTTAGTGTTTATCGGCTTTTTTGGGGCCTGGGCTTAGGTTCTCGTTTTGCTGTACTTTATGATAATTGCTTATGATACGATAGAATTATTGATCATTAAACTGATCTGGTATGTGTTCTCAGCATTGCCATTGCCTATGTAATTTGGGAGCATGCAATGGGAATTATTAATAGTTACACTTGGTTTCTTCCTCCCTTGGAGGGCCAACCTATGGAGGAGACATCATCTCGCATCTTCCCCTTCCCCACCAGGCTATTTACAATGGCATTTATGAATTTCAAAGACTGTGAATATCCTTTGAACACCCTTGAAACCAGCCTGCTTCTTTTGCTGGGAACCATCATTTTGTTGAGTATGGTTCAGGTCTTGTCTAAGGTTAAACAACTGTCTAAGAATACCACCAAGAGATTTTCCCTGAGGCTAGACAGTCATGAGTGGCAGGGTGTGTGGGACAGTATGGGCAAATATCTAGGCCAGTGCACCCCTCCAGTGTTTTGGAACTTCAACCCTGAACAAGAGCAAAATCCATAAAAACTAGTGAACACTTAAAAAAGGCATGCTGTCATCCTGGCAATACCAGGGAGATACAAATAACTGCAATGTGCTGGGACTTGGCCTATGCCTACAGAGTTCTGCTGAACAATACCCAGTACCCTCAGGTGGAAAAGAATGTCTCTGGATCTAACGGCAAAGCAACAGATACCATGGCTACTCCATCCCTAACAATGAGCACAGCAGCTATCCCAACCCCAGCAACAAGCACAGCAACTACTCCAACTCTAACAACAGACATTGCAACCCCTTCAACTGCATTGAAAGATACTGCAGTCACTCTAACCCCAGCTGAACCAAAAGACCAATCTGTGCTGCTATCAGTTGCCCCTATATGCAAGAGGAAATTGAAACAAAAAGCAACTCGTGTAGTGAAGCAAGATGAAGATTTCATGCCAGAACTACAGGGGGCAACACCAGAAAGAGAGGAATCAGTACAAGAAACAGAGGAAGAGGCAGAACAAGAAGTAATTTCTCAATCTCTGTCCTTTACTGAGCTGTGGAATATATGAAAAGATTTCAGCCATCTTCCAGGGGAGCACATCATCACCTGGGTGCTCTGATGCTGGGACAACGGGGCCAACAGTCACAAAGTAGAGGGTAAGGAAGCCAAGAAGCTAGGATCACTTGCTAGTGAAGGGGGAATTGACAAAGTGACTGCAAAAGAAAAAAGAGTCCTCAGCCTCTCGAAGCAGCTCTTGTCATCTGTGAAAGAAAGGTATCCCTACAAGGAAGATGTTATACGTTGCCCAGGCAAGTAGACCACGACAGAGAAAGGCCTCCACTACCTGAGGGAATTAACCATTCTAGAGATGATCTATCATAAGTCAGATGATACACCCATAGATCCAGATGAAGTCAAATGTACATGACCCGTGTGATGGAAATTTACATGGAGCCATCATTATATGGCAACTCATTGGCAGCAAGTTGGGTGGATGCAGCACCACCAACAGTGGATTAAGTGAATTGTTTGAAGACAATCCTGCCCCTCCATCATTTCAGCTGTGGAAAAACTCCTCTCCAGGAGTTCAAGCAATTGAGAGACAATATACCCAGCTCCCCACGTGTACAGACCCACATCTTGGCTATCAACAGTAAGTGCCCTATTGTTCGAGAGGGAAGATAAAGGAGGTACAACAACAGTGAATGCGGATCCTCCAAAGAAAGTTACTGTTCCAGACTCTGGTGGGCAGTTTTCCAGATGGAATGAAAGAGTTGATTTTACTCTGACTCTTATGAAAAGGAATTCTAATCCAATCCATTTGTATAAGAAGTAAGTGAAGAAACTTAAGATCACTATTAGAAGGGACCTGCCTACAGCCAGGTGGAAGAGAGGGACAATCAGATTTACTGGACTGTGTGGATCAGATGCCCCGGCACATCAGTCCCACAGAAGTATAAGGCTCTAGCAGATACTGGTGCACAGCGTACCCTGATGCCATCAAGATATCATTAGGTAGAACCTTAAACCATGATACCTGTGAAACATATCAGAAACTAATTATATTATAGATATCTGTATGTTTTTATCCTCTTAAGGCATCTGCTATTGGCCTCTGCTAGAGATAGATTAGTGGAGATCATGGGCCTCTGGTAAGACCATTGTGTATTTACAAAGAAATAGTGCAGACCTAAAACCAGATAAATAAAACCAATATGGAAACTTTAATAGCATAAGCCAAATAGACAACACTCCTATCACTCACATGAGGTCTTAACATTAAAAATAGATGTTGAGTCCAAAACGAGTCTGAAAATAACTTTCCTGGAAGCAAAATTAGGGAAACTATCAAACCCAAATGAAACCTGAGAGCCCTGTGATGTGCTGGGCAGACCGGAGGCAGCACAGCCTGGAGGGAATTATCAGGAAAAACACAATTTCTGCTGCTTGGTTTTGAAAATTCCTTGTGTTGACAAAGTGGCAACTTACTCCATTCACAGTGTTTCCCAGTGAATCCTGGCTCACAGAAGCAGGAGCCAGTGACTGGATCACAGCTACCATCGCTGTTATTGCAGACACACGTGTTTTCACAGCGCTGTCCCCAACGGCCACTATTGCAGGCTGTAATGTAAAAAGATATTTACATTAAGAAGCAACTTTAAGTTTGCCTAATGGATTATTTTACATCTAAATAAGACCAGAAAAATGCAAAATGACCCCTTAAGACACAGGAGTTCTGGACTAGGCTCTCCACTGCGGCACGGGGCACAAATTGATAGAAATAAATACATTTTTGCCAATTTACTTCAGCAGATATTATACCATCCACAAAAAAATAATCATTCACAGCCAATCCATATCAATCATTCCACAGTCACAAGTGTATAATTTCATGGAAATAAAACATCAGCTATTGACTCACTTCGCAAAAATCTGCATAATCAGAATAGCAAATGGGTAAAACTAGAGAGATTTGCGAGCATCCTCCATATTTTCCTCAAAAATACTGTGAAATGCAACAAGGATACAGACAGAGAAATTTCACAATCTTTATTAAAGCAACTTCCTGCTTTCATTCTAAAAATCACCTAACACTGACACGATTATGACAATGTACCGTAGCATCTCCTTCCATTCTTGCAAGGATAAAGATGAAAGTTCCAATTAAGGCAACAGTAACCTGGTTCTGGAGTTGGGCATCCATTTCAAGCCCGGTCTGCAATAGTTGGTAGCACTGCCTTACCGAGACATCTTTGCAAAACAACTTTTCTCATATCTTATCCTGAATAGAAATAAAAGCTTTTCTTTGCCAGGTCTCTTAATTCTTTACACAGCCTAGGGAGTCATGAAAGCTATCCAAATGACTCTACATGTTACCAACTGATTTGATTTTTAAAATATGTATATTGGTGGAAAATGCAGATTTTCCCAGAGTGTTCTTCAATACTGAGCCTGAGAAGCCAAGTCCAAAGCTTATTTCTATCAACACTAGCAATTAATTTACATGATTTTATGTGTTTAAGACCAAGTTTAGAAAGAGGTTTGCATTCTGTTGGCTTCTTGCAAGAGCGATCATAATAAATCAAGCAGAAAAGATATGAAAGAGGAAAAGAAAAGAATCAAACAAGATCACTTAACATTTATATGGTGCTATCTAAAAAGGGCAAATCTGCACTTTTACATGGCCATAAATATGGAGAGTGATGCTAAAGTCAACAGAAGGATGCTCTGTTCTTCCAGGGAATAGGATTTCTCCCAGCATTTATATTCACAAGTTGAGAAGTGACCTTAAGACACACAACTGTACGTGCCACTCACTTGTTGAATAAATCTCTAAACAAAATGAAAAATTGAGAATTAAACTTGAAACTAATCTGTGCTGAAAATGAAAACCAAAACTGTCAGTCAAAATGCTGTCAGGACAGATGGTATTAGGCAAAGGGATCCATAGCGTTAAAATAAGAAGTTATATCAATACTTTGTGCTTCATCAGCCATCTATTTCAATACTTTGAACCTAGATAATTAAGGATTATAACCACCCAGGCTGTGCAAACCCATAGACACACAATTTCAGAAGCAATAAGATTAGCAAAAGTATATTAAAAAACTGTAATAGACTAAGAACAAACAGAGCTGGTTTTTACATTTTAAGTTCAGTTCCTGGGAGATACCATGTACCCTGTAGGGTAAATACGCAGTTGACTTACGGTGTTTGCAGTCATGGCCAGTCCAGCCAGGGGAACATGTGCACTCTCCGGTGACATGGTGACATTGAGCACTACCACTACAGCTGCATAACAGCAGGCAATTTTGTCCATAATAACCATCGGGGCAGGCTGAAAACAGATGCACCTAGGTAGTAACTCAGACAGACTGATCTTTTCAAACAAGACAGCAACAGCTTGCCCCTAAAACATGCATAAGCTGAACCTAGAAATCACAGTGGAAAAATTAAACATCTTAATTTGTATGCTAGGCGTTTGGGGCCAAGTTCTGCAAAGTGGGAATAGCTTGAGTTGCTTTTGGTTACTTCTCCGGCACATCAGGATCAATCAGAGGAGCAAACCTTCATCAAAAGTGAATTTGTGACTAACAAGAAGAGATGCCACAACAGAGGTCTTGCATGAAGCAGTGCTATCCCTGAGAGCCTGTCTATGCCAGCATGACAACCATACTCAAAGTAGCCTTTAATACCCAGAGACTAGACAAGGAGCCATACCACAGTAGCACAGACCACTTGTGTGAGCATATTCCTATGGTCTCTGGTCAATCTGCAGAGAGAGCACTGATACTATTCCACCATCCTTAGTGCTATTTAATCCTGAAGTATATATACCAAGGAGTGTTGCTGCAAATATAACCCAAGAATGATGCGGTATGGGCCAACTGGTCAGCACCTCTTGCCAAGCAACCAGGATTGCAATACAAGTATTGTGCCTATTAAACATTGTCTTTCTAAAGACATATTGTCATAAATTAGGTCTAATGATAACATCAATTTGAGATGCAGTTTAGCTGGTCATCTGCATTCATCTGTATTCTCCTGTATTCTCCTTCTGGTAAATAATGTCAAATTCAACCCAGAGAATTCCTGAAGCCAAAAGGTAGTTTATCTTGGCTCAGTGTATCTGACGTAACAAGCATCTCACAAAAGAGCAAGAATGTAGAAATCAAACCATAACTTGACTGCCTTTTCATGGGGATGGCCAATGTGAGGACTTACATGTGGAACAGGATGCCCCACTGTAGCCTGGAGGACAATCGCAGGCTCCAGTCTCTGTGTTGCATTGTCCCCCGTTGGCACAGGGCTCACAGGAGTACTGGCAGTCTGGTCCCCACTGACCAGCTGGGCAATCTGGATGAGAAAAATCACATGACATGTTCCCAGTTCCATTTTCTGTTTCAAGGAAGTTATACATTTGTGCCATTACCTTGAAGAATTTAAAAATATTAGTAAAATTAAGCTGGATAAAGGATGGTTGTATCTTCTCTACAGACCTACAGTGCTGTCACAGTAAACCTGAGTCAACACGCCTCTGTAATGCAGCAGATGAGAACACATCTAAAAAAAGACCCAAAGTCTCTGTTTCAACTTCTGTAGTGGTGTGCCTGTGAGGCGAACCCAGGTCGCCATATAACTCCACCTCCTTCATCAGGTTCCTGCAGTGGTGATCCACAACCTGGGTCCAGACAGGGTAGATGCTCCTCAGGTGTGCAACAGCCAGAGGTCCTGCAAGCGGTAGAGGGGGAATCCATGGCGCCTTAGTAGTTTAGTATCCCTGAGACTTTTTTAATCCATTTACTTAGTTACACACAGTAATGCTGTCCTTTTTAATTCCTTCTTCTGTTAACTTGCTGTTTTCCACAATAGCTGTCTTTGGCCAAGGCCCTTCAGCGCCTCCTGAGGAACACTGGGTGCATATGGCAGCACAGTCCCAAGTTCTGCTCTGGGACTCAGAGGTGCTGCAATACCTCAATATCTCTGCCCAACATGCATGAACACAGCCTAACATATAAATCACTATTATTAACTGGAGCAGAAAGGTGGCTCAGGGTAACTGAAGCATGTTCCCTCCTTTGCAAGCAACCCCCCGTGGTCGATGTCATGTGATCTGTACCAAGACTTACCCTTTACCCATTCTGCAAATGAAGCGTATTGCATTGCAGCAGTTTTGGTGGGAAACAGAGTCATTCCAATTCTTCTCACGTCTTCCAAAGAAAGACTTTCACTACCCTAGTCCAGCATCTAACACACCTTGCTCACATGTAGCACCAGTCTTCCCAGCTGGGCAAATACACTGTCCTGTCTTCGGATTGCATGGCGCTTCTCCACAGATGCACCTCTGCTTGCAGCTCACACCAAAACTCCCAGGCTGACAGGCTGGTCAAAAGAAACCCAAACACAGTTAGTATAAGGAAGCATTTCCAAGATTAGGTTGCTGCACAACCAGCAGCAATTTCAAACTGAACTGTGCTGGTACAAAGTGATCAATGTTAGCATCAGTGTCTCATCAGCTGGTGGTCTGTAGTTAACTGCAGCAGAGCTCTAGAAAGTCTGCCCCTGAAACTTTAAAAGGAACCACAGTTACCTGGACAAATGTTTGTTTTAGCAACTGGCCTCAGCCTTGAGCCTCAACCTTTGCAAGCAGGGAGACACAGTAGTTGCCAGGCTCCAAATATTAGTTTGGCTTCAGTGGGGAACTGCCAACCCGTACCAAAACCAAATGAACCCTTTTATTTGCAACTTCTGAACATAAGTTTCCTGAGTAAGCTTTCCCATCTGAAAAATAAGTTTCTTGAGTAAGCTTTCCCATCTCAAGAGTACCTCCCAGGAAAACATGTGATGAGTACCTACATAAATGGCATTTTTCTCCATGAAACCCAGGTGGACATGGATGCTGGCAGACTCCTGTCTCATGATCACACAAAACATCAGTAGGACAGTTACACCTCAGTTTGCAACCAGCCCCATAAAATCCAGGCATGCACTCTGGAAAATGCAAGTAGACACACAACATATATAAGAAAAAGGAAAATTTAAAAGAACTGATGTCAGAAAATAATTTAGCAGAAACTTGCAGAAAATATAATATACATTTTAGAGGTGCTGATAAGGAAGCATAAATACTTATTAAACACTTGTGTGGACATTTCAAAGAGGTTACAGCTTAAATACAACCCATAAACAGAATGGCAGTGTACTTAAGGATATATTTAATTATAGCCATTACAGAATTACTCTTCTTATCTGTCTGTACCTTCTGCTGCTTTCTGCCTTGGTGCAAAGCCAGTGCTGGGAGAAGGATGGTCTCCCCCAGAACTATGCACATCACCAAGAATGCTAAAGATGCTAAATATCATCACTGTTATTCTCCACCAACCTCCTTCCAACAACTAGTGTCGTAAATCTGACACATTCCTGCCTGCCCAGAGAGGAATCTGAAGGAAGAATCTTTATTGTGTTACTCCATTACTGTCTGGAGAGGGCTACTGAGACATGCAAACATGAATGTGGAATACAATTCTCTTTCAACTACCCCATAAACTACAAAGAGTAAGTTGAATTCAAAGACCCACAAACCTGAACTAGCATTACTGAAACCGTTTACAAATAACCCTGCTGCCATAAAAGAGTTTTTGCCACTTATTTACTGTCTGTGCAGAAAAAGGAAAGAACAGAAGTGATAACTTCCAGAGTCTTCATTATTTAGGGCTGTATTAGAATTTGGTTTCTAGATTTCTGTTGTCATTTGCTCAGGCTAAAACTCCTGTGTTCTTAAGCTGTATTTCTTTGATGTCCCTGTAAGCCCTGTGATAGCCAGCACTCATGGGTGTTTGATGTATGAAAAACCACAGACAAAATAATTAGCAGAATACGAGTATCAGTATCAGCAGCAACCGAACAAAGCAAATGAGAAATAATGCTGTGACAAAGGAATAAGCAGACACAGGCAATCTGGCTTTCTATTATACCTTTCTGACATTTTTTGCCATGATAACCAGGCTTGCAGGTGCAAGCCCCATTCCTTGCGTTGCATTCCAGCGTGTACTCTTTCACGCACTGACACTCCTCTGAGCAGCCAGCTCCAAAGGCCCACCTGGGACAGGCTGCAGCCAGATAAAAAGGAATCATTAGCTCTGTAATTATGCATGAGTTATTTGAAATTGCATACTGCTGCAGAATGCAACTGCTGCAAAAAAGCAAAACGTTCATTTTACTTTCAGCAAATACGTCCACATTCCTATGATGGTGCCCATTAATGTGTGGGTGTGTAAAATATGGTTTACATGATGCCTATATTAAGTAATTAATTTCATTTCAAGCAATATGTGGTGAATGCAAGAAATAGAAATGTTTCAAAGAAAACTTAGTTAAGTTTCTGAATGAAAAAAAATATTTGGATACAATCCAAGACAAAATCTTCTCTTAAAAAAAAACAAACCCAACCAACCAAACAAAAAAACAACCAAATCACACAACTAACCTTGCATAGATTTAGGAACAAAAGCTGTAAGCCATATTTTAATATTTTTGTTTTGATTCTTTGCATCCCCATTTGACATTTCATCCTCATCCTGCCCCAGTCAGCCCTACTCCTCAGCTCCTACTTTGACATTATTGGCAGCCCCTAACTCCAGCTGGACTTTAGCCTCACTAACAACCCTGACATTAACCTGGCCAATCCAAACCAACCCTACCTATAGTCCTCACCTTTGCATATCAGTAAATCTCAGTCCTTATGGCCAAATTTAATTGCTAGAGGAAAAGATTAATGAAATTTCTGGGGCTTCCTGGCATGCATCCAGAGTCACATCCTCTTGCTATTCCCAGTTCATCACAGAACCCAAAGCCCCACTCATTTTGTATGTGATGTGGAATCTTTTAGACACCGTTATGTTGTGCATATGTTAAACAGATCCAAAAAATTACAGAAACTTACTAAGATGGCAGAAGCGCCCATAAAGCCCTGGGTCACATAGGCAGGCTCCATAGAGTCTGTGGCAATAGCCGTTGTTGGCGCAGTTGCATGGTTTATTACAGTTCTTCCCAAAGAAGCCTTTCGGGCAACCTTTTAAGTGCATAAACACAGCAAGGCATCAGCTGTTAAGTGTTAAAACATAAACACCAAATCAGCTCTCTTTTAGTTGGCACTACAGAAAAGACCAGGTTGCCTTTTTGCTGACCTGGGGCTTGTGAGCCCATCCTTACAAAGCACGTGCTTTTTCTCTGTCTTGCTTATTATTTAAACAAAAGTCACCGCAAAACAAGCTGCAGGGTTACGTCTCACACAATGGAGACTATTCTCATTAGCGCCACTAAGGTTTACTACACACAATTACATCTAGATAGAAACAAAGGGAAAGAAATGGTGAGGTTTCAGGCAAGACAAGGGGAGCCATACCATCTTCACAGAGCTTGCCGTGCACACCAGGTGGGCAGCGGCACTGCCCTGTGACGGGGTCACATGAGCCTCCGTTCTGGCACTTGCAAATGCTGGCACAGCCTCTGCCATATGTCCCTGGGGAGCAAGCTGTGGAGAAATCAGGGAAAATGAATGGGCCATGAAATCCCGTCCCTTTATAAAAATAACACTCCAGTCATCAAAACTGAGCAATGAGAGTTCTTTTAGTCAAGCGGCTCTAATCAAAGTTATATTCTTTCTATATAAGGTAACACACGTGTCTGATATTTACTATTTAATTTTAAAAGGACACCTGAATTAAGCTGACTTACGTGAAGTACTGCATGATGTATTCAAATTCTCCACTGCGTATGCTTCCCTCCCCACAATGCACAAGGCTCAAAAAACATTGCTTGTTAAGTACAAAACTTTTTTTTTTTCCCCAAATACTATTATAAAAATAACATTATGTTTTTCTAACATAGCCTCTGAAATTCCCCAGATGATCATGGCAGAAACGGATCCACAACAAGATTCCTTCCTATCATCGCTCCAGTGCAAAACAAGTTGTGAAATGAAGCCTTGATCCACCAAGCTCATTACCTGAGTAAATACAGTTGCTGGAGTTATCTGACTTAACTGACATTTTATCAATGTACATTAAAAAACTTTACATTTCACATCAATTTCCATTCAGCTTCTTTGGTGCGTTATTACCAAAATTTAGTTTCAGTTTTCTCAACTGCTTGTCTCGCCCTGAACCCATTAACTATGCTGTATGCTAAGAAAAAAATAGAAAAGAGTGAAAGCAATCACATATGACTAAATCATAGATTATCTATGGTATTTATCATTGTCAATGGCTATGTCACTGGGTTGCAGGTTTTGCTCAGTAATGCCTTAAATGCATCCCATTAAAGTTCTTTAAATTATGGAGGTGATTTGCACCAGATTACATGCATGCATACCTACTGTAAATATAAAGCAGAAATGTTATTATTATTTATGAAGTGGACTAAAGAATATGTATCCTCTCTTGAAGTTCTTATGACCTGTTCTGAACCACTAGAGCACCATGAATAGATGTAAGAATAACTAGAGCACCATGAATAGATGTAAGAATAATCTAACTGGTCTAGTCTTAGGTAGACTAGAAATTACCATTTTAATTCTCTTCATATCTATTCTCTTAGCTGTCCCCAGTGTTTACAAACCAAACCCAGGATCAGCCACCCAAACTAATTTTGGGCAGACTGTTGGTTTCAATAATTTGCCTTTTTTTGTATATTTCTGTCCTTGTGATGATGCCCCCTAAACAATCTTGATTACGTTAACCTGAACGTTGATGTCTACCGATGCTGAATAATAATTCTTCACTGACTGCCTCATCAGTGACAGAACAGACTTTCTGAGTATGATGGGCCATCGTGCCACACACCATAAAACAGAGGGACCTATCTCAAACACACAGGAGACCTACCATGTAGTCTCAGACAAGCAACAGACAAGTTTTGCCAAACTACAGATGAAGAACAGTGCATGGTACATCAAGAAATCACCACTCTATGGTTCTAGTTGGTTTTGACACAGACTTCTGACCCAGAAGGATCCTCTGCCAGGAAGCAGGAATAAGGAGAGTAAAAAGCTGTTACAAAGGACACTATTTGACTTGGTAGGAGAATTCTGAAATATAAAATTTCCAATATTAAAAATTAAACATCACAAGAAAATGATGCTAATAATAAAAAGAATGATAAGGGGAAAAAAAAAAGTCAATGTCTGGGGATGTTACAATGGGAAAAAAAAAAAAACAAGCTTAGTACACATGTCCATCCAGACTGTCACACCACCTGCCGGGACAGATTTCTGAAAGTCAGTAAGGCAAATTGTGGAATGAGGCATTGCAGGCAAAATTCAGCAGTTTTTAGCAGCAGAGTGAATAGGAATGAACACCAGACAAATACTGTACAATACTGCACTGGCAGGCAGGGACCCCGCTGTCTGAGGGCTTGTAGTATATATTGTAGCATCCCTTACTTTCTGTTTAATGTACCTCATTACAATAAAGTTTGATCTGCCTATGAGACAGCTGTGCTCCTTAGAAAGCTTTACAGATTAAAAGTACAACAAGTTATTCCTATTTCCTACCTATCTGCAGCATCACACCACTAGGACAAAGTCCACACCTTTGAAACCCACTGTACTCACTTTCATTACAGATAATGCCAGTCCACCCAGGTGAGCAAACACAGCCACTGTGTTCACTGTTACATCTGCCTCCGTTCAGACAATCCTCACAGCTCAAGCTACAGTCATTGCCGAACGCGTTATCAAGGCAAACTGGAATGAAAAAATACAGAAAGCTTAGTGAGCATACAGACAAAATACTTCCACAAGCTTTCACCTCTCATCCCAGACATATAAGTGTAAAAAGGAACCTACGCAACGTTGACAGTCTGAGAAAAAAGTATTCATGTTGCTAGCATTAATGCTGGTAATGTTGCAAATACCACTGATTCATTTCATGTCCCAAATAGTGATTCCTAAACTTCCCTCTCCAAATTTTATAGTCGAAATAAAAGGAAAGCTGAGACTTAGCTGGAATTTATTCCTTTAAATGCTGCAATTTATTCCTTTAAATGCTGTAATTCCTATCAAAGAGCACTTAAAACTACTTTTTAAAAGCAAATATCTTGCCTTCAGAAAAAGTGAATTTGCACCTAATAAAAGCTTGATAATATTGTATACAATTAGAATTATTTTGTGGGAGAGAATCTCTTTTTCTCCATACTAGGCTATGCTTTTTGTTCTATTGCAGTAGGTGGACGTGGTGCTATTTAAGCTTAGCTCAGTGATATTTTAACAGCAGAGGCTGAGTGTTATTCTAGGAAAACAATGCATAATAGACATTTATCCCTACCTTTTTCTTCACGGATATGAAAAAAGGGTTAGTTTATATGGGAAACCTTATGTGAAAATGCATTTCTCCCTCACCTTCCCCAACCTCTTTTTTTCCCTTACGCCCACAGACACCTGCACCCTCATGATCTTTCCTTGTGAGGTCTATTGAGAAAGGCACAGAAAATAAATGTTACTTGCTGCTAAAATACCTTGGTGTCATTAAGATCCTATCCACATGGTCAGTTTACTGCCTCTGAGGCTTTATGGCTTTGGCTGGAAGCATTTTGGAAAGGGATTTAGAACAACACCTGAAAGCGAGGTGGCAGATTGTTTCAGCTAACAGTAAGTCAGCAGGCTGGTTGCTTCTCGCCAGCAATTTTCCATGTGGGGCCAGATTTCCTTTAGGTCTCAGCACCCAGCTGTTCTTTTCTCTTGTTAGCTCAACAAATGCCGAAGCTTCCAGAGACATTCAGAATCTCAGTGCTCCCACCTGGAACGGGTTGTAAATTCATACTTCAGGAGAATAATACAGATTACCGGTAAAAACATCATGCTTCTACCTTAAGAAGTCATTCAAGTTATAGAAAATATTTAATTACTTTTGCCTGTTTACTGTTAAAGCATGGGGGTTTACAATATAGATAGCAGCACAGAAAGCTGTCTGAAAGTATGAGAAATAAATTAGTATTTGGGAGTTAAAAGTGCTTATTAAACCATTAGAAGTTCCATTTCTCCCTCACCTTTTCCTTCCATCATGTGCTGCAAAGCCTCAGCTTTAGGACAAGTGCAGATGCTCTGCTATGACTGATAACACCTAAATTTATGTGGCTAAATATAAATAAAACATGCAAGAACTGGTCAATAAATATTTGATTCTGATTTCTAGGCCTGATAATTTTGCCTGTGGTTATCTCATTTATCAGTTTCCCAATTGGTTACCAGTGTTGTTGAGTCCGACTAGATGCTATGTGATTTGGGAGGTCTTAACTGTTTTGTTCATAAAAATAAGTTAATTTTTTTATTAAAGCCAAGACCAATTCCTGATTTTTGCCTGTAGGGCACAGTACTCAGATGAGTAATTAAAGCTCATATAAAAATCACAGGACATATATAACAAAAATAAGAATTTTCTTTCTTCCCTGGTGACCACTGGCACATACTGTACTCATCAGGAAAGCAAGCACAGGGTTTCAACTCATAATACTCTTTAGGTGATGAAGTTTCTACCTTCAGGTGGAAAGACTGAAGTCATGCAAAGCTCAAGTGGGGTGCAAAACAGCTTTTGCACTCACTCCTGTGACTGTGTGGGTTCATGTGCTCTCTTTGCCACCAGTCATGACAAGCCCTTGGCCAGCCTGAGCATTATGTGGATGTGTCCCAACTTTTCCCAGAGAACATGCCCAAAGCATCAAAAGGGATGTGAATCTCCAGTGGGTTGTTTTTTTTCCACAAAAAAGAATGCAAAAATATTAAGCAAAAACCCTCCAGTGATTATAAAAGGGCTTGTTAAAAGGGCACACATGCCCCCAAACCCATTGCAATAACCCATGCAACCCTCTAGCCCTAGGATCTTTCTCTTGTTGCTTCTGAGGCTTTGTGCAGACTACCTGTTTTTCCAAGAAGCCTCCCATCCCCTGCCTGCTATGCTCTCGCTTTTCCCCTGCATCCGTCCCATCACATCCAGCCAGAGGCCATGAGCAGTGAGCCTCCCTGTTCCTCAAACGTGTCCCATTTGGGATGGGACGTGTAGTAATGCCACCTCCCTGATGGCATAGAGGACAGGCAGAAATGATTAAAGCTCATCCCTCCTGACAGGGACCCTCCATCCCTGACAGTATAAGCCCCAGCCAGCCCAGCATAACTCTCACGCAGAATTCTCTTTCTGACACTATTCCCCCAGTTTGCTGTAATGGCTAAAAGTGATGCTTGTTCACTCACCAACCCTGTGCACCAGGGTGAGCTCTTCTCGTGGATCTTCATCCTCGTAGAGGGCACCAAGTGTGTAGTGAAGGAGCTGCGGGGGATCTCTGAACTGCAGCCCTGGAGCCCCGGCAAACCCCACTGCTTCCTCTGCATCCACGTCCTCCCCACCTAGGGCTGACACACACACATGCCATCAGGAACTTGCCCTGACTCTTCCTTACAGCTTTTTAATTTATTGGGTTTTTTTTTAATTTTTATTATGCTGGTACATTTTCCACCTACACCACTGTGCAGTCTGCACAGCTGATTTGTTTTCTCATCTGTATGTACAAACAGAGTTTCTGCTATCCAAAAAAAGAGAAATAGGAGAAATGGGAGGGAAGCAGGGCAGGAGAAGAAATCCTTCCCTTTCCTTTCTTCTGGAAATAAACTCTGGTCATGGAAAGTCCAAAAAAAGAAATTAAATGAGGATTTTAATTTTCCTCACTAGAAGTCTGAGATTATTTTTAGTTAATGAAGGTCATTACTTTGGCTCATTTTGGAGATGACATATATAGAGTGAGTCTGGCTGTCCAATTTATCTTCAGAAAACCTAAAATTTGAGCCTTAAAAGTGATGGGAAATCATTTGGCTTTCTTTTTGGAGCTAGTTAAAATATCAAACTCTGCCTAAGGTTTAACAGGTGCTGAAGGTGGTTGTAAAACTAAGTTGCTAGGCTAAATTCTGTACTGGTTACGCTGGCAGAAATCCAGAATCACACCACTGACTTTAGTGGAAAACTTGCTATAGTTCATAAAAGCACAATTGGACTACCTTTTTTTTCCACAGGATGTTAAACCTCACCAAAAGGTGCAAGAAAACTGTCAAAATAGTATTCATTTCTAGAACGTGAGGTTTAGGTTTTCCAGCATATCCAGGGGATTTAAGCACTCATCTCCCATTATCTCTGGCAAAACCCATTACTTGAGGAATAACTTGGGATCATGCAACTTGGCGTTGTATGTAGCTCTACCCTGGCCACATTCAGAGATGGATCCCAAAATCCCAGAACCTGTGAAAATCCCAGTTCTGAATTCACATTTTAGATCAGTGGGAAATACTTAATGGCCTCCAGTACGTAAAAATAACTTACCAATGCAGGACCATCTGTTAACACCAAGCCTGTAACCCTCCTTACACGCACATTCATATGACCCCAGAAGATTAACACAGAAATGGTCACAGTTGCCATTATTAAGATGACATTCATCCACATCTATTAAAAATAGATAAAAATGCTGATTAGGTACAAGTCCTTCTCTTTGGAGAGCACACTCTCTGCCCGGCTGCATCTGAAAAATTATTCTGCACATATGAAAACCTGAATTTTTAGTATTTTGGGGGGGGGGGTGTGTGTCTGCTTCTCACTAGAATTTGAGCTATTAAAACATTTCAGGACAACATGGATTATTTCATTTATATTTTTGTCTCAAGTGAAAACAGCTGCTTTAAGCTGTTAAGCTCAGTTGATCCTCTGGTTATTTTGAAGGCTTTCCTTTTGTAGAAGTAGTCTTTAACACATATCAACATACAGTGTCCATGGAGAGAGGAGGAAAAGTTCCTCTTTGCTGGCTTGTTTCCCACAGCCCCACTTCTCCATGCTGGATCCTGGGTTATTACTGTATTCTAGTCTCACAAAGTGGAAATTATACGTTTGCAAAATCTTATCAGCAAAGCTCGCATACGGTCACTGATTCTCTTATTAGAGAAATGTCCACACAGCTCTGTGATGAGCTTTGACAGCATTTCTTCTATCTACTGCTGCGCTTAGTTAGACTGAGCCACTGGTATCAAGGGACTCACCGTCGCAGGCACAGCCATCGGCATTTGGCTGGAACCCCGCTTTGCAGGCACACTCATAGCCACCTGCATAGTTGATGCAGAATTGGGAGCAGCAGGACTCTCCGGTCTTGCACTCGTCCAGCTCTGCAAGAAAGAAGCAACTTGTTCAGCCCTTAGGCACAGTCTGAGCTGTTCCACCAGTCTGGCTCAGTTGCTATTGTGCTTTTCAGCACATGCCTTTCTATGTCTTCCACTCCCTTCACCCACATAAAACACTGAATCTGACAGCAGCTCTCTTCTACTTTCTCCCACAGTAGCCAATACCCTTTATGTCCAAGGAGAGGCACCTTTTCTTCAAGTCTTAGCTTCCATGAGGTGATTTACAAAACAAACAATGATTATGTCTCACCAGCCCACAAATACCATCTATTTAACAGTAATCTACATTTAACCATTTGTACTTTTTTTACATTCAACTTTATTCAAAACAAACTGGTAGCGAAACAGAGCTCTGATCCAACAAAGCATTTGCTGGACATCAGCAGCTTACTAGGTGCACTTGCAGTTTTTGATAACTAATTGCCCATTGCCTTATCTTGCCCTGTGTCCATCTGGAAATTGGTATAATTGACACTGCTATTCCGGTGATTAGACAGGAGAATCGAGCTGTTATCTTTCCACTGCAGGCTCTCAGGTGATGCCAGCCCTTGCAGCCTGCTGAGCAGGTCAGTGGCCATTCAAGGGCCACCTTGTCAATGCTGAGTCTGCAAAATGCATTTGATGAGCAGCCGCAGATGGGAAAGGTCAGTGTCTCAATTAACCTTGGAAGAAGTACCAACATTATTAGGAAACACCGACAGGAGAAAGAGGAGGAAGAAAATGTAATTAATCAATTGAGGTGAAGAGGTCAGCATGAAAATGATAAATGCAGGTTATTTGAACACAAGAGTGTTTTCCAGAAATGCTGCAAGCTGAGTTCCTCTGCAGTACATCAGACAATGCCTTGCTCTGGGGTCTAGCAACAGGCCCTTGTCTGTGCAGGAATGTGAAGTGTGCATCCAACAAAAAGGAGATTTTTGCTGTTAAGAGTAGCTTTTCATGTCCTCAGCCTTGCCAAATCCTTCCCCTGTGCTCTCACTTCCCTCCTGGACGCACCCAGTGTAACTGCTTCCCTCTGAAATCCTCATCAGCAGGTCACTGAGCTGGGGCACAGGCAGGAGGCTGCTCTGCCTCCTCTCATCCGTACACAAACAAGACTGCATAAACCATCCTACCCCTGCAAGGCTCTGCGCCCAAATCTGCCTCCCTGACCTGCTTTTTAAGCTCCAGCACAGGTCAGCCTTGTAGACCTCAGTGCTTCCCTCTTCCCTCCTCTCTCCTGCACTTGGCCTTTTTTGTTGCAAGGCTCTTCTTGTCTGTAATGCCTGTCACATTAACCAGTGCTCTCACTCTCTACCTCTCCTCACATCTTACTATACTGCTGTGTGGTACCTGCTCTGGTTTTTTCCTCCCTTTCTTCTTGGCTATTCTTTACAATTTTAATGGCATAGTGACAGCAAGCCTGAAGCGGAACATGATACAGTTTGCACAGCAAAAGGAGTAAACAAACAAAAAAATTAAAAATCACATTGTAAAATTGTTTAAAACGTGAATGAATTTTTAAGCTCTTTTCTTGAAATGAAAACAAATCTAACTATTGCTTTCACTTCCTAAGTGAGACTTCTCACAGTCAGAGGTGCAATCTCATCACTGAGCCAGTCTGACAGAAATACAGCAACTTCCACAACACAAAGTGGGGTTTGCACATGAAGCACTTCAGAATAGCAATGCTACCTCTCCCAGCCAGAGGTGACCTCTTCCCGGCCGCCAGCTGACGAAGGGAAGGCAAAAAAGTCAGACAAGTGATGTTTGAGCTGCACACAATGAGATACGGCCACAGCAACTGGCAATGCACCAAACTGTCATCTTCCATTTGGGAGGCAGAACTCCTTCCCCATGTTAATTAATACTCCCAGCAAACATGCAGAGTGAGGCAAGCTGGAGCCGTGGCTTGGAAGCACCTGAGGATGGTATTAATTAAAACTTGTAGAAGAAAGGAAGGAGATGGGAAGGCATTTCCTTGAGTGACAGCTCTCCTGCAGGCTGCCCTTGCCGAGAGACCTGCCGTGTCTCCTCCCTTCTCCCACAGGAACACTGTATTTGTCATGAATTACCTGCACATGTTTTGCCATCAAAATCGAGGTGATAGCCATCGTCACAGGAGCAGCGTGGCCCCTCAGTCGTGTGTTCGCAGTGGTGAGAGCAGCCACCGTTGTTTTCCTGGCAACTATCGACAATTTCCATTTCGATGCCTTGCAGAGAAATAAATCAAAATGATGTTAAAAAGCAAGCACAGGGGGAGTCACCGGAGAATAAGCTTTCTGTAAAAAAGTATACATAAGCTGACTGCTGTAGCAGGAAATATAAACTGAACTCCCACTCACACCACAGAAAAGCATGTTTTGGAGCCACTGAACTCTGGGTATTTGTCTCCTTGTGTCATAACAGTGTATGCTCTTGACTTGGGTAATGCGAAGCTGTCCACCGTTCCAGCAGTCTGCCTGCTACAGGAGCCCTCAGGTTTCCTGAGATTTATGCTTGCTTTGAATGCAATAGCAAGTTCTGCCCTTGCCTCAAAGGAGGAAAGGAACCATCTGAAGAACCCAGGTGGTCCATCTCAACCCAGACTGCTTGTGCTTTCCAATAAGGAACTTTTAGTGTCGTATGCAAATGGCAAAGAGTTGGGTTCTGAAACATCCACCAAACACAAATGTCTTAAAACTTTAACAGCAGAGTGCTGTGTGACACCAAACCACAAGATGGCAAGTCTGACACCTAACCACAAAGCAGAAGATTCCACAGGTTTTGACTGTTGGATCTAAGGTTAAATATAAGGAAGAAGTTCTTTACTTTGAGGGTGGTGAGGCACTGGAATGGGTTGCCCAAGGAAGCTGTGAATGCTCCATCCCTGGCAGTGTTCAAGGCCAGGCTGGATGGAGTCCTGGGTGACATGGCTTAGTGTGAGGTGTCCCTGCCCATGGCAGGGGGGTTTGAACCTGATGATCTTAAGGTCGTTTCCAGCCCTAACTATTCTATGATTCTATGTCCCTTCAACAGGGCACACAGCAATTTCCCTGCTGGGACTTTGCCCGTAATTAAGACAGTGTGGTGGCATGACGCCGTTGCCACCCCTCTTCACCCTGATGGACCATCCCCATCCTTCTGCACTGGGTTGTGCTGGACAGTCCTCACAACTGGCCAGGTCCAGTAGAAGTCCTCAGATAGAAAAGGGAACATCTGGCCACCTCATTCCTACCCAGGTACTTCATTGGATGATTTCTTCGGGATGAAAGCAAATTGTAAGCTCAGTTCTAAATTTTCTCCGAAGTTTCTCCGAAGTTTCTCCGAACTCTCCAGAGTGTCTCATTACAGAACTATGTAGAGAGGAATTAATTTCCCATAATATGCAGGAGAACTGAGAAACACCCTCCTTAAAGGAGCCACCATGCTTCCAGAAACAGTCCAGCTCAGAGCTGAGGCCATCAGATTTGGTGCAGAAGGATGGGATTTCCCCACTGCTGTGGCTCAGGGACACATCTGTGTTGGAGGTTCTGCTCCTACGCTTTTTGTGCCCTCAGGGAGCAATCCACCTGCCGAAATGCAAGTCTAGCTGGAAGAGGATATAAATTAGGAGAATATATATTGAAGGCTACATCCTGTGTATAGTATGATTATTTGCAGCAGGGAGAAGAAACCTAGTCTCCTGTCCTGTGTGTCAAGCTGGGATTTAAGAAACCCAGCAATCAAATGCAGAATCTGACTTCATATACTGTCTTCATCATTTACTTTGTCTCAGTTCTTCATCAGTAAAAATAGAATAATAGCTCTTCCCCCTGACACTGGGGAAATGAAAGAATAAACAAAGATTATAAATTTCTCAAGCACTGGGATAACCCAGATCATGAATAGATGCAGAATATTTTTATTTGCTTTAAATATTGTACATAAGGCACAGAGAATCACCATCGCCTGAGATTTGCAGGACATGGAGAAAATACATTATCAGAAAAATCACAATAAAATCTAAGTGGTCTAAAGCACTTTTTTTTTTTTATCCCAAGATAACAGATCATATCTATATATTAATTGCATTTCCTCTGCCACTGCACTATTCACAGTTCCCCCCATAACCTATGAAATAATTCTCCAGGATATCTCTCACATAATTGTTTTTTGTTTTTAATGTATGTTAATGCCTTGAAACTGAATTTCATCCCCAATAAGTATTTCTTACACACACATTCTTAAAGAAAGCATACATTCTCTGGCATGCAGCATATTTTCCTAAGGAAATTCTGCTGAAAGCTCTTGCACAGTATTATTACATTGAATGGTCTTTGCCCACCTCTTTCCTAAAACAGGTCATTCTTTTGTCTGCATTCCAGTGAGCTTATGTTAGGTCCATAATAACACAAACTTTTCCACATCATCTCCTTTATTTATCTAAATTTGCCCTCAAGGACAGCCTAGGGATCACCTATCAACTAATAGTGCTGGAAATCAGTCCCCTCCTCAAGAAAAGCGGTGTTGATTAAGAAACCCTGCTGGCAAGAGATAAGCATGTGAGGGAAGACAACAGAGCTCAGCATCATTTTAGTTTGGGAAATTTCAGTTGTTCAAATATTTTTTGCATCCCAAACCTTGCTTTTTTCCTTTTTTTTTTTTTAAGGCATCTACTTAATAGTGTCAATAATCTCAGAAGAAACATAAGTAAATTTAGAGAGATAAAGACAGGAGTAGAATATTACATTTCTTTCTTGCCTCAGATGTGGCATATAATAAAATTGGGAGGAGGAGGGCAGGAATGAATGTATTTCACAGAAGAGCAATATTTTAGTAGTTCTACACAGAATTCACCAGTCTCTGAAGATAAACCAACATGGCTATTTGCTCTTTGAAATGCAGTAATTAAGGTCTGTGAACACAGGCTTAGGAATATCAACCTGCAAAACCAGCAGTGGCAGAAGATGAAGAAAATAGTATTAAGCTTGAGCTTTTGCATACATTTATGTTGCTGTGAGTGCTAATCCAACTGAATTAAAAATGAAGTATAGCAGTTTGCAGATAAGAATGCCTGAAATGCATAACTGCAAAAGTGTCACTTACGGTAGCACTGCTTTCCATCAGCCCCCAGCTCGAAGCCTGGATTACAGACACAGGTGAAGGATCCCAGACTGTTCACACAACGATGAGCACACCTGGCTCTTCCTTCTGCACACTCATCAATGTCTATGAAGCGTAGAGAAAGGCAAAGACATTCATTTGGATATTAAAGTAAAAAATAGTATTTTTCTACATGCACATGGCTGAAAAGCACATCGTGATGTTAGTCTACAAATGACAGCATCTGATGAATCCAGGAACAGTGAATTCAACATTGCTCTACAAAATAACCTTTTCTTCTGAACACCATTGACCTTGAACCATTCAGTGTGAATATTTACAATACCAAGCATTATATTTACAGAATCAGTCAAAGCAACTTATTATTCCTGTAAAGAAAGCAATGGCCAAATAAGTCACATGAAGAATTCAGAAGAAATTCCTACCTCCCACTACCCTAAAATTATCACTAAGTCTTCAAAACTGCTACATTTAAATTAATGGAACAGGAAATAGCTGAATGTCAAATGATTTGGATTGAATAGTGGCTGGGTTTCAGCAGGTACAATGGAGACAGATCTCGGTCACATCCCTGAATCATGCTTCTACAGAAGTCATCTACTCTAACCAGCAGAGTTTCACCACACCTCACCACACCTATAAGTAAAGAAAAAAGGTGAGGAACTGTGGATGGAGAGACCGTTGTTCGCCCAGCCCTCTCTTAACGCTGTCAAAGCCCTTCTCAGCTTTATACTCACTAGTTTGTATTTTGGAATTAAATGCGACCAGAGGCATCCATTTTCCTAAAATCTCAGTGGGGCATAAAACTACTCATAAAGAATAATTATTGGGGAAAAAAAAAAAAGAAAAGAAAAAAGGCAAAGCAAAAACTTACACTAAACGCTGCTGCTGTGGAGCACAGCTGCAGACAACATTAACCTCTGTGCAAAGACTGACATTATCTTGCACACAGCAAACCCATAACCCACCTCCTGTTCCTTCTCTTGTTCTGACATTTTGCTTCCAAAATACAGATTATTCATTGCACCGATCCTGGGTCAGTGTCTCACACAGAGGAGAGAACAGTCTGGTGTGCAGCTCCTCACCTTTTGCCACAGCAAACCACTTTCTAACAGGTTTTATTTTTTTCTTCGCATATGCTGTAACCAGTGCCATAGTCATGGCCCCTTGTACTTGAACACAAGCAGCTTTACAAATGCAATCAGCCTACTTGCAAAAAGAGGCCTCAGGCAGTGCAAACACCACACACCGACTCATGAAAATTTCAGGATAAATGACAGCTTCTCTGAAGCAGCCATGTGAGTATAGCTGCTGTTTAGACTAAAGTGGGCTCTCTCTCCTTTTTCTGTAATTGTCATTTTGCAAGTAGACTATGTTGGCAAATTCTGTATATGTGCTTTTCTCTTTTTCTGCTTTTTCAAATAGAAAGAAGTTGGAAAACTGAAACAGCCACCAATCTCTACGTTTCTTCCTATCTTTTAAATACAGCTAATAGCTAAAGTATGACACTTTAGTTGCTCTCTGTCTCCTTCTAGCTCATCTTCCAGAGAGCCAAATACTAGCTTGAATTTTGCAAAAGATATTGAATAATTTCTGGAAGAAAAAAAAAAATAATTGCATATCCATAGTAAGACATGATGCCTAGCAATTCAAAAGACTGTTGTCATGAAGGTGGGAAGAAAATTTGTTCCAATATGTGACACTGGAAGTTTCCTAGTGTGTTAGTTTATACATAAATTAATGGAATTGTCAATGTGTATCTTAGATAAAATGAATAACATGCTGACCCTAGTATTAAACCCACTGCTGTTTCCATCTATTAATCGTCAGTGAAGTGTCTACACTGCTTTAAAATACACTGCTTTTTCAGTAACCTTACTTATGAGTAATCGCAGTAAGAGAGGATAGTCACTGAGCTGTGCAATGTTACTCACAGAATAGCTTAGAGACAACTGAGTAAAATAATCAAGGTAGGAAGTATTTTGCAAAGCACCCAGCACCACACAAGACAACAATATGAACACTGGCAAAATCTTGACCAGGTTTTCAAAAGGAGGAGCTCATAACTGGTGTCCAAATACATACCCTGACAAGGCTGTTAAAAATCTGTGCACCATGAAGTCCACAATTGCTTTTTCCTTCAAAAAACTGATAATCTAGCTTCCAAGTATCATATTGAAAGAAAAGCAGGTATTTTGATAGGTAATTGCCCCACATTTCAGCTCAAAAATGCTTTAGATCCTTTTGAAAATCTCAGACTAAATACAAGACTTTGGAATTCAACTCTTTAAACACCTTTCTTTGGAAATCTTACACTTCATAATTTTCCTTAACAGTAGTTTGTCTATTAATATGGAAACAGTTCTCCAGCTAAAAAGCCCTTTGAATTCTAAATAGGTTTTTAGTGACCTGGTTCAGAGTTAACCTGAACCAATTTTCCAGGAGCTGTATCTGGGGCATTATTTTAAAGGGACCCTACAAGAATGACATTACAGTATCTACAAATCCAATTGCTAGAAAGCATGGTTTAAGAGATCACAGAGTAATTTTCATTAATAAAATGGTTCTTCAATAGCATTGTGTGATGTCAATATCACAGAAAGAAACAGCATTTCAAAATGCAGACATATATTTGTATAATATATTCTTTTCCATTCAAAGCTCAGCAAACCAGAGTGCGTATTAGTATCTTTCTTCCCAATAAATAGTCCATAGTTTCTTACCTAAACAGGACGTTTTGTCTGCAGAAAGATAATACCCTGCATGACACTCGCACTTTGCAGTTCCTCTCTCATTTTGACAGATTTGTGAGCATCCTCCATTCCCAGTTGTGCAGAGGTCTATCACTGAAACCAATTAGAACATACTGTCAACTTAAAGGTCATGGTTTTGTCTGAAAATGATCTTACCTGCCACTGTTATAACTAACAACAAAGATTACTGTAGCTGCAAGAGATTAGACTGGAAAAGAAATATTTGACAGAATTTGGTGTACAGTAGAGCCATTGTTTTTCTGAACACTATTTTCTCTGTTGCTGGACAGCATTTTTCAAGAGCAGCAACAATGCTTTGCACAGTGGGAAGCTGGGCTTGTATTACACCTTGAAAGTAGGATAAGATAAGTACATTTTATTCTTATTTTGCTGTAACTGAGCAGATTTCAGTAGTTGTCCTAAACAATAGCAATTAGCATTCCAATATGTGTGAACCCATAAACACATACAGCTGTGGAGTTTGCCACAGAACAGTGTGTATTTAAAAGTCTCTAGAGGAAATAAATGCTGGAGAGCCACAAAAGACCTCCTTCAGTCTAAAAACATGTCATTCCTGTTATACATCAAGATTTTCTTCCTTTTCTTGAACAAAAACATACCATCTCAAGGATAAGCCACTCTTAAGTGGCAAGTACTTAGCAACACATTTATAAAGTGCTTATAGAAGTCTCCACCTCAGAGATTTCATTGTGCTTCATGGGTTTATTTCTGGAATACATACCTGCTGGAAACAACTCTGATGTATCTGCCCAAATAAAGACTTTGCACACAGTAGAAGAGACCTAACTGGGACTATTTGGACAGGTCTAATTCGGGTTAAGAGCCAGAGTTTTCATACCAAAATCTGATATTCTGCAGAAGGTTGAGGTTTCAGTTTGGAGTACTAGTTATGCTAACACACTGGTGATTAACATCACATAGATAAATTTGGAGGACACCTTTGAAAATGTGTCCTCTGGAGTTCTGCTTAGCTTCAAATAAAGCTTTTCAAAAGTCAGAATTCAAGCTCTAATTCAGTTTTAGCATTTTACTAATTATTCTCTGATTTGAGACATTTGACCAGTATTTCTCACTCGCCTCCAACCTGAAAACTCCTTCACCAGCCAACTCAAGCTCTGTACAAGCCAACTTTTATCAAGGCATGAGGAAGAAAGTTAACATCAGTACAAAGCACTGGCAGTGCTGTCACGGTTTCAGTAACCCTGGGAAAGGGTTGAAGCTGTTCTCATTTTTCATTTTTTCATTTTCTTTTTCATTTTTCCAATTTTCACTTTTCTGTGTAGTGAGTGGCATTTTCAGCCATCATTTGGCAAAGAAGAATATTCCCCCAGAACACCTTTAAATTCCCTTGTTTAACCTCTGCCATCTCAAGAAAATAACAATTCAAGTTTGCAGACTGAGTTTGCCTTAAGAGTATTAAGAATAAATAAAAAAATCACTGTTAAGTATGTAGAACTGAAATTTTCTGTTGGATTTTCACCACAATAGGTTGCAAATATTTTTCCAAGGGACAGCAGCACTTCATTCTATGTAACACCTTCAACACTGACAGCTTGGATCTACAGTTTGACAATTTGTGGTCTACAAAAGATTCAGCATCAAGAAAGAACTCGTTCCTCACTGATATAAAATACTGAGTTATTTGCTGATTTTTTTCTATTTGGTTAAACTAAACAAAATTACTAGCAAACAGCATCTGTTAAACCTGCATATTATAATGGTTTTCAGAGCATCTAAAGCTTTAATTTGAGAATGATTATTGCACCAGAGTAAACTTGTAATACTGTGTGACATGACAACAAACAAACAACAAATTATAGGGTAGATGTTAGCACAACACAGTAATCTGAATAAAGATAGCAGCCTTGGAAGTCCTTAGACAAGGTAAAAGATCGTAAAGGAAAGATCTTCAGGACATAAAGCAACCACTGATTGACTTGTTTTCCACTGACATATCTGTTCCTTCCTGTTATAGGCAGGTTTCAGGAAAAACTAAAAATAACTCATTTGGCTCTTATTGACTTAACAACTTTAGTAGATAACAGACTGCATCATACAAAACTCTATTCCAAGCTGTTAAACACTATGGCAAAAAATTTAATGGAATGGTTAATTTCCTAGATGTTCTAGATCAGTCTGCCTCTATGCTGAAAGCTGCACTACCCTGCTAGGCTTGGATGTTTCTGTGTGGCCTTTCAGGGCTATGGGGTGCAGTATTAACTCCAAAGCAGTCAGCAGGGATGACTCCACACATGCAGCACAGCTACACCTGCTGCAGTAAATACCCTCATGACACTAGTTTCTCCAGCACTGTGCAAAACAGTGCCTACAGCAGCCATCCTTTCTGCTTGGAAAGTAAAATCAGCAAAGCTCACCTCCTCCCACCTTTTCTACTTACAACATCTCTAATTGCCAAGCCAACTGTATTCATGGCCACTTTATGCTCATTTATTCCTGTAAAAATCTTGTCCATCAGTTTAACTATCATTTTTCTTTCCCAGGTGTTTATTTGCTAAGGTATTTATGGCAGAAAGCATCCTACTCAATATTCATTTTGCCAGCTGAGCTCCCCTTGTGAGACAGATTCTCCTTCCTCTAAGGACAGTTGTCATCCCAGCGAGGGCTGCACTATTATATGTTGATTTATACCATTCTGAACACAGGTAACCAGGTAGAGACGTGAACTCCAGACAAGGTCTCACCCGCAGACAAAGCTGACCTTGCCCCTTAGCCGCTGTTCAGTAGTTACTGGCTGGTGATGAACTGCTGCCTTTGGTGGGTGTCTGACCCTCATTAGCTTCATGATGTGAGGAAGCCAATGGCCACAGCTGCGTGTGTGGTGGCAGAACCTCACCAACTAGGGGAATGAACCTGCTTGTTTTGCTGCTGAGCTGAACCAGTCACTAACAGCTGAGATAGAGCTTTAAGTGGCACATGGAAGTTTGAACAGCTCCATGACCATCCAAGTGACCCAACCAGGCATCGCCACACTCAGACCCTGCCAATCCAACCTCTGTCCCAACACACCACCATAAAAAAAAAACACTGAAAAGTTTTATGCAGGGGTCTGCATGCCCAGCTGGCTTGGCCAAGGACAACTTAAGTGCCAGAGGCACAGAGGAATCACAAGAGGTTTGGAAATAGGCTGGAGAACAGTGGAAGAAGGTCTCAGATGCCCTTTCCCCTACCCAAAACTCCCCTTGTCTGACTCTTTCTGGCAATCTTGGGGACAAAGCGCAGCCACCCCATGAAAGTCGGAGAGGTGAGCTGGTTGTGGGTGCCCTGTAGAGGGCAGGACTTGGGGAGGCCAAAACTGAAGGCCAAGTGCTCAGAACATACAGTGTGAGTTGGAACCAAGCTGAACAGCAAGATTTACTTACACTTTATACACAGCATATGAAAGCTCCAAGCAGAAAAGAAGTCATATGGAAACGGTTTTGTGACAGGAATTTTAGTGCAGTATATCCACATATTTGGCCCTATCTTACTCTGGCATATTCAAGGGTACTATGTGTATGCACCTATGTTGGGGAAGGGGAGGAGTTGCCTTAAAAACTGATGAATACATGTGAGAACCCCCCCTCCCCAAATAATCAAACGCAAAGGTAGCATTTCTGTTCTGCTTGTGAGAGTGTTTGCTTAGAATCCTGAAGGGGAGAAGAAATTAATCAGACTATGATTAGGAGAGACATAAACCAAAACCAGATAAAGAAAAGTTTATGTAGAATAAAACACATTATGGAATTATGTAGAATAAAACACAGGCCAACTTGATAAACAACTTGATGAGTAATAAGATGTTAGAATTACAACATGATTAAGTTCCTAACCTATGTCATCATCGTCAGTGTGCAACAAAGAGCAAGTGGTCTATGAGGCCAAAATCTTGTTCAAAATTGTGAATCAATGTGAACTTCACACCTCAAATGTGCCATTTTAAAATTCTGTTAATAAGCAATTCCTGGAGCTGCTTTTGGCAAGCAGGGTGAAATATGAATGAACACAGCCACCCGAAACACTATCCTGGGGTCTTTTTAATTGCCTTTAATGTGTGTCTCCAGGCAGGTAGTGCAGGACTTACCTTCACAGGATCTGGCATCCTTCTTTAGCTGGTAGCCTGGCTGGCACTGGCACTTATAGCGGTCTTCACTGAGCTGAACACAATCCTGCTCACAGCCCCCCTTGTTAACACTGCAGGAATTGATGGCTGGAGCCAAGGAAGCATTGAAGGAACACATGTCAACAACCCAAGAAACTTACTTCCTATTTTAAATGCATAAATGACAGTAAAAATACACAAACATCACCAAACAGCTTTCATAAATGCACCTGTCCCCATCGCCTGCGTGATTGCCCTCCCTTGCATTCAGGGTGCTTGCTTGACACAGTGTTCCATGTCAGCGAAAGCTGTGAATCCAGTGAGAGGCAGGTGAGATCCAAGAGCTGTAATGCTGACTGAAGTACAGCCACCCTTTGATCTGACAGCAGCAAAGCACTTGAGATTCCACTGAGGTAAGGAGGGAAAAAAGAAGTCCCTACTGGTATTTGCCCATTGTTGTTTTGATGTTTGGTGTTTTTTTTTTTCCTGTCCCTGCTGTCATTTATTTAAAAAAAACACATATATACAAAACCTGTCTTTTAGTTTGATTTCCTCAGCCTCATGCATAGGAAGCTGCAAATAACAGGAGTCACAAGCTCCACAGGACAGAGTTAGAAAGTAAACCACAAGTAACAAGAGGGTCTTTAGTACATCTCTAAAGATGCTGCTTCCTTTACCCAAGCAAATTAATATTCTTTTTTGTTCAACTTATATCTCTGGCTTCTAGAGAAACATTTCTCCTCCTGCCAAAATACGTTATCACACACCCACACCTATTCGCACACTGCATATAAAAATAAGAGCGATCGACTGAACCTGTTGTTCAGCTGTACATATGTAAGTGTGAGTGTGTGCAGGACTGCGTCTGTATGTATTTTAACATCAGTGGATGTATTACGTTCTCAATGAATAGCTGGAAAGATTATTTGATTCTTCATGAAAGGCATCAAACTCCAGACCCAATGAAGTCAGCAAAGAGCTTTGATATTTATTTTAGGAATATTCATATTAATTCATTTATATGTAATAGACATTAAGAAAACATTAGCCACAAAAGCTGCTGTAGGAAGCAAAGTGTGTGTTAAAAATACCCAAAGAAAAGCAAATTTTTACATTATCATGGATGCACACATAGCAGCAGCCAGGAGATACCTTGCTGCACACTGGACCTGACCCTGGCTTCTGATCTTCACCTGTGTCTGCAAACCTCCCACCCAGTTGAAAGCAGCTTGGTTTCTACATGGAAGACAGCAGACTTAATACACTGAGCTTCCTGCTTGCTGCACATTTGTTTCCAAAGACCTGTTTTTCAGCAAGAATATTCAAATGAGATGAAAATATTTCAGAAGATGAAAATGGCCTTAAATCAGCTCCAAGTGATGGAATATACATCTCAGTTTTTAGAAGTGCATTTTCTCCCTCCTTTTCTGGTGGGCATAAGCCAATTTGGATGTAAGGGGAAATAAGCAGCAACCTGCCATACTGAGGATTTTGGAGGCTTCGAAGCCAGAAGGTGATGGGTGTAAACTCCTGCACAGAGAGTTTGCACTGAGGGGGCTGTGCTGCCTGGCCCAGCATGGGACTCTGCTGGCAGCTGTGGAGGGAGGGATTACTACTCCAGAGCAGCCACAGCCAGGTTTCATGCCTGCTGCCAAGGCATCGCGTGTGCTACGTGAGAGGAGGTGCCAGACTGAATGAGAAGAGCCACTGGGGAAGTAACAGGATGAATTGTGCTTGTGCTGTCTGATGCCAGCAATGCATCTTTGATCAGAAAAATGAGAGACTCGGCATATCATGAATGTAATCCCATCTCCTGTAAAGGGGCTTGTGGCTAGAGGTCTGAGCACATGGAGTTCAGGCAGAAATACCGTATGCCCTCCTGCAAAGATTTACTCTTGAAGTTTAGTAGAAAACTCACCCTGCCGTCAAGTCCAGAGAAATATACATTTTCCAACTCATTTATTTTTATAATAATGGTCATATTTTCACAGAAAACCCAACTATGAAGCCAGAGCTAGATGCATACACAGCAACCACGGGGTTAGAATATGCAGTCTCTTCAAGCCTGTGTTTTCCATCACCTTCAATCCAACCTTATCAATTACAAAAAAAACTCCAGACATACTGTGCTTTTACTGATGTGGAAAAACATAAGTTATAGATTTATAGCAATATCTTGTCACTTCCTGTTAAAAGCCTTAGTGTGCAAAAGTCTCTGTAAAAACCCACATCTCAACAGCTTTTCTACATAAGGCAGACACCAAAGATAACAGCTGGAACCAGAGATGAATGGGGGTCTGAAAACTCTGTTCTGCTTTCACTTCTAGGATTTTAAACAAGAACAAATTTCAGTGAAGACAATGAATTTACATCAGTCTAAAACCACAGCCCAATACTACAATAAACATGTATTCCCTCTGAGTTTCTGCCTTCCAGACACCAGTCAGCTAAACGTTATTGAAATTAAATTTATTGCGTTAACATAATCAAGGCACTAAAAACAAGGCAAAAAAACCCAGACAATGTAACCTCTGGCTATTTTAATTACCTAATTTGTAGTGAACATTCAGTCTGGCACATGTATCTAAAAGTGAATTCAATATTGAGCAAAATTGTGGGACCAAAAAGCTAAGGAAGAAAAGGTGCATAGAAAAAGATGGGATTCTGGCATGCCACATAGTATCAGAGATCATCAAAGGATTCAAGATGACAGTAATTTACTTTCACATACTACTTATCACTGAACAAGGCAACCCATTTTAGAGGTTGTTTGCCTTAGAGTATGGGCAGAAGTTTCTAATGAGAGCAGGCAGAATGAAAAACAACAAACTTCAAACCGTGTATTTTGAGGCTCATACAAGCAGTGGAGGTGTGGACCACCAGCTGTTAGTGAGGATCCCAAACATACTGTGATGACATCGTAAGAGGACTGGACACTGGGAAGAGTTTGACAGAAGCTCAGTAATCTTCCATGCAATTACACAAGAAAGCTTATCCCAGGTTTTTGACTCAGATGTAGGCTGAATATCTCACAAGAAGATAGACCCGCTTCCTTATGTATGAGAACCATCCAAAATCTGCTTTCCCTCAAGTGATTTTGGCACTTTTGCTCCCAGAAACATAGGGTTGCCAAGAAGAAAAAGACAATGTGGAAGGAATGAATATAACAGAAGTCTGGGTTGGGTTCATCTGAAAAGTCTGTCTGCAGGGATGTTTGTTTCTTATTTCTGCAGCTGAGGTAATCACCTTCCATAAACAGTTCGTTTCCAGAATGTAGTTCCTTTTCATTTTTAGTATGTGGCAGAGATCTTTACATCTTCTAAAGTATCCACAGAAGAAATATAATTGCTAATGCAAGCCCGATTTGAAACACTAGATGTTCTGCTTAGCTGGGCTAGGTCAGAATGCCAATACCTAAAGGGGGTCTACAAGAAAGCTGCAGAGGGACTTTTTACAACGGCCTGTAGGGATGAGACAAGGCGGAATGACTTTGAAAGAGGGGAGATTTAGATAAGATATTAGGAGGAAGTTCTTTACTGTGAGGGTGGTGAGGCACTGGCACAGGTTGCCCAGAGAAGCTGTGGCTGCCCTGTCCCTGGCAGTGTTCAAGGCCAGGTTGGATGGGGCTTAGAGCAACCTCATTTAGTGGTAGGTGTCCCCATGGCAGGGGGATTGGAACTATATGATCTTTAAGGTCCCTTCCAACCCAAACCATTCTATGATTCTATGATTATTGGGTTTACTTCTTGATCAGATGAGTGCTCAAAATTGAATATATGAACTGCTCCTGCAGGAAAAGGCAAACTCTATCCCCAGTGGTCAGCAGTTAGTGCCCAAATCCTGAGGCTAGGAACTCCTGGATTACTGGTTTACATGAAAAGCTTCTCTGTCCTCATCAGTTAGTAACTGTCTTGTGCTCCAGTGCATGAGAGCTTATTATATACATTTATTTTGGTGTCTTGTCTAAACCTGAAACAGAATTCAATATCCTCCATTCAGTATCCGTTTTATGATAGCAGTTCTCTCTGAAACCTACTCCTGTCTCTCATTTTAGTATTTATTTCTGTTTCTCCTTGATAATTTCTGAGATACTGAAAAAAGAACTGACCATGTATTAAGGTTTTTAATAGCTTCTTGTGAACAAATTTGTGAAGTGAAAACTCGCTTTCTGATAATGTTCATAGCTAGGACAACTCCAAACGGAGCTTTCGATTATTTGTGCCATGAGAAAACCTTACTATTCTATGCCCACAGAAGGTTTTACACATTACACAGGTAAATTAATTTGTCGTACCACCTGCTTTTCGTGTTCATTCAGTTCTCTTGCTCTTTTTCCCCAAAGCCACTTTAGTCCTTTTTTGTATAAAATTCCCTCTCCCCACAGCCAAAAATGAGACTATTCAGGAGGAGTAACAGAACTCAGACATCTCATCTTTCACTTCTGGGTTTTCCCTTGTCAGACCTGATCAGAGAGATATGAATTTCTCTCTCTTCTTTTAATTCACAGAAAACTGCTAGTGTTTCTAGTTGAATATGCACTGCTCTGCTTTTACATTAATTTCTTCTCTCACACTAGTGTTTCCTTACCCATACCTTATCCAGCTAAGATAATCAAGAAAAGATTGAGACTTTACAGTATTTTTAATTGCAGTTAAGCAATGACCAAAACACTGAAAATCTCTGTATGTGGTAAACCAAACAAACCTAAAAGAGCAAGTTCTTTAAACAAAAAATACTATTCCCACAGCTTGAGCATTGGTACATCCCGTGTTCTAGCTGCATCAGTAAATTTATTGCTGTGATAATACCAGAAATGACTAATGACATCTTTGGCTGACGTTAATCACAACCAAGGGACTTTGTACAAGAACAATGACCAAACTGAGTGAACTTATTCTGCAGATGTGAGCTGACCAGACTTGACTGCTCTTCTCATATTACCTAAAACCAGCCTTAAAAAATTAAATAAATAACATACTTTTCTTCTTCCCAAATGACAGAATATTTTAATCCTTTTTACAAAATTCAGCAACTTGACTTCAGTACTGATTTAAATGTAAAATAAGGATGGCATATTTTATTATTGGTTTTAGCAACATGCAGAATTAACTCCGCATGTCTTGTTTCAGGGCTCAAAGCCCAACCTAAGAAACACAGGGTTTATTCTTCCACAAGCACATAAACAGGCACCAGTCATGGGCTGAACTGCCAAGATCCATGGTGCTCTCATCTACATGAACATACACAGGGTAACTCCATACTGTGAATCAGTGGCTTTTCATCCTGTTTTTCAAACTCAGGTACAGCCTTTGGGATCATATCCACCCTCTTCCTACTGTTTTGTAATGCCTGTTTCTTGGAACAGGATGTCTGTCAGTACAACTGCGAGCATCATTCAGATTAGCAGAGCAGCTGCCAAAACCTGCAGCCAGCCCAGGCTCTCCATTTAATGTTGGCAGAAAGGGGAGCATATCCACAAGCAAGCATTCATGAGCTGAAGATCTTCAATATGGGAGATATAAAACTGATTTAAAGAAAAGCAATCAGTTTGGTTTGCAACTTCTTTTGTTATTGGCTTTCATATGTTATCTTTTGTTTGAGTGTGCCACAGAGGAGTACAGCAGGGGTTTTGCTGGCTGAGCAAGGGAAATTAGTTATTGGTTGTAACGGAGATGTTACAAACAGGACCACAGCAGATGAAGATGTATCCCTCATGTACAGGGGCAGTGCAACCTTTCAAAGACCAGTGTAGATAAAGTAACAGATCAAAGGGCATAAGATCACTATAGGAACAAGGAGCTTTCACAAATCTATAGCACCCTAATTATCAGCCCACAGCACAAGCAGAATCTCAGGAAAAGTGCTCAAGACTCTCAGATTCACATGCATGGGCACCCCCTGATGGAGTTAAAAGGATTAGCGCAAGCTAAATATTCATTCATATACTTGGAGGAGAGTTTTCAGCCCACCCCATCCATACTTCTCACTGTACCGTACCTAATAACTAAAATGCAAAACAGACTCAAGCAGACAATTCTGCATTACTGTTTTACATAAAAAAACCCTCAACATACAGCAAAGACTGAAGAGATGAAAGGTAGGACTGTTTCCTTTCATGGACTCTCTGAAAACTAGAAGACCTCTGAAGGCATACTTAAATATTTCATTAGCCTTTTAGAGCTCACTGTCTAGCTATCAGACCATAGCACCATGTTCTAAGATGTATCTTAGTAATTCACAAATTTGGCCTCTGCTTTTGATCCTCCCTAGAGGATTTTCTGCTCTGCTCACTGTAGTGCAGTCAGAGATTTTACTTCACCGCTGCACCCCTTGACCCAGTTAATGAGATCTGCCTGCCTCAGCTCACCACCATCTGGGAAAGCCTATGGGGACCCAGCCTGGGCAGTCTGATGGACTAAAAGGCTAAATACAACTTCTTGGTGGTAATCACAAGTTTTTATTTTGTCTTCATTGCTGAAAACACAAACTACATTTTGGGATTGCTTGGTCAGAAGAGCAGTGTTCTGCCAGGCAGCTGTGGGCAAGAGATTTTGCTACCTGCTGTTTGTATCTCTCAAAAAACAGGCAAAAAGACTAAGAGGAGGAGTAATGGGGCAGAAAAGCCCAGGACAGTGCTGAAACATGCAGGGAGATGTGACACAAATTAAAAAAGCTCAGAATTCAAAAAAACATTTTTATTTGAAACTAAGATCCCCTATTTCCTTAATGCTTGCAGCAAACAAAAGAAATGTTCATAAGATTGCATTACAGAAACACTGGACACCATCACTCACAAATAAAAAAAAAGGGAACAATTGTACGCTCACAGAAAAAAAGGAAGTAATTTGGAAATACCCGAATCAAGCTTCTTGTGCTGGAATGGATAATGACATCCTTTGTGAATTAGTCAAAACTCAGACTGGGACAGAGGCAAAGAGGTTTAGCAGAGAAAACTGTGTCTTGAAGTATGGGAAGTGCTTGTCAACTTTCACTCACCTATGCAAGTGCGCCCATCAGCATGGAGCCTATATCCTGCCCAGCACTGGCAGTGGAAGGAGCCATGTGTGTTGACACAGCCTTGCTGGCAGCCACCATTCACCACCGCGCACTCATCCACATCTAGAGAAGAAAGGCAGATGATGAGAATTACATGACAGCCTTAGCAAAGACATACCCCAGCTCTCCTGGATGGCAGGCACATAGCTTATGCGTAATGCAACCATTACACTCAGACTGGGGTTTTGTTTGCTTCAATTCTGTGCTGTAAACAGAGCAAAGAAAATTGAAATTATACGGTGTTTTTCAAAGTTCCTGCAGGCACTGCCTCTGTAGTTTGTACTTCTGAAGCCCTTGTTAATTAGAATGATCTGTGACATGGCTGTTTCCTCAGGGCCAAGAGAAAAATACAGCAAAATAATTAGGGCAAGGTAACACATCTGAGCTCGTAGGTACCACTGGTCAAACACTTGGCTTTTTTAAACATTTGCTGTATGAAGATTTGCTTTTGCACCACGCTTTTAATCGTTTTAGCGGGTGCTCTTGAAGGCACAAGCACATAAAACTAACATAAATGGAAAAAAGCAATGCAATAACAGAGCCCATGCTCTCAATCAACATTACATTTTCAACCACTGAATACACAGGGAGCTTAGACATTACATTTAAAAAGAATGATGATTTTGTGCCACATTTTCTGTGACTCGTTCCCCTTAGGCTTCCTAGCATTCACCTAAGCTTTCCACAGCATCTTTTCAGATGACCTCCCAGAAAAACTATGTGATTTCCTGATGATATTGTTTCCGAAGCTAAGCAGGTATCTTTCCATATTTCACATTTTAGGGAATAACATTTAGCCAAATGAAGAGGGAAACTAGTATTAAAATAGCTTGAGAATGTTGCTTTAAAGTTTCATCTGAAAATGATACACAATGATGGACAAAAAAAAAAAATCAATAACAGTTTAAGTAAACAGGTGAAGGTTTAGAACAGACCCACAAACCTGAATTTCCAAAAATACCAAATAAGCAGTGTCTGCACCTTTTCAGCAACACTGGGCTACTGTAAGTAGCACCTGACTGGCATGTTGACACTAGTGCCTCAAAAATTGACACAGAAGTCATCGGAAATAAGGGTCAGTTGGTCCATGCCCTGAACAAAATTGCACCTGGCAGATGTCTGCCTAGAATTTGTCTGCCTGTTCCTTAAGAGCCATGAAGGATGGCAATGCCACTTCCTTCCATCTCACCAAGCAGTGATGCCAGTACCAAATTACCCTCACCACCAAAGACATTCTCCCCTTGCTGAAGCCAAACTTCCCTCTGGCAAAAGACATCTAAAAAGAATGCCCCTTTCAACATCAAAGACTCCCATTGATTTAATTGCTCTTTAGATCAGGTTCTCAAATTATCTAAGGTGTTTATCCACCCAAGCACACCAAAGCAGGTGTGAATGGGGAGACTGGGATTTGAAGAAATAAAAAAGAGTGGCTGCAACAAGGGCTGCTGTGGGGAAGCCTGCCAGCAGTGGAGAACACAGCAACACAAAGAGGTTCCCCAATATTGCACTGGAGGAACAAGGGACCTGGCTTTCATATTTTTGCTGTTGATATATTTGCTTTGCTTTTAGCCTTCATGGTTTAAATTTTTTAAAATGCTTTTAAGTTTATTCTATTTTAGAAAAATCTAATCAAAGTTAAATGAAAAAGGAAGTTTTAAAGACGACTTGGAAAAGTACAGTGTCTTGGTCATAAAGAAATGTATTTATAAAGTTAAATTTTAATACTTCACATGTGAATTTCACTCACCTAAAATGAAATCCTGGTGTTGACTAGTGTTTAAATTCTGACCATTTGCTAACATGAACTACTTTTTAATCCTTCTGCTGTATTTGCTGTTTTATTAGACAGTATACTACATTTCCTACTGCCTGGAGACATCTGGAATACTCTTCTTTAACAGAAGTTTTGCTTTTTAAAATGTAAACAGTATGCAGAAATTGTTATTCATCTTTTTGAATTCTATGCTGTTAAGAACTAGCCTGATGAAAAATGTTAGGACAAAATCAAAACCAGGAAACTATTTGTCTCGAGTATCACAGAAATAAAACAAACAAAAAGACTCAGAAAAATATAACAAGGAAGCAGCTGAACTGTATAGCACATCACATTCGAGTATTTATACCTCAATAAACTCAAGTACTGGGAGCTTCAATATAGTAATTTTATAGGCTACAATCAGCTGCAGAATTAATCTAATATACCAGATACAGTTTTAAGCTATCGTTTCAGCACTTAGAAAGGAGAAAAGATTAGTTCAGCTAACAAAAACAAGCACTTGGAGTTAGCTCTATTTGTTGGACCCTATTTGAACATTTAAGGAACTGACTTGGTTTACAGGGGATCTCTGCAGCTCCCGCAGCCACTGTGGCTCTACTTTCAATGGCATTTCCCTCATGATAGCACATCCCAACGGGCCATGAAGCAACTATATTGCTGAAAGGCAGTATAATTAGAAGAAAAATAAAGACCCTGAAATAGTTGTATGTAAGAGCTATAGCCAACCCCACCCCAAGACTCCCTGCAGCAAGTCAGGACAAAAGCAGAGGTGAGATCAATGAACCTGCAACGCGACTCCAAGACTGTCTTGCATGGATGCCACGTGAACAGCAAGTTTGATAACACACAATCCCTTCTAGTTTCAGGCTTTTTCTGCAGGATCAATATTTTAAGGATTATATGTTGAGAGATTCCTTCACTACAGACATAATCATGAAAATTGCACTGCACAGTCACCTTTCAATGTCTCCTACATCCCAAGGCCAGGAAACAACTTTGCCCCCAGTTACAGAAGAAAAAATGCCTTAATTATCTTGTCCAGGGAGCAGTCTGCAAAGTGGACACTAATCTAAATGTTTCAATTGCACTTGAAAGTTATGAAAATCCTGCCTATTTGGACTTTCATATTTAAATTGCTATCCTGGTAACGAACATACACACCAGAAAAACAACAGCTTATGCTGTTACAGGTACAGACATAGCTGCTTCTTTTTCTACATGGAAATACCTATAGAAATATAAAATTATTCTAGAATTATGAAGTTCTAAAAATATCAAAAAATATTATAGAAATATAAAGTCATTCTATTGTAATTCTAAAATATTATAGGATTATGGAAGATTGTGTCTGTTTAAGAATACATTATAATTAAATTTGGATTCATTTCCACTGCAGATCACACTGAAACACCTACGCGCTCAGTCCTCTGTAGTTACAATTTAGGACAATTATCTGAATAACCCAAATTTCAGGCCATTTACGGCTTGCATCTCGTGAGTCAGACTGCAAGGAAAGTGCCTGCATTCCCACAAAACAGAGACAGAGCGATCTGCTGAGACGAGAAGTGAAATGAGAACAGTGTGTGATCCCAGGCTATCTTGCAAAGGGGATTATGCTGTTGATGAATAAAGCAGAGTCAATATGTGAATATCCTCCTTCCCACCTATGGAAGATTTCAACAGACATGCATTTTAGTGGCATTCCCCACTGCAGATGTCTCTGCTTTCCATGTTGTCTGTATGAAGTATGCCCCCACTCCTGCACAGGGATACTCACTTTTCATCAGGAACAACTTGGCAGGAATAACCTTATGGTAAGTCATAAAAACTAAAAATGAATTCTACATGTTTCCAAGTTGCAAAGTATTTTAGCCACCATGACTAAGAGCTTTTTTAGCTCTTCATGCTTCTGAAGCCTGTGCACTTGGACTGAGCTCAGTGCATTTTGACTGCACACTGCCCTTTCCTCCATCCTGACAGGATGCACATCTCAAGTCTCAAACATGGAAAAAGAGGATGCAGTGTACAAATGCACAAACCACTGCCAGCACAGTGCCCCTTTTCCAAAGGCAGATCCTATTGATGAAGTTACAGATTTTTAAGTCCTCCATATCCTTGAATAGGTTTTTGATAATCTTCAAGGAGGTTTGTCCCTAGCTCACTTGATGAGTCACATTGGTAATAGTTTGTTTGCCCTGACCCAAACCTTTTTAAATACAGAACTGTGTGATTGCTTGTTTGGAATTCAGGGTCATCACATCAGTGGCTTTTTTCATATCCTTACTGAAACATTTAGGAACATCTATGATCAATCAGCTCCTCAAAAATAAGCAGACAGTGGTGTTAAACACAGATAATTAGTGAACCTGAAATCATGCTTTTATAAAGGAAAAAAAAAAAAAGCAAGGTGTTGCCAGATCAGTTCCCTACCAACAAGCAGCTTAGCTTTTTAAACCATTAAGAAATGTAAACAACATGCAAAACTAAATCCCAAAACAAGAAAAACACCAGTTCTGATGGCAGAAGGACTGAGCTTTTGCAGTATCCTCTCCATTTTTATCATCTTTCCCTTCTTTTCTGGCATGCTGTGCAACACAGAGTTGTGAGCAGGTGGGCTATTTTTCAGTTCCCTATTTTCACATTCTCCACTTGTGGCAGCCCAATGCCACTTGCAGTCAAGAGCAGGTTGCAGCCACAGCTCCCATGTCTCCAGATGGAGGGGAGCTGACATTGACAAAGGTCCTTGTGCTTACACTACAAGCCAGGTACCTCCTTAAACCTGCCCTTAAACACCCAAAGAATCAGAAGCTTCCAAAGGACACTATTTTAACCACTGGACAACTACTTAATGCAATCTTAAGTCCTCTTTGGTTTTAAATCCTCTTTTTTCAAGGAACTTGTCTAGCAATTTCTACAGTGACTGCTCCCACAATCAATGCATCACCTGCTCTCCCACAGGTCTGCATTGATGCATCCATGACCACCTGTAGGCATATGCCTATATTTGAGCTCTGGTGCAGAACAACTGCTACTTTGGATCTCAAAGTGCCTGCAGATCTGCCTTTCTAATTCAATTTACTTTTTTAAAGCACCGCTTTCTTCATAAGGTCATTATTTGTAATTTTTATCACTTTTCACATGCCTTCCTTCTGTGCACATGTGTGTGACTGCTCTGAAATTACAAGATGAAATGGTCCTTTAATATTAAGTTTACTGCACACTTTTCTTGCTTGTGTATTTTTAGTAAAATCAAAGACACAAGGTTACTTAAATTACAGCCCCTACTGCAGACCTGAGTCCCCCTCTTTGGTCTGGCCAAGTCAATGACAGCACACACATTTTGAGAATCATGAATGTAAAGAGAGATGATGTGCCAAGGGTGTCACACGGATGGCATGCACATCAAGGACACTTTTCAAGAGCACCATGCACAGCCTAAGCAGGGACAGGTGGCAGAGCAAGGTTTGCCTCTCAGCAAGCTTCACAGAGCCAGTGACATTTCTTCTGGGTGACAAATGAAAAGACTTTCTCTCCCTTGACTGTAAAAACATGCACAGATTGATAACTGTTCAAAGCCACTACTTTCTAATAGGTAAGCAAAGAAAAAATTTTCAGCGTCCAGGAGAATAAAAAAAAAAACAGAATTGGGCAGTTCCAACCTCATAATTTGAGGATTTTTTTATTTCTAGCAAAACCTCTTTACTTTGGCAAGTAAAGAACAATATGGAGCAGCAGAGACCAAATAGTTGTGAGCATCACACACCCCTCACTCTAGAGACTTGATATGATTGAAAAGATTGTTGTCCATCTGGGAGCTGATGTACAAAACATGTTCTGGGTACATGACAGCACAAACACCTGAGCACCGGACCCAAATAACTTTCACAGAAGCATAACTGTGCACTTTTTACCAATTGCCTAAGAAATACTACATAAAATTTGAATGAATGACACATGCGTTTCCATTTTCCAGTCACTGCAGTCCCCACAGCTCATTGCAGAAAAGATGCAACCAGCAGAAGCAGGGAAACACAAAAAACTACTTGCATTTATTCAGAGGATGGCTTATGCTGATGGCTTTAAAGTCACAGTCTAATTAAAACTAATTATAGTAATTATTTATTAAAAAATCATGACCAAGAAGAGGAAGCATGTTCTATTCTATAGAGCATTTTCTTAAAATTCAGTAACAGCAGGGGTTTGTCTCTTCTTTACTCAGGGAGCCCTGTGGATCATTGGTCCACAAGCAATATTGTAAGGATGTGAGGATTAGTCAGTAACAATGGTGACAGAGAAACACAGGAGATTGGATCTTACATGAAGAACAGACACAGGAACACTTAAATGGCTGTATTTGAAATTATGGCAAGTGGATAAACTGTTCAACTCAAACATTTATTTGGAAATAAGTTAAAAATCTGGCTTACCACTCCCTTGCCCAGACTACCTCACCAAGTTTCCTCAGCTCCAGATCATTTAGTATGTCTGACATGGAAGCTCTCTTATTGTTTGCTATTTAACATGGTATTTAAAATCAACAAAGATGTATGACAGTGCTTTCCCTTCTGTTATTTGTAATGGCACTGTGATTAGTCTCTTTCATGTGTTCCAAAGGTTGTTTAAACTTCACACAAGTCATGAAGTGAAAATATCATATGGTCTTTTCCCCCACTAATTTACATGGTGGATTTTACTCACTAATTCAGTGTGTTTCTAAATTAAATAATTCATATACTTAAGGGAAGGAAGGGAAGCAGGCTCGGTTCCCAGCCATTCATAAACTCATCACAAAAGTCAGAAATTTCTATAAAAGCAAAACATAAAATAATACCTGCTACTGCTATAAGTAAATTTGTGACAGATGAAACTCATAGGTTCCTTTAAATCAGTCTCCCCAAGTTTTGAGTTTGAAACTGTCCAAACTCTGACAACCACTATGAAGCCACTCACAAATATACCCACTATTAAGCATGACATATTTTGCTCTTGCAGCAGAAGTTTTTAAAATTATCTGTCCTGTTTTGCTAACACTAACGTGGTTTTCAGGGTTCAAAAGTCTGACTGGATGAGTTTTGAAACTCCTGTTACTAGAAAAATAATTGTCCATTTTTTCCACAATGGAGGAAGTCTGATATTAGTATTGACTCTAGGAAGAAAAATACAAGTTTAACATCTAATCCAAAATAAAGACTATAATTCAACAAGGAAAAGCAGAATTTTTGTTTCATTGAACTAAACTGAGGAGCAAAAAGGGAGAAGAGCAGTTTTCCATGGCTGTGAGATTTTACATTGCAAAACCCAGGGCTTTCTTAGGCTTCACTAAAACCATAAATATGGTACAAGCTCTTTTGAGTGGTTTACTAGAACCTGATGTTAAAACACCTTTGTGAAAAAGCTTTCAGCATAGGTAAGTGTGCTCCTGCAGAGCTAGCTGGGCCATTTTGAACCAATAGCACTCCTAGGCTTTTATTTTTTCTCCTAGGTTATTTGTTTCTGCCCTTCCTAGGTCCTCCAATGGACTACATGAGCATCCATTGTCTGCTCCAGTTCAAAGTCAGTCAGGTTAGCTCCAATCACTGCTGAAGCTTACTTGAATTTCAGTAAGTCACAGGTGACTGAGGCAAGCCTGCTACAATAAAGTTAACTAACAGAATAGCTTCAGCAAACAATACTGAAAGGAGCATGTCACATCTGATAAGAAATTGGTGAAAAGGCATGGTTAAGAGATCCCTTACCCAATTTAGTCTCTGCAAAAGAACTCCCTAATGAAAGAGGACCCTTGTTAGAGCAGTGAGTTTCTCCACTATGTTTCTTTGCTCAGGATTAAGGACAAAGCAGCTTTAACCACTACTTACTTCGGCAAGGCTATCCAATTAGCCCTGTACAGAAACAGGCTTTCCAAGTTATCTGATTATTTACTTTCCCCTGAAAATTGACAGCATTAAAAAATAAAAAAACAAAACCAAAGCTTTTTGTTTTTCACTGCCTTTCAGTCTGTCACCTTCTTTTAGACCTCCCCGGTGATTCAGTCACATTACAGAAAGGAATCTTCTACCCTGTCATCGATATCTTGCCCTACATTTCAGATGTTTTTCCAGGTAGCTTCAATGACTTCTACCTGTGCCTAGGTTGCGTTTCCACTCTCTCACCCTTGGTTTATTTGAACACCAAAGGGTGGAGACCATGTCACTGTAAAATGCTGAACAGCAGAGTCATCTATGGAACTATGTCTGTGTTCAGCAATAAATATTTATGCCCAGTTCTGAAGGGAGATGCCTTTCCCAATGAATGGTTTCAAGGAAAGAAGAGGACAGAGGCATCTCTGAGGTACAGCTTTTTGGGGATATTCAGGAACAGCAGCAGAGGAAAGGCAGAGCTGCTTCTAGCACACAAGCCCAGTGCAAGCTGCCCTATAACCCGCTTTTGAGGAGGAGTCTCGTAAAAGCACTGAAAGGCAACTGATCAAGTCTTAAAGACCTGAATTTAATTTCCCGATCTGCCACTGGCCTTATTGGAGAATAAATACATGAATATACTTCTGTGAGGGGTCATGCAACTCTCTTAGTGGGGTATGCAAGTGATTTCAAAGAACAACATTGATTTGCCAAAGATTGTGGTTATTTAAACTCATTGGGGGGATGAGGGTAAAAGATGCTCCAAGACAATTTTTTAACTTTTTTTTTTCTTTTTAATAGCACTTTCATGTGAAGACTGGCACAATGCAGCCATTGAAAGTGGTGACTTGTTCCTTGCCAATGACTAGATTCCGCAACCACAGTTCCTTTCTTCAATGTCCTTCAAGAGCAGATCACCTGGACAGAGTGACACAAAAATATAAAAAAGGCCAATATTTGTACTGCCAATTTCTGCTTACTTTCAATGCCGGATATGCCAGTCACTCCTGAGATATTTAACAGTGGTTTAGCTCAATAAACAGCCAAGAGCCCCTCATCCACAACTCTATATGCAAACCATATGTTGCAGTTGAAAACTCTGAAAATTATAATTAGAACTGTCCATTCAATTTAAACGAAGTCAAGAATGAAAACTATTTCAAATTCAATAAACAGGCCATTTGAAAGTGTAGACACTGTGGAGGACAAGCTTAACAACTTAATTGACAGGTAAAGCTTCATTTCTAATCCTCATTTTGATACTGTCTGTAGCCTCAGGAGTCAAAACACATCACTGCTCAGTCCTCAAAATATGCAGAGAAAATGAAAATGTCAGTTGAATAAAAAAAAAAAAAAAAAAAAAGCAGCAGCATCTGTTTGATAGCTGTGTAAGCCTGTGATATATAAACTGCTTTAGAGTCAAGCAGCCCTAATTAGCGTTTCAAGGAATTCTTCATTAAATATACACACAGAGACATATACCTCTATATATGAGTTTTAAGCAGCTATTGAGATCAGATAATTTGCAAGAAAATCAGGGTATAGAATTAAAGTAAGGAACATGATAATTTCGTGGACCAACCTCAGACAACACTGTGACATTTTCACACAGCTGCAAAGCAATCCTTTTCTCCATCTTTTCACAAAGCAGATCTGAACATTTTTCTCCACTCAGTCTTCAGAACAAAAAAGAATGATCCATTTCTGAATCTTGGAGTAGCACACAGCATCTCAGCAAAATAAGCCAAAAAGAAAAACTGATAGGGTTACCAGCCTCCACAGTAGGGTTATACTAACAGATATTTTGGCAACTGCACGCCCTTGACGACTCCAATTCACATTGATATGAAACCCACGCAGATGGACAAACTGTCAGTAGAAAAGTGGTGCCAGGATAAGTGAATGACCACATGAGATAACAAGGAAGTACAATCTGAAGAACAACCATCCAGACAAATGCGTAACTTATGATCTTTAAAAATGTTTATGTACTGAAGACAGCCTCATTAATTTTACTGTTTCCTGCAGAAAAGAAGTGAATGTACCAGCTGTAAACAGTAAAGTTGGAAGAGAACATTTTGCCTGTGCACCACAGCAGTGCAGGTTGTAACGCAGTAATTAAAGTTTTATGTAATTTCTGTTTAGGAGAAAGGCTCTGAGATCACCAGCATCAGCAGCTTTACTTCAACGCTCCTGCAAGTTTTACTGATGTGGCGCAGAATAGAAGAAGAAAAATTTCTTATGAGGCTATTAATTTTTAAATACAGTTCCCCAGCGCAATTCAGTCATGCCATGCTGGGAGGTAGGTGGGTGGCAATGGAGGAAAGGATCTCTATGAGGAGATGCACTTAATAAGCGACAGCATGATACAGCCAAAACTCCTTGCACAGATTCAAACCCGAGATGTACTAAGGAGGTTTATATCTTGGGCCATCAGCATGTTCTCTTGGCAGGATATGACAGTTGGAAGAAACAGTTATGAAATATGAAGACAGAAATGACTGAACTGATGAGAATATCCTTTTTTTTTTGTTAGCAGCAATATTAATGCCCACTTGCTGAGCTCAGCAAGTGTCTTTACAACAGTATAATGCATAGAGAAATGTCTTTTCCACACACAGTAGGTAAAATATGCAAAAGAAAATGACAATCATGCAAATCACAACCTGATGTTTCCATCTTACAGTACATATGCTCTGCTGGTCAGAAACATCAATACTATTTGTGACAAAAGTCCTATTGGGTTGGCAAAAAGCTTTAAAACATGACATGGATAGACTCATTTTGCAAACTGGCTGGAACATAAGCCAGTCTTGGGAATAATTGGTTTTGGAGGAGCAATTGCCCGTCAGAACTGTATTGCTCAACACATGAAATGTGTGTAACACTGGCATTGTGCTTGCATTGACACGACTGTGAGGGACTAGGAAGACAGGGAGGGAAAACACAGCATGCAGCCACTAAGTTCCATCTCTCTTCCAATCTCACCTACATGAGACCATAACAAAATCCACCCCATTTCTGTAAAAACAGGCTCACTGTCATTGCTCTATAGCCATTACTTCATTAGGTGCCTCATCAAGAAGCCACCACAAGCATCCACCCCCACTGGAGCTATCACAGCTCCAAACTGATCTGCAACACAAACCGCCAGTGAGAAAAACTAGAATGTTATACAGATTTTCTTGCTTTGCTTCCTTATGACATGTATTAGTTGTGACTGCCAAGATTCAACCACAAGAAGACAGTAGTGGCATTAATACATCCCAGACCTGTCCACACCAGCTTCCAGAGCTGGATCCTAATGAACAATGTCACCAGGCACAGAAGATACTTTTTCTTCTCCTTTTTTTCCTCTTCCCAAGATTAAAAATGACATCAAATTAATCACTTGATTGCTCCATTTTTATTGTTTTGATATTGTTTATATATATATATTTAATTCCTTGGCTGACACTGAATGTCTTCTGGAATAGTAACTGTTAACAAAGTTCTCAGGTGGGTCTTTCAAAGATCTGGTATGCAACAACAGCAGGTTTATTTCAAGTTGGTCTTCTAATAAATCTCAGTTAAAGCCCTCAGGTACTCATGTAATTGAAGTCTGAGTAATCCAATACGATGTTGATTACACTACTGATCTTTTAATAAGGAAGCGTAGCCTTCCCAGCAGTTGCTATCTTGCTGACAGTCATGTCTGCATCGTTTCCTTTGGGCCACTGCTTTGAACAGAGCTGACAGATTTCTGTTTGGTTTAGATTTTATCACAAACTGGTTTAAAGCTTTTTAAGGATATATCAGATGGCTTGTAAAGTCCATGTGCATTTCAATAAAAATGGAATTTCTATTAGTTGTCTTAGTGAAGACAGGTATTAAATGCTTCTAAAGAAGAACAGAAACACCACTCAGGAGTTGTACTTCTTCCTATCTCTGTATCTAGTTAGTCCTTGTTTATGTAGCCTTTAAGTAAAGATATAGAAAAAGCAGTAGTTACCCTGCACAATACTCCACTGAAAGGCAAATGTACACATTTTTCCTTTCATAATTTCCATTTAAAGTATGAATTGAAGGTTCTAAGCTTTGCCTCTCTACACAAGGATAATTCAGTTGCAATTTACATTTTCGATGTGCTTAAAACGAACACCAAGATGACTCGTGCTGTTTATAAGATGCTTGTATTTGCTGGTAAATACCTTGCTACAAGCAAGCTATAATTTAAGTATTCAAAAGTCTTGTTTCTGCATAAAATTACTACTAACCGTAATTTTGGAGACCATGACCAGAGCTTCAATTTCAGGCTTGCAAAGCTCTTCCTACACAATGATTCTTAAAAGTAAGAGTGTATTTTCTTCTCTGACAACAGCAATCATTGTATCTCTGTAATTGCGGAAAAGATTACCTAGCTTTTAATACACATTAGTCAGCTGCAACAATACCATGCTTCTTTCCTTTCCTTTAAAATAAACTAATTATTGTCAATCAGCCCAGTGGAATGTTATCAATCTCTATAACCCGCCTTTCAGAGGTAGTCATAAATGCTGGAAACTAGCTAATATAAACTAATCAGAGCTCTAGAAATATCTCAAAACATATTTGTACTGCAGTCTATCATTTTTGTCATATTATTTCTAGGGCTGGACAATAATAGGCTTTTCATAAAGTTACATAGTGCTTTTCATCTGACTATTCAAAGCTCTTACATTAATTAAACATTAAATCCCTGAGTGGTGTAGCAAATACTGTAATATTTCCCAACCTTAAATGTTTTCATTGTCCAAAGCTGATCAATAAAGCTTTGTGCATCAAGAAGTGTGGACAAAGAAAACTTTTCAGGCTGGTATGTTTGCTCATGCCCAACTTTCTGCAGAAACTCACAATTGCAAGAGCTGGAGTCAGACACAGCGAGCCCAGGAAGGGGATGACTGCCACTCTCCCTGCACTTTACTCAACTACTCCCTTCCAAAGATAATAGCAAATTCAAGTGCACACTTTGTTTTTCCTTCCAGCTGGTAGAACCCATGTGAGGCTTTTCAGATCCTGGAGGAAGACTAGGGAGCTGAAAGCCTTGGAGAAGCAGCCCAGGTGCAGAGTCTATAATCAGCTGTGATGCACGGTAAGCTTTCAAGCACCGTATGCGCTAGACTAGCAGATGCCATAGGGATAGGACTCTTCATTTGTTGTTACCTGGGAGGCCTGTGACATCTACAAACAATTCTTCCCTTTCAGTCCATGTTAGGTCAGTGACTAATAATTCAACTCGTAACTGAAATGTAGAACGTGGTGCCAGTTTTCTGTGGTTTATGTGCGCTTTTTAAAAAACACGCTGCTTTGGAACACAGCAGCAGAAACGTTATGACGTGCTGATAAACTGCACTACCCTCAACCCTCTGTAATCCTCACATAACCTGAAAATTAAACTGCCAGTTGCATAGTTTATGCAAAAGGCTGTTATTAAAATGCTGCAGTTGAATTAAGCATTAAAAGAGGAAACTCTAGACACCAAAAAAAACCTCCAGGGAAAAAAACCTCATTTTTCCTCCACTGAAAAACCAGATTTTTTTCCCCCATGGAAAAGGAGATTTACCAAGATTATCCTGAAATAATCACTCAATTCTTGAAATATAAAAGGCCCCAGTCTGCCTCCAAGAACCAAGGCTGCAAATGCAAGCAGGACTCCTTCTGCTCTTGCTTTGGAGCTTCAGATTAGGATATTGCTCTTGACACCAGCCATTTCTACCCAAGTGGCCTGCATAAAACTTCTGCTTAAAAAGTGACCGAAAACTGACTGTGTCTGTCCTCAGCTTCAATCAATAAAAACATGCATCTGGGATAAATGAGCTCACTTTTCAGTGGCAATACTCACTCTGGGAGAAGCTGTCATAACTGCTAGTTCATCTACCCTGAGGGATATCAGATGCGAGACACTGCATGGGTTAGCTCACAGCCGTCTTTTCTCAGCGTGTCAGAGAGGAGTGGAGAGACTTGAGCAATAGTCAAACATGAATCAGGAAAAACCTAAACAAATGCAATTAAAATAATAATAACACCCACCCCCATCACCCCACCCCCAACAGCCCAATTATCAGAGCATTAGATACTGCTTTTGGTGAAGACTGCCAAATATGTGCTCAAAAAATAGGCTGAAGTGTCTGTTCTGGTCTAGTCTTCCCTGAATGAAGAGAAACAGGTCAGACAAAATGACTGTGATTTTGCTGAGTTTGGTATATGCTACATTTTAATAAGACTAACAGGGTTCGTATGTCTGCAACATGTAATTGAGTGGATTAGGCTTAGGAAGGTGCACAAAATGAGAGGGGACTGACCAAACCAACCCATGGCATTTGCTACGTGCTGACAGTTGCTGTGAGCTTCAAATGAGCCTGCCAAAATTCAACTCAGGTCCCTGCCTGCTTGGGCTTGCCATTAATCAGGATTCAGGTAATTAATTTAAAAATCCGATAACCTACAGTTAATGTTACCTTTATTATGACTCTCTTGTAATTTTTACTGCTTTGAGCGCATTTTTTGATGTAGTACTACCACGAAGACACAAATGCAGAAAGATGACACTATTTTCTTCAGAGAGTGCAACAGCTTCTAGCAGCTATTGATCCCAGCTGGCTCCAAATGCAGCACAGGAGCGTGTAAGAAAGGTCAGAAAAACAACCCCCAGTGTTAGTTTCTCAAGAGTCAGAGACAAATGCTTTGAAACAAGAATCCGTAATTTCCAAAATAATTGCTCAGGAGTATAAATATAATTGCATTTCCAACAACGTTTGCAAATGTAGCAAAGCATGTCTTCAGTAGTTTCTGCCTGGATCCTCTCTGCAACCATACACAAATACCACACAGTTCTCCTGCCTAAATCCAACAGTCCCCAGAAAACCACAGAAGTCCAACTGCATAATGCTAAGTAGCATTTAAAATGAACAGTTAATCCTTAATCTTAGCTAATGTGTTTCCCTTTGTAAGAGAAATAAGGGCATCCTTGCTTTTATCAACTGGGATCTGAAATCAAAAGCAGTATTTATGCTTTCTATTTGTGACTAAAGATACTGATCTGACAGGTAGGAGCAACCATAGATAAACAATATTTAAATGCAAAAACAGGTATTGCTTCTGGTTGAATTCACTTCAAATGATCAAGTAGCTACCACTAGAGAAGTAAATGTTTATTCTTTGGCCTCTGACAGAGTGCTTCACAGCTTTTTTGTTTTGAAACTTAATTACTTGGGGAGTTTTATGACTTTGCTATAGGAACCTATGAGAGCACCTAATGACAAGGTTGGAAATACCAGAAATTAGGTTTTGTCCTCCTTTCTCTCACTTTTCTTTTTTTTTTAATTTTACTTATTCTTTTTTCTCCTCCTTTCTGAATGGCTGTAAAAAACCCAGCACATTAAAATATCCTAGTAACCAATATTTTTCACCTAGGGTCTATTAAGGTCGCAAGATGGAGTTGTCCACTCCCCTAATTCTCTAAGGTGCACACTAAGTGGACACAGTAATTCAGTTACAGACAATTAGATAATTGTGATAGAGTTCATGGAACTGATGTTATTTCTGTACCTCAAGACAAGGTCTTGAGATAGAAAAAGATGAAGGATGGGTGGCTTCACCTCATCTATGAGTGCTTTCACTTGATTGCCCTGAGATTTGAGCTCATGCAGAGGGGTACTTGTTGCATCTATAATCAGAACTAGTATCGTTTTCTTTTTGTAAAATATAATTCATTTTCCTTATTCTCCTTCTATTGTAAGTGTTCCTGACCATAACTGTGTCATGGTGTGCCATAATGTTACAAGTCAAATGCAACTTTCTGGGATAAGATAATGAAAAGGCATCCTGAATCCCTCCAGTGCACTAATTTCTTCTGTTCTATTAAAAAATAAAAAATTTAAGACCTGCTTGTCTTTTCCCTAGACGTTTATGGTATTATATCCTTCAGGCTTTTTTTTTTTTCATAGGAAATGGCAGAAGCCTTGTGCATTGATTTGTTGGGCAAGGAAAACAGTCCAAATGCAGAATTAGTATCAACAAGAAGAGAGTTTGACAAGACTAAGTTACACCTCAAAACTTACAGACTAAATAAATGCTGAAGTCATTTTCATTTTAATAAGAACTTTCTTTCTCTTAGACAATTCCCTCAATATTCTTTTTAGTCCAGCTATTAACTCTTCAGTGTCACCAGTGTTCGGAGAATTTCTGTCTGACCTGGGATCAGGCTAAATCAGTGACACCAGTGACTCTGACATTACTGGCGTAAACAGCAATGGCCTTGCAAAGTCACACACTGGCTCTGGATACAGCTGCCCCAAAAGTCCCTATGGCAAAAGTCAAGAAACTTGCCGGGGCTCCAAGGTCTGACCAAAGCCGCTGGGGATAGGGTTACAGCCACTGCAATACTACTCTAATCAGTAAAATATAAGCTTCTTTTCATCACAGCTAATCGTAAGACTTCATTTGTCTCTAACTTCTTTCAGTTATCCTGACAGATGAGAGCATAATCATATAAATAAGAAATGACAGTTTACCAAAGAAGGTTAACATAAGGTCACAACCCTTTTTCATTTGACTTCTGGGCTTATTCATGTGTGAAAACATGCTTTTGTAGTTATAGCCTCAACCCCCCTTACAGATCTTGACTTGTGTCAATAATTGAGTTTTAAAATGTTATTTATGTTCAGAAAATATCATTTCTGCTTTTTGTGATGTTCGAGTAGAATTGTTTTATGTTAGTACAAAATATTAAATGAGAATATTCATACATCTCAAGTGCACCTCACTGACATAAGTCATCAGTGGTACCTCTGCTTGTCAAATAAGGAAGTATTGCACACACACATATTTCCTCTCCCTTCCTCAGACCAAATTACACTTTTCTGAGCAAATCCACCCACAGACACTCTCCAGACTGCCCATGAAACACTGAATGCTGGTACAGACCCACAGGGCACAGAATCAGGCTGATAGTCTGCATGTCATTAATATATGACTATGTCATATATTAATTTGCTGTATTATTTGTGCAGTGACTTAAATCCACATCATTTCTCATCATTAATTTCCATCAGACACGTGAAAAGGGAGAGGTAAGCATGAGCTTTCTGTCAAAATCTGTAATGCCAATGTAACTATCTGCCAGAAAACATTTCTCTGTCAGATAAGAAAATGAAATCTGTCTATGAACACTGAAGAGTAAAATCTGCAGTACAACATGTAGATAATTAGTTTTGAAAGGCTAATCAGTTCACTGCTCTGGCTGGCATTGCTATATAGATGCACATGCCTTCCACTTACTGCAACTTACCTCTTGATGTAAGTATCCCCCACTGAAATGAGGTAAGGCTTTATACATCACATCATCTGAATGATACATCCTGACAGAAAAGCTCCCAATGAGCTAGAAAAGATCCTTACAAGCCTCGGGAGGAGTGTGGACCCCGCAAGTGTGGGGTGTCCCAGGCTGTGCTGTGCTATCCCCTTCCCCACGTGGCTCTAATCAGCTGCGGAACCACCTGAGAAAGGGAAGATTTAGTCAATGCTGATAGCAATAACTTGTATTAAGATTATTTCCCCTATTTTATGGTGTTGTCTTGTGCACATTCATGGAGCCTTGTGTCGTACACACACTTTTGACAACCCAGAAAACAGTGATGCTGGGCATCTTCAGTTCGCTGCAGCTGTGAAATTAGGCCTCTGGGTCTCCTAAAATTGCTCATAAAACCCTCAGCTATTATTGATCAAATCAGAAGTACACTTTATTATGTTGTTGGGAGTAGTAGATTTTTATCTGCTTTCCCTTCTTTAGCATTAAATAGCTACAAATACCTAAAACCTTTTTTTTTTTTATAGATATATTTCCTGATGTCTTCCCTTTTTGACAGAAGGATGCTCTATTTATTTTTTTTTTTTTTTTGAAAAACAGGATCAATCTTCACACTAATAATGACTTTTTGAATAAAATCTGTACTACTTCCATGGCGCTTTCTTAATGATACACCTTATTTATACCTTGGTTTATAAAAAACCTGTACATCCATTGATCATTTCAGTCACCAGTGAAATAAAACCAATCATGAGATGGATAACAGGGGCAGAACAATAGAACAAATCTATTTAAGGTTTGAGTTCAGACTAAAGGGTAACATAAAGCACAATGATGCTATAAAGAAAGAGTAACCCAGAACAACTGTAAGCCTTATTCCTCTAAAGATGCTGAATAACCTGAATGAGAAGCTGGTTTACTCTCATCTGCAAAATGACCCCTCTGAGCAATGCAGAAGCGTCAATAAAACAGCAATCCAGTATTACATCCTGAAAGACCAGCACTTTCCAGCAGCATAGAGTTTTGTTTGGAAGATCACTTTTCCCACATGTAGTAATCAACCACTAAGTTACATATATTGCAATATTTGATGCTAGAGGTCGGCTCAAGCTGGCCTTCTTGCAAGTCAGTATAGTCATACACTTATTGTCATTATCATCTTCACAAAAATTCAGGTTTAATTACTGTCACTGCTACGTTCACTTTGTTCCATGACTTGAGCATTTCCAACTTATTGTAAGTTTCCATTTTTGTCTGAAGATGTTAAAAAGTGGCTTAAAATAAGCTTATAATATATTTTCCTGTAATTCCTGGTTAGAATCAAACATCTTAAACTCTGAGTTTTTAAAGAATGTCAAAATACTCAGAATAAAAGAATTGCGCAGAATGAACACTAGGTTAACTTACACAAAATTATGGAAACAGGACTCCTGCATGCTGAGCAGTTTAGGATGATAATGAGTAGGATCCCTTCTTTCAAAAACTCAGGCTTTGGACAACTTTTACACAGATCTGATAGCAGTAAGAAGCCATCAATGTATGAACCTATATGCCTGTTCATGGCTATACTACCAGCTAGTCTGAAAAAAAAGATAAGAGAAGGCTGAGGTGAAGTAGCAGGAATCTGTGAATCATAGTATTTCTGGCTTGGGTTCTCAAAAGGTCAAAATGAAAGCATGGAGGACCAGAATGAAAAGCTTCTATCAAAACAAAATAACCATCCACAGCTTATTTACACTGTCAAGTTGGATATCAAATGACAGGTTGCTGTGGAAAATAATTCTATGATATTCTAAAAAAAAAAAGAAGTGCAGCCAAATAAATTACAAATTTAGGATATAGTATATGATCACAGCCAAGAAAGACATTGCTTTATACAAACCTTAAGAAATTTGTGAGATACTATGCAACCGGAAAAAGCCAGAGAAGATGGTTTCTTGTGAAAAGATAAGAATACAGCTCATGAAAACCTATCTAGTGCCTTTCACCTGAAGATAATCAAAACCATCAACGATACACTTTCAGCAATGAAATGCAGCTGAGGAAGCAATCCAGGCACCAGCCAGTATATACAAGATCATACAGCAGTGAACATTCATTACCTATGTTACAGCAGAGTTCAAGAAGAAGGAACTGCTCTGGCCTGCAATACAGTACACCTTGGCTACTTTACACCTTATCTCCTCTACCTTTTGCAGCATCTGATTATGCAAATTTGTAGTGTTTGTAGGTCAACAGATCAGATGGGCTTACTTACACCAAGTCTATATTTACCAGTCTATATGTAAGAAGTCTAACCAAAATTCATCATGTGTTCTAACATAAGCTTATGTCATGTTTTGCTTCTCCACAAAATCAAGCTTTTAGAAGGAAAATTTTACCCTATAACGCACTAACTAGACTTACATTTCCTTTAGGAAGAAGACAAATGGTTTTACATAGCATGTGGGTTTAAATCCTTTTTTATTCAGTTAATCTTTAGCTGTGGAACTGTGATTGAAATGCAAAAAAGTATGCATATTTTTGGATAAGAACCATTTTGTTTTAGAGACAGACAAAATGTTATCAAACATATCCACGTTCAAGTTTTTAAATTGATGATGGAAATTCCATAATCAGAACATGGCACAGCCAATCCAGGTTAAGTAATAATATTTCTTCAAAAAAGAAAACAAAATCCCAACCCTTTGAAGTGTTCTTATAGTTATATCTTCATAATCCAGACAGGAGAAGATCTGCACTCTTGACAAGTCTGAGTATATGCTCTTCAGCTGGCTCCAGATAAAAACTAACATTTCCTTTTCCTCTCCAATGTTTTTTCTGATTTCTTAATAGCAGTGGAACACAGTACAAATACAAAGCATTACCTCTGCATGATTTTCCATCTTCCTCCAGTTTCTGGCCAGCTGGACATTTACAGTGGTAGCTGCCGACAGTATTACAGCACTGGCCATGACAGCCACCATTCTCCATGCTGCACTCATTTACATCTGTCAGAAGAAAGTGAACAGCAGTCACTAAAGAGTCAGCATTGACCACATTACTTGGTTAGTTGAGGACAATCATGTATGATGCTGATGTAACAAAATGTGAGCATTACTGAGAAGTATGGGTAAGGGCCCTGAAAGCAACCACAGGAGCAGTGACTGCCACCTATGTCACTGTGCCCCCCAATTTAACCAGGAGGTGCAATGGGGGAATTTTACTCCCCCACTTCTGCACAAGATAAGCCGCAGACTACACCTGGCTCCAGCTGCAGGTTCTACCCAACTCATCAACTCCCTATCTCTGTGCAACAAGATCAAGAACAATCTTTATACTCTCATTTCCACCAGGCTCCTTGTGTATTAGGTTGCTTCTAGCAGTTATGGCAGATGAGAAACCTCTGAAAGGTGGAAGTATTTTGAATCAATTAAGGTCCTGTTTCCTTCAGATACATGTGTACTAGTATCTACACACCTTACTTTTTCACCCGATCAAATTAGTGCTTGCAGACACGCAAAAATAGAACTTTACAAATTATAAATGCAGAATGTTAAAGAATCACATAAATAAATAAGTAAACAGGCAATGGTTGAAGAAAAATCAATAGTAAAGATATTTGCTATTTAGCCCATGTACATAACAGCCCTACATAAGAATTTCTGAGGAAATGTGTTAGAAATGACCAGGCCAGTACTACTGCTCTGTTGAACAGGATCAGGGACAACAGATGGTATGGAAATATTTCCAACTAGAAAACTTGTCAAACAGGGCAGTAAATGTAACAAAACCAGCAGGTATTTGCTGCACTGATTTCACTATTCTGGAATGTATACTTGTACCATTGCTTTCTTGCCTGCTTTGCTCTCTCTGAAGTGCTAATACCACACAGAGATGTAATCCATCAGTGCAGGGACAGCAAAGAAATGTCATAAGACTAATGGGCTTGGGGTGTCTTTTTTTTCAGTGTTTTGACATATGTCTTGAACTGACTTGGTGGCAGAGCAGACCTGCTTAGCGTGTTGGTAAGGGGAATGCCAGGGCTAAGGGGACACGCCACATTAGCAAAGACTGGCACAAGGACACAGCTGACAGATCTCAGATCTGCAAGGCCTTTGGCACTGGCAGAAACCACACGTTACGTTCAGAGTAGAGAGCAAGAACAGCAGAGAGGAGTAGAAAGATTAAGCAACAGAAGATGAGTATCATCATGACTAAAAATTGCAGGCAGTTACTTCATACTAGTGGCATTTCCCATCTCTAATGAGGAAATGCAGCTTTTTAAAAAAACTTTTGATTAGACTCTGGTCAAAAGAAATATAGAGTGCTGTAAAGACAAATTAGAATTAAAAAAACACACAAAAAAAACCAACCAAACAAAAAACAACCAACCAAAAACCTTCCACATTCATGCAAGAGAAGTGAGGGCCTTTCAACTGCAATTTTTAGCTGTTAAAGACTAAGATTTACCAAGTGTTAGTTCTTCAAAGATCTTGAGCTTAACTTTAGTAGCTCATTTCTGATCCTGGCTAAAAAGCAAAGGTTAAGACATTTTTGAGGAGGTTTCAGACTATTAAAAAGCTAAAAGAGAAATACACCCTGAAACACAAACACCTACTGAAGCGCAGCTGAAGAGGCACAAACTCACTAAAACCATCCCATTTCTTTCCAGTTCTAAATTCAGTGTAATGACTGACACAACAAAATTTTCTTTGTCCTCAGTGACAGTGAAAAACATTGGCAAGCTGTATTAAAAAAATAAAATATTCAGTTATCTCTGGGCTACACAATTAACCAAATTTTAACTCGTGTGAAGTCTGCAAAGCTCTTCTCAATTTCCTGGGAACACAATTTAGACAGAAACTTTTCAGAAGAAAAACACTTCCCCTCCTCTCTCCAAGATGTAAAAACAAATCATATCAAAATAAGAAATTCATCTGTTCACTTCTCTTCAGCAAGAGATGGAGAGAACATATGACAAGCAACAGATTTTAGACATATTCCTTAAAGCACTGGAAGAAAGCATGCTAGCGCTGAGCATCGTGCAGAAGACCGACAAAAGAGGCATGTTCCAAGTGATTTACTCCCCCTAACTAGGAGACATCTTGATGTGTCTTGTGGTAATAAACAGTAATGAGCCACATAATAACCCTGCTCCACACTTTCAACTTCTATTTATACTAACAGTATTGAGAGCTAATAAAATCTCTTGCTCTTTTTATTTAAAAAAGAAAAAGAGAACTATTTTACTGTGTTCAGCACCTACAATGCTACGTGACCTCCTAGAATAAAATACTAAGTGATGTGGTTTACAATATACAGCCAAACTTATTAAAACCAGTCTGTATTTTGAACCAAAATATTGGAAGAAAACCTTTCTAGCTGAGGAGCTAATCATTATCCTCTTGATTTCGCTAGGATGTAATACATTCAGAAGTGTATAGTGCTATTGCATACTAATGCACAGAATGTTTTTCCTTTTGATTGCAGTGTGTTTCTATTAGCAATCAGAAGTCTTTTTCTTTCTTGTTCAGCATAAAACGCTGTCATTCTCCTATGAGTTTTGCCCCTCACAAAAGTATTAGCGCTATATGACTGATAACCTCACCTTCTTCTTTCAACTCTGTCTTCCTAATGCTCTGTCCTGGATTTCCTTGTCTCTGCCTTAATACCTGTTTTCATCCTTTGATGAAATGTTTTCATCCATTTCTTTGCTGCTTCTTACACCAGAAATCCACTGCTTTTTCTATCATATGCAGAAAACCTGACTTTTCATCCATGTCTCCAAAACAAATACCTTATTTACAGCTTATCATCATAACACAGAAATTATACTTTATATTAAGACAACAAAATAAGCTTTTTGATACAGCTTTATTCCTAGTACAAAGCACTCGCACTTGAAGAAATACACTTGGTAGAAAATATACTAATTTTAACCTTAATGTTATGAAAATTTGCTCTCTATGCATCTGTGTCCCTTACTGTACCATCTCCTGTACAAGACCTTCACCATTAGCTATACCTTGCCAAGTTGTTTTATGCAACTCAGTAATAAAGGTCAGATGTTGTTTCTGTCCAAAAAGCATTAAAATAAATGACCTGAATGTGAAGTAATAAAGAATGTGTTTTACATTTGTAAAAAGACAGTTCGTATAGCTCTTACAAGCCACAATTGGCTGTTCTATATTCCTAAAACAGAATAGTCAGAAATAAAAGGAAAGAAAAAAAAAAAAATCCAACAAACCCCACAAGAAAACCAGTTCTGACAAATGATAAATTTCTGTCTGCTTTCCATATTCAATGTCACTCAAAGTTGCAAATATATTTGCCTTTTGAATAGCAAGAAAAATGACAAACTTTCTGAAATGTAACAAGTCTGCCATGTTAGGTCTGACAAAGTTCAATATTATCAAGACTATCAATCCATCTGTAATGACATGCTGTAGGTGTTTCAACAAAAAAAAGAAACAAGTGATGTTTGCTACTGCAGTGTTTCAAAACTATTTATAGAGCAAATGTTATAACACAAATCCATAGGACATGCTCGGTGTGAGCTTTCAGTCCCACCATGCAAAGTCTTAAGGAAATAAAAACCATCATCAAGATTAATTTGATATTAACTTTATATATGATGTCTACCACACGTGTGGAAAAATATCCATAGCATTTTTTTAAAGCCACTAGTACGGCAAAACGTGGACTGTAGACGTGTGCCTATGTTCCACGCTCCCTGCACATGCAGTATTATAGAATGTGAAAAGGTATTCCTGTTTAAAGATCTTGTCAAATATTTGATTTGTAGGGGATCATCCCTTTCTCATGAAACAGACCACCTTTGTCCAATTATGTATGATGTATGGTGTATGGTGTATGATAAATGGAGAAGGACTGATTCCAATCCCTTTCCTTCTCGTTTAATGCTACTCACTCCCTGTCTAAAATACCACACAGCAGAGCAAATAGAGATCCTCAGCACCAGGGAAAATAACCCTTCACCAAGTTTTATGCAAGTCTAAGTTATTTCAGATTTCCTACAAATAAATGAAAACTATATATAAAAAGAAGCAGACACCAGACAAAGTTTTCCATTGGTAATTCCAATTCTAAATCTAACAGAAGCAAAGTGTACTACTAAGAGCTCTCAGACGTAGCAAGTAGATGAAGAAAATAAAAAAAAACAAAACCAAAACAACAGTCTGAAAAGCAGGAATACTTTCATACCATACAATCACAGAATGGTTTTGGGTTGGAAGGGACCCTAAAACTCATCTAGTTCCAACCCCCCTGCCATGGCCAGGGACACTTTCCACTATGCCAGGTTGCTCAAAGCCCCATCCAACCTGGCCTTGAATTAGGGTAGAATTCTCCTCTCCACAATTCTGTGCAGAGCTACTGGTGAAGGCTGCAGCTCTGCTGGTCTTCTACATGAAGCTGCCCTGCCAAGGCTTAAGCCTGCCATGACTGCACGACTGGATGGACTTGCTGAAGGAGAAAGCATCTGCAGTGAGTAGGAACCACATGCAAGGAGAGGCCATTGTGGGAAAACAACCAACTTCATTTTGGCAACAGTTTGGATGTTTAGATCTATGGGACACATCAGCTAACTGCTTACAGGTTAAAGTATTTTAAAATAGATTTTACCTATACAAGTTTGTGTGATATACATTAATATAAACACTCACGTTTAAGATAATAAAGAGAATCTCATAACTGCACTCAAACCCACTTTCCAAGGTTTCTATATTTATCAGCTGTTTATGAGCAACAACTTCATTTAATGCAGCCACATGCAAACTTGCCATTTCAGTGACCAGCCCTTGGGGCTATCGCGTTCTCTGACCCATAAGCTGCTGACTTCAGTGCATGTCAGATCTCACTGGATTTGTAATGAACCACTGAAGTGGAATAAATCTGTAAAATCATTCACATCATTATTGCAGTACAACAAGAATAAAGCCCACCATCCTGGAGAGGGGAGGTTATTTTGATTAGTTTTAAAGTGTTAGGCTAACACATCACACTTCAATTAGAGGTCAAACTAATGAGAACATATTTATTTAGGAGGAAGACAGCATTTCATTAATAATACTCCTTCTCAGTTGGGAATTTCTCCTGAAGGCTATGTTGAAGATAGTCTGATTTCAAGAATCTAAATGTTAAATATCCTTACCTAAGAAAAAGGTTTGATTACGCTGTCTAACAGGCACTGGCAGCTTATATAAATTTAACAGCAATTTAGAAATGTAAATTCCTAACTCAAAACACAACTAATACATTCAGGTACAAAATCCTCATAATGGTTAGAATCAAAGCCTAAATACAGTTTATAATGTGCAACTTAAGTGCATCTATACGTGTTTCTTAATATATCTGAGTGCCTAGTACTTGAACAAAGGATTGTATATGCAACTATATTACAATTCACTTTGATATGGGGGTGTTTTAAGTGAGTCTCTGTAAACTAAAATGCACACTTAAATTCTCATTTATAGATCTAAATAATTTGATTAATTTTTTTAAAAGTGCTACAGATCCAGCAAATAGGTAGTTCCTTAGTTACAGCTTTAGATGCTGTTGTTTTAAATTATGGCCAAGATGGTCTGCAACCAAAACCATATGTCTAAAAAATCATGAAACTAGAGACTCAATTTGAACTGTAAAGGCCACTCAGTGCTATGACACAAAGTAATAAATATGAACGCATAGAACTATACATGATAGCAATGTTATATGTAAATATATATATAATTAAAAAATATATTGGACAGGCTTTCAAGCACAATGCTCAGACTCCAGAGACTGCATTTGTCTTTTTCTTCATTTTGTGCAAGAGCTTTGTAACAGTTGTCTTTGAACAGTAATTGTCTCTAAAACATAAATTACATACACCACTTCCAGTGCTAACCATAAATTATCTGCCTGAATAGAAAACAAAGCTGCTCATTCTGATAGTCAAGCGCAGTCCTACACATGTATTGATTAAGCACTCTTAATGCCTTATTAGATTTTCTTCCTCCACAAAGTCAATAACGGGATGAATATTTCTTCTTGTGCTGTTATGAAGTATCATAAATCTGAGCTGTTATTAACAAGTGTCTGATTAGTGGAGCAAACTTATCTGAGAGTTTGGCACAGACAGTTTGTGTGTGAATTCCCAAAAGACATCCATCATTGCCCTTGTGTCCACTGGCAGCTGCAGTACTTGTGCCTTCACAACTTATCACCCCCTTCTTACTTTTTATCCTTAAAAAAAAAAAGGAGGAAATTGCTGCTACACTCATTCCTCTTTATCCTCACGTCACATTTCCATATGCAAAGAACATCAGTCACGTCACAAATGCATGCATGGCCCACATTCCTCCAGGATGTGGGTCTCTGCCATGGTTTGCTTTCTTTTGTTAGTGGGGCACTAAAAAATTCCATTTCATTGAACTTAGATGCAAAACCAAAAATCAAACAAAGCCCCTTGTTAAACATACTTCTCTAGTATTAATTTTTCGTCATTAAAATCATCATCTGAAGAAAATAAACAGATTCATCAATCACTTGTACTTGCTCACATTAAGAATAACTGCTTTGAAGTCAGAATGAAATTCTGCAGCGGGGAAAAAAAACAGGCTCAAAGTTTAAATAGGTCAAACAACAAACTTTTAAACCTCAAGATACTGGCAAACACTGCTGTGCTAGACCATTTGTTTGTTTCATGCAACAGGAGAGAATGGTCGATGCCCTGCTGCAGGTACAGAGGTGGCCTGTTCCACCCAAGCTTTCCATTAGCTGAAGACTAGACTCAGTTCTGGTAACTGGCATTTAAAAATGCTTTAAAAATTTCTAGCACTGGTTACAGCAGTCCTCTGTAAGCATATACACGCCTGCTCTCTTTTTTTTTTTTAGCCCAAACCCAAACTGTTGTGAGAAAAAATACCAGTTTTGAATTTCTTTTTTTTTTTTTTTGTCCCTCTTTAGAATTCTCTGTCAAGCAAGAATGACTATTTCCTAATAGCAAAATGCAGGATCTAAATCGTGCACAGTTTTCCTTTCTACACTAACTAGAATAATTGAAAAGTGTGGCAGGGAAATCTATCACAGTACAATGAAATCCTGTAATTGTACTCATTTTTAAAATACATTTTCCCAGACAAGTTATGAATAATGCAACTAAACATCCCAGAACATCTGAATTAAGCAACAACAGACTAACAAATGCTAATTGGCAGTGATTTGAGATGATTGTGGAGCATGGCTGGAACTATGATTACAAACAGAGCTTACACATCCAGCCCAAACCTCAGTACAGTTGCTGCAATTAAAGATATTTTATCAAATTAGACAAGTGTTTGCCTTTGCCTGCTATGATGGTTATAAAAAAAACATAAAAGAAAGCATCGTTTGGTGTAATTCAGCTTTCCTTATATTATTGCTCTTGCCAAGATGGATTTCTTTCTTCAACTTTTCATACCACAAAATGGAGCCTTTTTAGAAAGAATTCAGGACTCTGCAGTGCCATCCGTAAAAAGCCTTTGCTTTTGCCTAAAAGTGCTTTTGTCCTAAAATACATTCATTTTGTGATACACCTGACTTCCAGTACCACCAATGATGGCTATGCACACACGAACAAGAAAAAACTTAGAACTTCCAAAGTTTGATTTCACAATGTAAGCCATTACATATTTTGCAGGCAGGTGATTATTCTTTAGAGATCACTTCCAAAGCAGCAATTTATTAGCAAGACTTCAGGACTTTTGGCAAATGGGTTTCTTTCACGCTTTGAGTGCTAAATTGCAAGCATAAATTGCAAACACAAGCCAGGAGGTTGACTCCAGCCAAGGCAAGTCCTGGTGTCTAAAGGGGAGTTTGCAAAGTGCGCTCTGAACCCAAGACAGGCTTGCTTCTTGCTGTTTTCTTGGGTAAGAAAACCAGTAGAATTTATCAGTCACTGGGTCACAAACTAGGGCTGGCTCTTTCCCAGTATTTTCTATTATTCCCAATAAGCTGCCCAGCTTCTCCCTCTTGCTCCTGTATCTCAAGAAAATTTACATGTAGAACTTCTGCCTTTCTCCCAACTTCCTATGATCTCCGATAAATCAGAACTGAATTTAAAAGGGTACAGAAAAAACAGGTATGCTAGGTCATTTCTAAAAGCTTAGCATTTACAGTCATTAGGATTTTTATAAATCTCCATAAGGACCAGCTGCTTCTATACTAAAAAAAAAAAAAAATTTAAAAAAAAAAATCAAGGCTATGAAAAATTTTGGAGGATTACAGGCCAAGATAGCTGAAGAGTGAAAGCCAGTATATCTAAGTGTAAATAACCTGAAGGTACCCATGGGTTAAGTAGCAATAGCATCTGCAAGACCAAACACAATCTCACAGACACACAGCAGTAGCATCAAAAAAGAACATCAAGGAAACAGAAGCAACAGCTCCTGCATCCTGCTCAACCTGTATTTTAAAGAGATTTAAGGCCTCTTGTCCTAGGAAGAGCACTTCAATAGTCCAGCACATAAATAACAAAAGCAGGATAAAGATAGAGGTGTACGTTGTTGATGCCTTTCAGACTCACTGTCCTGGGTTCAGCAGTAGCAGTCATTTTTCTCCTTCTTAGTAGCTGGTGCAGCGCTGTGTTTTTGACTTTCGTCCTGTGAACAGCGCTGATAACACCGATGTTTTTAGTTACTGCTCAAATGTTTACTCTGGCCAAGGACTTTCTGAGCCTCATGCTCTGCCAGGGAGGAGGGGAAGCCAGGAGGAAGCAGAGACAGGACACCTGACCCAAACTGACCAAAGAGGTATTCCATACCTGTCATGCCCAGGATGTAACTGAGAGTTACCCGGACAGGTTAGGACACTGCGGGGTTGGAGGAGGTATCAGTCGGTGCTTGGTTGGGCGGGATGGGGCGAGTTATTGGTAGGCAGGTGGTGAGGTGTTGTGGTGTTGTATTCTCTTCCCTTGTTATTTCCCTTATCATTATTATCATTGGTGGTAGCAGTAGTGATTTGTGTTATACCTTAGTTACTGGAATGTTCTTAGCCCGTGGGAGTTGCATTCTTTTGATTCTCCTCCCCATCCCTCCAGGAGGAGGGGGAAGAAAAGGGGGGGGAGTGAGAGAGTGACTGCATGATTTATGGCTGACTGGGTTTAAACCACAACACTCACCAGGATAAAAGCTGAATGAACAGTTTCAAACAGACATAAATATGTTTGCTCTAGGTAAAACCTGTAATGATGGGTCAGATTCTACCAATTCACTGGTGGCATACTTTGCTGCCCCTGTGCAAAGTGGGATGTTTAAAAGCTCTGCTGTATTATTACTTGAAGATTAACGTATAGCAACAATTTGAGTTTGCAACACCAGGAATCTGGAGTACAGCAAGCTCCAGCCAGCAGCATGCAGGACCAGGGAACTGGGTGCCACGAAAACAGCTTAGTTGGAGGGAACTCAAATCATGGTCTTAGCTTCTAGTTGCAGAAAAGAGGACAAAGACTGCTATGAGTGTAGGATAAAGTGTTTATTCTAGCATTTTCTCTTACTCTGTCTTTATTCTGTTCAGAAAAAGAGCTGATCAATCTAAGCAATTGTATGGCTCCCTTTCTCTAACCCTGAAAAAGCGATGTCTCAAACCCAAGAGTGTCCCTGCTTCCACTGCAGCACTATGGAAAAGGGACACTTGAAGCACTCCACAGTAAATTTTGGTACTTCAATTCACACTGGGGAAGTCTCTCACCTGCCACAAAATACTATCTGATGTCATGCCAGCATGTGGGCCAGAACTGCAGGTGCAAAGCTGTCAGTGCTGCCACAAGAAGAACACCCCAGCAGAAAGAATGTCAAACCACAGCACATGCTGCAGCTGCTGCTGTTAAGGCCAAAGCACAAGTCCTAAAATCATCTCACAGAATCATAGAATAGTTTGGGTTAGAAGGGACCTTAAAGCTCATCCAGTTCCAAACCCCTGCCACAGGCAGGGACACCTTCCACTAGACCAGGCTGCTTAAAGCCCCATCCATCCTGGCCCTGAGCACTGCCAGGGATGGGGCAGCCAGTTTCCCTGGGCAACCTGTTCTAGTGCTTCATCACCCACACAGCTAAGAATTTCTTCTTATTATCTAATTTGAATGGTAGAACAGACCCTACTCATCACCAGATACAGCCTGGGATTAGATCAAACAGCAACAAATGGCAGGCCTTTGCTACTGACTTAAATGGGTTAAATATTTCTTTCCTCCTTGTCCTCCTGAATATTCTCTTTTGTTTGCAATTTCTAGAAGATCTTCCTAACAGTTACAGAGGCAGAATTATTCACTGCCCTGACAAAGATCCTGTAATAACTATAGCTGTAAAGTCATCTTACTTTCTGCTACAGAAAATAACTTTTCTGTAATCATTCCCTGCGTGGCTGAAACACAACCATACAACCAGTTTATTTGTTTACTAGAGACATGAGAACTCATTATTTGGTTTACACAGATAACACACTATTACCACTTGGCTGCACTCAGTCACTGTGTCTTCTAGTAAACAATCTTATGTGTCAAGGGCAAAGGAACCCACACGTTAAATTAATTAATTAATTAATTAAATCTTCATTACTTTAATTTGTAAAGGAACCCAAGGGAAGTCATTATTTCCAGAGAATTCATTGCCTAATTTGTCTTCTGAATCCTTCTAAGTTATCTGACACCAATGGGTGCTTGTTAACTACTTTTTCTTGTGACTGCAGGGCAGGTTTGCTAAGGAGCACAGCAGGTAAGCAGAGTTATTTGGTGCTGAGCACCTCAATGAGAGGGACCCACTGGTTGCTTCAGAAAGGCAGCTATTTCATTTTGTGTTAAATATGAGCTAAATATTTCAGAGAGGTCTGGATCCTTCTCACCAGAAATGGCAGTGAGATGAGCATCCTTTAACTGAAAGGAAATTCCCACTAAGGAATCGAAGCAGGACACAAAGATGGATATGGAGTTAAAACAAGCTTGAAAGAAGAAAGATGTACAAACCATTAACTTGTGTACAGTTTTTACCAGTGACAAGCTCAAAGCAAAGGATGGAAAAAATAAGATTTTCTTTTTCCAGTCAAATTAACAATGAGTGGCAGAGAACAGCTGTGATTTCTCATGGCCTTTCCCAGCAGAACAGCACAGAGGCATCCTTTAAAACAAATAAATGAGGCTCAGGGTGATGGTGTAAGTCAGACACTCTGCAGAAAGAACAATTTGGCAGAAAGTTACCTCAGCCTGATATTGGCATTTGAACCTAGGACCTTCACTGCTTCTGCCAGCACATGTGGTCACCACATGCAGCAGCTGTTGTTAGCAGAGGTAGCAGCCTTAGTTTTACAGCCTGGGAGTTCTGATTATAAAAATACGTGATCTCAAGGCTTTTAAACTCTCAAATGTCAAAGGTGATCACAGGCAGAAATTAGAGGGCTGAAACTGTTAATCCTGCATTGCTAAAACTGATTCATATCAGAGCCAGAAAGAGCAAGTTTTATGTAACCCAAACTTTACATTCTGGTTCCCAATCCAAACTAAATTTGCCTTTTAAATCTATCTATTTGGATGTCAGGCACCTGGTTTTAATGGAGAGACATATCCATTTTTTTCAGGGGGCAAAACCAAAAATAAATTTGCATTTGTGTTTTCAACCAGGTATCAGTGAGGTGGCGTAAGTCTTCAAAGTTCCTACATCAACTGCTCATTTCACACATGATCGTTTTACACCATACAACATGCATTCCTCTACTGCTAACCACACAGTGTTCCTCACTATTAACAAAAGGTATACCATTGTAAAACCCTAAATAACACACTCCTGTAAAATTGATGGACTTAGGATAGCCAATTGTATTTTCTGAGCAGCAGTAAGGTCAAAGTATTAAATTTAATACTCCTAAACAGAACATGTATTAGAGATAAATTCAAAAGTTTTTAAGATCTATTGTAGATGTTTACTATATTAAAAACAGACATCAAAGGGCACACACTATTAAGGGGCAGAAGAATCCAAACGCAGCCATAGAGGCTGTGTGGAAATATATATGTAATCCACCTGGGAGTTGTGTGCAGCACACATAACTTCACCAAAGACTTCACCAAAGTCTTCATATACTTCAGCAAAGTATATTCTATGGAAACATGTACTGTTTGGAGTTCAAGTCCAGTTTCCCAAAGAGTGGGGAAGCAAATCAGTAAATATGTTTTCCTTCATGTTTCAGCTCTCTTTTACAGAGCACTCAGAGCATCTAATTTAACTGAATCTCTTCAAACCAAACGCTACCAGCTCTTCAGCAAGCAGAAAAACAGTTGTACAATGTACGTCAGAAGAATCCAAGGCTGAACAGCTTGGTCTGAACATACCCCAGACTGGATTGAGCACCAAGAGCTTTCTTGCTGTATGCGCAAGTCCCTCCTAAACGTGAGTATCTAAGCCATAGGTCGATGCCAAGTTCTCAGCTCAGGTTTCCACATTTGGAATTTCACCCTTTTGATTCCAATCAAAAAATAAATCCTCATATTCAACCAGGCTAATTAATCTTTTGCACAGAAGAGACAGCCAAATTCACTCTGACGCACAAAAGGGAAGTGTGATATATGAGCAAAGTACATGTAGTATAATGTTATGGATGCTTCTGAAAACCTAGCCAGAAACATACGTTGCTCTGAACACTGTAGCTGTTGCCAACAGTTACCACCTAATGTTGTCTGAGACACTGCAGTGATTTCATGTTCAAAGGAAAAGGCAAGGACTCTGGTATCTCAGATACCACGCTGTCATTACTAACAGCAACAGTGAATTTTTAACAACTGGAGAACATTCCTAGGGAAAGCAGCGATCATCTTCATTGTGTGGGATGCATTCACTGCATGTGTGTCCCTGTGTTACTTAAAAACAACACTCCACCCCAAACCCCTGAAAGTTGGCCGGGAAGCTTTCTGGCACAGGAACTGACCCAGCGAGGCCATCAAGCTGATCTTCAATCACAGGATACTGAAATTCTGACTTTTACTTTTTCTGTGAAACTGTATCACCTCTTTGGCACACCTAGAAACTTAAAAGGCCTTATTTTACTAAATACTTTTACCTCTTCTCCAAGTGTGCCCACATTAGGAGCATTAAACGGTGAAAAGCACTGATAACGTGGATGCTCCTGCACATCTTTTTTGTTTCTTTTTTTTAATTCAGGAAAGTTGTAAACAGTGACCAACACAAGTAATGCTAAAACCTGGTTACTACAGCACTAGAGCAGAAGACCACAGGAGGAATTTAATAGTTTAACTTAACAGACAATCTTCTATACAATATAAAGCTAAGAAGGATCATTTGGGAGTTTTAGACAACCCAAATTCACTAACGGAAATTGTTGGAAACTGCCCTTGTTACCTAGTAGCCAATCGTCATGCTAGTATAGCCCATAATTCACCTTCCCACTGGGTATTAGAGGAGCTTTGTGATATATTCTGTGGTGATAATTCCTGACACTTGGAGAGACCTGGACCCAGCATACACCTCTGCCAGATCCATGACTGCTCCCTGCAGGATCAGGTCAGATGTCCCAGTTGCAGTGCAGTCACCCAGGTCTGGGTGACACTCATTCTTTGCACCACTGTGGACAAGTGGTCACCAGAAACAGGAGGATGAGAGGACAGCCACAGCCCAAAAAGGAGCAGCTGGTTAAATTAAAAATTGGCCAACTATAGTTTTGTGGGGTTTTCCCCTCAAATAGTAAAGTATAATTATAAGATGGGGGGAATAAAATTCCAAATTCAACCAAGGTCATTAATGTACAAAATGCAAATTGTCTCCCATTTGTCAGAGACCCTGGGGAAGTCTAGAGATAATTGAAATGATAGATGAACAGAGCAGACTAACTGCTAATGGTCTGTATATCAATGAATCAATGTCACATTTATGAAGGGCTTTGGGAAATTATTTGAAATACTTCATCTATAGCTGAAGTTTAGCCTACTTTTTAATGTGGAAAAATCATGATAAAGTTCAGTTTATAGTTACACAAGTGTAAACCTGTGGTAATTTAAGTTCAGTACCAAGATATTGAAAAACTACTTTGTTTTGTGCCAGAAACGTCCAAATTTCTCAATTACCAGGGATTACGGTATAACTAAGAGCAATATATATTTCAAAGATAATAAAATATAGGACCAGCCCTCACCTTCAAAGCCTTTAAACTCATCCATTATCCTGTCCATCTAATTTCCTCCAGAATTTTAATTAATTGGAAAAACAGAGAGTATATATACCACTGATTCTCATGTTTACTTACTTTGCTCATATTTTTAATTAAGAATTGAACTGCTTAGAGCAGGGACTGTTTTAAGATATATTTATGGGGCACTGACCAAAAAGGAGAGGGAAAGGAGAAAGGACTAGCAGAAATATTTCCTTCTTAAACAGAAAGTGAAACAAATCTTGGAGGTAATATTGGTACAGTTGCACAGAAAATTGCATTTCCAGTTCAATAGAGGAAATACCACAAACCAGTAAGTCACTCTGCAGAGTTTTCTCCCACTGGTGTACAGGCCACAGAACGTCAGTAAGTGACAATGACAAGGCATAAATAAAAAGAAGCTTTTGAATATTAATGTTATTTTGTTTGGATCTGTAAATAGTTGGGATGGGGAGGTCAGTTCAAAGGGTTGGCTTGGTTTTTGTTGGGTTTTTGTTTTTTTTTTTTACTATTATTCCCCCTCCAGTATTTTTTCTGCTTTTCTTCAAACACAACAAAAGGGATCAGATGAAGAGAAACCAATAGGACACCTGCAGGCTTTTTAATCCAAAAAGAAAAGCTTTTTCTAGCAAAAAAGAAATAAACCATCACATCCCACTTAAGTAGCAGAACAGGTCTCATCACTACAAAGTCACCTGAATTAAACCCCTTTCATTCTCATTCTCACTGAATTAAATCACATGAGAAAACAGGAAGAAGAGATGAATTTTCATGAATCCTATAGAATTGAGAGAGAATTGCTTCATCTGTAAATATTACCATGATTGAGCAGCTTGTGGAAACATGAAGTAATCTGCAAATTACATCTGGTTTTCCCCAGAATTTGAATAAGCTGGTTATATGTAAAACATACAACTGATTCTCCTATTACAGTATTTGGCACATGAAGCAAGAGAGCAAATAAGGCTCTTAGGAAAACATGACTGTCCAAGAGGAAAACTTTGCTGTTGTCTGCGGAAAGATACCATGTATGCATTGCTTGTAAAAAGTCCACACTGAATTTTCTGGTCATTACTCCTTACAAACCTTTAAAAAGGGAATCAAGAAATCCCACCAAGGTCCTAAGAAAACAAGGAGGGATTCCCATGTGTTGGAATGAATCTTCTTAATTATAAAATACATAAAAAATCTCCATAGAAAGGGGCTCATAATATTATTAAATTTGCAATACCTATTTTCAAGAAGGAGGACAGAAAAAAGGACGGGAGGAAGGGAGAGAAGAAGGAAAGAAAAACTAGCAGCACAGACAAATGAAGGTGTCTACAAACTACAAGACAGTCTTGGGGAAAAAGTCTGATCTGGATGTTTCAGTTGGTTGGGAGAGCCTGAAAACACAAAAACAGCATCTGCTTGATGCTGGCTTGCTGGCTTGCTTATTTTATATATATATATATATATATATATATATATATATATATGTAAAAATAACCCATGTCCTGTTTCCCCACCCTCCCCCACCCTTTTAAAATCTTAATTTCTCTGTCAATCTTCCTTAGTGCAAGCTCAAAGTAACCATTCTAGAACCAGTAATGTAACATCTTGCCTTAGTTATGTGAACACATTTTTCCTCTTTTTATCTATCATTACACATTTCCCAACTGGTGAACAGAAAAGGGAGCAGAAGTAAGAAGAAGGGAGCAGGAATGCTCCCTCTCCAAGGTTTCAGAGCAGCCTCCCCCCAAAGAAAGAGGTACAGAAAAGAGAGAGAAGTTCTCCGCTGAAGAGTAAAAGCTCCAACAAAGAACAAAAGTTGATCCTCACAGAAATCTTCAACTTTCCAGTGTAGGTGGATATCAAATAATTCCTCTAAGTACCTGAGTTTTGCTGCTTTCCACCTGTGCTGAATTTCTACCTGGGGCTTCATGGAGACACTAAAAAAGCAAAAAACCCTGGCCTTTATGGATTTTCAGGTGAACGTTAACTCTCCATCCCCATGGGCTCTAGTGCTATGTAATCTGAAAAGGGCTATGGGTCAGTCACCATTTCGCCTTGCAGGTGCACCATGAGGCTCAATTAATGACTTTTTGTGGAGTGCTGCCTCTCTCCACTGTTGTCATAGCTTACTAAGTAGCCAATTAATAAAACATTGAATTCCTCCATTTGCTGAAGCACATTTGTTCTCTAGATTTTAATTTTTTGAATGAGTGAAATACGAATAAGATAATTTACATGAGTTAATGATAGAGTCTAAGTTAACTGATCAGTTATTCTGCATGAGGAGATACATATTCGCAGGAAACAATTTATACGCAGCCTGTCAGGGACATAATTACCTGCAATACCAGAGTCTCAGCATGCTCTTCTATTTTTGTTTTTTCCTCTTTTACAGATGTGTCACTCTCAAAGTCCTAAGTGAAAGCGGATTACCTGCCACTGATTACCCAACACATTCACAGAGGGTGGTAGGGGAGCATCTCTCCAGGAGATAAGTTTTGATTTGTGGGTGAAATACCCTTCCTAATTGAGCCATGCTTCTTTCGCTAACAAACCTTTCCAAAACCCTGCAATAAATTTGTCTCTTTGTGGAGTAAGTTTTCCTCACATCACATTCTCCACTTTTTTTCTTCTTATTTCATTAAGATTTTGAGTTATATATACAAACTGTTCATTTCAAATAGTCATTATGGAAATACTGCAAACCCAGAAGATGTCACAGTAATTTCTTTTACAGCTTTTCTTTTTGTAGGCGACATTCATATTGCAGAATAATTTAGACAGTAATTTAATCACAGGGTTTAGAGGTCCAGCAAATGTTACATTTACATAATGTCAGTCTTTCAGCAGATAATTTGATCCTTTGCATGTGTTAAAAGACGACATGGCTTGTTAAGTTCATGTTAGTACGTTAACCCAACAGATGAATGGCTGGTTTGTTAATCTGCCATATATTTCTAATTTTCCTAAGAATGATTAGAAAATTCTATTTAGAGTAAATTCATGAGCACCTTCATTCCAGAGTGGCAAATCAAAAAGATGATTAAATCTCAAGGTCTAAAATCTCCATAAAATGGTCGTATGTTCTTACTACACAATAAATACCAAAATTTACCTTATATAAATACCACATAAATTAATATTTTGTTTATGCCTACTTTGAGTACATGTGACTAAAGGTATTAAAATGTGCCTCATAACTCATAAGGAAGTGTGGGTATTTTGTAGTTTGGAAATGTAATATTCTTCTTTCTCTTGTCAAATACTGCTAGAGAATGAAATAGGATTTAAGAAATATGATTTAGTCTCAGTGTGGTAATGCTACTACGCTGGACACCTGAAAGATAAAAGGTGGTAAATCATTATTACTCAAAGATAAATAGCACATCTATACAAGTGATTTGCAAAAAGTACTACTGTGTATTTAAATTTGGAAGAATAATAACCTAGGCAAACAGCATCTCAGGAGCCTTAACACTGAATATTTACATTTAATACTGTATTTCTGCCTTTTTATTTTGAAGTTGCACATGGTAATCTGGCTAGCTACATTAAAATTGAAACCTTCCTTTTAATTTAAACTTGTACAAGACCAGAATTTACAGCAGAAAAACTGTTGCACCATGTGGCTAACCCATGGATATACCCCTATTTTCCACTACTTCACTTGTCTGGCTTTACAGGTACTGTAGTTAAGCACAGACAAAATCAATAAGCCAAAAATTACACCTGGAGCTGATAGCATATTTTGATCATTTACTTCTACCTTGGAACAATATCACCACCCTTTAAAGTAGAAACGTGTTTACCTAGAAGACAAATTCATACAGTCTTCTATCAACGAAATATATAACAGACATCAAGAGCAAGGGTCTGAAAGAAGCTGGAGAGCAAGGCAGCAGAACAACACCTGGAGAGAGACTCATTCTCCTTAATCCACTCAACTGACAACTGTTACCAGTCCTACAGTGCAGTGAAACACTCACTTTCTCTCCTGGCACTTGATTTTGAGAAGATTGTATTTCATTTCTAGAACAATTTTACTTCTTATCATCATACACTTAATAGATGGAAGCACTGCCCCTTCCCCCTTATTTGTGTGGTATTGTCTCTCTGCAGGATAATGGAGTTGTAACCACAGTCCTTGCTGCAAGCTGATAAGAGACCTAATGCAAGTTGTGATGCAAGGGCCATTACAGGGAAAAAGTAGAGCTGCTTAAAAGCACATAAAAATTTCAGTTCAATAGTTTACAATCTATATTCTCTCAGAATTAATTTTAATTATGAAAGTAAGTGAAAGAGGTTTTCCATTCATCATTTAAAATTAAATCCAAACAGCATTTTTGTTACAGCAAGTTTTGGCTGAAGACTACAGAAAAGTAAGGAAACCCTAACTCTTTAAGATGCAAGACAATTGTATATCACCTGAGCAAATGAAAAAATGTAACTGGTTAATTTGCATTAATACTTAGATGATAAAGTTTTAAAACAATCCCAATTAAATCACATAGAGATTTAATTATCACTAAGGTAAGAAAAAGGATTATTTGCTATTGATACTTAAACGCAGCGAATTCCAAATTTACTTAGGACACAGCATCTACAGGAAATTCAGAATGTACTGATGAGTTTGACATCCCTGTGATAAAATTATAAGCTCAAGACATTTCCTTTGCATTTCTTTTTTTAACATAGTTTGTATTATAGCATTAAGACTGGGTGACATCACTGAATGTACTTCCTTACTCAGTTGCTAAGTCCTTAGGCAGTTTAAGGAAATAGCCTACCAATGAGAAGCTGGATTTTATTGAATCAGAAGGTCCCACCAGTTGACCCCTTTGTCAGACTGGCACAGATATTACAACCTGTGGGTTCGAACTAGGAATACGTTGGAGAAAGCATGCATGATATCAAAGTAGTCCAAAAGTCAATGTGTATATTGATGTATAATCAGATCTTTAATGGCAAAATCCTTAAAGTTCTTTACACCCATCACATAATTAAAAGAACTAAATGTTTTCCTAATTAAAGTGTGAAGTGCCATATCCTGATCTATTTTATCTCTAACATGTTTTTGCTGTTCTTCTTGCAGCCCCTGACGTTTACCTATGGAAAAAAAAAATCTCAGCCACTTGGAGTTCTAAAAAAACCCCAAACCTGGCATACTAACCCAAATAAAACCTCTAACTCTTAGACAAAAAAGCAGTGAAAAGTTACAGAAGTTACTCCAAACGTCTCATTAGCACTTCTTCAGGTAAGAACGAGTATTAAGAAAATAGCTCTGTGAAGAATGAATGCCACATCTACTTGTTGCGGCTATAATTGTATGAGTGGCTTTTTGAATTTCATAGCCACAGCTATACATCCTTCACTGACAATTATCAGTGAGCTTAACTCAAAATAAAAGCCTAAACCAAGATGAAAGCAAAGACACGATATGCTTACAAACTGAAGAAAATAAAATCTCAAAAGATCAGATTTACTTTATGGTGAATATATGCTCAGTAAGAACACATATAACACTGATTTGTATCTTAACCTTAGTGAAGCTATAAAAGAGTAATATGTGCAGCTCAAATATTACACATGTGTTCCCTATTGTATATCAACACCGCACAATACAGCATGATAGAGAATATTTCACCACTCTATTTTGCAAACAAACGTCATTCAGGGCCAGGAATGAGGAATTACTTTGGTTTCTTTTACCAAACTGTTACACAACATTACTGGAAGCCCACTCCAGCCTTTGCCAGTGTCACACCTGGGATGGATCCACTACTACCAGGCACAGGATGTGCAACTTGCCTGGTTTCCCTAAGAACCCACAATTATGCTAGTTAGCAGCTGGCACCAAAGTAAATCTTGCCTAATCCTTGCTAGCACAGGTAACCTTGTTCTTACTGTAAGAACAAGTCATGCAGTGTAAAGTGAAGCAGCGCCTTTATGATATAGAGGCTTTTCTTAAACACAGGTTACACATTTAATTTGCTAGTTACTAAAACCTCCAAACGTGTCAGTAGAGGGACACTGCATGATCACCAAAGTAATTTGAGAGAATTAAGACTAGACAGTATATAAATGACAAAAGCCTCAGGAGAAATCACACATTTCTTGATGCTAAGCATAAACTATCTGAAACCCCAACTAGTAAACAATAAGCTAACTGATACAAGCCCCCACCGACTGCAAAAAGGGAATACTTCAGTGATTCGATGGGTAAAACATCTCACCTGTTTGTGCTGTCCTGCACAAGGCATATAAGCCTCTGGGCTGGTGTCATGGCAAAGTCTGGAAGACATCAGTCTCAGATGGGCAAGAAGACAAACAAGATCTGTGATTTAATTAGGTCACAACTTTATTAACCTATTTCTTCAGGGAACTACCAGTGATAGCTCACACAGTGATTCATTTTTTAATCATTTCTGTCTGGTAAGCAGTTGTGTCAATGTTTCCCTTCCCCCTCCTCTACACAGCAGAATTCCTCTGAGTAACACTGAAGGGATCTAGGTGTGTGTAGGCGCCTTTACTATTATCAACCCCACGCTGTACCCCACTTCTTTTTAGGGACAACTTTGGTGCTCCAGGGAAGAAGTACTTGCACAGGCAACATGCATGTATCACAGTCATTCAGTTCCTTCACCTCAATCTCAACGGAGTATGGAGACAATTAACAATTTACAGAATGGTTGAGGTTGGAAGGGAGCACCAGAAGTCATCTAGTGTAACCTCCCTACTCAAACAGTTCCCTAATCTAAAAAGTTTCAAGTTCTCTCTACAGAATTTCCCACTGGGAAAGTAGACGTTAAATAAAAGAAAAAAAAAATTAAATAAAATACAATATATTCAGAGGGCAGCTATGCATTCACATCACTCCTATTCACTCCTGTTGCCTTCTGGCCTTGTCACCACCTGAAGCTGGTATAAGCATCTCCTGTGTGTGCTTCAAAGGCTGCCAGAAGTGATGAAAATTGTTGGAAGAAGTAAATGACCCTCAGAGACCACCACCACAAATTTGTATGCATGCGGGGAACTTTCTGGAAATAATGTAATCCATACGTAACCTCATGAATATGTACGTATGCCCAGTCACTATATAAGGATGGCTTGTGTAGCAACACAGGGACACACGTTAGGAGGAGCTAAGGAGCTATCCCCCGTGTCTCCCGGCATCACAATAAAGAGTACCTGCTTGTCAACTTGAAAACTTTGCTGGCAAGTTTGTTCCTGGAGTTTTCTCTGAATCAATTCCAATAACTCCCCCATATAAAGTCCCCTTGTCAAATCCCAAATGAATCTTGTTTACATGCAGAAGAACCATCACAGGGCTCATCCTCAGGGGGGAAATTAGTCCATCTGGTATTGCCTTGGCTGACCAAGAATTGTTTTACCTTTGAGGTTAATTTCCAGGGGAATTGCCTGTCTACTTAAGACCCAGCACACAATAGAACCAAACGTTAGCTCTCATCATCATAACTTTTTTAACAGAAAGGCTCCAAGCCAAAGGCACGTTCAGACAAAAACACAATAATCAACTTCTATGACCCTTGCACCTTTTGGGCCAAGTACTCTGAAGGCAGAGTTCCAAAGACTTCAGTGTTACATGAAAATATGTTAATTGTCCAGCCAAAAGCATAAAACCCCCCAAAAAACATTCTTCTTATTGTTGCTAGAAACCAAATGAAAAGCAATTCATTATTGCACTGTAATTCAGTGCAATTTATTGGTTGATTTGCTGTGAGGGATTTTAACTACATACTAATACACATACTATAAAAAGAATGCAAATTCAGTAATTCAAGTCTAAATGAATGAGAAGTAACATTTTCTCACAGTTTGCAAGAAATTAACCTTTAACGTCTTTCCTATGCTTTGGGAATAGCACTTGGCCAAAAGCTCTTACAATAATAAAGCAGTGACCCATAGCAAAGAATAAATGTCAGAGTGAAATGATAACAGCAAGCCTATTTGTCAGAAAGTGGTAATTTATAAGATTTTAATTTGAGTTCATCATGGGGGGTCAGTCTTATCAAATAATTCAAAATGTAGGTCACAATTATAGCCCCTGAAGTGCAGTTCTGCTCTGAAAAGTGACTGCAAAAATGGCATGTTTATTATTTCTAAATGATTTCTTTATCAGATGTATTGAGTTTACAAGTAAAATGGTAATGGGACAGATTTGCTTTTTGCTTTCTCCAATTTTTGTATTTGTGTAGCTCACTGATTTCAGCAGTTATTTCTGATTTACATTATCCTAAAAGGAAAATCAGACCCCACAGTTTCTCACCTTCCCACTCAAAGTTCTGCAGAGCCAAATTATGTCCTTCTTGCTCCCTGTGTCACCAAAAGCTTTCAACAAATTTACACGTCTTAGCTAACTGGAATGTAAAAACCCTAATTCTCCCAATAATGAGGAAAAAATACAATCCACCTCTCATTTCAGGCAAATTCCTTGGGTGGTGTCAGTCACTGCAGCTCCATGAGAATCAATGGAGTTTGCTAATGGACAGCTTTCTCTACAGCACTGCCTCTTGGCTTTGTTGGCTCTTGAAGTCAAACAGCAGAAGGAGAAAAGGCATATAACAGGTTTTTAAATCCCCCTGCCGAAATCAGTAACTGCAAAATGCTAATATCTTTGTGGAGCATATCAGTAGGAATGGCTGGAATCCAGCATACATTTCAAAGTAAACCATACAAAGAAGGTAATCCAGGAAAAACAAAGAATCCAATATATTTCTTACCTTTTCTCATATTTTTCGCACCTGTGAACCCCGTTCCAGATGGGTTCTTGATATAACACAGTGTAATTGCTTATTACTGCCAGCTCCCCAGCCTATTTTCTGAGATGCTTTTGGGCTAGTTCTCAGCCAATTTCCAGAGAAATTAAATTAATTTTCACAAAGGAAGAGAATGAAACAAGAGAATAGGGAGCATGTCCCACCAGCTCAAGACAAGTGTGCTTGCTCCACCCTCACCTGTGCAAAGGTATGGAGACAGGGATGTTGTTTATGTGCAGGGGCAACTTTGCCTCTCAGTAATAGGCAGAGTGAGTCAATTCAATTTTGCTGCTGCTAAGAAGCAAGTCCTGCCCATTCTGTTGTCTTGAGAACTTCCATCTTTACTTCTTTTTCCTTTAAACTACCATGAAAGTTATGAAAGTTGAAGCACTCCTTACTCATCTTTGGCAAAACAAGCTGTAAACATAAAGAACATCAAGAACAACTCTTCTTTCCATGACACAGCGTGGAAGTAATCAGAGTTTGAATAAATCAGACTTAAACACAGTGCAAGTAAGATGACATGAAACATCTCCATAGTCTCCATTCAAAACAGGGTCATATTCTAATTCTGTCATATCTCCAATTTTATTAAGTAATTTCATTTGCTAATTACATTTACAATCATAGAATAGTTAGGGTTGGAAAGGACCTTAAGGTCATCTAGTTCCAACCCGCCTGCCATTGGTAGGGACACCTCACACTAAACCATGTCACCCAAGGCTTTGTCCAACCTGGCCTTGAAACACTGCCAGGGATGAAGCATTCACAACCTCCCTGGGCAACCCATTCCAGAGCCTCACCACCCTAACAGGAAAGAATTTCCTCCTTATATCCAATCTAAACTTCCCCTGTTTAAGTTTGAACCCATTACCCCTTGTCCTGTCACTACAGTCCCTAATGAAGAGTCCCTCCCCAGCATCCCTATAGGCTCCCTTCAGATACTGGAAGGCTGCTATGAGGTCTCCATGCAGCCTTCTCTTCTCCAGGCTGAACAGCCCCAGCTTTCTCAGCCTGTCTTCATACAGGAGGTGCTCCAGTCCCCTGATCATCCTCGTGGCCCTTCTCTGGACTTGTTCCAACACTTCCATGTCCTTTTTATGTTGAGGACACCAGAACTGCACACAATACTCCAGGTGAGGTCTCACAAGAGCAGAGCAGAGGGGCAGGATCACCTCCTTCGACCTGCTGGTCACACTCCTTTTGATGCAGCCCAGGATACGGTTGGCTTTCTGGGCTGCAAGCGCATATAGTAATATAATTTTCACATAATTCTGTCTTTTGACATTCTTCTGCCACAACTTTCTGTAAGCCATCATATGCAGTCATAACTCTCAATGCTGACATGCAAATAGGTAATCAAAACAGACTGAAGTCTGTATTTGTCTGCCCTAGAAACTACCATAGAAGGAAAAAAAAACCCTACCATTGGAACACAAATTTTATGGGATTGCTGAACTCCTCAATTGCAACAAGTAAAATGCTTCTGTTACTTCAAAATACTTTTGAATTGATCTCATATTCTTCAAGCTATATTCCCAAGCGAGGGAATAACTGGACGGTTATATAGACTGAAGATCTAGTGGCACTGTCTGGGTTTGACAACTGAAGCATAACATTATATATAATACCTTTCATTATAAAACAAGATAGGAGAAATGCACCAAATAATTCCTTACAGACAATTTGTTGCTTAATGGCCTGAAGCAATACCAATGGCTGTTAGAGCTGATAAGACAGTCCTTAACCATAGTAATAATCTATACACTGGTATTAATCCTGTCATAAAGTTCAAGCAATGGTTTATAACTCCAAATATTGGCAGAAGCGACCAATTTTCTGCCTCTTGGAAAGCAGAATAACTTACATTAAATAAATCAGAACTCAAAAGCAAGGAGAGAGTAAAAGAAAAACTCCTGCCCTCCAAATGTACGTATGTTTGAAAATACATAATTACGTGTCAGGAGACAGAACATGAGGTAATACATTGAAACGCCTTTCTTCCAGGTTGAGTCAGCATTCAGAGAACATTTAAGGAAGATGCACATGGCTTATTTTTCTGTGTGTTTTTAGAAGAATAAGCCCACTTATTAGGAGAAAAATGCCTGGCAGTATGTGTTTGGTCACAAAGGCACATGAAGTGACTGGAGAGCTTCTAGAAGCAACTGATATTTTGTCTAATAATCGGCTAACAAAAGTAGTTGGAAAAACACATTCTCTTTTATGGTACCCAAAGCTTCAATGGACAGCCCAAATCTCTTGAAAGACAAAGTGTGAAAACCTAAAGAGTGACAATGACAGTCAAAATAGGCCGAAACTCAGTCCTAATGAATACTGCATACTATTCATGCTTTTAAAAAACAGCATTGGGGTGCCAAATCCCACAGTGGCAAGCTATCTCATTAAATTTTTACATTTAACTTCTGATCCATGCTGGAATAAACTCGGTAATAATTTCTCTGTTCAAGTCATGTACTGCATTTGAATTTCCAGATGGGTCTAGAGCAGATGCAAGTTCAGGAGCAGCAAGGTCTGGATTCCTATTAAAACATCTTGCTTTTTCTTACAAAGGATCAGAATCAGGTTAATTAATGTTAGAACCATTTTTTAAGTTCTCCCATGCAGTATGAACTTTGAAATGAAAGCACAATATGCTTCAATAAGCATATCTGAGTATTTTGTATCTTTGCTTGCACTGCACAACAATGGAGTGGGAGTTGGCAGGGTTGCACTATTTGATTTTTATTCCCACTGCTTCCTTGGACAGTGCCTGCAGTGGTGTCTGTCCATGATCAGGGCTTCTATGTACTGCTGGGATAGGAAGAGAAAACCAGCATATTTCTCCTCCCCACCTTTCTCTCTCACTGTACATTAAAAAAAAAAAACAAACAACCAAAAAAAAAAACAAACACCCAACAAACCAACACATTTTAAGTAAAAAGCTTTCAGAAAACACACTGGCCTTTCGGCATTTCAACACCTTGTGTATCATCTTGCTACTTGCTTCAGTGGCTACATTACTCTTGCAACCTAGCAAGGGGTGTGAAGTTATTTATTATTGTATATATTTTCCATACAGATCATCAAAAGATAGTGAAAAGTGTGTGCAAAGAGGGTGAAAGAAATGTAATTACTCCTGCTTGATTACTCCTGTTTATTTCAGAAGTTGGATACAAGTCATTGCCATAACATTTTCATTTTCCTGGATACACAACTGGATTCTAATCTCATTTGTGCGGGTGTAATTGCAGGAGGATCAGTGAGCTTCCCCCTCCATTTACATTTTAGTAAGTAACAGCAGGAATCAGGCCTGTAACCCTTGATCGTTAATTCTGGTTCACCTCTCTCATGTAACAGTAGCTGTCAAAAAGATTTTAGAAAACTGCCAGTCTCTGGTAAGAGACAAAATCTTGATTAATAAAAATAATTTAAAGCTGAGTTTGTTCTATTGGAAAGAGAGGTCATTGGCACACTTGGTATTCTTAGGGGAAATCAAAGCAAAGTCTGTACAGAGTCTTCTGCCAAGTGAGCTAACAACTCCATTTAACAAAACAAAACCATCCTGATGCTTAGAACTCTTTCCTTAACAAATAAAAATCTAAGCAAAATGCAGAGCAAGTAAAATTACTTCCATGATCAAAACAGAAGCTAAAGACCAAACTGTGCATGTTGAGGGAAGAGTAGGGGGGAGAGTTTTGCTTTTATCAAGTAAAAAGACCAATGGAAATGATCAACAGTGAAAATTCAGTTATCTCAGCTTCTGTTCAGCTATTCTGTGATTTACTAAGAAGTTGTTTAACAGATTTTAGTCAACAGCTCTGCTCAAACTGAGAAAGTCAAGAGAAAGACTCTGTAGGAGTTAAGATGATGTTACTCAGCCTGACTGTCCCTTTATTTGCATTCATTTTATGTGTGCACTTTCTTCGATACCAGCTGGCTTGGTAACACTATTGCAGCTTGCTCATCTGAGAGCAGCTAAAGAGTTGACGCAAGGGCTGCAATCATCAGGTTACTTCACCCGCACATACAGATCTGCAAAACATCATGAGGCTCAGCAACTTTCATTTACGACACCTTTCAAAAACAAAAGCAGCCCATAGAGGGAATTCCCATACAGGCCCAAGCATGCTTCTATGGATGCAAATATCCTTCCCATGTATCTCTACTCATGCTTTTACACAAGTACAAATGCACAGGTAACAAAGTGAAGTATCCTACCAGTTAGCAGACACGTGTATGTACAGCACTGCTTGTTTGTTTTTTAACTGCTGATAAGTTTTGTGAAGATAGAGATTTTTGCTCCAAATTGAAATTTGGAGGAACTATGCCAGGGCTCCAACAGATGCAATGCAGTTCAGTGAGGGTCACCTCCAGCTAAACTCAGAAAGCAAATCTAATATTCTGAAATCTCAGACCGAAACCCAAAACACCTTTGCATCAAGTTTTTCCTATTCAAGTTACTAGAGGCTACAACTAAGGAGAAGGGAAAAAAAAAAGTCAAGATTCATTCTGTGAAGCGGTGCTTCTACTGATACGAGTACGTGGTACATGTTGCAGATAACTAACTAGCTACATGACACTATGTATTGGAGATGAAACCAAAGCAAATACCAGCATGATATATTGTGTCAGTAACATCAAAGGAGAAGGGGAGGGAAAGCGAGTGTGAAAATCAAAGAGAGTACTTGGGAAAGAAAGCTAATTTTGAGTTTGATGTGCACAAGTGACACTCATTAAAAATTGACGAATGCATGTGAGAGGATGCCACCTGGGATTATGCAACTGCTAATTAACATTTAACACCATTTTCTAACCTTATAAAATATTCTTAGCCTGCTGAAGGCTTCTTCATAACAACCACAATGAAAAAGAAAAAAAAAAATTAAAACCCAAAATGAAAAAAATCCCCACTCAGCACCTAGCAAGAGCAAACCAAATGAGGAAACTTTATTAACATTTTAAAGCAAAATAGGAGACAAAAAAGGCTTGTTTAAAAGGACACTGCCAAGACAAGTACAGTCCCTCAGCAAGGGAACAGCTGTGTCTGTGCCCCTTCTCCGTCTCAGTTACAGGCACACAGCTAAGCCCAGCAAAGGGGTCCAGCAAAGGGACACAGCACTGGTGGCAGGTACCACTGGGTGAAGGTGCCTCCCACTGCAAACGCAGCCAAGTCCTGTTAGGCTCCCACTGTCCTGCGGCTTTCACAGGGGCACTGTCAATCCTGCTGGATTTTCATAGAATCATTTCAGTTGGAAAAGACCTTTAAGATCAATGAGTCCAACCATTAACTTTAACACTGTCAAGTCTACCACTAAACCATGTTCCTAAGCAACGTCTTTAAAATACCTTCAGTACATATTGATAGCAAATGAATATAAAATCCAGCACATATGAACCTGATTTCACCCTGAATGACACCCTCCTACTTGCAGTAGGCCACAACTGAGAGTATGATGTCAGGTCTCTCACTGCTGAGGTTTAGCACAAGCCTTGCAATTGCTGCTGATTTTCCCTCCCCAAAAATGTCTTTGATTCATGCTACTATCCAACAGCTGAAGCCTGGTTTTTAGTCCTTTTTGTAACAGTATGCACTCCAGGACACCTAGCACCTATCCTTGCTGTAAGTTCACATGGCTTAGGGGTCCAGAATAGCAATTTTGAGAAGATGGGTAGGAATTACTGGGGAAAAGAGGAAAGAATCGAAGAGAACAGAAGAAAGTAAGAGAAAAACTGGACAGAAAGCAGATAAGATGACAAGAAGGTTTGAGCCTGGTGGAACAGATCACTGTAGTGAGATGAAAGGGGTACACATGCTGATTCAGCACAAAGTCCAAGGAGCTTGGGAACTTGCACTTCAGAGCATTTAAAAAACCTAAGCCCAAAGAAACAAAGTTCATAGATTACATTTGGGACTGGCTATTTATGCTGTGTGTTTACATTGAGCGTTTCATAGTGTAAAGAAAGAAAGGAGACCAGAGGGACAAACCCAAACAGAGCTTGTTTTTACAAGGCCCAATGCACAGACATCATCTCAACAGATCTCCCTATGGTAACCACAATATGGTTCTTTGCAGTTACAAGACATTTGTATAAACCCAGGAGCCTTCCAGACTTTTATGTATCCCAGAAAGAGTAGAGGTTTTTTAAAGATAAATATCTAATGCTGTATATATATGCTGTAACTTGATGAAAAAAAGATGGCCCCATGATATCTCAGATATGGCCCTATCTGCAGAATACTGACATATTTTAGTTAATACACTGGTATTCGCATAGCATGCCCAGGAGGATTCTTACATCTTTCCTCACGTGCTTTCAGATGAACTTGCTAATTGGATGGTTAAATGCTTTACACGGAGGCAAGATAGAGGTTCTCCCTTTTCACTGGAAAAGAGAATGGGATTAACACTTACACATAATTCTTCACGAAAATCAGAATCTTTTAAAACAAAGTAATACCTCCAGCACTTTCAGATGCGCGGCAGTTTAACCACGTCCTTTAAGTTTCATAGATATCAATAGCTACTGTTGTAATGTAATTTAGCTGTACCCAAAAGATGTGCTGTGTTGCCCTGGACGTGCTCTCTGTTATAATTAGCAACTACTATGGTATTCTATCCTGAGTAATGGATAACAGGAACAATACACATTAATGGAAGATGGAGCATACGGGGGAAAAAAAGGATGCTTCTCTAAAGAAGTGTAAAAGAGGGCAGAAAAGGGGCTTAGTGTACAAGCAGCAGCTTACATACCAAGCTGTATACCAGCTACAGCATGAAACATCAAGACCAAGAGAACACAGTCTAGGGGCAAGTAGCATTAGATAATGGCTTGGCAGACAAGAGTACTGAAGGAAAGCAGGGAACAGGAAAAATGTTTATTTTTAAATAAGAATTTTTTATTCTTGCAGAGTATTAAAGCCATGCACTTCCAGATGTTCTGCTTGGGACTGTCCAAGCCTCCACTCTTAGCTCCTGTCCTTTTGATTTTATGGGGCAGTGTCAGGAGCAGGCACAGCTCTAAAGTCAGAGTTGTACCCAGAGCATGACATTACTGCACATCCAACACGAAGGGCTATAACCTATAGAAACTGTACAGGAGATATTCTCTAAACAGAAGGTGAAAGGGATGTCAACAAAGGAAAGAAGAATGAAGGCTGCCTAGGATCAGTATTCTCTCTGTAAATAAAAATATTATGGAACCAATTAGAAAGAAAAGAGGTTCTTGGACTAAAAGTGAGCATTTGATCAGACCCAGGGCAGGGCTATGCTTCATGACTGGCATCCATATTACCTTCTGAGTGTGCCTGCCCTCAGATTTGGATTTACAAATCCCAGATATTATGTTGGCTTCTTCCTTGTTAATTTCAAAACCTGCACTGAGAAAATGGAGAGGATGAAGTCTAGATTATCTATTTTTGGGCTTTTAAGCATTAAATATCATTGTTTTAAAAATTTAAGAAGTATGTCCTTTTCTGAAATGGCCCCTGTTTAAAACGTAAAGATTTATTTTTACATAGAGATACTTATTTTGCAGAAAACCCAGAGAGATAAAGCTTACTGATTGCTATGAACTGTCGTCTTCATAGGAAAAAGAAAAAAAAGCTTAAAATCTGCCCAAAGCTTCTAACCCTTAAGCTAATAAAAGAAACAGTAAATCAGCTTCAAACATATACTACCTAAAATTTTATATCCTCAGAAAAGACACGTATCTGAAAATTATTACACCAGATATGAAGAAAAAAATGAAGACCCCATCTATATGCCAGAGGGGAATAGAGCAATTAAAAACAAGCAAACAAAAAAAGCCTGAAAAACCTATTCAAAGAATAGGGAGTAGGTTATTTTGATTGCCAGAATGCAAATAAAGGATAACATAGATAAATGGCATGCAGTGATGTGGGTTTTAGTTGTTTGTTTGGTTGGTGGTTGTTTTTTTGTTTTGTTTTCTGGGTTGTTTTTTGTTGTTGTGGTGGTTTACATTTTGGGGTTTTTTTTGTTGTTTTTTTTTTAACTCTTGCCAGAGCCTTCCAGTGAGATTTCTGTTTGTATTATAAAGTAATATCTTGGGATTTTTCTTATTTCTGTCTTTATTTCCTAAGCATTTGAGTTTAGAAAGCCACTGGACATGAATTCTGGAGCATACTCAGAATAGGCGGCTTGTTTTGTTTAAGATTATTGTTAATAATTGAGCATATAACAGATGTTTGCATTTGTCCATACTTTATTCATATGTTTCTCTGTCTGTACCAAGAGGCAATTCAATATCCCAAAGACAAGGAGCAGACTTTCTGTAGCAAAGCGCTGATTTCTTGGTCCACCACATTTGCCAGCTGCTTCAAGGGGCACCACATCAAGGTGCATTGGAATATTTAATTCATAGAGCAAATATGATCAGATTCATAATCAGGAGAAATGGTAACATGGATTTACTGTATTTCACAGGAAATGGAAAAATCACATTCACTGGCAAAAAAAAAACCCTTTTCAGTAACATTGGATGGGTATGACTGATTTATATTGCTTCCAGCCAGTTTTACCTTTGGTTTATTCACAGTTGATGCCACTACAATTTTGTTGGGAATTTTCATTCCAATTTGGTAAATGGGAATTTGAGTAAGTCTCTAGCTGCATTGGACGAAAACTGGTACTACCTGTCCAGCAAACCTAACAATGAAGTTTTGGTACTGAAAGATGAAAAGGTATTATGAGACATTTTCTGATGGACTTCTTGTATAATCCCAGCATTCTCAAAAGGAAAACTGAGTTTTCTACTTTTCAAGAGGGTAACTAAGGGAAAAGTAGGTACAGAATAAAAAATGTGACTCCTTTCCACCTTCTAAAATGACAGTAATAATAAAATCAAAAGATGATGAGTTTATAAGTTGTAGGCTATGTAAATTGCAAAGGAAATGCTGTTTTCCTTATTTTACAAAATGGAGCCAAGGTGCTTTCTACAAAAATATATCTATGATGCAATAGGGATAAATTTCATTTTGTTTCTAATCAATGTGCCTTGAAAGTCTCCCTCAGATTTATGACTAGGATAATAAATAGGAAGGTTAAGAGTTTAAAGCCTCCCTGCCTTCCCCCTTCAACAAACAGTAAGCTTGATATTTGCTAATGCAAAAGGTATCTTACTACGATTCATTCAACTGTTCATTGTCATTAGCTTCATTGCAAGCAGGGGAAAAGCAAAATTGTTCTCTACTTGCCATGCATAGTGTTTTGCTAAGAAAACAAAGCACATACACGCACACATGCGTGTACATCAATAGCCCGCAGTGATGATAGCCACACAGCCCCTGAAACCAAGTATGGGTCGCCTTAAAGTTTGCTTACGAGGTCTTACCCACCCTTGATTTCTGGAGCCATGGGGGCAGCTTTGGGTGAGTGGCTGCATCTCTGTGGAACCCAGCATGAGGCAAAGATGATGAGCGTGACATCTGTCTGCATCAAGCCCTTATGGATTGATTATAAACCAAATGGGTTTTGGCCAAGAAACCCATATGCCTGATCTAATGACTTATATTTCCTGCACAACATTCCCCTTACATCATTTGTACTGTCTCTGCTGCACTTTACTAGGAGACTAATAAACATTCCACACTTATTCTGCAATGTATTTTCTCCCTGCAAGACAGCCTACTTGCTATTAGCATGTAAACTGCACGCTTGCCAGTCAGGCTAACCTCATCAATCTTGTCCAAGGCAGAGGAGCTTGTATCTTCCTACTGTATTTCTGGGATTGCACTTTCAAGTTACTCACCCATTAATATGAAATAAAAATCTTAAAGATTTCATTTCTAGACTTCAAAAATAGGACATACTAATGGAAAGAAAAAGGACCACTTGAGTTATTTTTAAACTCACACTTCAGGTTTTTAACCCAGAGGAATCCATTTTTGTGTTTCCCAGAAGAATATATTACAATTTCATCCCTGCTTTTAATTAAGAAAGCAGAATGAAGGAATTAAGATTATTTAAAATAGCTATCAAAACCATGTTTCTGTGTTTATGCTCTCTCAAAAATGACTAGCAACTCACCCCCAGAGGAGCAGAATAAATTAAACATGTACCACACTAACACAGCTTCTTATTCAATATTCCTGCATGCCCCTTCACTGCACGGAGAAGATTAACTTGATGCCTTGAAGAACAGTGCTCTAACTGCACACTGCCAGCATGCTCTCCAAGGAAGGCAGTCTGTTGGGAAGACCCTACAATTGAAACAAAATGAGGAAAGAGGGCACCCAGAACATCCCTGATGATCAGTGTCTGACCCAGTTCAGCCACCTGGCTGGTTGAAGGCTGACAAATCAGTATATCACAAGGGAAAGGAAGTTCTTTCTTCATACTCTGTTGAGATTTCCCGAGACAAAAATTGCATCTGGGCCACAGGGTACAACCGTTGCTGATGAGCACAGAGTTTATCTAGTCTTTCTGAATTATATTTTACATACTCCACCTACTGTAAAACTAAGTTCCTCATTTTGCATTGCTTGGAAAAGTAAATTTTTCACTTTCTCTAAAAGGGAAGCTTTGTTTTGCAGTAAGGAGAGACGGACAGAGAAAGATTATGAGCCTCACTCAAGACTGTACAGGAAAACCACCAAATAATAAAAAGACCTTTTTAAATTTCACCTCTGATATCTTAGAACCAATTTCTGAATTCCTCTGGAGGATTTGTGAATGAAGAAATTCAATACGTTTCCTATGCCTGAATTAACATGAGCCTTCATCTGACAGAAGTAAACCTGAAACTTGAAAGATTAGACCACAAACTGCAAAAACATTTGCCATTTCAGAAACTGTTCTTTAGCAGTGCTACTTCCTAGCAAAGCTTTTCCAGATGATACCTCACAAATTGAACATTCCTGATAACATGAACAAAAGCTTTCACTTGTAGGAGGGTGAGGGGGAGAAAGCATCCACATTATTTCATTCTGAAGAGTGGCTGTTGTACAGCAATTACTTTGCATAAAATCTTTCATAATGAATTAAGAACACCAAGTCACTACAGCATCCAGTCTGACATAGCAGGCAATCCAACACAGAAATGATTCATAAATTAAATCATCCCCAACTAAGACCTTCACATATCACTGTGTAATAGCTCCTAAGGAGTCATTATGGGTATTCTGTCAATAATGGATAAACTTCATGACCCTTTTAACTCCTACCCCCCCCTCAGATACAAACCATAATAGCCCATTACTCCTTCTCCCCTCCATGATTGCTGCACTCTTTTCTCACCCCCACAGAAGCCAATGAGCATGCTGTCACTGATCTCCAGCAACAGAAACTCTCCTTCCCCTTGCCTTAATTTTTACAAACAAGGAATTCAAAATGAGTGGTGCATCCAGGGCTTAAGCTTCAAGCAGAGGACATGGAGAAACAAAGGAAATTAAGGCTTAAATACCCTCTTTGCTTATATTGCCAAAACTCTGCCCAAACCATCATCTGTGTGACACACAGCATACTATAGTGGTGGGCTTGTCCAGCCAGTTTAACTGCTACCACTTTTGTTAATCCTCAGTTTTCCGCTTTAATGTCATACTTTTATGTGCAATTTCACTAATAAGAATTAATAAAGCCAGAAGAGAAAGTCCTGCTGGACATGGTCTATCCAACTTGGTGGGTTTCGCAAATATTCCATCATAGTGCAACAAATTACCAGACAGAAACGATCAGCTATCTGATCTGCTAAATGCCAGCACTTCCAATATGAAACCAGCTGGAAGGCACCTCCTGTAACATAAGGGACCCAGGAAGCATTTCAGCAGTTGCCACCAACTTTTCTACTGAAGTGTTTAATATCAAGAAAACTGTAACTTCAAATATGAAATAGATTGTTTAGGGAATAGAATAATTCAATGTGAAACTCCAAGTCTGACGTCTTACCGCACTTGTTTAAAGCAAGCGATTTTGCAGAGGTTTCTTTCAGTAAAGGAAACATGGCCAAATTCAGAAATGAGCATATTATTACTAAAAATAGCATTAACAGATTTTACCTTTATTAGTTTGAGGACTAGTTCACAGAAGGAATTTGTGTTCTTTTTTAAAAAAACTTGACTAAGAAGCCTGTTTTTTTTTTTTTTTTATGTACAAGTAACCATCCTGCAGCTTGGTAAGAAATAACACAAAAGCAGTGTTCAAGATACAGCAACATTTCTGCTTAGATAGAAGATTTATGAAAAGAAAAAAAAAAAGGACAAAATGCCTTTTAAGCACAATGTATGTACAAGAGAATTTTTACTTCCAACAAAATCTGTCCCAAAACACTGAACAATTTGGATGTCTGTTTGAAATTACTGAAAACTAAAATTCTGAGTTTACATTACGATGCTCTTTACAATGTAGCATAGTGCAAGTCAGTGTAAGCTGCAGCTTCATACATATAGAGCAAAACAGAATAAAATACAGCCTTCCTCATTACTGTAGCTTTTGAAATTTCATTGCTATTCACCTTACACATTGCAGAGTTCACTTGTGGATCAGTCACATCAATTACTGCTTTATGCTATGAGGCTCTGATATTACCTTAAGAAAAGCTCTGTTCATCCAAATTCAAAGGCTGCCAAGGTGCAGTCGTGACTTAAACATTATCATTTAGTTTTCTCACACAACAAGGAAACCTACCATTGTGAGAATTGGTAATCAGCCAAATAACCTTGTATTCACTTCAACTACAGGTCTGTAGTTCTAACAACTGAGTAGAAGTGGGGCTGGGTTTTTTTGTTTGTTTTTTTTTCTGGTCGGTTGGTTGTGTTTTTGGGGTTTATTTTTTGTTTGATTTTTTGGGGGGGATGATTGTCTAGTTTGGTTTTTGGGTTTTCTTGGAGTGGGGGGGGTGTTTGTTTTGGTTCCAGCAGTAAATATCTTTTGTAGTTTACTGGAATTTTCAAGCTGGAAAAAAACAAAACAAAACAAAAACACCAAAGGACAAGAATGCAACAAAATATACAAACCACAAGAACGGCACATACTGGGTTTCTTCCCAGTACTCTTTGGGAGGAGGGTTCATTTCTTCATTTCCTGGGAGGATATTTCTTTCAGGGATTTTATGCATGGTAAGCAGTAACAGTAACCAGAAATATTTTCATTGCACCAGCCTTCTGGATCCACTGGGGTAAATCGCTTCTTATAATAGTAGCATCAAATTCTTCATGACATTTTAAACCTCTGGATGGCTAAACTCATCCTTTACTTCTCTAGTAATTACATTTTTATACAAAAGAACTATTACCTGGTTAACAATTTAAGCTAGTACTGACACATTAATCTTTCTGTTCAGGTAGAGTCTTGGGCTAAGCGTACCTCTTAACAGCAAAGCCCTGGCTTGGGGAGACACAGACAGGTGAGGCATCCTGATATCACTTCCAGTCTGACACTGGGGAAGGTCAAAGAAATGACAACTTGCAGTTATTAAACTTGGTATAACTAGGGTTCAATCCCCATCCCCCCCGCTACTACTTTGCAAGACAAAAGAACTCAAAGTTTATTTTCATATTTTCTGTGCTGTTTCCATACCTGCACATCATGAGCCACAGCTACTAACTGTATTTGTGCTGAGGCTGTCCCTGGTGTTCTTGCTTTTGCATATACAAACATACACAAACATATGGGATACGTAGTACCCTGAAAAACATCATTCCCACTATCAAGAATTCTGAGAATTGTGGATTTTCCAACTCCATTCATTCCCACCGAGAACTAAGCCAGATTTCTGTTATCATGCCAGTTGCTGAGCAGAAGGTGCCACTAAACCACACAATACATGGATGGGACAGTTGCATCAACACACTGTCAGCTGTGGGTACAACAGGGGCACATCTGCAAGTGGTATAAACAATAAGTGAACCTCAACAAATGCAGCCAGAAGGATTTATAGGAACTGAGTATCTTCCCCATCTTATGCAGTAATGTGACAAGCAAGATCATGGTGCTGGCTTCACCTCTCCCACAAGACATTTACACCAGCACCAGTTCAAGTGAATCTATCTGCTCCTTATGACTCTACTTTTACATGTGACACAGCTACACAAGCACTAAAGTCTCTCTCTTAATTGCTTCTCTTAGACTACCAAGCTGATATCAGAGCGCATGATCGATAACTTCTTTCGGATTATAAAGTGGTGGGTGAAGCAGCCAAGAAGATGGCCACGCTTCAGGGGGAGCAACTCAAGGGGGGGTGGCATCAGGTGGAAGGGGAAGTTTTTATTGTTCTCTGTGTGTTTTTCCATATATAAATCTGATTCAATGTCCTTATATTTTAGAGCCCCACAGCTCCATAACCATGCCTGCTCTTAACCTACTCTTCTTTCAATCAACTCTTTGTCACTTGCCACTCACCAGCAACTCTTCAGGCTTGAATGGTAAACCCTGGAACTGGCATCACAGGGCCAGACACAAGACTGAACATGAAAACTATCCCTGCGCACCACCATGTACTGATCTGTACAAGGAAAAACAGCTTCATACATTCAATGTAATTTCAAGCGTATCCAGGGAAAATTACATCTACAATTCAACTGCATGCTGAATTTTCTGCAAACTTGGATCAACGAAGTATTGATATGTGTGAAATCTAAGATAACCAACTGCACTGTAGTGTAAACACTTGACACACACACTTGGGCTGCCTAGAAGAAAGAAGTACAAACACCCCCAGGACGACAATTTTCCTTTCACCGAATTTATTGTGTACCCAGATATCCAGTAAGGCAAACCTTTCTTGATCTCTCAATTACATGTGCACTGTTTTTTATTCACATTAGAACACAATTGCTATGCACTGCTTTCAATTCTTTACACATTGTGTATTGAGTTTTTTATACCCTTACCTGGCCTAGTTCCATTTATTAGGAGCATAGTAAAAATGACTGCCTTCTTTAACTCTTTTTTTTTAGCAATGCCTCCAGCCTGAAGACTTCATGAAGTTATAAGCCAAGATTTATATGTAATGAACTACTGAAAAAGAAAAAGGTCTTAAATAAGATTCTGTCTTCAGTAAAAGAAGCAGTATATTTCAGATAACAATGGCTGTTTAGCGAAAGGGAAGATAAAAGTGTATTTAACAAGTATTCTGACACCATAAACTAGAATATAATATTTGCATGCTCAAATATATATCAGAAAAAGATGCTAATTCAAATCCTTCCTCTAACTTGTTATTGTAAATTGAAATCCCAATAATAAACTACGCTACAGACTTACACAGCTACACAGTCCAGTCGGCAAAGAAAATCCACCTAAAGATTTTATTAAAATAAACAAAATATGCATATTATTGTGAAATAGCAAGAAGAAATACTACAATGAGGTTTCCTGCCTCTGTAGCACATACCTTCTCTCAAATATCCACTCATAATTTTTCCATAGGAAAATTATGCAAAATAATTTTCCCACCCCATCACTCAGTTCATAGAATGGACACAGCTTTTATACAGAGAAGTTACTAAGTGAATTAAAGCTTATTTTCATGTGTGGCTTCCTGCTTTACTGCATTTTGCCAAGACTCTTCCCTGACCAATTTTAGTTCAATACATAATTTTAAGACTATTTTATTCATACAAACACATGAATTAGACCATGAAACTACAGTACTTAGATTCATTATGCCCCAAAACAAGTCCTGAGAATCAAACTCCAAAGGTGGTCCTACAAGCTACTGTCATGTGTGGGTTTTATGTTTTATTTCAAATGACAATAAATCCATTTTCACTGTACTGATAGTTGACTGTGACTAGATAGCTTAGAATCAGACTAATTTTAGATAGTTTCGACTACTTCTGTATCTTAAATTGAAGTACCTACAATGTCCAAATAGAATTTATATCTACATTACGTAAATATCACATAAGCCTGGAAGCCAAAATGAGAACACCCTTTCCCAACAACAGGAAATAAATAATACTGAAATAATATAATACAAAAACCTCATGGACAATTTCTTCTAAATTACAGTATTAACTTTTGCTATGGTTTTAGTATAAAAAGCTTCAGTTTATTATATTGACAGAAAAGCTTTCTAAAAATCTGTTTTTACTTTCAGTATACAGAAGGAAGATAATGGTGTAAAACAAAGGTTATAAAATGGCTACAGAAGGATAATTCCAGTATTTAATTGCCTTAAAACCAGCAAATTTGAAATCTTATTAGTGCTAAAGAGCAAGTTACCAGTTCTGTACCTGTGACAAGTAGTGTCCCTAAAATAAGGTGAGAATGAGTCATAAGGCTTGAATCTCAACCAGTGCGCGGATGTGAGAGTGCGGGGCTGAGAAAGTTGGGGCTAGTTCAGCCTGGAGAAGAGAAGGCTGTGTGGAGACCTCATAGCAGCCTTCCAGTATCTGAAGGGGGGCTATAGGGATGCTGGGGAGGGACTCTTCATGAGGGACTGTAGTGACAGGACAAGGGGTAACAGGTTAAAACTTAAACAGGGGAAATTTAGATTGGATATAAGCAAGAAATCCTTTCCTGTTAGGGTAGTGAGGCACTGGAATGGGTTGCCCAGGGAGGTTGTGAATGCTCCATCCCTGGTGGTGCTCAAGGCTAGGTTGGACAAAGCCTTGGGTGACATGGTTTAGTGTGAGGTGTCCCTGCCCATGGCAGGTGGGTTGGAACTAGATGATCTTAAGGTCCTTTCCAACCCTAACTATTCTATGATTCTATGACACTTGCTGTGAAAGCTGGTACTTTACCCACCTCTCTCTGCAAAGTTCTTGGAGAATCACAAAGAAACATTTAAAAAAATTTAATGTAAATACCTGATCACCGGTATGAAAACCAGCTGGCACTTAAACAGCAACTGAGAAAAAATACAAACCAGAGGGCAAGGGAAGTACGCTGCTCAGGAGGTGAACAAGAGCCACGAGTGATGTCCATGCACCTGGAGCTGATTTCAGACCCAGGCTACATTATTTTATTAATTTAAACAGGGAGATGGAAGTTTTGCATTGCTTCATCTGCCTGCTTCCATCAGTTGTACTGGAAATAAGAAGTACTCTTGGAAGGCTTCTCACTAAACTCCTGAGATTATAAACTCCTGAGATTAGAGAAGGGAACTGCACAGTTTGGTGGCCCAGCAAAAGTACTGAAAGTGTGTCCTATATCTCTGGTCATTCATTTAGAAAACAGGGAAGAGAAGGGAATTGAAAATACAAAGGTAGTCTAAAGACAAAAACTTTAAAGGACTTATATGATGTGACTGGCCTATGGCAGCAGAAAACTGAGGACTTATATGATGTGACTGGCCTATGGCAGCAGAAAACTGGACCTCATTACCCAGGCTGATCCAACTACCCTAAATTTCCATAAAACAGGCACTATATCCCCAAAAGGTCCCATTCTGTCCTACCCCAGCACACTTGCACAGTTCTGGGAATACAGCACAAGAACCAGTTTTTCATTCTGAGGCTTAATTTTCCTTCCTAGCATCGTGCAATCAGATTTGCATTTTACATTTGGGAAAAAAAACCTACACAAAAAAAAAATCCCTACAATTAGCAATTTCTGCTACAAAGAAATATACTTCCCAGTAATTCTGAGTACTTGAATGCTGTTTTTTTCTTAAATAGAGTGCTCTAGGAGATTCCCAGGAGACTGTCTCACTCCCAGGAGATCTTTAGATTTAGCTTGATCAGTTAATTGGTTTCATCAGTTCATTTTTTTTTTTTTCATGCTGTATGTATTACTGTCCATGAAGGTCCTGCTATCAAGCCTTTCCTACAAGCAAGCAATCTATTATAGTTTCTTCCATTAGAAGGTTGGACTGTAAATACATGCAGAAAGTACATCCACAGGTAAGAAGGTGTGATTGGTACATACTTATTTTCAGCGTAATGCCAGGCTTTAAAATCTTCATAATCACAATTTAACATTTGAAAGGTACCCCAATCCATTGCCATTTTCTAGCAGACACCCATGCTGAGCAATAATTGCTTGTACTGTAATAAAATAGATTGATCCTCCATAGCAATATACTTGCAGCTTTTCTTAAATCTTTATTTATGAGACCCGTCAAGTAACCCAATAAATGAAAGAAAATATGCATCAGGCTTCTCACTTCACTTCCTAGAAAGATTACAGAACGTCATCGATGCAAGGATCACACTAAAGGCTACAGAGTCTAAATAATTTCAGAGTAAATAAAACACTAAGGAGAGGGATCTCTACAGAAATCCATGCAAATATCAGTTTACATGCCCATGTTTGGCTCTGAATTGCACAGATGTAGGTCAGACTTCAAAAGGAACACAGTCTATTTGACAGACCTTCTGGAGATATTTATCTGACAAATCAGCCCCCCTCCCCCTTAAGATATTACCTTTATAATGTACTGGAAAAAAAAAAAAAATTGGCCTTTGATATTCACCTAACAGTACACTGGGTTGTGTTGAAATTAATAAATAATAGAACCACTAGCAACATGCTATTGATTTTCTGCCAGATTTGTCTATCTCCTCAGAATTTTAAGAACTGCTTAAACAGATCTATCCATTATGTGCTGGAAAGAATTTTAAAACTCCCCCAGTAGGGCTGTAGTTGATGACATATTGACAGTATCTCAAAATGAAGTAATTTTGGACACACTGCCTATGCAGTCTGTGGATACAGAGCCAAAAACACACAGTTGAAGGGCAAAGTGAAGGTCAAATGCCTAAAGCACTCAAAAAAGCAGATACTCTACACCCCTATTGCCTCAACCCTTGGTCATCAGTTAGTGAAGACAGAAGCAATTCTTGTTATCAACTGTGCAAATAAAATTACTAAACCTTTAGACTGTTTTTCCATCAAAATCACTGCCCTAAGGACTGAGATTTTAACTCTGCTGCTGAAGAACTGACGAGTTCTTATCTTTATTTGCTAATATAAACAGAACACCTTCACTAATTCCCCAAAGCAGCTCCCAGCCCCTTTACAGAGTGTTCCTGAAGTTCTTTTCCTGTGCTCTGCTTCTACTGTGGCACAATTTAAGAGAACGTTTAATGCATTAAATCTTGAAAGCTTCAGCGTTTTCATTTGAAATGTAGGGCACTAGAACATTGTCACCCTGCTAATAAAATGGAATGGTGTGGTTTCACATTCATGTACCAATCCCTTGGAAACTAAGGGGATTTTTGGGGTGGGGTTTTTTGTTGGTTTTTTTTTTGGTTGGGTTTTTTTGTTTGTTTTATTTCTTTGCATTTTAAATGCACAAGTTTAATAGAACATACGATAGCGTTGGTTCAATTTTGACAGGAAACTAAAACAAGAACATATTAATCAGCTGCATAAATGCTCCTTCTTGTGCTATTCCTATTTTTTGCTCTTTTGCTTGAGTAGAAATGTTTTCCTCATTATGGTCTTGATTAAGAAGTCTGATGTGCTGACCTTGAATATCAAATTAAGCTCCACACTGCAAGCAAAGCATCCTATCTTCTCTAGTGGCTTATAAACTCATTAGACACTTTAGACACAGTTTTAAAAATTTTCTGACACTAAGTTCATTTAATATGGAACAGAACCGTTAAGATTTATGAGGCAAATCTGCAGTTAAGTGAAATATACGATCTCCAGGTGATTTCCAACAGGAATCCCATCTAGGTTTTGCTTTCCTTTTAAAAAAATGCCCTCTTAAATATCAGACTGTTAATTATCTTCTAATTTTCCAGTCAAATGATCAATACAAAAAAGGAGACAGCAGTCTAGCAGCTGTTGGTACAAATCTGAGCCAGACAGGCTACAGCACTGAAAGACAGCGTTTGCTTCGTGCTGCATGGCTTGGTACAGTTGTGTTGTGCACAGAAGTTCAAAAGGAATAACTCTGATGTAAAAGTTCACTTGCTGGTATGTATTGAAAATAATTTATTTCAGCTGCCATGTTTCTGAAGCTGCTGCATCAGAATTTTAAATCTTTTTGCCATATATATATTCTCCGAGGGCACACAATGTGAATCAAGACTCTTTTTTTTGCTTTCATGAATTCTAGACTTTGACAAGAGTTCACAGAGAAAAAAAAAACTTCTGAACATCAATCAAGCCCTGTGTGCCTGGTCTTTGCTTAACATGCTTTTTTTTTTCCATTTTGGCAGGGTATGTTTTGTTTGCATTTAAAATAAGGCATCTGATATTAAATACAAGTCATTTAGCTAAAAGGCAGTTCCACCAACAATGCCAGTCTCATCTAACATGCAGGATAAGAGTCACAAAAGAAAGTTTAATTCAGTTGTTTGTAAAGATATTTAAAGGGGACGTCAGGATGTAAAGCTTAGTCACAATATGAAGGAGAGATAAGGTGAGGGAGACATGGGGTAAAATTTATTATTGGAGTAATATTCTCACAAGACTCATTTATTCAACATAAGGAAAAGTATGTGTCACATACCCTCATGCTGACAAGAATTAACTAAGCAGATACACTGTAGAGAAAGGGTCAATATGACGACACAGAGGCACCTAAAATACCTAGCAGCCTTCCCTAAATACTCAGCTGAAATTATTCTCTCTCATGTTCCGCATGCTGTGCGACAACAGTCTCAAGCCGTATGGCATCAAGGATGCTGATGTGCACTTCTGCTGTCATCCTGGCCAAAAACCCAGAACAGCAGCAGCTGCCACAGGGATGTCTCTTCTTCCACATTGATCATTTTGCTAAATAACGAGGATCAGTGCAGCTGCACACATCACAGCTCCAGGGTGGAGGCTGTGTGGCTCATTCCAAGACCTTCTTGGAAGTCTGATGCCAGTCTGTGGGTTACTTGTTAGAAGAGGATCCAAAAATCAGACTGGTAGGCAGGATGCATAACAAACTGATGCAGCCTTGAGCACAAAAATGGAGTTTTTATGGAGTTTTACGTAGAGCCAATTTTGCCTCAAATATATACTTCACAAGAGAATACAAATAAGTAAAAATTCGATATGCCAATAGAAAACACGTGTGAATTCTCAGGTCGGAAATGTTTTTCTAGTTCATTCAAACTTGCCTGAAGCAAGAGTGGCATCAATAGAACCTGATATTACTGCTCAGTTGACTTTTCTATTCTTACAGTTGTTTGAGGGGAAGCAGATATATCTAATGTCAGCATTAACTGCTGGAGCTGCAATATAAGCTAGGATGACAAGGTGAAGAGAGGGGTCATATGCTGACCGTGTGAGTAAAGAAAATAGAGAGTGTAATTTCAGTCCACAAAATACCAACATGCAAATATGAAAGGACAACAAAAGGACTTTATCCCATGTTCAAGTTGACATTTCTAAGATCTGTTACAGAAATGAAGGCTTTAAAAGTGTCACACAGCTAACTACATCAGTGTGTGACCTTCACTAACCCAAGTAAAAGTGAATCTAAATAAAATAATCAAAAGATGAGGTGAGAAATGGGAAGAGACCATTTTTGCTTCCTCTTGAACTAGAGAGTAAGAAGAAGAGGAAAGAACTGCACTCAACCCTGAATGGGGTGAAGAAAAACATTAGCTAACATCTTTTACTGTAGCTAATCTTTCCCTGGGCGAATACAATTGGCTTTAACGTACAACAACAAAGAAGTCTGTCCTGCGTTTTGGCCACTGCCCATTTGATAAAGTACCAAGGAGTGTTTAATTAATGCCACAAATCCTTCTGAAAATCAGAAATAATGTACTGGGGTTTAGTTAAATGCAAAAAGAGAGCAAAATAGCAAAACACAACATGAAAAGTTGTAACTTGTGTTCAAGCACGTTGTACAAACCAACCATTTTTTTTTGTATTTTGCACTTAATCTATAGCAACACATCTAAAATTTTTAAACTAAAAATACCAAACATAATTTTATGTGTTTCATCTATCCCTTTTTCTTCTCTTCTGTTTAATGTTATAATGCTTACCTTTGATATTCCTGTTAATGAATATCTGCATTTGTTCTAAAATAATGCACAGGATGCCCTTCTCCCATTGCTCCCCTTCCCAGATTAACCACATCTTTATTCCCCAGTTAGCTATTGCAACACACAAGCTGATCAGTCACCCACAGATGTTCTGCCACGGCTTGCATTAGCATGAAGTTTCACTCAAAATTTTTAATTGAAACAGAGACACAAAATTTGTGGAGTGTGGTGTGTTTAAGAGACACTCATCTTTTTGTCCTGTTCTACAAGAAACAGCAGTTGCACAACAGGGCTGCCTTACCCTCTTTCTGAGAACACTTTCCTTCACAGCCACTTCCACACAGACAGCAATGCTCTTACTGGCATGAAGGTAGACAAACTGGGCAGGTAAAGGAATAGGATTTCCTCCCCTCTTTCCTTTCATATTTTCTATAACTTCCTGAAAAAAACACACACACACACACATCCCCCCCCAAGAAAAAACCCAAACCAGACTTTATACAAGAAAGCCAAGGTCCATAAAATTTTGTGCTCTGAAATGTTTAACTAAACACAATGAAAAAAGCAAGTTAAGGTTCAGTCTATGTTTTCAGCAAGAGCTGCCTGCATGTAGGTCATAAAATAAGATCATAAATAGCGGTTTAGCCCCTCAGTTTTTAATTTCTTTGAATTTATGTCTGGTACTAAACCAGGAAACCAAAATCCAACAGGAAAAGAGGAAAACCCTGATAAAACTGTGTCCACTGGGAGATGGATTAACAGCAACAGAACTGAAAAAAAAATAAAAATAAAAATTTTATGACCATAAAATCTGAAACAAAGATACAAATACTAGAACATAAGGCTTTTAAAGCAATCACTCAACAACTTTATATAGGGATTAATAAAACACATCTGCTTATACTAGCTGGAAATCCTACCAGTGGCCCAGGAGCTTTCTTCCAGTCCCAGGTCTATACTATTTGATGGGAATCTCTTAGTCTCTAATATTGCCATCATCATTCTCTTGTGAGATCTTTCCATTTTACCAAGGGAGAGACTGAGTGCCCTGTCTGGGCTTACAAAGGAGAGAGCTGCTGCCTCAGTAAGTACACACACCATGCCGAGATCTCACACAGCCTCATTTCAATCTTTCACACACTGGGGAATATTTCCTTGTTGAAACACTTCTATTCTTATACCTACAGTGAAGTCTCAAATTCCACTGGCTGCTGCTAGACATCTGCATACTGCATGCATTCAGAGTTCTCCATTGTCATCTTAAGTGTTAGAAAGTCTAGTAACATTTGTGCTTTCAAGTTCTCCCAGACCTTACAACCTCATTTCTATTACTATTTGCTTTAGCAAATACCAGCCGCTTGTTTTTCCCCTTCCCTGATTGAGCACATTTTCAACCCCCTTCCAACCTCAGAGAGATGCTGTGTTCCTCAGTAACAATGTGATCCCATAAAAACCAAAAACTCATCCCATCACCCATTTTTCCCCCATGTGGCTTAGCCTTCTCTGAAATAAATTAACTATTCTCCTACCTTTTCAAAGATCAGTGAATCTCAATCAGCCCTCATTAGTGAATTCTCTCATCATAGCACACAATATAACTATCAAAAGAATTTCCTGAATCTTCCATAATCTTGTTAACAAGCCAGCAGAAGCTTCTGGATGGAAGGGTTTAAATACTGCTATGTACAGTTTAGTTTTGCCGAATTAAATTCTTTCCTTATGCACCCAAGAACAGAAATGTATACAAAATACATGGCATAAACTGTTTTTAAGTCTGTAAAGAGCTGGCTGCTCTGTTTCTGGTGTGTGCTGCCAATCAACAAGCAGGAATTGCCAAAAAAACCAGACAGACATAAAAGAAAAACAGGAAGAACTACCTTGAAATACCCAGCTTTCAAAAAGAGGTCACGTTTTTAGATTAGTATCTGAACTTGGGTTAACCTACAGAAAAGTCTTGATCACTTGCAATATAAAGACACAAGCACTACCAGCTGGCTTAAGGATGTACCACAGCATTATTAAATGGTATCCTTCATCTTAAAATACTAAATGTCAACATACTGAAGGGGTTTGATTTTCATTTCATGTTGTTCCAATGCTACTGTCCTCTCTCAGATTTCTCTCTGTTCTCATCTCCTTGCCTTCTCCAAAGGTACCCTCATAGGGATACTAATAAATGGAATAAGAATAATGCTAAGTGTGGCAGGTATCCAATTTCCAAGCACAAAGCTCAAATCCTGAGTGCTCTGCAAGTCCCCAGAGCCCAGGCCAACCTACATGAACTTATGTATAGCAGGTTCTGTGCGTAAAGTCACTTGCTTACGTCCCACCCCAAAGGAAGACAATCTTATTAAAGGAAGCAGCACAGTGGCTTAAATGAAACTTTAATTCTAATCCCTTTATAAGGTAATCAATCAGGCATTAAAAACAGCAGAAAGATTAGCTGCAAAATTATCTAGTCCTCCAGCTGCTAAGGATTCATAACCGCCTTCCTGTTTTGCAGCCTTATTCAAGCAGTGAACTTCAAATCAGAGAAATTCATCTTCTGTCACTAAGGAATGTTAAAGCAAACCAGCTGCCACTCCTTGCAGCCAAGCGCAGCCTATGGCAGACCCACAGGACAGGCCTCCCCTGCAGCATTCACCTTCAGCTCCCCCAGAGCAATGCTTTTATTATGAGAGTGCATAAAGCGATAGAGGATTTTAAGAGCTGGCCCATTTTCACTGCTGGGTAGATATGAATTAGCTAGAAAGGTTAAATTGACCACTTAGATTAGTACAAGTGTACAAATGCATACATACACAAAAAAAAAAAAAAAGAGTCCTGCAAGGAAGTGCTGTGTTTCCATGATGTTGTTACTGCCCATTGTCAGAGATCCCTCACAGGTTAATAAAAACAATGAATCTGACATTCCTGCATAACACAGCCACAGCTTTCTTTCGCAGACTTGCCCAGCACAGCATGAGCAGGCTCCCAGAAAAACAAAAAAACCCACAGAAATTTCAGCTAGTAATTCTGTTTTGATCAGAAATAAATCTGTGTTTATCCCTCATTCTATTTAACCCACAAGCTAGATTTTAAGGTGCCGAGGCATACTTTAAATGCAATATATGATGTTGGTTTTCTTTCTCTTGAAGCAAAAAAAAAAAAAAAGGACAAAAGTTTACTAAGGAGAAAAAAACCAGCAATTTTTATAACGAGTTAAAGTTATGTTAATTTAACAACATTCCAGGATGACTGCACATGGATTCTCAGACTGTCAACTACACAAGTTAAATTCCCTTTGTAGTCTTATACGGCACCTTGGGATCTCCTCATTGTTTTAGTCTCCTAAAATTAGTTTGGATGCCTTGCTTGAACTTCTTTTTGTTTGTCCTAATTTTACTTGAAAAATTTTCCTATAAAAAAACACTTCCAAGTGTGATCAGTATTTCTGCTAACAGAAGGTGCTTTCTTTCACAGTGGTTATTATTTTCAGTTTTCTTTTAAGACCTAAACTTCCCTCTCCTAGTAATTAATTCATTCAGCAACAGAATTTCATAGTTACCCTGGAGGAAGAAGGATTCCTGATAGCTCTTGTCCTGCAGAGAGCAGAGATGCCTATGTGCACACTTTCTGCTGCTTCACTGCATCCACAGCTACTCTTATCTACAGCTCAGGAACGTGCTTTATTTAGAGCCATGAGTAACGTGGACCTTAGTCACCATATCCGCCTTTCTAATTTTTAGAATCATGAATGATGCCTTTGGGAGCTGATGTACAACAAAGAAAATGAACTTGAACGATGACCCCATCCATGCCATAAGAGTTTATGTTTGAGGATAGTAATTTCTTCTTACCTTCGTGACAAATGGATAGAAAAAAAAAAATCTATTAGCGATGAGCAGCAGAGAGCTGGGGGCAGTCTCTTTTGAATCCTCAAGGGAAATTTAGCTAGACAAATTAAACATCCCAATTTAGATTTCAGCTGGTTAACACAGCATAAAAGGGCAACAAGAATAAAATTTTGTGTTTCAAGGTTCCTAAAGCCCAAGACCTACTACTCTCCTGTGCTTTTACTTCCGAGATTAGGCTTTTGTTCAACAGAGAACCAGATACAATCTCTGCTCACCACACTACCTTTAAAAGCTATTTCTGCCTCATCCTGTGCTTGCTTGTCTAACTGCTAACAAAATCTGACATAATTAAGCTTTAAGAACTAAAGCTACTGTTGGGTTATTTGTCTGCACCAACTCTTCCAAACTTAGAACCTTAGATGGTAAAATTCCTTTTGTTTTGCTTAATTTTACTAGTCTTGGAGTGTTTTGTAACATGGTAAGTTTTAGAAAAAATATAAACTGTAGGACAAAAGGAAGAAAAAAAATCCAGTTACTTATTGTGCATTTCTTTGGCTAGAAGAGATTTATTACTATTTTTCCCATTAGGAGAATACCAGAGAATCTGTGCCTTTCAAATACAGTTAACAGGATGATGGACATATCTCAGAGTACAGCTGCCAGTGGAAAAAATAACAAGAAGCTGCAGCTCACAGGCAAGGAACTGCTAAAGTCAGGGCAAGTGTGTGCTTGACTAGAGATCCGTGTGCTGCAAATCTGGTGACAGAGCAACGGATTTTAGCAAATGAAAGAAAATCTGATAGTGAAATAATGTGCAGGAAGACCTGGCAACAATCATGGAACAAGACCGGGGAAACCCACTAACATGCACTAGAAATACCAAAAGAAATTCTGGGTAGCAGGAATTATTTTCCAGTCATCTTTTAACTACCTACTCCACAGTTCTGAGAACTTCTAAGTGCTTAGAGTCTCTCAGAAGAGAAATTTTAAAAGGACAACTGGAATTGTACTTTATCAGGATAATACTTTCAGAACTGTCAACAGCCCTCTCCCACACTACTTAAAGACTCTATGTCTTCTTTGGAATTTGCTCACAGATTTGTGGAAGAAGTGGCATTTGCCTGGGAGTTGTCCCTCCCCCAGGAAATATTAATGATAGTTAATGAAATTACTTCAGAAAATGTGAATGGGTAGGAAACCAAGGAGAAAGTGCATACAAAAGTGACAGCATTCATTTTTGGGTCAGCAAAAAATTAAGGGAGGTTTTAAAGTTTTACTCCTGAAATAATTAAGATTTTAAAATCCTTTCTGTCTTGATGAGAGAAAAGGTTTCCGTCTAAATAACCCTGTAGCAAGGTGCAAATTGTTTTACATATTAACGCAATGTTAAGTCTATTTAACAGAAAATCCTCAATTGTAGTTAAGTGCCGGTGTTCCCACATCTTTTATGTCCTTCAGCACTGGCTTAGTTGACTGGTATAACACGATCAAGTGCATAAGAACTGTCAGGAGTTATCACATTGTTGTACCTAGAAACCAGAAACTGAGCATAACAGTTAGCCACAGACAATTAAGCTAACTGAGCATGTTTCGCTTATCCTGATACTTAAGAGCCAGAAATACTGAGTGTGCTGGTGAATAAAAGAGCATCTGCCTGATAACATCCATTTTGTGTGTGAGTTACAAGTTTTAGAGAGCAATTATACAGCATTTTTGTTTCAAATCCAAATCAGATGTTTAAACTATTCTGTGATTGCACAATTATCCTATTTTATAAGGCAACCCAAACACCATTTAAGAAGATTTGAGTACTACTGTGTATTTTCAATTTATTTGCAAAAATATAGAAACTGCTCCCCCAGACATGACAAGAAGCAATGGAAAAGGCATTTAAACAAAGAGCAGAGGTGAGAACAGCCTTGCTGGGCCAATATCACTCCTCATCTTAACAGGAATAGACATGCTTCCAGCTCTCCTGCTTCATTATTTCAGGATTATTAAACATGCAACAGCTGCTGATAAAAGAGGCGCAAAGGGAATCCAAGGCGGCTCATTCCTACCAGCTTTCCCGTAACTCTCATCTGATAGGCAACAGCAAGAGGCAGAAGAGTCCATTCCCCACAGCACAACAAACATCCAAGTATGAGAGACTGCTACAGTAAAAGTTCTCCCTGATCTTTCATTTAGACTGGGCCTGTCATCTGCAAATCTCGTCAAGCTATGCAGTGAATTCTCACAGGAAGTCAGAAAATGGAAGACAAAAACATCAGCCCTCTATTTGGGTAGACAGAGGCTTTCCACAACCCATTACAGCAACAAGCTGAGAGCTAGGAAAGGACCTAAAAGCAGTACTGTATCCCCAAGTTACTTGGTGAACTGCAGTACAACTGAGTTTTCTTACTCAGACTTTATCCAAATGTAAAATTGGGAAGGAGGATAAGTCAGATGCTGCCCTGGACAGAATAGAAGCTGAGTAGACATTAAGCATAATTCTGTTACTCAGGAATTATTTCTCACCGAAACATATTTCTGCCACACTGAAATTGTAATATTCAGCCTCCAAATCCACAAAACTCTTTCCAGGAGTATTCAGTACAAATTACACCCTTAAAAAAAGCTTTGATTTATCACGTCTCATTTATATAACATCCTTCTACAGTCTAAAGCTAATTCAGGGCTTTCTAGCAGATTTCCAATGATACTGTACTGAATTAAGCAATAATACTGAAAAGTCAGGATCAACTCTCAGCTCCCACAGCAGCGTTTTTGAGCAGGGCACAACAAACAAGAGTCTGAATGCTCACTTGCACCTCTCCATTTTCAATTCAGGAGCACGATCCCATGCAGGAGCAATCGAGTCATGTTCACCTGCAGAATGACGGGGGCTCCAGCTGTTGACCTTTTCAGGTAAACCTCAGCATGTCCTTTTAGTCTTTAGCAACATATTTTAAGACTAGCCTTTTTCTGAAGAAGTCATGAATTACATCATCTCTGCTATTTAACCTGAACTCTCAGCAACTACTCAGTGCAGGCTTTAGTCTTCTGTCCACTAGGGCCCATCATGCATTCTTATGACTCCCAAGGGCTGGCAAACCAGAACTCTGAAAAACACCAAACCAGTTGTTCTCGCAGCAAAAATGTGGGAGAAGCCAGGGGCAGTGGCTAGCAGACCAGATTGAACAGTGCAGTGCAAAAATCTTGGCAAAATAGAAGGATCACTACTAAATCTGGCTTCAGTCTGCCTAATTACTTCACAGCACATGGTGGGAGACAAGCAGGGCTGCCATTCGAAAAACACAGCAGAAACTGAGGACTGCAGACTTAAGGCATTTGGAGAACAATGACAACCCCAAACCACAAAGTAATTATAACTGAAAATAGTTGCTTATTAATTTGTCTGCCACTAATATGCTTAATGAAGAACCATTACTGTTCAGTTTTATGGAGGAAAAAAAATCTAAAACCTTTAATGGGAGTAAACTAACTTAATCATTCCTCCACATTTAGGAAATTGGAGTTTCAAGGAACACAGAAGACAGTAACAATGACAGACATATTTTGTTTCTTTCTGCCTTGCCATCAAGTACATTTTTATGGGCAGAGTACTCAAACTCATTCCTTCAAATACTTCAGAAAATGTATACCATAAGAAATAATCTTGCAATAGTACAGGGACAGACCAGATGACTGAACAGTCATCCAGAGCTCTAACTTTTAACACTGATTTCCTAGACTTTCAGTAGAGGCTGTATGGGTATGCATAATTTGAAAGCTCTTTTCTTCCCAAGTCATCCTTTATTTACCTTTATTCTCTTTGCTGACTTACAGAACTAGCTTTGTGACTTAAGAATTTTGGTAAGCTTTGCAATCAACAGGATTAAACAGTGTGTGTTGGGTGAACTACAGACAGAATTCATTTGTCAGATCCCCAGTGCCCTGACTTTAATCAGGGGTAATAAAGTCAGAGTATTGCTAATCCAATCAGCAAGTCCAATGAAAAAATAATTTTGTAAATGCAGTTCAAAACCTGCCCTTTCACTTTGCAAAGCGTAAGTTCAATGAAAATATCTTTCTTTTACCTCTCTTGCTCCAAAGGTCCCTAATGAACAAAAAAGTGGAGGCAGAGAAGTTGTGTATCAAAGCCCAGTTGTCCCTTGAAATCAGACTTTAATTATTAATACATGTGATGTGCTGAGCAAAGATAACATACTCTAGGTCTTTCAAGCTTAAATTGCCAAATACTATGTTGCAAAGCTACCTACATCACTTAAAACCAAGCAGACTGCCTTTACAAGAAGTTTTTCCCTAATAAATCATTTACGTTAACATGGTATTTTTCTACTTTTTCTGGAGATAAAAAAAAATAAAAATCAAAACTTAAGATATTTCTTTTCCCAGGAAATCGTTCTCAGTGAACAGATACTTCTTTTTTTGTTGCAAGGACTGAACAGGCCACCATGATTTATGGACACTTGCTGACTCTCCTGGTACAGACCGATGCCAAGAGCTTCACCAGCTCACCGGCAGTGAACATGTATGGCAGCACTTTATTGAAGCAAAGGGAAAACTAAGGAGTATGTACATTACAACTCTAACTCCCTTAATCTGTTCCAGGAGTTGTCACTACTTTAGGAAGAGCTGTAGTAAGTATTTAATTTACTAATATGTTTGTTCCAATCATTTATTATCTGCAAATTAGCTGGGTTGAGAACTAAAGCAATTACAACCAGGTGGGAACAAACTCCCAGATTTTATTACATTCTGGACTTTTCACACATCTCACTGAGAGATATTCCTTATCTTCTTAATGGCAAGACATCAGCTTCACACATATATTGGTGAGGTCAATGACTAAAGTAAGAAACATTTGTGCGTCATAACTTTCTGCCACACTTCTGAAGAAAGAATGACAGCAACGAATGAGCACAATGGACATTGCCTACCTTAGTCCATGGGCTCCTCAGTCTAAGTTGCCTACACTTGACTATTACAATGTTAACCTGTGGCTTTTGCATGGTCAGAAAGAAAACCTAGTGAATGCCAATCTCTTTCAAAGGGGGTACTTCCCTTGATACTGCTCCCAGTTTTATGGCCACAGCAACCCTAACTTTCTCTGGCTGATACTATTTCAGTCTAAAACTACCCCTTCTAAGTAACATGTAAAGAAGTATGGACAAATCTGAGACACTTGCATATAGTTAAAGGGACATATGTCACTTTATTATTTGACTTGGTTTTCAAGCCATCAAGCACCATATCTCCAAGCTTTTCAAAAAATGAAATGGATGTCTTTCCACCTTACCTTACACTTCTTTATGCAGGAGTTTCACTCAGCATGGTTTCAGAGAGATGTGAGCTCCCTTTGTCTCTCTATCAACTTTTATAGACTCCAAGAGTGTGACCAAGAACAAACAATTCTTTAAAAATTCATTATTTAGGCTTTAAAAAAAAAATCTCCCCCAAAAGCACAGATATTAATAGGAATTTAGAAAAATACATGTCAAAAGTAACATGTGTGAGAAGAAAACCCATATGTCACTAGAACATCAGACACTCCGAGATCATCACAAGAACCATCTTCTGGATCAGATTTTGAAGAGGTGTAGAAATTATTCAAAATCACTAATGACTGCAAGGAAATGAGTTTGCATTAATGACAGGATGGTAACTAATGCCATTCTGAGTTTGCTTCTTTTATTATTATAAGGTACGCTCTCACCTATGTCATTGTTACTTTAGCTGAATAGGTTGTTTTAGACAACTAAGCAGCTGCTGTAAAATAATCACTGCTAATACATTAATTATAGCAATATCATCATTAACTTGTGCTCTCTCAATCTGTTGCCTCCACCTGTTATTGTTAAGTTCATATTTATCTTATTACAATACCTGGGAAAGAAACTATCTTCCTGTTATATAGCTGTACATTGCTCAGCAAAGCAGGGGCCCAAGCATGACCAGGACCTTTATACCCTACTAAAAGAAGGGAATAAAATTGTTAAAGATCTCTCTCAGTTTTGTCTATTGCTACTGGCACACGATGTCGTGACTGGGGAGCTCCAGCCTAGAGGTTAATGCATTTTCGCAAGAGAAAGAAGGAAGCTCGTAAACACTTCATAAAGCCCACAAGCACTGATGAAAAGCAGAATATACATCAAATATAAAACGTAATTCAGGATGGCAACCTCTTAACAGGTAGGCACTGTCTATTTGAGCAGACATTTTTTGTACTGATGTTGGTTTAATGAAGCAATTTTTGCTAGCTGTTAAAAGAAAAAAAATCACTGTCTCTTCATTCTCTCTTCTTATTATACCCTGTTGATCACTCCAGTAGATGCTCTTTTGGTCCTCTGAGTCCTGCAGGAAGACAACACACAAGCCATAGGTTGACTGAAAGTTTGAGATATGTGCTTGGATCAGCTCCTGACCAAAGGTGTGTAGTTTTAAGAAATGGTGACAGCTTTTACTGTCTAAACCTGAAAAATAAGTTGTCTACAGGATAACCCCAACACAAGCCCACACCTTACCTGCAAGTCTACTCTTAAAACCAGGGAACATCAAGAAAAGTTTCTGAAATTCTCTCTAGACAACAAAACTATTTCAAATTTTCGCAAGACAATGTAATTACTTCAATTAATCTTGACACTGATAGACTGTTTCAGGGCATATTCGTAAACAGCCTAGGGAATGATAATTAAGCACTTAACTTGATGAACAGCAGCACTTTTTTGAAACCAGTCATTAAAAGTAAGGACTGAGTTACCTGCCTCATTGTTTAACAAAATTTATTAGAATAAAAATGTGAAATAGTTACCCTGGAGGAGCAATCATTCTTCATAAAATATTAGATAGTTATATTTAGTTTTCCCACAGAGTTTCTTTCCTGGCTCCAAATTTCTTGGCGAAGAAGGTGGCATCTCATTACTGTTCTTGCTCTTTTAAAAGAACACCGCTTGTGATTTAGAAAAAAAGAAGACATTTATTCAAGGAAGTGGGTGACCTCTACATCCCTTTTGACCCTCAAAATTCAGAAAATTTAAGGGTTGCAATTTCTTAGAATTTAGTATTACTAAATTACTTTAGTATTACCTAAAGTATGGAAATGTCACAAAGTCACAATTGAGGTGTGTTATTGATAAAGCATTTTTCTTAATAATGTTTTTCTAATGCTAATTTATAACTACTTTAGTAGTTTATAAAATCCATACATTCATTAACACACATAAGTTTTCCAAGACCTTTCATATTGTCAAGCTTCAACAAGAAAAACCTAGGATGCTTCAGTTTTGAAAAAAGTTGGCTGTAATAGACAAATATTTTAGTCTCTTTATAGCCAATTCCTTTATCAGTCTGTTATAGACCAGATTAAAGAAAAGTATTTGAAGATATAGCTCAAGCTTCAGGAAAAATACTGTTTATTTTTTATATGATCTTGGTTAGGTTAATGGGAAGACTCTAGTGACTTCCACTTATGATTGTACCAGAACATTCCTATAAGAAACATTAAAAAGAAGTACAAAAGAAGCATTATCATTATTAAATCTCAGTTCCCTTCGTATATTCAGTGGCAAACAGTCTCTTTTCAAACACAAAGAAATTAATTCAGTAAAAGAAAGATCATTAGTCAAGAGATCACCTTTCTCACTAAAGGTACAATTAGAGCCTGGTCTATTCCCAAAGTTGACAATGGAAAGACTTAAAGAGCATTTGGATCAAGCTGAAGACAGGAAGAGTAGAGAAGGCCTGACCCAGATACCTATTTCAGATTTGTTTCAGTTTATGGTGTCATTAATCTGGCAGGATAGGGCTGAGGTGGGAGTAACTGCATATTAGCTTCAGACAAGTATGGTCTTCAAGATCTCATTTATGCTACACTGCATTTTACTCAATCCAAAGAACTTTTACTAGTGCTATGGCAGTGGTAAATGTTCAAGAGTTTAGTCAAAGAAAAAAAAAACCCTCTCCTTCTGGAAATGACCACTTCAGAAGACTGTGGGCATCACTCTGCAACCCAGAAGTCTTATTTTCACAGTTGTCAAGCTCATATACCCCAAATGACTTCCCAAATTAATTAGGTAACTGGCATTTCTGAAAAAAGCTACAGTAGCTACCCTCTTCTTCAGGAAGATGAGCAGATTACCATCAGAATAGATACCCTTTGACAGCAAGGTTTAAACACTGAATGAACTAGCACCCAGGAGTTACAAAAATAGCTTAAGGAAATTTAGCTTAATTATTGCCAGTTTCACTAAGTCATTGTACATCCACAAACTGATCAACAATGTGCCTCAATTTCTCCCATTTATCACAAAGTTTATAGAATAAAAGAGATAATGTGATAAGGGGATGATGTTTAAAAAAAAACCAAACACCTAACATTAGTGTATTGATGCCTACAACTCGCCCCTGAAAAAGAGGAGGTAGACAAAAACATTTTGGCAGTCAGCCCTGCAATTTCAGTAGCTCTGCGGTGGTTTGTATTAGCTGAGGGGCTGCAACAGATGAAGCTACATTCTGTTCTTTCCTCATATTGAAACTTTTAGTGGGGAAAGCAAAACACCCTCAAAGCTCTAACCTTGTGTAAGCATGAAAGGTTAACAGGCAAAAATCAGGCCACATTATGAGAGACTATGAAGGAGAAAGAAACCTTCCTGGGCAAAGCAGTTATCTGCTCTAAAAGCAGAAAACAGTCAGAGATAACACAATTTGCTCCCAGAAGATAAAGTTTCTGCTGCCTGTTCAATGCAAAGGCTTCTGCTTGTTCAGCATAGTACTTTCTTTTGTATTTGTTTCCCTTAGAGCTTGGTGATCTTTCCTGCATTCAATTGCTCGTCTCTATAACAAAAGCAACTATTCAGGACTTGTCAGTGCTGAAATTCCTTATCTTGAATTTTAAGGACAGATTACAGTAACCTCACTCACAGTGAACAGTATTTTATATCAAGTGTATGCACCATTGTCCCCAAGAGCACCAATGCTACAGAGTATGGTGCAACAGGAGTATAGATATCACAAATGATCAAAAGGTTTTCTCGCCACTTCATGCCAGCTGATAAATGGACCAATGCAATACAAAATTTTATTGCTACAGACTAAGTCTCTGCCATTTATTACCTAAGAAAATTTAACTAAGAATACACACCTGCATCACAACAATAGGTCAAACTACATTTGTACAAATCTGTTCATTTTGACTATTCTTAAAATATTTCTCCCAGCCTGGATTGAAAGCTCTTGTAATATGCCAAGCAAATCCAAAGGGGAGGCTAAATCTTTCTTGCTTTGGAAGAGATTCAGATGCCAAACCACAGGAGTTGCTTTCACTTTAGAGAACCAAGGCTTCTAAATTTCCCTTTTCTGTCAAGAATTACTGAAAGGAAATCACTCTCTATATGAGAAAAAGGAGATACAATGTTATTTCCAAGAAAACAAATTTGCAGGACTTCATCTGTCACATCTCAGACAAGAGAAGATGAAAAGCCCAAGTATCCATGAGCAGAGACACACAAACCTTTAATCTCACAGATGGGATTGACTTGGAGATTGCCAACCCCAACAACATCAAGCTGGCAGCAGTCCCTATGATGGGTACTACAGTCCAGCCAAGTGTACCATGAACAAGCTGCCAAACAAAACTCACACTCTGACCTACAAATTGTGCCCCATCAATTGTTTGCAGATGAAAAACTAAATTGCTGAAAATTTGCAATGAAGTTAACCTCTTCATATTTTATTCAAGTCTGTCTACAAATCGTTTTCACTCTTCATTGAATCAAAGGCTACAGTAGCATGCTTAAGATTAATTTCTAAAGACTCTACAGCCTTGGTGCACCTTACATGCCCCCTAAATCCCATCATCTTCTTCACAGATGATTTTCTGAATGCCAACAGTAACCACGGAACTTACCAACCCCATACATCAAAGCTAAACAGAATGAGCTGAAATTGAGCCAGGATTCCTAGCAACCCCTAGCAGGGACAGAAAGGCTCTGTAGGTTACCTTTCAAGTAAAACCATCTATGAAGATATAAACATAATATTTCCCCCCTCCACTGTTTTTTAGTTTCCGACTTCAAAATTATCTTAAATAAAATTAGTGCTTGTATATAACCCAAGAGCTTCCCTTCCTCCACCATTACTGAATCTCTTGGAGGTAGCCTGGGGAAAAAATCCAAGCTAACACAGCTGAGAGCACATAGCAGGGTGAAACTGTTCCCATTCTGAATTAGTTCAAATGAACCAGAACAAAATGGTAGGAGAAGGAAAGCAACAGTATAGCAAAGCAAAAAGAACCCACCAACAGAGAGTACATAAAACAATCCTACAGCAACGCCAACACAGAGCCAGGTTTCCTGACTCCCTTTGCTTGCCCAATATATCACTCCCATAACACATGGTGAAATTCTGAGAGAGTACTAATGAATTATAAAAATTCTGATTCTTGAAGTTAACATATTTCTGCACTTTGCAAGAGGGGCTTTGTGCAAGTACCTTCTGTGGGAGAGCAAAAAGAAATCATAACATTCTTCACAGCTACAGATTACTATTAAAGTCATGTCACAGATGTTGTTTTCATACAGAAAAGTGCCTTCTAAAATGCCCACTCTCTTTCCCTTTCCAAAAGGACAAGAGGTTTTACCTTGCAGGATTAGCAATCCCTCTTGCAACTGCTTGGATCCATCAGCCAGTCAACCCCCACTAGACCTGCCCCTCTCTGCCTCGTTACGCAAAGTGCGTGGGAAATTTCCAGTGGATATAGCCCTCCTCTGCAGAGCGTGCCCCTAAACCAGAAAGCTATACTGTTTCCATTGCAAATATTATTCATTACTTGTCACCAAGGCTAACAATATTTGGTTGTGTGTAACCATAAAGATAACTTTCCCTAACAGAGAATGCAGACTCAGTGGCTCTTTAGGGGTAAGAAAGATAAATAGATTTACTGAACATTGATGCTACCCTAAAGTAACCCAGCATCAAATATAGCAAGGTAAGGACAAAACAACACCAAGCAATGGCCTATACAGTTTCTGCCTATCACAAATAAGAAATTAAGGCCTTTGATAAACAAGAAATACTCGTGAAGACTTGAATTCATATAAAATGGATTTTGTTTAGAGTCATTTTCAACTCCTAGTGCTTTCTTACAAGCCTTAGGTCTTCACTTTTAAATAATGAACCCTTTGTTTTCTGTCACACATTCACAGTAGTAGAAGCCAGATGTGAACTGCAGTCTCATTAAAAGCATAGTCACAAAGGGTGATGGAAGCTTAGAGGACTTACGACCAAGCAGGGAGGTCTGAGACTTCCATAATTCTTTTGGTGCGAGAATACACTTTCAGAGAATAAAGCTGTCTAATGTGAAACAGCCTTTGAGCTTTCAAGTAAGTATAGCACTGAGAGCATCACTGTTTGTAAGCACCAAGGAATAAAGATAATCAGCATTTCTTATGTTTACTTTATCCTACACACCCTGAAAATAAATATAGCTCCTAGCCAAGTAAGGACTATACTCCCAATACTAGTGCCAAACATAAATGGCTTTAACCCATTTTATATCTAATAGCTCACTAACACTGAAAACATCAGTTTACACAAATCACCGTACAGGAAGCCTGAAGTGGGAACAAAGACAACTCCCTCCTTGGAAGGGTTTCCACCAGAGACAGCATGATTAAGGCACATTTGTGATCCAGTACCTTGAAAGGCAGCTTCCCTACTCCTGTTCTGGGACAAATGGAAGGATCCAGACCTGATGTTTCACATGATTTCATTTTCTTTTCACACAAATCATGAGGAATATAAAGTGTGGATTGGATGAAGTAATCAGAAGGATTCACTTAAAAGATGGTAGTAAGATCCTTGTATGCACTTTCCAGGCTCAAATGCTTAAATTCTCAGGCTAACAGAAGAAAAACATAGCCAAAATTAACACTGCATGTTCAGTTCAGACTAGATAAGTCTTCAAAACTTGTACCAGCCATTTCAGTAAAATAGTATGCTCCTCTCCTAGAAGACACTGGAAAACTATTGCATCTCTATTTCCTAAATATTAATCTCATTTTAAATAAAGCCATGTGTCCCACTTTCCCTTTATCTGAGGCATAAAGAAGACACTGCATTACAGAGAAACTGGGCAGATTTTCCAATTCAAACTTATCTCCTCTTTTAGGAACGATATAGTGAATTTAATCCAGAAAACCTGTATCGTTAATATGTGCTTACAGGCATTCCCTTGAGTTTTCAAGTTTGGAAAATGGTATGAGTTATCATATCAAAATTGTAAGCACCAGACAGGCAGAACGGCAGCAGCAAGGTCTATGATTAAACATGAAGATAAGGTGAGAAGAGAGTTTCATTTTCACATAGGCAAGTACATTTTTCTTTTAAAAATATGAGTGCTAAATTTGCCAGCCCTCTCGGCACCACTGTTTAGTGTCTTAGGTCTACTTTAGTGTATTAGGTCTACTTAACCACGATTAAGAGATGTAGTCCAATTCTCTTTGTGAAAAAAAAAAGAAAACTAAGAAAAAACATAGCAGTGAATTAAATATTTCCACTTGGTAAACAAATTGCCACAAAAATAGGAGAATCACTGTCAGTACTAGCAGCAGTGGCAAGACAGAGATTTCTATTCAACCTTCAACTTTGCTCTAGCTATCTGAAGAGCTTAACATGTTCTTTTACTTCATAGTAGGCTGCTTAAAAGGGATAATAATTCAGCGTTTTCTATGCAGAAAAAAAAATTAAATTTTCATTAAAATAACTGCTTAAGTTTTATATACAAATATTGCCCTGAAAGTACCACTATCAGGAGTGATAGAGGGAAAAAAAGTTATAGGCATTTAACTAGTGAATCAAATCACTGGAAAGTAGGACATACATAAATTTTAAATGAAACCACTTGCTTTTTTAGTGAGATGTCATCTAGATGATACTTCTATTAAAAAAAAAACAAAAAATAACCAACAAGAAAACCCCACAGTTTACTGGCTCAGATACTGCATCATTATTATTGCTCATTGATTGCACAGGCAATAGTACATTAACAAACATCCCCTCTGTTTACAGCATGTTACACCTTTCAGTTTACAAGTGTTTGCATAATATTGCAATAGCTGGATTGAAAATACTACACAGGGAGGAGATCCCCAACTCAAATAATTGGACAAATTCCTCTTCTGAGACTTTCCACATAACACAAAATAACTGTGGACACCTGATGAAACAGAGACATCCTTGGGCATGCAAAAGAAGAGAATACTGCTGACAGATTTTCTACAGATATCACACAAAAGGGAAAGCTGCATTTGCAGGGGTAATGATCACAGGAAAGAATAAACAGCACACTGAGCTACTAATTTCACCCAAGCCAGAATCATACTTACCTGAAGAAAGGTACATTTGCTTCTGAATAAACAAAGCATCACACACACAACCAAAGCCTACCATTAGCTACCAATTACAGTGTAACTACCCATGGCATAGTGATTGGACTAAACAACTGAGATGATCATTGTTTCAAACAAAAGTTCCTGTAGAAAACACATTTCTGATAAAACCAGTATTGACACTTTCCAGTGCCAAGCAATAGCAATTAAATACAACTATAAACAGAGAATTTGCTTTCCTATATAATTATACTCATTCAGATCTGTATGCTTGCTGTATGAGAGGAGGGCCAGGAAAGAGACAGGCAGTGAGCTGCACAGGTCAATTCAATTTATTTGAAAGTCTCAGGGGATTTCTAAAATAGAGAAGCCTTATGGAGGGGTAACGTCACAACACAGGTCTGAAGCTAAAGACGGTTTAGCTTTAGAAAAAGAAAATGCAAAAAAGAAAAAGATGAAGCACAAGAGATTAATTGTTCTGATCACTGTCAGGCATTTGATTACTTTTCTCAAACTGACAAGGTGAGGAAAATGAAGGTCAAGAAAATGGCTAGCAATTACAAAATAAAATATAAAGAGGAGAAATAAAATGCAAAGACAGGCCATGTTGCAGGTAATGAAAGTGAACAACCTCTTGAGACCCATCCAAATCCCTGGGGTACCTTTTTCTGTTAAACGAATTGCTTGATATTTGGTTTATCAGTAGTTTCATCTCTTTTCTAATTTTCAAACGGTTTTGCTCAAAACAGGAGCTAGTTTACTGCTGACTTTAATTTAGATTTAAAATTCTAAGCCTACTTTCCCACAGAAATGACAGTTACTCCAGTGCATTTATTTCATTGGACTCCCAGGTACATACTTTTGAATGGGCAAACTAATTAACAAATTGTTTTGATGTTTTAATGAGGTCTCCAGCTCTAGACATGTTTTCTGTCTGGGTAAAAAAAAAGTTACTGCTACATCTTCTCTCATCTATCGGGTACTAAATCATCCTGTCAGGCAACCTGCTAATCTGCACATCATCTGGGTCTGTCTGCAGATCGCAGCTGCCAGACCTGGTTGCCTACCATCATCAATAACAGAATATTCATCTGGAAAGCTTAAATTATTTTTGAGATGCCCATTTTTACATGTTGACTACTGTAAAAAGGATTTTATTCCCCCTCCCCCCTCCACCCTGTGTTACTATTTCCCTTGCGGATATCCATACGCACTTCTGAAAACACCGGTCCAGATAAGTGCAGCCAAACTCAGTGCTGTTTGCAGCCATATCTCAGTGCTGTTTCTTCAACTGGTTCCATTTTTCTCTGCAACATCCAGAATATATTTCCTTGCCTTACCATACTTCAAGGTCCCCAATAGCTCTGTCTTATCAATCAAGATGTCAGACTTCATTACCCATATGATAAAAATAAAAGAAACATCTCTCGTAACACAGGGTCTTATGTCATTCCTCACCTGGCAGGACCAGGCAGGGACACAACTTTCCCTAAACAAAACTAAATCATATCCCACCTTCAAAAAAACCCTCTACCAACTTAGAAGAAGAAGAAGCAGCTCAAAAATTAAACCACAATCTAAAACAAGAAATAGTTTAAATTTCTATCTCCCTGTCTGTTAGTGTCTATTGCCTCTTACATTTAAGACGCAACCAGGCAGGGATAAGCAAAAATCCTTTGTATTTTCACCACTTTAAGGACCTCATTCATAACTAAAGGCCACAGGAATAATGTTAACATGAAATCCTGTCAAAAAAGTGAAATATTTCTTATCTGTACAAGTTACACAGGAAAAGAATCTACTGTGTTGCATCTGTAAGTTCAGTATAGGTAGATGTCCCCTGTATTTTTGTCTCTTTTGCCTCAGATCACCAGGAATATGCTCCTCCTCCTCCGGCCTCCACCCAAAGTTTCTATTTTGGCAATACTGTATGTTGATATATTAAGTATTGTATTTTCCACCTCAACCATCTCCAGTATCATGCTCAGAGCAACTGGGTACTTGTTTACGCTAATGTGGTTTTATTACACCTATCAATATTTTCTAGTCTTCTAACATTACTAACTATGGAGTATATATATGCTGGACAGGTAGTGTGCATTAATTTTACTGCCAGAAAAAGTAAGAATTTCTCATTGGAAGCATCTGGTAAAAACACGCCAGGAGCCTTGAAATCATGACTGGTGCTCTTGCTACTGGCAAAAAATACAAGTAAAAACACACACACACTTGATTTCCCAGAACCTGTTTGCCCAATAGGAACCATCTGCTCCTATTCATTGACTCCTATGCACCCTGATCCAAAGTTCATGAATCCAGCAGCAAACATCCATCCTTTGTCTGCAATGGTCTTTGCATTAATCCAAAGCAGAAAATAAAATAAGGAATGTTAAAATGAGCTTTAACAATCTATAAAATTTTTCCATTATGCAGCTTACAGAAAAATATTAGCACTATACTTTGGATTTCCATAACGATTTACTTTCTTAATAACCTCTTGAGGGCATCACAGAACACTGAATGGTTAAAAATTACATGGCAAACACGAGACAGCTCTGAGTTGGCATTTTATATGCAACAGCAGCAGAGATCTAAGTGGATTGACTTGGGTCCTGCAACCAAAGATTTCAGTAACGAGCCTGAGTGAATCTAAGAAAGAGAAGAACTACCAGAGTTTCTCTCAACTTTACTCAACAACACCTGTATATTTTTGTCCTCTGAAAGCATATATTTGAGACATTTAAATAACAACAGATATAGCTGGTGCAGAGCAACAGATTTTTACAAAGAGAAGTTGTAGAAATCCTGTGTTCTGGACAGCACACTGTTACTCATCACAGACAGCAGTAATGGAAATCAGGACTATGTGAATCCTCTAAGCTGCTCTCTAAGAATACACTGGACCATTCTACATAAGCCATAACAACATTTGTTATTTTACAATGGACTTTTAGATTAACCATCTTACCTGTTTTTGTGATGCTGCGCTTGGTGCATTTCAACACAGCAGTCCTAGAGAAGGTAAATCATTCCTCTAGCTTCCTAACAAGAAAGCTATAGTAAATCTCTGAGGAAGTACATATTGATCAAACCTGTCATAATTACAAATCCTTCAGAACATTTCATTTTCACCAAGGAAATGTTGCCAGTATTGGGGAAGACAATGTATCTGCAATGAAATCTGCTCTCTCTAAAGATTAAATTGGAAGAATAATTCCAACTGAAGGTCAGATTAGTATGAGTACTGGCTAATATTTATTACAGTTCTAAATCATAGTCTTTTGTAAATGATAGCCAGTGAACAGATGTAGCATTATCAAGTAAAAGCACAAATAGGAAGATGCTGCAATATGCCTACATTCATAGATTATTTAGCTTAATAATAATTATTTTTCCCCAAATTCTGGGGAACTTACAGATGCAATATACCAAATGCTAACATGCAGAAAACTGTTTTCTAGATTTAATTTCTTGCTTTCTTTAAAGGATAGCAGCCACAAAGGTACACCATTTGAAGAGCCATAAGAACATGAGCACATTAAGCACAATGTTACTAGAATTTCTAAAAACCTTTCCATGAGCAGCCTCTCTCATCCTGGTTAGCTATTTAAAAGTTATCAAACATCACACTACAAGATAAATTCAGTTTTATTTCAGAAACTGAGGAACACAGATTAACTGACAACCCTAAGAACAAACTGGTAGTAAGAAATGAGATCAGAAGCTGCTTATTATAATCCCATAAAATGCATTTCTCAAAAAAGCATCATTGAAGAACTTAATCAGAAGCAACCTTTGAAACTGTTCTAAGAGGTGAGTAATATATACAAGGCATAAAACTTGATATATCTTCAGCTATTTTCAAATCTCCAGATACATAAGAGGAAAATAACAGAGGAGGAAAAAACATTACAAGAACAGTCCAACAGACAGATGTTTTCACATTTTGAAGGAGTTAAAGATTGTTAAAAACATTTACTTTAAAATAAGCTACCCCTGGACAACTTCTAGAGCTATCAGTGGGGTCTTTATAAGATATATAAGCTGAATTCTGCTTGAAAGAGTAGTTTATTTTACTCCTGAAATAAATTGCAAACACTATTCTCTCTTTGAAATCCAGTACGAACCTCCATTCTCCTGCAAGGGGGCAAACCTATGTTTCAAATTTATTAATGATTCCTCAAGTTGTTATAGAAACACAATTGCAGGAAGGAAACATCTAGAGACATGAGCCTCTTTCATGTTCACTTTCATAGGAGCTGGTTGCTGAGGTTACATAACAATGGAGTAAGTTGTACATCCAATTCCCTCTTTTACAAAGGCATCACAAAACCAGGGCTTGCAACAGAACAATGCTCACTTCAGCAACTACTGTGCTTTATTTACCATATATGCATTTAGAGAACATAGCTATCTGTTTTCTCCAAATACCTCTCAGCTATTTTAAGTAGAATCTTCAAAGACAACATAAAATAGCTTTAACTGGGGAAGCAAAACACTGTAGTTATAAAATAGGCTTCCACTCTACCAACTGCTTAAGAACTTATAGCAATGCTAAATTCAGTTTTTACTTCAGTAGGGCAATTGAGTTCTCAACAAGACAAAGTAACTTGATGGAGGTATTTTCTGAAGATGGGATATGCTTTAGTCTTGTTCAGGGTACGTTGTGTACCTGCCTGGTCCCAAAGGGTTAGGAATAACATAACAGTAAGATCTCACAGACTTATTTACACTCTAATACCTTTCCTCAGGAATATAGATCCCTTGGGCTTCCAGTAACATCCCCAGAGATGATCCTAAGTACACTTTTTTAGACTTATCTAGCATGTTCTACTTGCTGTCAGTGTCAAAAATTATTGGTCTATTTCTTCTCTTCAAAAGGCACAAAAATTAGTGAGAAAAACTGATCATCCAAAAGAAATAAAGGTTCTTGTTGTTGCTACAACATACAAGTAAGAGCATTTGAACATAAGGCAAGTTAGCAGGGCTGAAGAGTCAAGCAAGAAGAGAGAAGGCAAAGGAAATGAAAGGGTAAGGTTTGTTTTCATAATTAAAAACAGATTTTAGAAGGAAAACTCAGTTTCACTACAGTCAATGGGAGTTTTACCATAAATTTCAAGGAAGCCATGACTTCACCCCTAGACAGTTAGGAAGTGCAACCAGCTACTTAAAAAAAACAAGCAGAAGCATGATAAAATGAGAAACCTTAGAATCTGGCAAATCCCAGAACAGCAGTTGACTATGAATGAGATATGTGATAAATGATGAAAAGTATGTTAATTTTTCAATAGGTTGGAATAAAACCAAAGTTTGCAATCTCACTCCACATGCCCAACATAGTTTTTGTGAAACTGGGACTAGAAAATCATGGTTTGGTAGGGGTAGGTGTCTCACTGGATGACTGAACAGTCTCAATGTATTTGATAAGCAACTCCTACAGTACTCCTGTGATGTTATGCACAACCACATTTACTACAGGAGGACAGTACTTAGTTAAACAGTGTCAAAACAAAAAGCACTTCAGTAAATTTTGCAATTCTTTTGCAAGAAGGTCTCTACTACCATTCTTTGGGGGGGGGGGAATAGCTGCCACTGTATGGGGTTTTGTGTTTGTTTGGGTTCTTTTGTTTGTTTGTAGGGCACTTTCTGGATTGGTATTTTGCCTCTCTTTTTTTTCCACTTTGCCCTCTTGGCCAACTGTGTATCCTGGCCTGCATCAAAAGGAGCGTGACCAGCAGGTCAAGGGATGGGATTCTCCCCCTCTATTGCATCCTAATGTGACCCCACCTGGAGTACTGCATGCAGCTCTGGGGCACCCAACACAAGAGGGACATAGGCCTGTTGGAGGAAGTCCAAAGGAGGGCTGCAAAGTTGAAATGATCAAAGGGTTGAGAGTTGGGTGTGTTCAGCCTCAAGAAGAAAAGGCTCCAGGGAGACCTTACAGTAGCCTTCCAGTACCTAAGGGGGCCTGAGAGCACTGATGCCCTGGCATAGGTTGCTCAGAGAAGCTGTGGCTGCCCCATCCCTGGCAGTGTTCAAGGCCAGGTTGCACAGGGCTTGGAGCAACCTGGTCTAGTGGAAGGTGTCCCTGCCCATGGCAGGATATAGATGGCCTATATGGTCCCTTACAACCCAAACCGTTCTCTGATTCAACAATTTAAGTTATGATTATCTGCGTTACTCTTGCAATAGTCTCATAGAGGGGATTTTTGCCAGCCTTTAACTAGAACCCTCAAAGCATTTCTGCACCTTCTTGGCTTTTATACAAAATGAATATGGACAGTAGGGCTCTGCTGCCATAATCATTTTGCATACAACACCCTTTCAAACACATTCAGAAACAATTCCTTGCTGGCATAGCTTGCACCGAGTCCCAACCAAATAAAAATTCAGCAGTACTGGTCCCTGTATAAAAGTACTGGAAAAAGACCGTGCACCAGTGCAATTAAAGGAATTGATCTTATTTACAATTTATTAATCCTAAGTCTTCAATTCTGCATGGGAAGAAAAAGGTGACTGAATTTTAAAATGAAGAAACAAATATGCTCAAAAGAAGATGGTCTTTGTATATTTAGTTTCATAAAGAAGTTTTTTTTTCTCTTTGTAAGCCTTCTCTATATGGAGAATATATCTTTTCGCTTACTGTTTTTCCAGTTCTTAACACAAGCTTCTGATTCATGTTAGAGTGTCTAAACTCTCCTGTTCAACACTAAGGAATGCAATCCTCTAATCAGACCTCTAACAATTATTTCAAAAGGCTCTTTTTTTTTCCTTCACAGAAGTGGTATAAAGAACTCTCAATAATTCCAAATACATGATTTGTGTATCATTTCTGTAGATGGACCTTTATATGATTAAATCAATGATGGCACATGTCTAGAACTGGCAGGCTTCACTTACTGAAGATTTTAAAAAATTAAATGCCTTAGTTTTATTATGCTATTCAGACTGTATTCTTGTCCCTTTTCCTTGCCACAGTCCAAAATCTAGATTAATCTCATAAATAATTTCCTGTAAACACCTGAACCATGGACTAGAAAGGAAATTTATCCCAAGCTCTTCCCACCTATTGTAATATTCTCCAATTCTCTAATGAAAAGATCTCAGACTTCAAGAACAGCATGTTATTTAATGATTATAGTTCAATAAAGGAGATATAATCCAGAAAGGCTTTAAAAAGAGATATCCACTGGATAAGATCCATGTACATTTCAGTTTTGTCCAATAAGAAAATTGGTTTAACTTCCATGACAAAATTTATGATGATCCTGTCTTGCAAACTATTCCTCACTAGAGTCTTAGAGGTTTGACAGCATGCCCATAACAATTGCACTGTCATCCACACAGATGACTGATTATCACAAAAGGGTTTAAGTCCAGTGTGTCCTACTGAACTTTCTTTAAACTCATAGAAGCTATGTAATTGCTCTAGAGATCTCACAGAATTTCTCTCATTTTAATTCCAGACGCTTATCAATAGGTTTGACCCAGTAACGAGGCTTTCACTGTCTTTTGACGGTTTATGCTCCAGACAATCAGGGACTTTGGGAACACAGGTCTGCCAGAGGACTAGGCAAAATGGTACTGGACCTGTTCAACCAGCAAACTGAATTTGCAGAAGGTACCACATCTACAGGAGATACTAAGGTATAAATTAACTGGATACCTTCCTTCATTCCACAACATAAGGACTAGATGCTCAATACAGCATCTCCACAACAGGAGAAAAAGCTCCTTCTTACTTTCTACCACAAAACCTTTTGCAGACTGGCTTTCAAATTCTCCAGTTTCAGTAACATAAGGTGGTTTCAGACTGAGGCCAGTAAAGCTGCTCCTTAAAATGATGGAAATAGAGGAAAATTTAGCAAGATAGTTTACAGAAAGTTAACTGGCTGAACTTACAGAGAGAGAGTTTTTCTCCATTAGGCTGTTACAGAAAATACAGAATTAAGACCAAATGACCTTCTGAACCTCTGAGCACAACTGAGTCTACAAGACAACAGAAGAAGATACAACAGTAATTGTTCACCTCCAACACTGACCGAGTCAATTCCCACAGTGATCATCCCTAAACTGACTGCCAGAGGACGGAGATTAATGTGTATTTTATAGTTGATCCCCTGCCACTGCTGCATTTTCCCCTCCATGCTTCCAACATTTTCTCTTCCTTTGCAGCCATCATTGCCAGGTCCTCAAGGTTTCCATGACTTCTAGCGAGCCTAAAAAGAAGGGGGCCTGTGGGGCAAAGAGGTGGATAACTCAAATATGTAACTACATTAGGGAGGAAAGTAGGCCACCAATCTGACAGACAGGAGTTCCAGTTGTCACAACAAACTCCCATTGAGTGCTACAGTCCAGGATACATAGTGAAGTTGACAGCAGTGGGGCTAAAGGACAACTGAGACAGATCATGCTTAAACATTAACCTTTCTTGTATCTCCTCCTGTAATCCAGGACAATCTCAAAACCTACACATGCTCTGCTGGCATTTCCAGTACTAGTCATTCCCGGAAAAATAGGTAAAATTATACGCTAAAAACTTTACAGTCCACATTGAGGATAAGCGTTTGAAATTCCCACTAAAGCAAAACAGATGTTGGAATGCAGCAAGGGAACCAAGACTTGCATCACGGCACAGAAATTATTTAAGAATTATTAAAAAGTGTTTGGAAGACAGTATTTCTAGAATTATGCCAACTTATTAGAAGATGAAGACTCAACTCTCATTTCTATTGTCTGTAACACACATTTCTCCAGAAAATGGGTGAAAAGGGAAGATGTGGTTTTTCTCAATGCCAGGCACACACATGGATCTGACACTGAAGAAAGCGTTTCACAATATTCCCCAGTGGCTGCAGGCATGATCCAGCAACCAGACCATTAAGAATATTTAGTCATAACAATGGTACTTTGCAAATAAACCAAAAGCAAATGAAACAGCCGCAGCATTAGATAAGACATTGGATAATTTTGCTCAGGACTTTGTAGTCTATGGGGCTGAGTCTAGTTGGAGGCCTGTAACTAGTGGAGTGCCTCAAGGGTCAGTACTGGGACCGGTATTATTTAATATATTCATCAATGATTTAGATGAGGGAATTGAGTGTGCTATCAGCAAGTTTGCTGATGACACTAAGCTGGGAGGAGTGGCTGATACGCCAGAAGGCTGTGCTGCCATCCAGCGAGACCTGGATAGGCTGGAGAGTTGGGCAGGGAGTAACTTGATGAAATATAACAAGGGAAAGTGTAGAGTCCTGCATCTGGGCAGGAACAACCCCAGGTTCCAGTATAGGTTGGGGAATGACCTGTTAGAGAGCAGTGTAGGGGAGAGGGACCTGGGGGTCCTGGTGGACGACAGGATGACCATGAGCCAACACTGTGCCCTTGTGGCTAAGAAGGCCAATGGCATCCTGGGGTGTATTAGAAGGGCGGTGGTTAGTAGGTCGAGAGAGGTCCTCCTTCCCCTCTACTCTGCCCTGGTGAGACCCCATCTGGAGTATTGTGTCCAGTTCTGGGCCCCTCAGTTCAAGAAGGACAGGGAGCTGCTGGAGAGAGTCCAGTGCAGGGCAACTAAGATGATTAAGGGAGTGGAGCATCTCCCTTATGAGGAAAGACTGAGGGAGCTGGGTCTCTATAGTTTGGAGAAGAGGAGACTGAGGGGTGACCTTATCAGTGTCTATAAATATATAAAGGGGGAGTGTCACGAGGACGGAGCCAGGCTCTACTCAGTGGCAAACAATGATAGGACAAGGGGTAATGGGTACAAACTGGAACACAAGAGGTTCCACTTAAACTTGAGAAGAAACTTCTTCTCAGTGAGGGTGACGGAACACTGGAACAGGCTGCCCAGGGAGGTTGTGGAGTCTCCTTCCCTGGAGACATTCAAAACCCGCCTGGACGCATTCCTGTGTAACATTATCTAGGTGTTCCTGCTCCGGCAGGGGGATTGGACTAGATGATCTTTCGAGGTCCCTTCCAATCTCTAACATACTGTGATACTGTGTGACCATATTTGCTAGTGCTGGGAACAGCCTACTCCACTTTTACTACAATTTCTTTGACTTCTAATAGGACTGGAATTTCATGGGAAGGGTGATGCCTTTTTTTTTTCTTTTGCCTTTTTTTTCCCCACTTTTTTTTAAAAAATGATGCTGTAATTCAAATCCTGGTAACCTTGGAAACAGCCTCTCCTCAGATATGTCTGTGTCAATTAAAGTAATTGGGACACTCTAGCTAATGGTGCAAAGATTTCAGCATCTAGGATAGGGCTAAAGCATTAGTCCTAAAGGACACTCAGCTGAGAAACAGATCCTCTGAAGAAATGATTGTCTAGAAAGGTGGTTCTCTTTTTGTAGGCATTTGTCAGAAAGTTAGCTGGGAAGAGGCAAGCTTTAAAGAATGTCCTTGTATGTAACACAGGAAGCACAGGGACTATTTAGTAATAGTGAGCTCAGACTTGGTTTTACCAGAGTATGCTTGTATATGTACGTAAACAAAACTCCCTAAGAAAAGCAGAGAAACACCATTCACCCCCCACCTTTACGGAAACCAGAAAGACTTACTTAAAAAACAGAATATTTTCTAACATACTTTGAGCCATATAACCAGCAATCAATCACTCAGTTCAATGACATGCATCAGCACCTTTCTGCAGATATATATGTACAATCCCAGAAAAGGTTTTTGCTAAAATGTATCTTGAGATCCACTCCCCCACACCTGAAAAGGAGGCATAAAAAATTTCTTCCACAGAGGATGCTCACTGAAAGAATATTGGCAGATAGCTTTGCTAATTAAAAGATAGAAACATTTTAAAGATATTTGCTCATTTCTGCATACTAAATTACTGCACAGCAAAAAGTGATTTTTTCACTAAATGCTTCTGGTTATTATGCAAATGGCAAAATGAATTGATCACATCTAATACCTGTCCTTTCCATCCTATCACTAGCCAGGACACAGAAAGAATTACGTAGTGTTTGGGGAAAACTAACTAAACAATGATAGTTTGAAACTATTATTATTGTGGATTTCAGTTGTCACACAACACTGGCAAAAGAAATAAAATAAGGAAGTCTGAGCTTCAAGGATTTTTTTTCCTATATTAAAGATCTACTTTAAGTCTTTTCTAAAGCCTAGACGATCCAGGCCTTCTAGGGTGAAAGGCCAAAAGTGACCAGCATATAGGTTATTCAGACCTAAGCTGAGGTGATTAAATGATCCTCTGATATTGTTAATAATGGAAAAGACAAAAATAAAAATGCAGACAAAAGAGCACAGTAGCTGAGTCAGGACCAATACACACATTCGCTACCAGCAAAGGCATAAAAAGATGAGAAAAGTCACAGTCCAGAATCAGCTGCCACAACTGCTGTTTCAGTCCCTTTGAGAATTAACTTTATTTATGTAAGAAATCTGTAATGCAATATGGAATAACTCAATCAACAAGATTTCAAATGAGAAGCATACAAGCCTAAGGTGGAACAGCTGCCAAACTGGACTTGGGACAGCTCAACTCTAGAAGACCATTTTTTAGTTTAAAGACTACAATAAGCAAAATCAGGAAATATTATGCCTATAAAACAGTTTGGAAATATGCTGTAATACTCAGCAAAACCAGAAAAGGTAACGTAAGTTTCAACTTCTTAATCTTTACAGTTCAAATATGGAAAACACATTCTACTCACAGAAAACCTAGACAGGAAAGATTTCTATAATAATTTATTCTTAAAAAGTAAAAACTTGGGTGTGTATTCTCACTCTTAACATTAAGCTCAGGGTCCAATTCTCCTTCCACTCATTCCAAACCAGTCAGTCTCACCTCTGTTCCTGGCAAAATCTTGGAGCAGATTCTCCTGGAAGGCATGCTAAGGCACATGAAAAACAACAAGGTGCTTGGTGACAGCCAGCATGGCTTCACTAAGGGGAAATCCTGCCTGACCAATTTGGTGGCCTCCTATGATGGGGCTACAGAACTGATGGACAGGGGTAGAGCAGATGATGTCATCTACCTGGACTTGTGTAAAGCGTTTGACACTGTCCCACACGACATCCTTGTCTCTAAATTGGAGAGGCATCAATTTGATGGATGGACCACTGGGTGGATAAAGAACTGGCTGGATGGCCGCACGCAAAGAGCTGTCGTCAATGGCTCCATGTCTGGCTGGAGACCAGTAACGAGTGGCGTCCCTCAGGGATCGGTGTTGGGACCGGTCTTGTTCAACATCTTCACTGCTGACATGGACAGTGGGATTGAGTGCGCCCTCAGCAAGTTTGCCGATGACACCAAGCTGTGTGGTTCGGTTGATACGCTGGAAGGAAGGAATGACATTCAGAGGGACCACGACACACTTGTGAGGTGGGCTGATGCCAACCTCATGAAGTTTAACCATGCCAAGTGCAAGGTCGTACACCTGGGACGGAGCAATCCCAGGCACAGCTACAGGCTGGGCAGAGAAGAGATTCAGAGCAGCCCTACGGAGAAAGACTTAGGAGTGTTGGTCGATGAAAAAATGAACATGAGCCGGCTTCAGTGTGCGCTTGCAGCCCAGAAAGCCAACCATACCCTGGGCTGCATCAAAAGGAGCGTGACCAGCAGGTCGAAGGAGGTGATCCTGCCCCTCTTCTCTGCTCTCATGAGACCTGACCTGGAGTATTGTGTGCAGTTCTGGCGTCCTCAACATAAAAAGGACATGGAACTGTTGGAACAAGTCCAGAGGAGGGCCACGAGGATGATCAGGGGACTGGAGCACCTCCTGTATGAGGACAGGCTGAGAAAGCTGGGGCTGTTCAGCCTGGAGAAGAGAAGGCTGCGTGGAGACCTTATAGCAGCCTTCCAGTATCTGAAGAGGGCCTATAGGGATGCTGGGGAGGGACTCTTCATTAGAGACTGTAGTGACAGGACAAGGGGTAATGGGTTAAAACTTAAACAGGGGAAGTTTAGATCGGATATAAGGAGGAAATTCTTTCCTGTTAGGGTGGTGAGGCACTGGAATAGGTTGCCCAAGGAAGTGGTAAATGCTCCATCGCTAGCAGTGTTCAAGGCCAGGTTGGACAGAACTTTAGGTGACATGGTTTAGTGTGAGGCATCCCTACCAATGGCAGGCGGGTTGGAACTTGATGATCTTAAGGTCCTTTCCAACCCTAACTATTCTATGATTCTATTCTATGATTCTGTGAAGGAGGCTAAGTTTGACATTCACATCAACAGCACCAAAATTAAGCTATAAAGCTACAATTGCATTTAAATAGTTGTCTGACAATCACATTGCAGAATAAACAGAAACCTAAAATTAATTCAGAGTAATTATTTATATAGGCTTAAGTGACATGAGCATTGTGGATTTATTTGGTGAAGATGTTATCTTTGTTTTACTACCTCCTTTTAAGCGAATAGATGCTGAATTTTGCTTAAGCATCTTGCTTAAAAACATTTTATATTTTAGCCTAAAATATCTTCTGCTGAAACTACTTTTTAAATGTCAAACTCGTAAAATAAAACACGAAATAAACCACTTTGTCTCAGAAGAAAATTGAGTATGTGTATTTAGGCTAAAATTTCTGCTGGAAACATGAGCAGAATTTAATATACAATAAAGGCTATTGAGAACTTTCCAAGAAAAACAAGCTTATTCAGTTTTAGATCATTCACTGAAATAAGCATCTTACAGAAAACACATGAGTTGAAATCAAATTCTGATGAAACATGGAGGAGGCATATGCTAGTGCAGAGCATAGATGCTCAGCAGCTCATTCAGATGACTGCTAGAGATCCCTGGTCTGCAATAACCCATAACAGCCCATCTGGAGGGGTTATGGACCTTGAAACCATAGGATTTTCCTTCAGTCACAGAACTGAGACATTCTAGGGATACATCCCCTACATCTAGAAGCCATGCTGGCCAGGGTCCCAAAACAGCCAAGCTGCAAGGCTTATGCAGAGCCAGGGACATGTCATACTGTGCCACTGAACAGCTCTTCATTATATTAATGAGCATAATGGAAACTGCAAAGATTACTTCACGTTTTTCAATACCTGCCCAAACTGTCTTCAAGTAACACATGTACTCTACCAAAGCAGAATAATGAAAATCTTAAGGTCCAGAAACACTTGAATTGTGGTGCTCTGTTCTGAATTAGAGCAAGATCAAAACAAAACAACTCTCTAGTCTTGAAAACAATCACAGAACAGAAATACTGTTGCCTGGCTAGCCTTATACTATGGCATATTTTCTCTCCTGCTATTTGCAAAGGCACCTCAGCCCTCACAGTCTAATATTCAGTATTTTGTTCACTTCAAACTAAGTATGAGATGATGAAACTCATGAAACACAATGGTGCCAAAAGAAAGTCTGCACCACCATTAATTGCTATACGAGTACATCAGATCTGTCATGCACAGTGACATGCCAGGCATAACAAGCATCTCTGAAGTCAAACTCCCAGTTTCTTTCTGCCGCAGAATAAAGGATGCTGATGACAGATGGGTAGAGTTAAGCAAGCCATGCAGCCAAAATCCTAAATAGATGACTATAGCTGCATTTCATTGCCAAGACCAGAACACTAGTTTGCATCAGAAACCACCAACTTTCTGGCTTCAACCAGGAAAAAGTAAAACCTATAAAAATTAATGTAACTAAAAGGAAATAATCATCCACAATACTGCCTCCTATTCCTACGTTTTCTCCTCCGGCTTCAGGACTATTCCCTCTGCCTACATAGTCCCAAAACAACATAATTGCAGAACTCATTCCACATCACATAACACTGCCATCCACTTGAGTCAAAACTCCTTTTTTCCCTTCTATCTGATCTTTTTACCCTCTCCGCCTGAACTAGGATGTACTTTCTTGCCATGCTGACTGGCCACCAGTTTAAAGTCACTGGACAGAAAGGTTCAATCATATCTTCTGCCTATGAAGTTCAGCATAACCTCTGCGAGAAGGTGATAATTTCTCATTTACTCCATGGTGACAGCACATCAGTTGCAAAATTATTCTGAAGCTTCAAATCACGTTTAGGGTGCATGCAGTTAGCAAGGACCCTGCTAGACAGATCCATCATACGCAACATGGTATTTTACCACTTTGTTCCTGCTCTCCCAGATTCTGCTGGGACAATTTGTTTCAGGCCCACTCATCTAAACCCAAAGATACACTGTTACTCACTAAGACTTCCCAGCAATTTCAATAGGAGCTGCAAGTGTCTAAGAATCAAGAAGTTCCTCTATTTTATCCAGGCTAACTGTGCATCAAGTCCTCTTTTGCCTCATATCCCTCCCTCAAAGCCAGCAAGGCTGAAAAGAGTGTAAGACAAGGCAATTTCAGTCAAAGTTTCTCCAATTATTTCCAACGTTCATTTTTTTTCCTAAGAAATGTAACAGGAAGTTACAGAGTACTGACATTTATATAAAGTTGCATTTTAAGCTTAAAATCTATTCTCAATAAAGTGAAACAATTTTTTACTTAAGTATGAGAACGAATGGTATCCTGACAAGTACACTACAGTCAAACAAAATGGCAAAGTTTTCAAATATTTTCCAATATTAGCAAATTGTGCAGACTTACTTTGCTAGTCATTGCCATCTGGTCAAAACGAAAACAATCAATAATACATTTCTACTAGAAGAGAAATCTAACATAGCACAACACCATACTGTTGTATGTAATAAATCAATAGACCACCTCAGTTTTAACACACTTGTTGCAATACTTTAATGAAAATTTTGAAAGGAGTGGTTTTTAAACCACAGAATCTTTCTTCACTATGAACACAACAGGCTTTTCATGAGTGTTTCACCATACAGATAAAATTGTTTATAAGAAAAAACTATCTAAGATTTGGAAAGGCTTTGCAACTATTAGGAAAAAAAAACCGCACACATTCATAACATGTAGCTCATAAACGAATAAGGTGAGGCTGCTTGCTCCCAGACATAACATAGGCCATGATAAAAACTCAGTTTTACAGCATCATTTCATCCTTTCTGTGCTCAGAAATACAGTTTGTAGCCTCAGTCATCTATTTTTCGGTGATATTTATTCCTACTTGTAAGTCCAGATACAGGGAAATTTATGCTACATCTTCACGAAATCAGAGAATCATAACATGGTTTGGGTTAGATCATCTAGTTTCATCCTCCTGCCATGGGCAGGGGCACCTTCCACTAGACCAGGTTGCTCAAAGCCCCGTTCAGCCTGGCCTTGAACACTGCTGGGGTGGGGCAGCCACAGGTTCTCTGGGAAACCTGTGCCAGTGTCACACCACCCTCATAATGAAGAATTTCTTCCTAATATCTAGCCTAAATCTACCCTTTTTCAGTTCAAAGCCATTACCTCTTGTCTCAATGTTGCAGGAGTCCTACAGAATAGCTAACACCACCTTCAACAGTGAGCCAAGGAGGACAACTGGGATGAATAGGATGCGGAAAGGCATAGGACAGTTGTGAGTCTCTGGCTAGAACAGCCATTATCCTCAGTTTTTTGGAAAGCTCAGTTGGAGCTCTACGCAACTGTTCACTCTGTTCCTTTCCAGCCTCCAAGAAAAATTCTATTACTCCATACTTATAAAAGGAATATAAATTTTAGTTGCTGCTATTCTAGCAGTGGTAAGACATAGGACACGTTCCAAGCCACTCAGTGTAGTATATGCTGGTCATCCCCAGGAGGTGGTCAGATGTACAACTGTGTCATTTGAGAAAAGTAATAAGAAAAAATATGGCATGCTTTGCATATCAAAACCTTCATATTTATCCAAAACAAGATTAGACTGCTCAGCAGAAAAGGTTAAAAGAAACTTTGAGGAAGGCCACTTTAATATTTTGACATTTAAAAGCAGTATTACAAGAAGTGAAGAAGAGTAGATTAGTCTGATTCAGGATAGTGGGGGGGGGGGGGGGGGGAGGGAGAAAAATATGCATGATTAGAACTAAAAAAATGGTTTCTTGTTCTCATCTAGGAACAAGAGACAGTAATGAGACAAGAAAAGGAATAAATACTAATTTACCTTCTCCACATTTATGGGTTCAGAATGGTTTTGATTGATATTCAGAGGGTTTGTTGTGGGAGATGTTTGGTTTTCATCACTAGTTTTAAGTCTGCTTTTTTAAAAAGAAAAAAAAAAGCACCAAAAAACAAGCACTACACACACCAAAAAAGAAAAAAAAACAGTTAGGATTACTCCTAATGAAGGAATGGAAGCACCACATACTAGTCCCAGCCATTAAAAGCTTTAAATCAGAAACTGATCCAGGAAAAAAAATAGTAAAAAGCCTTTAAACTTGCAGAAGCTTCTCAGACTCACCCCTATTATCTATTCCAAGAGAGACTGTCTGTTACCAGTTCAAGTTACTTACAGACAACCATGAGCCTTTATATAACAACCTATGCGTGCAAAGGTAGGAGAAATGAGAGGACGTAGTAGCTTTTCAGGAAAAAGATCTTTCTGTTCTCTTAGGCACTACTGCCTCTGCATCTATCCAGACATATGAAGACACCTTTTTCCCTATGGACATTAACTTACCATAAATTACTTGCAGGGTCTCTAGATAAATATCTTTCACCCAAGTGTCTAATTTTCAGAGGGGCTAGAAGAATGGATCACGATACTATTAAGATGATCCATCATCATCCTGTAGAAAACACAGGAGCTAAAACAAAAATACTCCCTACCCTTAACCAGTAGATTCTCAGAATAATGTGTTCCCTCGCAGGAAAATGCTGTCAACTTATCCTTCCCACACTGTGTTTGGACCATGTCTTCACAGCCTCCATTTGACATAGGCCTGATGTGCAACTGAGTCAGCCTTCCCTTCATGTCAGTATGTGCATATGGTACTTTTGAGCACCAAGACCTATTTTTGCAATATAAAATCTGGCTGCAGACTGCAACAATAAGAAAAACATACTGGGTTTGATCTAATTTTCTTATACATAATTTGTTGAAATGTTAAGTGCCTAAAGATAAACCAGATTTAGGAGTTTAAACATGGTGAAATACCTGCTACACAAAACCTTTAAACAGAGGGTATGAGAGATCAAGTGCAATGCAAATGGCTTCTGTTAGGCTGTGCAAAAGCAGAGGTGGGGCAAGTGCTCATCAAGAGAAAACAAACAATTAACACTTCCACAGTTCTGTTGGTGGGTACACTCAAAACCACTGTTCCGCTAACACAGGCTGATGATTCTTTAAGGTCTGGAGAACTACAGGAAGGCCTATATAGTTCTCAACTGCTCTGAGGAAGCACTTATGCATTAATCCCAGAAAGCTGAGTGACAGAAATACAAGAACAACCTTTTATAGTGGAAGGAAAGACTTGGACAGGACAGAGGACATAATGCCATTAAGCATCTGCCTTTGCAAATTTGAGTTGCAGCAACACAATCTCCTTCCAAAGCCAGAAGGGACAAGAGCTTCATACATGCTTTCCAGAATTTCTGTACCAACTTTGATAAGTCTCGCGCAATAAAATGCAATGCAGAAGACATGCTCCACAGGAGATTGCAATATGCTCTGGCCTATGTCCTAGGGACCAGCAAATAAAGCCACTTACCTGGGAAAAGGAAAATGAATAGCTTCATTGTATGAGAGCAGAGTGAATAGATGTTGTTCCAGTGCTGTTGTGCCTTAGTGCAAGTCATCAACTAATTTAGCCTATACACATTAGACTGCCATTAGGGAGAGACCAGCATATTTGTCAAATAGTATGGTATGTAGGCAAGGGTTCTTCACCATTACTAGTTGAAAAATCTAACCAGGTTTCCTCTTAGCAATGAATAAGGTTAATACTGACCACAGAGATAGCCTATGAAATGGTGAAAATGGTGACAGAAATATGAGTATCCCAACAACGGAAAAAAAGGAGGGGACGGGGGTGAATCTGTTTAAAAGTACAGTCAGGAAATTTGATATTGGAAGGGAACAAGCCAATAAATCAGGTGATAGTTACCGAGTATCTATATCAGGATAAAGGGGAAAAAAGGCCCAAGGCATTATCTCCCATGAACTGTACAGACAGACCGAAATGCATTGCAGGTCAGCCAGAAGTGTTTGTGCAAGGTAACTGGCCTATAACCTCCACTACAAGGAACCGTACTTCAAGCATATTCAACTTCTGAACTCCAGAGCACAATGTTGCCCTGATAACATATTTTCATCTGGTTACAAATCTCAATGTGCTGTTCCTATGCACACTTGCCAGTAAAAGAAAAAGATGCCACTGAATTTGCATTTTTGAAAGCTTATGTAAATGAGCATTCATAAAGAGGGCACAAGAGCAATACATCAATTAATAAGGAAAACTTGCAGTGACAGAGTAACTCCACTTCAAGAACTTATGGTTAACAGAGGCCATGCCAGAGCATGTTTAACCTCACACAGTTCCTCTCCCACAAGTTTTCCCCCACTACAACTTGTGCATCTCTCCTTTTTAAATGTTCAGATACATTCACTAAGTACAGGGACTGCATATTCTGGGGTTGTTTTCCTTTAGACAGCCTTCCTTATGACTAAAGCATGCAGAATGAATCATTACTGGGATGCAGTAACGGAACTCTGCAAAGTGCTAGAGTTCACTAAAAGCCCAGCTAGACTTCTACTAAAGCATGCATGTAGCATACTGCAAGTCATACAATTCTTCTTTATTAGTTTTTTGTTTCATTTTAAATGAAGACAGCATACTGACATTACAAAAGCTTATTTAAGTACACACAGGAATTCTGAGAAAATGAAAGAAGTCATCAGGTACTGGGCAAACCTCAGTTTGAACTGTTCTGGGACAAATAAAATTCTCATCAGTTTTAGTGATTCATACATTTTAAAATTACTGGTTAGCTTTATCCTTCACCTCCAAAAAGCTGTCCATATTCTATGATAGGATTGATAACATTGCAGTTGTTGGTGAATTGTTTGATTTGCCATCCCATTTTCTTACAGAATTAGATGAAACCAAAAGAAAATGTTTTCAATGAAACTAAATTAGCTGCTCAACACAAAAATTCTAAAGAATTTATTCACATATACAGTAGTTCATCAGCTCTAAAACTCTTGGCTTTATTATGTGCTTGTCAGAATAAATGATAATGCCAAGTGGCTGGCGGGATAATGAACAACTGCCATGATAAATGAATTGTCACACAATGCTATCTGAAATTCAAAGATGACTACAAGAGCAACACTTAAAGCTACACCTACAGTTTCTTTTTCCATTTTTTCCCCATGTGATGTGCAATTTTCTTCTGTCTCAAATTTGCTTGGCTGGAAGAGAGGTGGAACATGAAACAAATTGTGGCTAAATTCTCTAGAGATGTGAAGTAAATTCCACTGCAATCAATGTATGATTGTACATTCATGTCACAGATGAATTTGCCCTGGGCACAAAAAGTTTAGCAAGCACTGTTAATATATTCACTTATTTCGCAGTTATTCAATTTGCCCTCTGATGAGCATATATCTGTTATCTACTCTGTTAGCACATTCTCCTTTCTGTTGCTTCCCACACTATATAAAAATAAAAGGAAGATTACTACAAGTGGAGATTGTTGCTTTACTGTGCTAAAGGTTAAAAAGAACTCCAAATTCAGTTCCAAAATACATTCCTATAGTACCACTTCCAAGTCAATGAAAACAGATTTTAACCACAAAGCAGAGAAATCAGGGAAAGAGAGGATTTAATTGAACTCTCAACCTCTTTGACTGTGCAAAGACCCAGAAGAAATACACTGCAGACTGCAGTTTGGAAAACACCACTTATATAAACTCTCTTTATTTATAGCAGTACCACAATAAGCAGACAAAGCTATTGAATTAAGCAAGCATTATACACACCTTCAAGATTATGTTCCATAGGGTACAAAGATCCAAAATGAGAAATATATTCAGAATTCTAAACATCATATTGAATGTGGCTCCCCCCCCCCCCCCCCCATCCCAAATGAGTTACATTTACAGTTTCTACATTATTTACAGCATAAATGCAGCACTGGGATGTAGAAACCATAGAAAGAGTTGCAGGGTGGGGTGGAGAAAGAAAGAAAAAAGAAAAGTAAAGTCACACTTGCACATGCAAGTGTATATTGGACATTTCAGGTTGAGGCAGAGGTGCAGGAAGAAGAGATGGATGGACAAGAGCAGCCCAAAAAATCTCCACTGGAATGAGCTATTCCCCCCATCCCTGTTAGCTTTTTGTTATATACTAACAGGATTTCTAGTATTCATATGTGAAGTAAACTAGGAAACACATCTACCCTCTAACGGATCAGTATTGCTTCCCCTAGCTCCCATCAGCTTTTCTGAACTCCAAAACAGCACGAGCTTATGGAGAGAGAAAACAAATTCAGGTCAGCAGCCCTGATAACAAAAGCTGTACTTGCAGTGCAGGTAATTGTGAGAAAAGCAATTGCCCATGAATTCTCACTGAACCAAAAGCAATTAGATTTTACAAAAAAGGAAACTGTTAGAAATAAGTTTTCTTTAGAAGGATATCAAAGACACTTCAGTACCGTACAAGCAATGCACACTACCAGAATCTTCCAAGCGTCTTAAAAATAAGAGTAGCCACTTTTGTTACAGATGGCCACAAAATAAATTTGGCCTTTTCAGCTTTGGTTGTACTTAAAAAGAGGTTATTAGGAAGTACCTGAAGAGGCAGAAAACAGTTTTGAAATAACTGGATCTGAAGTTTAAGTCAGAACTTCAGGCTTGGAAAGTAGCAAGGACAGGGAACAAAAAAAAACAAAAATATGATAAAGAGAAGGAAGAGAAGGAGGAATGATCAAGATATTCAATAGGAATGAAAAAATTTTGAAGCATCACAGGGCTAGTACCTCCAGAGACCATGTCCTCTGTAGCTGCCTTGTCCTTCACAGGAGAGGTGACAAAGCGAAAGTGACAGATTTCTACCAAGGCAGATACAAACTGTGCTTTAAGCAGTGCAATTCAATGTTTCATTATTACTGGGGAAAAAAAGGGTGGCACCTAAGAACTGGCCTAAGAAGTACTGTGCAAGGCTGAGCTTTGAAAGAGTCATGTCTGGAATTTGACAAATATTCATCCATCTTCATGTGCTCAACAAAACATACCTTAACTGGGGCCTACTTTCAGAGAACAGGAAGTCTTCTAACAGAGAAAACAGAAAATGATTTCAGATATTCCAAAGCATTCCTCACCTCAAAATTTAAGAGAGCACAGAAAGTTATTTTAGAATGCAGCTGTGAACAATGGTGTTAGAAAATGACAGCAGAGAATGTCTGAACTGAGTAAGCTGAAAGCCTGCACCACAGTGCAAGCCTAATTGTTGGGGTTTGTACTGTTCAGTTGCAACCATTTTAGAGATGCTAGAAAGCCTTTCTGAGCAGGACAAAATTAAGCAAGAGTAGTTAAACTTGTTTCACCTAATTAATGTGTACAGAAATCTAATTTGTATAAAGTCCTGACCATTTTTCTTCTAGAATTAACCTTTAAACTGATCACTGCCTACAAGCAATACTAACATTAAGCTCATACCACAACTTTCAGAGATTAATTAAAAACATTATGGGTCATATGCCCATATTACCATTGAAAAACTACCGAAATCGCTGGGAGTAAGATAACAACTGAGCAGTGATATAACAACATGAGAAACAAAATCTCAGACAACCCCTTGCTACGTGCAGGGACACCTTCCACTAGAGCAGGCTGCTCAAAGCCGTGTCTAACCTGGCCTTGAATGTTTCCAGGGATGGGACAGCCACAGCTCAGGGAAAAAGATGACACCACAGGATCTGCAACATATATAAAATGCTGCAGTTTTGCTTAATGTCTTCTCCTGAAAACACACTGGTGTGCATGTGTGTGAGAGACTGATCAAAATCCACTGTCCATTGTCTTAAAAGATTGGTATGAGAAGCTGAGATGGGACTCCATCATGCACGGTCCGAGAGATGGGTGCGAGGAGCCAAGACTCCTCCATCCATTATCTCAAGGATTGCTGTGAGGAATTGCTGTCCATTATCTCAAGGACTGCTGACAGACATGTGCAGTTCAAGAGCTGGCTCCTAGACCAACAAAAATGGATGCACATGATCCACAAGGAATGTGCAGTACATGACATTAAGAACAGAGATACTCTCCCCAGCACATAATAAAAAGGGGAAAAAGGTAATCACTGTGGTGAACAACGTCCACCACTGATGACTACAGATCCTGGGTGGCACCTTCCAAAGGTGACGACTACAGACCCTTGAGACAACTATCTGTCTGCACTCTGAATGATCACTTAATTTCTTTTTTTTCTAATCTGTCCTATTTTTTTAATAATTTTATTTTTTATAATTGTCTTTTTATAATTAAACAAACTGACTGATTGCTGTACTTGACCTCATTTGTGTCTTAATTCCACCCTGGGATCACAAATGAAATATTTCCAACACTTTTTTTTGTTTGTTCCCCCCCCCACCACCATTCGGACCCTGACAATGTGCCTAGTTACACAGAAGAGGCAATGTGTCTAGTTACACAGATAGCAGCCAACAGTTTTCTGGGGTAAACGGCATGTTGTACTGAATGGCACCAATGCAGCCAAGATTGAAACCAGGCATATAATCTGTATCAAACTTAGATTTTTCACATCCTTTAGACCCAGCTCTTGTTCAAATCCTACTTGGAAAAATATTTGAAGCTGTCTGTGGAGGTTGTAGCTTCTAGTTTTCATGTTTTCAGGACTCAGGTTCACTTTAAAATTTGAAAATTTCCATTTTATAAAAACTGGAAAACATCAACAAAAAAAAACCCTGAAATTCAATTTCAATAGCTACATGTTTTTCTATAGTATGTCAATCACAGTAGTCTACTACCAATATATCATTGAATAAAGTAACAAATAAAGTGAAAATTTATAGCGCCTTTTGCACATGTTTAGCCTTCTCCCATCCCTCTCCCTCATGTTTCAAGCAAGGATAATGCTTACTTCATAAGACTACTACAGAAATACAGCAAAAATCTAATAAAAGTATTATTTCCTTTCAAACTCGTTTAGCTACATGTTGATCACACAACTGATGCTTAGCTTAGACTGCTCAGCATTAGAGAAATCACTCATAATACAAAACACATGCACACACACTGCTATTCAGCAAGTTCAATACCTTAGAATATTAGGTATTCTAAGGGCATACAAAGACAGGCTGAGCAAGTTGAGGCTGTTCAGCCTGGAGAAGAGAAGGCTGTGTGGAGACCTCACAGCAGCATTACAGTATTTGAAAGGAGCCTACAAGGATTCTGGGGAGGGACTCTTCATTAAGGACTGTAGCAACAGAACAAGGGGTAATGGATTCAAACCAAGAGAAGGGAAGTTCAGGTTAGATATGAGGAATAAGCTCTTTACGATGAGGATGGTAAGGCACTGGAACAGGTTGCCCAAGGAAGTGGTAATGCTCCCTCCCTCGCAGTGTTCAAGGCCAGGTTGGACAGAGCCTTGGGCAACATGGTCTAGTGCGAGGCATCCCTAGCAATGGCAGGCGGGTTGGAACTACATGATCTTAAGGTCCTTTCCAACCATAACCATTCTATGATTCTGTTCTATGACATTTGTGATTAGTCTCATTTTTGGGTGGAAACACAGAATAAAATGTTGCATGCCTGGCATGTCCGAGCAAAAGCCAGATAGACAAAAAACAAACCTCATACCACAACACCCTGGGGAAATCTTTGTTCATTTCAATACTTGTTCAGTCAGCTGTCTCCATGAATGACAAGGTTTTATCTCTAATGTGAATGGCTTTGAAGGCTACTTGCATTATCCATTCTTCAGCAGCTGCTGCCAAAACCACAGGGTTGCAAACTTATAATTAAATCCAGCTGCCACTACTGTGAGTTCAGTTATATCAAAGTGAACAGCAATGGCCTGTGGTTGTGGCAAGATTCTGTCTCAATTTCTAGACAATGTAATTAACTCTTTTGCCCCTTTTAGATTAAATAAACATCAGCATTGAAGGACACTGCTAAATGACTGTAAAGTAATATTTATATTGAAGTCCGCTGCAGTCATCACACCTGAGAAAACAAATTCCTAGGTGGATGATGGCTAAAAACAAATAGCTGTCTCCTTGAAAGCACTGAGAGGAGACCCAAGGAGACATAAGGCACAGGGTGCAAGGAAGAAGGGAGAAGGACTTGGGGGTGTTGGTTGATGAGAAAATGAACATGAGCAAGCAGTGTGCACTTGCAGCCCAGAAAGCCAACCATATCCTGGGCTGCATCAAAAGGAGCGTGACCAGCAGGTCGAAGGAGGTGATCCTGCCCCTCTGCTCTGCTCTCATGAGACCTGACCTGGAGTATTGTGTGCAGTTCTGGTGTCCTCAACATAAAAAAGACATGGAAGTGTTGGAACAAGTCCAGAGGAGGACCATGAGGATGATCAGGGGACTGGAGCATCTCCCCTATGAAGATAGGCTGAGGAAGTTGGGGCTGTTCAGCCTGGAGAAGAGAAGGCTGCGTGGAGACCTCATAGCAGCCTTTCAGTATCTGAAGGGGGCCTACAGGGATGCTGGGGAGGGACTCTTCGTTAGAGACTGCAGTGATAGGACAAGGGGTAATGGGTTAAAACTTTAACAGGGGATGTTTAGATTGGATATAAGGAGGAAATTCTTTCCTGTTAGGGTGGTGAGGCACTGGAATAGGTTGCCCAGGGAGGTTGTGAATGCTCCATCCCTTGCAGTGTTTCAAGACCAGGTTGGACGAGGCCTTGGGTGATATGATTTAGCATAAGGTGTCCCTGCCCATGGCAGGGGGGTTGGAACTAGATGATCTTGAGGTCCTTTCCAACCCTAACTATTCTATGATTCTATGATCCTGTGCAGAAAGGAGGTATAACAAGATACACATTAACAGATCTATTTGCCAACTTTAAAACACAAACACTAAAATAAAGCAAACATCAATATCCAACTTGAAAGAATTTCAGGCAAGGGCTGGAAAGGAACCAGAAAAGGAACAACAGGCCTTCCTTTAACAGTAAGATCATTTCTTGAAAGCCATTGTGTCTTAAATCAGACTTAGGGATACAGCCTGACTGGGTAGCTGCATATGCAAACTTCTAGAAGTATAGCTTCTTCCTTCTGCAGTCAAAAACTGTTCATATCCACATGTTAAAGTGTTTAGGCCAGCTAAAATAATAAGCAACCTAAATTTGACTCTCAGTCATAACCCCTGAAGTGCTGCTCAAGAAGCCTCCACTTTCTCACTTCTGTAAGAAACGTTGCAATGACAGTGCCTCAAGAACATTCCATGGGAGTAAAAGCAATCAGCAACAACATGCTAGAGTAATGCTGCTGAAGTAGAAAGCGACAGCCAATCGAGCTTGCTTTTGTGAAGAGTTCTCATTTTTTGTACCTCTTTGGAAACACATGACAGTGCAATCACTTCCAAGGATGGGCAAGGTAACACAACTGAAGACAGAAGCACCTGACCTCTGACTCCAAGCACAAGAAGGTTAAAGAAAGGTGAGATCTATCTGTTGAGATAAGAATGAGATGCATAGCAACAATCTCTGCTGGATATTCTGCCAAATCAGTTAAAACCCTAGGTTACCTAGATAATTTCAATATAGGGGTTACCTACAGATCTACATTAAAACTGCGTTGAGTGCTGGGAAAAGTCTAGCCACAGTACCACGGGCTATTTAAACTCACCTGTATTACTTGACCTAATTGACCGTGATCTAGCTCAGATACCTCTGCACTGCACTGAAGCAGACAGGCTAAATACCCAAATAAATTCACTCACAGTCACAGAGACCTGCAGGAGTCATGAAATAGAATCCAGATGTTTCTAGAGACTCAAGGTCTGCTCACCTCCTTTTGATAGGAAGGGAGGAAAATAAAAAGCACCTGCAAGCATCTCTGGGCTATGTTCATCTTTTCTCTGGTTTACTATCACATTTCCTGAACCAACATCAAATAAATGCTAGTAGCTAGAAAGCAAGTTTTCTTCCATTACTTTTTCTAGCAAGGAAAAAGTAAAGATCCTTTTGGATCAAACACAGTAAGAATGAATATGCTCTCAAGCGGTTATTCTTAGGTTCATTTACTTTTGACATATTTGTTTGCTGTTTCACTCCTGTCATCTGTCTACCTGTCGCTTTGCACTAATGGCTGTGAAGCCCAGGCACTCAAAAGCATTTCAGCAAGATGGGCTGATTATTATATCCTGTCATACCTAGGCAAGAGCCAGGCTTGATTTTTAAATCAGTGTTTTACCATTCCCATATTAAAGTGAAAAAGCTTTTATTCCTCCTAGCCTTTCAGTGGCTACTTAAAAGAGCTTTTTGATCTGTAGAGGTTCATATCTCACCAATGCTAAAAGGTGTTACTATAGACGATGCTGGCAAAAACTGTATGTCAAGAGGAAATTGAACACAGGGAATGGTTAAAGAAGAAAGAACGGAAAGGCTGAAGGAAGCTATGATTTTGGGTTGGTTTTTTTGAATCCTCCATAGGATCTTGCTTGCTGAAATAAAAACTGTAAATAATCTCTGAATCAACTGCTATCAATCATTAGAACAGATAATGCCATTAATCTTTTTTCTTGAGATTTTACATAGCTTGGACCTTTTGCAGTGTTTTGTGCACTATGTTTGTCTTCTGCAAGTCTCTGCATAGAAGAACTGCATAGAAGAACATTCAACTCATCTTTCCCAGGAGTTTCTAATCAGCTCCAGCTCTGTGACATTTTATATTTAGGACCAACATTTGATTTGTATTAATTTGTGACTATATATGTCTGTAATTTATTATTCAAATCACAATCTCTTTTAAGTGTCAGGATACCTATCAGTTGCCATCAAAGTGCAGAATACAGGAGACAGATTAGAGAAAGGTGTATTACCATAAGACCAAACCCAGAAGGCATTATTCAATGACAGCAGAGGACTGTTTTGATAGACCTACATGTAGAGGTTATCATTTTCATAGAAATAGATTTACATTTTGCCTTTTTTTTGTTTATTTATTTGGTTGGGTTGTTGGGGTTTTTTGTTTGCTTGTTTTAATACTTACAATACTTTGTTGGGTTGGGGTTTTTTGTTTGCTTGCTTGCTTTTTCTTTTAAAATATTTAAGAATCTAATGTGAAATTTATATGCTACATTAAGGCTTGGAGGATGTGTGGGGGAAGAATTAACCAATGTATATTTGTTTCTCAGGTTTTCAAGGCAAACAGACCCCTGAAGTGTGAAGGTCTCCAACTACCCAGTGAGATCAGAACCTGCTAAAAGGTTACATCAGAAGACTTTACCATGGCTAAAATTTCATTAAAGTTGATACACCAATTATGGACTGAATGAACAAGACACCAGCATTTGTCTCTTCCCTCTTGCTTCTGCAAGGGCCAAAACCAGATTTGTAGATTTTGTGAGGCTTTGCAGCCCCAATCTGAGGCAGAAACAGGCAGTGCTGACAGCAGCTTCCAAGGCCACCAAAAAGCAGATCACACAAGCAGCATAGGAATGAATGCAGCAGACAGCATAACACCAAATTAACCTTGACAACTCTAAGCTGACAGGGGCTGATGATACACAGGATTACACCGAGAAATACAAAGGCTGAATTCAGTATGAACTCACCTGACGCCAGTATGCTACAGACAATATCAAGCAAGATGAAAAAAAACATACTAAGAGGACTAACACCCTAGTAACAGAGGTATCTTCACATGAAATAAGACACTGATTTTTAGTTAATGAGGGGAAATTTGAAAATGTTATCCTGATTTTAGACTGAGCAGATTCCTAGATCTCCTTTTGGGTTAGCTTTCTTGCCTACAGGACCACTCTACATGAGTAAAACATACAACTTGCCATGCCATACAAATATGCATCTAGCAGTTTTAGCAAGGGCAGAGTTGACTAGAAAACTGAAGTAGGACTTTAAATCAAAAAACAAGTTAAACAATGGGGATTTTTCAAATGCATCTTAAGCAGTACAGCACACTTAGCACTAAATAAAAAAGTCACCTGAAACAGGCTTTGAAACAGTTTTAAAGGAACTGTAAAACCTTCCGTGTTGGAATGACATACAGAAAAGACAAATACTGGATTCTCAGGCCACTTCATCTAAATCAAGAGCTTTGCATTTGTAATATGCCCTATTTATATTAAGGTTGTTTGAAGTCTAGACTGCCTGCTATTTCATTGAACTAAAGCAATTTGCTTTATATCTGGCTGAGATGTCTGCACTGTCTACTTCCTTAACATCAAGCACTGGTTGCTGGGTACAATCAGCCTGCCACATAAGACAGTAAAGCACCATCACACAGAACTGTCTCATGCTGCTCATTTCTCCTGTGCGGTTCACACATGACAAACAGAAAGGAAGCATCATGGTCTACTCTACACTTCTGATAAGATGAAACATGTCAACATACCTTGTTAGCTGTGCTTGTTGTTTAAAACACATTCACATTTTCAAATTTCACTACTTGGAAGGGTTTTGGATACTCTAGTACAACAACACTTATTACTTTGACAAGTGCTGAAAATGACACTCATTACCACAGCCCCTAATGCAGGCACAAGCAGTTATACAACTTTCAAGAGCACATACCAAACCAACAGGATACTCTCAAGCTGTCAGAAGCTCACATGACACTAGCGCTTCTTTCCTGCAACACAAAGGACCAGAAGCATCTACACCTTCATATTTTCTGTGAGCCAGTATTTCTTAATCTCAAAACCAGAAAAGTATGGTAGCAAAAGAAAAAGTTACAGGGCTGATGGGTCATTTTTTCTGGAAGCTGAAAAGGAGCAGAGAGAGAACAGAAGGGCCCACTAGGAGTAGAGGATAATCACAAGATTTCTTTCTACCAGAGAACAGGTACCTGTCTATCCTCAGCAGTCTAATCAGTCATCTCTCCTTCCCTTGCAATGACTGGCTTGCTAGCTCTTCACTAGTGAGACTATGTCATTTGGAGCAGAATGACTGTACTAAAAGAGAAAAAAATCCTGATAATCTTAAAGAGATTACATGCACTACTCTAGAGTAATCTGAATAAATTATCTTTGTGTGATCTTCTTCCACCCTCCTATGGGCTAATGATAATGTTCATGTTAAAAATTTTGTCTTTGATAAAACTGCATGGCCAAAATATGAATACAAAATTTTATAGCCAAAATATGAAAACAAAATGACAGAATCACTGGCAATAGTGAAAGCCTTTCTATCAGCAACACTGCTTAAGTACTTTAACAAATGATCTACCCTCACAAATACTCAAACATTAGGTAGTTCCACTGGGAAACTAAGATCCATGCCAACTAAAGACACCTCTATGGATAACAGACCCATGGGAGTTTTAAGCTTGATATTTTGAGGAACCTACAAATAATGAAAACTTGTAGTACCGTTTCATGGATATATACTGCCCTGTAAGATTTACCTAGGCCTCCATCTCAAAGAAGAAAATATGCATCTCTAGACGCGATCAAAATGGCAGTCAGAACAATAATCAGAAGTTCTATCAAATGACTTTGCAGGAAAAATATTTCCTAGAGGAAAATTGAAGAAAACTCTTTCAGAGTGAATGAGTATTTTGAGTTGCGAGAAGATCCAGCCGAATGCCTGCCATTTGACTCAATGGTTAAAAAAAAAATAATCAAAAAATCAAAATAACCACAAACAAAAACAACAAAATACAACCAAACCTTTAGGTAGTTCTGTCATTTAAACTCTGATCTACTTGGATTAGGAGGTGCTGATGTTTTTATTTATATAGTTCAACACCTTAATAGCATGTGACCAGAGGTAAGGAAGAGATTGACAGTTAGTCAATGAGCTGATTAATATCTCTTAAGCATTTCATTTTAGCTACACATTCACTGTGCATTTTGCCTCTATATACACATTCTAATGCTATTACCTTATGTTTAATTACTTAGGTCTCAAAGCACTTTACAAAGGAATGAGCTATCATTATCAAAATTCCATATACAAAAAAATGGAGGCATAGCAGTATAACGTGTTAAAAGTTACTGAACTAATATCCAAGGTCAGTGGCAAGCAAAAGCAAAGCCCTTATCTCAAACATCGGGCGAGCACTGTATTCAGCAGACTACACTGCCTCTCACGATGTAGTTTCCCAAGCACGCAATCTTTAGTCATCTACATCAGGCATTGTAAGAGAATTAATTTAAAATTCCAACAGCATTACAGCCAACACCACATTGTAAAACTGAAATATATTGACACTTAATAATCTGTTAAACACTGGAATAATGTGTTCAGATTTCTTCAAATAATTAAACTCAGATAACAAACATCCTGTCATTGTAAGATAACTTCCCTGACAAGTCTGCCTTGGTCATTCCTTACCTACTTTTATCTGTCTTCTGATAGCAGTCATCATCTCAGAGATGCTCAGCTGCAGTTACTCTTTCCTAATTACAGTAGCCTCTTACGAAACCTTTGTAACACTGGTATTTTGTTTCAGTCATGAAATACTAAAGCCTATTCAGTTCTCATTCTTGGTTTTGCTCGAATTATTAAAACCAGCAGGAGGCACTTGGTAAAACCTGTAATAACTTGAGGCTTGATTTTAAGAATCAAAACTAGCCCTTCATTTTAAATTGAACAACTTTATGTATACAAGGAGTAAATAAAGCTACTCTTGTTTGTAGAACATGGCATGCTTTCACTAGCTGAATATCCAAGTACAAGTCTCAGGGCCAAATTAAACAAGCTGAATGAAGTTAATTTACTTTGATGTCCAGCTCAGCTGGCTAGCAGGCCTTGAACAAGATTGCCAGCACAACTAATGAATAACAATGAAACCAGCATTGCAGCAGATTTGATTCTTGGCAGTGGGTTTTACCATTTCTCTTCTCTGTTACATGTATTTCCTCCCCTTCAATGGGCTCAAGAGAAATGGGAATCTCAACTCTCAAGCAAGTAAAGAAACAGAAGGAAATACAGCTTGCAAGTTTACACTGTAATTGATGTAAGTCTATTATCACAAGACAAATTGCAGCAGACAATGTAAGAGACAGCTCAATCTGTTACTGGATCCTTGTAATGGCTATATGAAGAGCTCAACCATTTCATCCATAAATCTTTCTTCTAAGTTTTTATTGTTACTTGTGAGGGTAAAATAATAAAACTATGGAGTACAGTGTTGAAGCAATGCAGCAATACATTTCCAGTTACAATTACCTAAAGTTCATTACAGGACTCATAACATTGTGCTGCAGGCTGCTAAAGCACGACATGATAAAGTTGTTAGATGCAATCATGCCAATTGTGAATAATTACCTCAGATGCAGACTGCTATGATGCACTGGGCTGTTATAAGTCATGCTCAATGATCCATATCAAACTTTCTGCAGGACAGACCAGGACAAAGCATGTAGCAACTTGATTTGCAGGAGGCTGGCCCACCTACTAACTTTATGGCAAATATAAAGGTGACAAAGAGAAAAAAATAGATTAGGAATGTATGCTCTCATTTATCTTTTAGAATAACTGAGTTTAATAATATTTTTATAACAGTTTCTTGCCTATTGCCTGTGAATCCTAGTGCCCAGCAGGGAGATAATGAGGGCCACTTCACAAGTGAAACTTCAGAATTAGCTGTCACTACTGAATGACAGAAACAGAATGAAGATGAGCAAAGAAGTTTGAGAGGGGAGCTATAAAATGGAATAGATCGGACAATTTTGCTCAAATGAATGTACGTATAGTTAGGAAATGCTCATGGTTCCTCCTCTGCCAAGAGGCTAACAGAAGGCCGCAATACCAAGATTGATGGAAACCGAGATTACAATCAAGGAATGCCTGATGGGCAGCTTTCGGCTAGACATCTGTGGTCCCATATCCAGTTAGAGCCTCCCTTTCCCTGTAAAGCCCCCAAAAGGACTACCTGAACACTCCTACCAAAGACTCCACTGAGGAACGCAGCTGAGAGGTAGAAGTGTGCCTCTGTACCACAGCATCCTCTGACAGCTTCATACATTATACTATAATCTTTTCCACTAATATTTTATAGCACATGTTCCAAGATTATAAAACCATGGTTTTCCTAGCACCCACCTGTTCCTCAAAGCAAAAGATGCTGGTAGGAAAGATTCCTATTCCTTTGGGTTAAGTATTGGAAGGAAAACAGTTTATTTACAGTCAGGATGCACAGAGAAGTGGGGAGGAGGGGACAGACTAAACTGTCTATAAGCTCAAGATATTACTGCTAAGTAATGCAGTCACATTAAATTCAAGCCAATTTACAAGAGCAATATTCCAACATCAGACAGAAAAACAGTCTATAGCTTCTGATTCCTCAGTACATTTCCTTTAGTTCTGCTTAGAACAAATACAATACAAACCTCACCAACATCTAATTGGAGATGCCTGCAACAGTTAAAGAGGCCTTACACTCTAAAGTTACCTTGTTTTTGTTAAGCAAGTGAATTGTCCATGAAAGTAGGTTTTTCCCTTCAGAATTTAATTTATAAACTCATCCCTACCAGACTGCAACAGCAGCAACTGTATAAACCTAAAAATTATGACTACTGAAATTCCATTCAAACCTCAGGAATCAATAGAAAGCAGACAAACCATGAAAATAAAAATTCACCCAACTGCAAAAAGCAAGAATTTCAGGATACCTCACACTGGTTTTAGTATCTGCAGTCACCAACCTGTGACATAGACACCACACAATCTCATTTCAGTTTGAAAATCTGACCTGTGTTATCCACATGTTACACCCACATAACCTGCCTCTTAGAAATGCCTTAGTGCTGTAGGTATTAGCAAGAAACAGGAGACTCAAACTAGCAAAGACTGTTTAGGATTTGCTGAGACTTACATTGTATTTGGCAAAAGCTTATTATATGGGCTCCTTATAGATCCTGATCCTACTTACCTTGAACCAGCAACTTTACTGTAATTCAATAACAAAGTAACCTGCATTGGTGTCACTCTGGTTCATATCAAGTGGCATACGTAAGCTTATTTCTATGGGCAGTAAAGAAAAACACAATTACATCATCTCCCTTAGAATGTGCTTAACTGAACTCATGTCTGAAAGGAGATACTGGCACACTGTGGTCTGATGTGAGTAGACGTTTCCTTGTAAAGAGCTCTGCATTTTATTTAAATGCTTCCTTATAGTGAAAGATATCATCTATGACCAGGCATGAATAAATAAAATAAATAAACCACAAAACTGTTGCAACATTTGTTTACTTTTTACATTTCCCACTTCCCATGCCTGCTGCAACTCCAGCTGCTTTATACCTTTACTGAGGGAGGCTGCTACCTATACAGATGCAGCTGCTTTGGTGCAGGGAGCCCACATTATCACGTAAGACTTGGTGGAGCCCAGAGATCAGAATATGACAAAGGTTATGAAACAAGCATGATAGAAGCCACATATCAAGTACAGAGCTTAGCTTTTTAGCTCTTAAAGGGATCGTTGTAAACAGTTACGTTCCTTCCAACTTATACTTCATGACAGATGAGGCAGGTGAAGATGTGAACATATGGGAATTTAAAAGTGAAAGACTTAAATATCCAAAAATCCACCTTTCTTTGAAAGAAACACAATGTGATTCAGTTGAAGAGGAAATTATCATTTTCCTAATACAAAAGAAGTCCTTTGTCCCAGTCACAGCCTACTCTGAAGGAATGACTTTTTCCTCCTCCCATAAGAAGCCAGATGGATGCAGTTCTGTAATTTTAGAGAGTTTTACACAATATGTGATCATCTTATTCCACATAAATTACAAGACAACCCATTGTGGGTTTATTAGAGTATGAACCAGCGTATGAGAGAAAGATTCCCACTAAGAGTGGGTGATAGTATAAGTTCATAGAATTTAGTCTATAATAAGCTAGAACACAGTTACTGAAATGAAAGATTGGTGCATGAGTTATTTCAAGAATACTAGGAAATATATGCTAGTGATCTGCAAAAATCAGGCTTCTTACTTACAGATGCACCAAAAAATCCATTAAAAAAATACATTCAGTGTATTTGCTGCATTTTTTTACCTGCTGTCCAAGCTGTTTTGTCTCAGAATTTATTCTCACAAAGGTAAAAAGCAATGCAGAGAAACTTAACAAGAGCATCACAAGAACATCCAAGTTCAGAAGCAATAGAAAGATATTCCACTGGATACCACTGCTGATATTCAATGGTATTATCCACTACAGAAACTCATCTGATATCAACCATGTTAAATTTTCTTCTTGCTTTGTTAAAATTCGATACTAAACAAGGCAAATGCTGGAAAGTAAGAGAATGACCAAATAACAAGTCAGAGTGCAAAGGCAACTTTAAGTCTACATAAATAAAATGTTCATGCTGTAACAAATATCGTTAAGCATGCTTTTTACCCAAGCACCAGATGCATTTGAGACATTTAGTTTGACTCACCATACTGGCAGCGAGGACCCTGAAATCCTGCAGGACACTGGCAAACCTGGGATCCTGCTTCCAAACACTTCCCTCCATTGAAACAAGTGCCAACAGTGCACAGCACTAGGACACACAAATAGAATGAAATGAGGATGGGTGTGTTATTGTTTTTTGTGACAAGGGTCTTCCAGAATTCCCTCTTCCTGTCATAGTCCTCCTGTAACAGGAACTTCCAAATAAGAAGAAACCCAGCTTTTTATTTAAGTGGCGAGGTTAGGCTGCAGTAGAAATTATCATCATGGTTGGAGCTACCACGTTGATATGAAGAAATTTAAGTGAGAAATAAGACTAAGATAATGCAGTTTAACCTGAGTATGCTTCAGAGGCCAAATGCAGTTTCTTAGGACTCAAAGCAATGTCTGAACCTAGTATTAAAGAAGACATGAACTGCCAGAGAATGATGCAGCAATGGTTAAGAAACACTGGTGTACTAAAAGATGTTATATATATCCAAGGGAATTAAAATATTTACTTTCCTCCAACACCAAATATTATCCATTTACTATAAATTAAATTCAACATACTTGACCAAACTTGCAGAGTATCACACATAAAAGACTAATTCAACCTCTTTCGTGCCTTTAAAGAATTCAAAGCAAGCCTGCACCGCTCTTTCAGGAAGAAAAGGATTTTATATTGCTATTGGTGTTCAAATACTTAAAACTCCTTTACACCAGAGATTAAAATAAAGATTGTAAACATCTCTTACAGACTTCTTACAACTAAACAGGTGCATACTAAATATGTAGATTCAGTCTGAAACTAACAGGAATACCTCTTAGACTTTTTTTAAAAACAAAGAGACAAACATAAAAGCAAGCTTTCTGAGTGTATCCCTTGAGCTGGTATGAAGATTAAAAGATAGAGGAACAGATGTTAACTTTCAAACAGAAAATACAATTACTGACAAAACAGAAACAAAACTAAACACCAAGTAGATTGCTATCTTCTACTCATTGTTAAGAGTGGCTAAATTGCATCCTTATCATTTAAATTAAATTCCATCTTTCAGAAAAACATCCAGTCATGATTAAAAATTACTGATAGGAACAGGTTCTCAGATGGAGGACCCTAGTGTAGAAACATAATTGCTTCAATGGCAACAGCAGCAGTGAAAAAGCCAAAACCAGTTAGACTCTGCAGTGAGTGCTACATCCAAGAAACAAATGCCTTACAGCAGATTTCTTCACATAATTTGGGTAACAGCAATAAATTTGGTTGGCCTGTGAAAGTCAGGCTGGCACAAAAATGCTGCAACAAATATAATAAAAAAATTCAGTTTCCACTGTTTAGAGATACCTGGTACTTCTGCCTATGACAGCTTCTGTATTTTTAAATGAAGTTTTCTTACCTACCCATCAATAGATTGCCTCCTTTTAACTGGAAATCCCAGTTACAAACAGCAAGAAACAAACCCCATCTTTCTAGAATTAAGCATAGGAAAGTAAGACCTAAGCATGTCACCTCTCTTGATTTGTCAGGGTTTTGCCATCAACTTACAGTGCAAACAGCCAGGTTCACTGTCATGTTGGACCCATCCAGGGCAGCACTTATAGACAGTTTGACGCTCCAATCTGTACACCTGCTTGTAAATTGTGTAGTACCCAGACCTTTAAAGAGAGTAAGTTTGAGAGAACACTCAACTTCTATTCAAGTTATTTACATCTCATCAGGAATAAAATGTACTCATGTAATATTTACTATACCTTTTTTCAGCCCCTAACAGTAGTTGTTAAAAATGAAACAAAGAGCAAAACGCATCCTGATAACATCCAATGCTCTATTATGTCACGTCCACATATTTTCTGATTAATTTTATTCAGGCTAGTCAAAGGTGAGTAATTTTGGTTTATAATCAATTTGGGGTTTAGTCGTTGGGGGAGTCAGATCTAACATCAGTTCTAAGCATGACAGAACTAGAAAGAAGTTCATTTTTTCAAAGTAGATAACTTGACAGCTAGACTTGACCTGAAAAAGACAGAACATTTTCCAGTGATATATAATTGTGATCCAAAGCTAGCCAAGAAGTTCATGATGCACCCAAAACAAAACAAAAAAAGCTGCATTTTCTACTCAGTAATAACTGACAAAGTAAAACCTCAGCAGGACACCAATTATATTCATAACTACATCACACGCCTCTGATGATGTATTTTACAAACTTCCCTCACAAAAAAGAAAGTTATAAAGAATTTGCATTAAGCTCAGTAACAATCAATTTATAATTATAGATAATGGACTACCTTCTCTCATAGCCAGTACACCACCTTCTCCTTGCGCAACCTTGTTTCCACATCTTCACCATTCGACTAAAGGCTTGGACACATGGCTGTGAGTGTCCTACCAACGCCAACTCAAACGCTGGACAGACATTTGGCCTTGAGGGAAAGAAAGATACTCCATTATTTCTAGCACAAAACTTAGAAGTCTAGAGAAATACATAAAATCATGTTGTGTCTTAAATTTAATAAAATTTGAAACAGGTTTTTAAATTGCTATTTAAAAAAAAAACTAGTTCTATGAATTTTTTCACCTTGACCTGATCAAACAGCCACCTTGCTAAAAATCCAGTATCAATAAAAAACTGACAAATCATGATCCAATGACTTCAGAACGGCAAATGGTCCACAGGTCTTAATGGAGCCAAGATTTTATTACAAGTCATGAGCACAAACACATCCTGCTGGCAATTTTTACATGAATGCCCCAGCTAGCAAAACATAACTGTATGCTCTTCCCAGAAAATGAGCCCAAGTGTTGAAGCACGATTTGACTGACAACCCAGCAGATGCTCTTTGCTGTCCCTCAAAAATACTGATCTACAGCAACTCTTTCAGATGAGGTACTGCCTGACAAAGGATGGTGCCTCACAAGCTGAGGAGCAGATGACTGAGGCTAGGGAGCTTGAGAGGATCTTCCTACACTAAGATCACTGCAAGTCCCACCACTAGGTCTCGTACATGCACCAGCCTCTATTTCAGTTGACGTGCGAGGGCGGGAATGAAAGACTTGACAGCTATAGGCACTGACCTCCACAGCCCAAAGCTACTGAATAGCTAACATACATACACAATGAAAATGCAGTGCCTGCCTTATAAACAGTACGCAAACATACAATGAAACTCAGGCTCCATACAAGTCAATGGAAGATTTACACTGGATTCAAGGGCAGATGAGATTTATCTAATCTAAACTATTTGTTACAGCAAATTCATATTCTGTAAGAGCCCCTCTCTGCTATCAGCCCCCTCAGGGAAGCACATGTAATTTGTAACAGGAAGTGTGTTGTTCTCTGCTGATTATTCCTAAAATAAGAAGACCAAAATAAAAGCATTGCTTTGTAGGATGGCATGTAATCTTCATCCTGCTACCTAGCCCTAGCTAGAAAAATCATAGGATTTCAGGAGGCATGGAGGGAAAAATAAAAAAAAAATAAATAAAAAAATTACATGTTGACGGTTTTACAGAAATTCTGTCAGCACTATTACAATTTCTTTGCCGTGCTGTAATTTAGGAAATGCAGTATGCCAGATAATAACTGCATAAAACTTGCAAGGTCTACCTAAAGCTACCGAACATGGTGCAGTTTGTTGTTATCTTTTAAGGCAGGAGCCTTCTGTGACAGAAATGAAAGTCAGTGATTTTTTTTGTAGCCTACAGATTGTTAACATTATTAAATCATGAATTCCCCAAGACAGCCTGTTCTAGGTGGTAAGGCTTTGCAAATTTAAGCACAGGGGAGCTAAAAACAGGGTCCTTGCATACCCCCTCTGGTAAATGGTAAACAACATTGAATAGTTGTGCCACAGTGGCCAGCAGACAAGTCTTTCCCCATTTTACATTTGAGACCCCTCTTCAGGCCAGAAAGTAACAAAGAGTAACACACTTGTTTCCTCTGTCAGTCATCAGAGGTATGAATGCAAGCCTGTGCTGGAAGACAGGAGAGGTTTTTTTGCATTAATAAGAAAGAACAGTTATGGCCCAACACCTAACCGCCAGTTAAGGTTACCATTAGTTACACTGGATATTCTTAATAGCTCTTTCAAGCTTTATGGTGTTTATCTCAGAGGCCCAAAGTACTTTATACCTCCTTATTATGCCTGAACACCATGCAAGTTAGCCTTTCTAATAAAAAAGTAAGTCTTTCATCTGCAGGTCTTCAGGTAGTTTAAATTAAGCCTGTGCAGCACAGGAAAATATGGAAAGCATGGTCATTTTTACTGCTGAGCTACTCAAAAGAAACTCTGCCTGTCTACATCAAGTCCACTCCACAATATTCCCGGAACTGTGCAGAGGACACTCAGTACTTGCAGATGCCAGTCATGCAAAACACACAGAATGAGAAACCCAGCCAGGTCTCCAAATGTAGTACAGCTCTCCCCAGCTAAAGGTAATACCCAAGATACCCACCTCAACATAACAAGGACCTTCACCCAACAAGGACATTTACGCAGGACACTTAAGTAGAGGAAAAAAAAAAAACAAACAGAGATATTAAAAAAAAAAAAATCAACCACCCCACAAGGAATTACAGGTAGCCTACCTAAAATAAGTTCTAAAAAAAAGGCTCACAACTATATACTCTGGTTGTCTTATCTCAACAGCACAAAAACATTGGTACTAGAAAACATCCCGACAAAAGTTAATTTCTTAGAATCATGGGATGGTTTGGGTTGGAAGGGACCTTAAAGCTCATACAGTTCCAATTCCCTGCCATGGGTGGGGACACCTTCCACTAGATCAGGTTGCTTCAAGCCCCATCCAACCTGGCCTTAAAAACTGCCAGGGATGGGGCAAACACAGCTTCTCTGAGCAACTTGTTCCAGTGCCTCACTGCTCTCACAGCAAAGAACTTCTTCCTAATACCCAATTTAAATCTACCATCTTTCAGCTTAAAGGCATTCCCCTTTATCCTATCCCTACATTACTTTGTAAAAAGCCCCCTACCAGCATTCTTGTTTCCTGAACTTGAACGCCTATTTCTCCCAGGCTTCAAAGGAAGTATTCATCTCTATCATTCTAAAGAACACTTTCAGTGGACATCCCTCCCACATTGCTTCATATTCTGCCTCCTCCACTCAGTCCATTTTTATACTGTTCCTTATTTGCCATTCCTTGAGTTTGCCCTCCTCAGTATTTGCCATTCCTTGAGTTTGTCCTAACTGCAGTTGCCAACACCATGAAGACAGAAGGCAGTAGCACTGTAGTTCCAAATATCCTTAAATTCCTTCAGAAACCACACTTGCTCCATGTTCCCATGTCACCTCCATTACCTAACAATTCTTCCCACGTCTCAGCTACCCCTTCCTCTCATATTTCATCACCATTTAACATATTTAGCTTAAGTTCAGAGCCATTGTTCCAAAACCATTCTTAGTGCAGCCTGCCATTTGTTTCACATCCAAAAGAGATCTTTGTACTCTCAAGATCTTGCCTGCTTTTTTCCATTACGTCAGTTGGTCTAATAAAACCCCTGCCTTACTTAGCAACCATGCCTCACTTAACAGGCTTTTTAAAATGACTCTCCCTCTAGTGAATAGAACATCATGTACTGATAATTCATGCATATCTCCTTTTATTAGAATTGCCTAAAACTTTCCAGATAAAGGTACATTCATATGCATCACTCTTCCACAAATAAAAGAGAGAAGCTGACAATTGTTACAAGGACAATACCAAGCCCATCCTACAAATACTTACTCATGTGATATTGCCATGTTTCCAGGAATAGCTGTATTGACTTCTATGATATAGTTAACAGGAACAAATGACACTCAGAACAAAACAAGCCAGCAGCATAAAGTCATACGTTTATTAAGATTTATTCAAAGTAAGCCATTCCTCCTAGATGCCCTTGGGATAATTTAAAGGCAGATATCAAAACCTCTGCAATTAAATTGCAGCAATTGCATAACATGTAATCCTCTGCTGGCAAAGCTGGGAAATAAAACATGCCCTCTCCAACAATTAGCCATCCTCACAACTCCCCCACACATTCAATACACCAGTTTTTAAGCCATGTGACTCATTGCTCTGACACGTTACCTATAAACTTAAGAATAGTTTCTTGAACAAGGCTACAGCTGTTGAAAACAGGTTTGTATTATGGCATTCTATTAATTGGAGGCCATCTAAGATTGATTTGAAATCTCAAGTGGATGTAATGGTATATTTAGAGGAAGAAATTTTTACTCCCATGCCCTTTGCATTAAGAAAATATTTCTTAATGGAAGCTTAAGTGTTAAAACAAGCAAAATACACAAATGCATATTATGTTCCATGATTTGATTGATATACCAGCCCAGTAAAACCTTTTTATACTGATGCTCTCTGTTAGCCAAGACTAACATGAAGGCTATTATTAGCTTGTCAGTCTGACTCAGGCAAGCCAGAAAGCTCTCTTAATATTTGCATTAAGAGATTGCACTTTAAACAAAGACACCCTACACAACCCCAGCTCAAGACTCAAGATTCTAATGAGCAGATAATTAGACCAACATGAAGCAGGAACAGCCTTGGCTAATCATATGGCTGTGATCCCTGTGAACCCCTGCACAAGAGGAAAAGTTCAGAGAAAATTAAAAATATTTCCAGGCAGGATATAATTCATTCCTGTGTTTAGGATTTTAAAAGGAGTTGGCATCTTCACACACACAAAAATAGTCAAAATAGCACCCACAGAACTTTATTAAATACAAAGATGGCAAACCTGGCTCAGGAAGTCTATGAACCTCAAGTTGTGAGGCTGAGGCAATTATTCAGGCAAAGACTTGCTGCATGCCCACCCCTTGGCTTGCTCTCCTCACCAGCCATTTGTTGCCAACTCCAGTAAGCATCCCACAAGCTGAATGGACTTGAATCTCAACCACCCAGCATCTGGACATACAGAGAGCATCCTTGAAGTCCTCCAAATCACTGGCAATTGTAGCCATTTATCCTGACCTGCAGTCCTACACCTTCTACCTCAAGCTGTCACCACCAGTATCACCTCAACTGAGCTACCCCAAGAAGTGACTGTAGCCTTCCTACTACTCATGGCAAGAAAAAAACACAACACAAACAGCCTGTCTACAATGTCCCAAGTGAGGTTGTTCACAGTTTTATCCTTTTCCATGATTCTGTAAGTCTGAGAAAGACATCAGTGTAGCTAGGTCTTTTACACACACTCGCCAGAGCATAAATGATTTTATATAGCAATAGATGACCTCTCATAAAGAAGTGCACATGTTTTTTGTGTAACAAAGGAAAAGACAGTTACAGGTCTAGGCCATCTGGAGCAGAGAGGCAGCTTTCTGCACACAAGCCTGGCACATATGGTCCGAAAGGCGCAAACAGAGGCGAGGAGATGGGAAGATAACTGAAAACACTAGAGGTCGACAGGGAACAGTTCACCATTTCAAGAGGCCCACCGTATCCCTGTGACAGGGGTATTTTGTTATTCTGTTTAGCATGGGCCTAACACCTCTCTCGCTGACGAAATAAGTCTCTCATTGAATCCACCTTCTTCCAGCTCAAATCAAGAGGCTAAAGGTAGGTAGATTTAATGGGAGACAAAGAGAGAGAGCAAACACATATTAAGATATCCCCAAAGGTTTATTTCAACAGCGAAAACTTTAAATCAAAACATTAATGTATAAGCAGGAAAGCGTGATTTGGCTGTCTGATTTTAGGTCTTTCCACAGAGACTAAGTGAATGACACCACTTTGTAAGCTAAGCCAGAAGGCTGTTAACATCTTCCTAAAAATGATATGTTGTAGCCTGCACTGACTCAGCTGAAGAATCTGCAGCATGAACACTGTCGATCTTCCATGAAACAGTCAATAGATGACATCTGTCATAAGTGACTTGCCAGAATTCCGTATTTTCAAAACACTAATTGGTCGGTGCTCCTTTCCTTTATGCTGTTACCAAAAGCTTAGAAAAGCACAGTCTACATGCTTTCCCAACTTCAGTTTGGAAAAAAACATAACATAGGCGACTAGAAACATAGGCGACTAGAAACATAGGCGACTAGAAACATAGGCGACTAGAAACATAGGCGACTAGAAACATAGGCGACTAGAAACATAGGCGACTAGAAACATAGGCGACTAGAAACATAGGCGACTAGAAACATAGGCGACTAGAAACATAGGCGACTAGAAACATAGGCGACTAGAAACATAGGCGACTAGAAACATAGGCGACTAGAAACATAGGCGACTAGAAACATAGGCGACTAGAAACATAGGCGACTAGAAACATAGGCGACTAGAAACATAGGCGACTAGAAACATAGGCGACTAGAAACATAGGCGACTAGAAACATAGGCGACTAGAAACATAGGCGACTAGAAACATAGGCGACTAGAAACATAGGCGACTAGAAACATAGGCGACTAGAAACATAGGCGACTAGAAACATAGGCGACTAGAAACATAGGCGACTAGAAACATAGGCGACTAGAAACATAGGCGACTAGAAACATAGGCGACTAGAAACATAGGCGACTAGAAACATAGGCGACTAGAAACATAGGCGACTAGAAACATAGGCGACTAGAAACATAGGCGACTAGAAACATAGGCGACTAGAAACATAGGCGACTAGAAACATAGGCGACTAGAAACATAGGCGACTAGAAACATAGGCGACTAGAAACATAGGCGACTAGAAACATAGGCGACTAGAAACATAGGCGACTAGAAACATAGGCGACTAGAAACATAGGCGACTAGAAACATAGGCGACTAGAAACATAGGCGACTAGAAACATAGGCGACTAGAAACATAGGCGACTAGAAACATAGGCGACTAGAAACATAGGCGACTAGAAACATAGGCGACTAGAAACATAGGCGACTAGAAACATAGGCGACTAGAAACATAGGCGACTAGAAACATAGGCGACTAGAAACATAGGCGACTAGAAACATAGGCGACTAGAAACATAGGCGACTAGAAACATAGGCGACTAGAAACATAGGCGACTAGAAACATAGGCGACTAGAAACATAGGCGACTAGAAACATAGGCGACTAGAAACATAGGCGACTAGAAACATAGGCGACTAGAAACATAGGCGACTAGAAACATAGGCGACTAGAAACATAGGCGACTAGAAACATAGGCGACTAGAAACATAGGCGACTAGAAACATAGGCGACTAGAAACATAGGCGACTAGAAACATAGGCGACTAGAAACATAGGCGACTAGAAACATAGGCGACTAGAAACATAGGCGACTAGAAACATAGGCGACTAGAAACATAGGCGACTAGAAACATAGGCGACTAGAAACATAGGCGACTAGAAACATAGGCGACTAGAAACATAGGCGACTAGAAACATAGGCGACTAGAAACATAGGCGACTAGAAACATAGGCGACTAGAAACATAGGCGACTAGAAACATAGGCGACTAGAAACATAGGCGACTAGAAACATAGGCGACTAGAAACATAGGCGACTAGAAACATAGGCGACTAGAAACATAGGCGACTAGAAACATAGGCGACTAGAAACATAGGCGACTAGAAACATAGGCGACTAGAAACATAGGCGACTAGAAACATAGGCGACTAGAAACATAGGCGACTAGAAACATAGGCGACTAGAAACATAGGCGACTAGAAACATAGGCGACTAGAAACATAGGCGACTAGAAACATAGGCGACTAGAAACATAGGCGACTAGAAACATAGGCGACTAGAAACATAGGCGACTAGAAACATAGGCGACTAGAAACATAGGCGACTAGAAACATAGGCGACTAGAAACATAGGCGACTAGAAACATAGGCGACTAGAAACATAGGCGACTAGAAACATAGGCGACTAGAAACATAGGCGACTAGAAACATAGGCGACTAGAAACATAGGCGACTAGAAACATAGGCGACTAGAAACATAGGCGACTAGAAACATAGGCGACTAGAAACATAGGCGACTAGAAACATAGGCGACTAGAAACATAGGCGACTAGAAACATAGGCGACTAGAAACATAGGCGACTAGAAACATAGGCGACTAGAAACATAGGCGACTAGAAACATAGGCGACTAGAAACATAGGCGACTAGAAACATAGGCGACTAGAAACATAGGCGACTAGAAACATAGGCGACTAGAAACATAGGCGACTAGAAACATAGGCGACTAGAAACATAGGCGACTAGAAACATAGGCGACTAGAAACATAGGCGACTAGAAACATAGGCGACTAGAAACATAGGCGACTAGAAACATAGGCGACTAGAAACATAGGCGACTAGAAACATAGGCGACTAGAAACATAGGCGACTAGAAACATAGGCGACTAGAAACATAGGCGACTAGAAACATAGGCGACTAGAAACATAGGCGACTAGAAACATAGGCGACTAGAAACATAGGCGACTAGAAACATAGGCGACTAGAAACATAGGCGACTAGAAACATAGGCGACTAGAAACATAGGCGACTAGAAACATAGGCGACTAGAAACATAGGCGACTAGAAACATAGGCGACTAGAAACATAGGCGACTAGAAACATAGGCGACTAGAAACATAGGCGACTAGAAACATAGGCGACTAGAAACATAGGCGACTAGAAACATAGGCGACTAGAAACATAGGCGACTAGAAACATAGGCGACTAGAAACATAGGCGACTAGAAACATAGGCGACTAGAAACATAGGCGACTAGAAACATAGGCGACTAGAAACATAGGCGACTAGAAACATAGGCGACTAGAAACATAGGCGACTAGAAACATAGGCGACTAGAAACATAGGCGACTAGAAACATAGGCGACTAGAAACATAGGCGACTAGAAACATAGGCGACTAGAAACATAGGCGACTAGAAACATAGGCGACTAGAAACATAGGCGACTAGAAACATAGGCGACTAGAAACATAGGCGACTAGAAACATAGGCGACTAGAAACATAGGCGACTAGAAACATAGGCGACTAGAAACATAGGCGACTAGAAACATAGGCGACTAGAAACATAGGCGACTAGAAACATAGGCGACTAGAAACATAGGCGACTAGAAACATAGGCGACTAGAAACATAGGCGACTAGAAACATAGGCGACTAGAAACATAGGCGACTAGAAACATAGGCGACTAGAAACATAGGCGACTAGAAACATAGGCGACTAGAAACATAGGCGACTAGAAACATAGGCGACTAGAAACATAGGCGACTAGAAACATAGGCGACTAGAAACATAGGCGACTAGAAACATAGGCGACTAGAAACATAGGCGACTAGAAACATAGGCGACTAGAAACATAGGCGACTAGAAACATAGGCGACTAGAAACATAGGCGACTAGAAACATAGGCGACTAGAAACATAGGCGACTAGAAACATAGGCGACTAGAAACATAGGCGACTAGAAACATAGGCGACTAGAAACATAGGCGACTAGAAACATAGGCGACTAGAAACATAGGCGACTAGAAACATAGGCGACTAGAAACATAGGCGACTAGAAACATAGGCGACTAGAAACATAGGCGACTAGAAACATAGGCGACTAGAAACATAGGCGACTAGAAACATAGGCGACTAGAAACATAGGCGACTAGAAACATAGGCGACTAGAAACATAGGCGACTAGAAACATAGGCGACTAGAAACATAGGCGACTAGAAACATAGGCGACTAGAAACATAGGCGACTAGAAACATAGGCGACTAGAAACATAGGCGACTAGAAACATAGGCGACTAGAAACATAGGCGACTAGAAACATAGGCGACTAGAAACATAGGCGACTAGAAACATAGGCGACTAGAAACATAGGCGACTAGAAACATAGGCGACTAGAAACATAGGCGACTAGAAACATAGGCGACTAGAAACATAGGCGACTAGAAACATAGGCGACTAGAAACATAGGCGACTAGAAACATAGGCGACTAGAAACATAGGCGACTAGAAACATAGGCGACTAGAAACATAGGCGACTAGAAACATAGGCGACTAGAAACATAGGCGACTAGAAACATAGGCGACTAGAAACATAGGCGACTAGAAACATAGGCGACTAGAAACATAGGCGACTAGAAACATAGGCGACTAGAAACATAGGCGACTAGAAACATAGGCGACTAGAAACATAGGCGACTAGAAACATAGGCGACTAGAAACATAGGCGACTAGAAACATAGGCGACTAGAAACATAGGCGACTAGAAACATAGGCGACTAGAAACATAGGCGACTAGAAACATAGGCGACTAGAAACATAGGCGACTAGAAACATAGGCGACTAGAAACATAGGCGACTAGAAACATAGGCGACTAGAAACATAGGCGACTAGAAACATAGGCGACTAGAAACATAGGCGACTAGAAACATAGGCGACTAGAAACATAGGCGACTAGAAACATAGGCGACTAGAAACATAGGCGACTAGAAACATAGGCGACTAGAAACATAGGCGACTAGAAACATAGGCGACTAGAAACATAGGCGACTAGAAACATAGGCGACTAGAAACATAGGCGACTAGAAACATAGGCGACTAGAAACATAGGCGACTAGAAACATAGGCGACTAGAAACATAGGCGACTAGAAACATAGGCGACTAGAAACATAGGCGACTAGAAACATAGGCGACTAGAAACATAGGCGACTAGAAACATAGGCGACTAGAAACATAGGCGACTAGAAACATAGGCGACTAGAAACATAGGCGACTAGAAACATAGGCGACTAGAAACATAGGCGACTAGAAACATAGGCGACTAGAAACATAGGCGACTAGAAACATAGGCGACTAGAAACATAGGCGACTAGAAACATAGGCGACTAGAAACATAGGCGACTAGAAACATAGGCGACTAGAAACATAGGCGACTAGAAACATAGGCGACTAGAAACATAGGCGACTAGAAACATAGGCGACTAGAAACATAGGCGACTAGAAACATAGGCGACTAGAAACATAGGCGACTAGAAACATAGGCGACTAGAAACATAGGCGACTAGAAACATAGGCGACTAGAAACATAGGCGACTAGAAACATAGGCGACTAGAAACATAGGCGACTAGAAACATAGGCGACTAGAAACATAGGCGACTAGAAACATAGGCGACTAGAAACATAGGCGACTAGAAACATAGGCGACTAGAAACATAGGCGACTAGAAACATAGGCGACTAGAAACATAGGCGACTAGAAACATAGGCGACTAGAAACATAGGCGACTAGAAACATAGGCGACTAGAAACATAGGCGACTAGAAACATAGGCGACTAGAAACATAGGCGACTAGAAACATAGGCGACTAGAAACATAGGCGACTAGAAACATAGGCGACTAGAAACATAGGCGACTAGAAACATAGGCGACTAGAAACATAGGCGACTAGAAACATAGGCGACTAGAAACATAGGCGACTAGAAACATAGGCGACTAGAAACATAGGCGACTAGAAACATAGGCGACTAGAAACATAGGCGACTAGAAACATAGGCGACTAGAAACATAGGCGACTAGAAACATAGGCGACTAGAAACATAGGCGACTAGAAACATAGGCGACTAGAAACATAGGCGACTAGAAACATAGGCGACTAGAAACATAGGCGACTAGAAACATAGGCGACTAGAAACATAGGCGACTAGAAACATAGGCGACTAGAAACATAGGCGACTAGAAACATAGACGACTAGAAACAGGCTGAACAGCCCCAACTTCCTCAGCCTATCTTCATAGGGGAGATGCTCCAGTCCCCTGATCATCCTCGTGGCCCTCCTCTGGACTTGTTCCAACAGTTCCATGTCCTTTTTATGTTGAGGACACCAGAACTGCACACAATACTCCAGGTGAGGTCTCACGAGAGCAGAGCGGAGGGGCAGGATCACCTCCTTCGACCTGCTGGTCACGCTCCTTTTGATGCAGCCCAGGATATGGTTGGCTTTCTGGGCTGCGAGCGCACACTGCCTGCCCATGTTTATTTTCTCATCAACCAACACCCCCAAATCCTTCTCCACAGGGCTGCTCTGAATCTCTTCTCTGCCCAACCTGTAGCCGTGCCTGGGATTGCTCCAACCCAGGTGTAGGACCTTGCACTTGGCATGGTTAAACTTCATGAGGCTGGCAGCTCATCAAATAAGAACTTTCCTTAAGGAAACCAAGATTACCGTCAGGGCTAAATTATCTACTCCTGTGATGACAATGGTTTTGCTCCAGAGATACACTAATGTTGATCAGAACACAGTTGTATATTTTTACAATGGCTTGGGCTAGAACTGTCTCAGGGTATAAAATTGTCTGAATCTCCTCATACCTCCAACTACCCAAGCAGAACATCCCCAGCTTCTTATAAAAGAGACTTCTAGAAAGGCAGGTTGGCACCATGCACAAACATGCTACACTGTAGGGGAGAACCGGTTAGCAACACGATGCTGTATGCAAATATATTCATTAGTTTGCTATAAATAACATCTCAAGTGGAAAGGAAAGAAAAGCAAGTTTTATCTGAACACAAAAAAGTCAAATTAGGAATTAGGTCACAGAAACAAAAGATCCAAAGGACAAGTTACCTATATATACACACACACATATATATACGTATAAGCAAAGATAAAGATAAAATTTGTCTCTCTATATATATATTGCTCAATAGCAACAATAATTCACAAAGGCTGAAATGACAGAAAAGGCTTTTCTTCCTTTTTAAAAATGCCACACCGCCCTTCTACCCTTAATCTATTTTAAGGCACATTTCCCTGATAAAATTAATCAGCCCTACCAGAGACAATTAGGACATCCTGCTCCCTTGACCACTAATCAATCCCTGCTCTCTACTGATCCTGTATCAATATTTGTGATGTTTATATGCCCTCTGGGATACAGCTTGTAAGCACCAAGCTCATTTAGATTAGATCTCATTATCACTACTATTCTCTGGATCTGTGGACAAAGGTCCACCACAGAAGACTCTCCTAAGCCCACAGGTTACTAATGCACTGCTGTGTCTTATTCACATCCTCTCTCCGATTACATGGTGCAGCTAAATAACATGAGGGTTCTTCCAACCTTTGTGCACTGCATCTAGATTAAGAGCAAATCAATACGAGATGATTAATTACACACTCAGCTATTATAACAACAATAAGATTTTTAGTTCCGACTGCTATCAAAGTGCAGCAGCTGTCATTTAGCTTCTATTTAACTATCCTCCTCCCTCCCCCAAGACAGAATAATCTGTTTTGTTTAGCAAGAGAAGCAGAAAATAAACATGCACATCCAGACTATTTAACTATGGTTTGCCAGGTCACCTTTTGTTTTGCATTTTAAATGGAGACAATTATTTATTTATTTTAAAGTGTCACATAGCCTCAGCCCCCAGGAACATTCAGTTTTATAGTTTCTTCTACTGGCTGACCTCTCCAGGCACTAAGTGGCATCTGCAAGATCAGGAGACGTAGGCATCAAAGAACACAACCACAAGACAGCAAATGTATTATCGCCACTTTAGCACACACCACCAGTAACCTCCAAATACCCATCCCTGTTTATGCTCAGAGAAGTATGCATATTACTTGTATCTACTGTACCCAATACAGTTGATTATCCCAGAATATGGCTGCTTTGGCATGAGTTTTATTGTAAACAAAGAAAATTCACTACCAAAACAATGGTACAATAATTTCAGAGTCTACCTGGTATTACCATCTTCTTACAACCATTATACTCTTTATTGGTACCTTTCTAAGCCCATGACTTAAAGAACAGCATCCAGGAGCTTGTCAGCATCACTGCATGTGGTGAGGCCTAGCAAGCCTCACACAGCACTGACAAATCCTTCCAGCACACACACTGCCTTACAGACAATTTAAGAACCTTTGTCCCAAGGATCCAACACTAATGTAATGTGAAAACCATATTGGAGGTCACACACAAAGAAGCTAAGAAATAGTTTGCACCTACTCATTGTTAAAAAAAGAAAAGACAAGTTGTCTAGAATTCAGACAATACCAAGCATTAAAAAATGTGAAATTATAAGAGGAAAGCAATCATACAGCATCAATCATCTCTGGATGACATTTCACATTAACTACACCCATCTCAGTTACTACTCCATTGCAAAAAAGTAAGTAACAAAAGTCACCCCTGTAAATCTGCCACATACACACACCCCCAGCTTCTTTTGGCAAGAAGGCACCAGAGGGCCTGATGCTAAAATATTAAAATACAAATCACCAAAAAATGTGTCATAAGGAGAAAAAGCTCATTTTGGTTTTCAGCAAGTGTCACATTGAGAGTGAAACTAGTTAGAAGGTACCAAAATCCTCAGTTTCAGTTTGGCAACCAGTGTTTAGGAATTGTTCACTGCCTTTCTGATGTGTGTCAGATTTTAACAGTTTAGAGCCAAAAATCTCTTTTCTTGAAAGCTTACTTATGAGGTAGCATGCAATATATGCAAGAAAATACAAAGGTTTTAAGTTTTAAATATTCCAAGGCTTTTACTGGTACCACTTAAGCAAATGCCCATTTGATTATTTTAAAAACATTAAGCAATTTTGGTAGAGCTAAATGTTTTCAATAGTGGTAAACAGGGAAAAAAAACATCAAACATGTATCCAAAATATTAGAAACCAATACTGAAGTTCTAAATATCCCATGAGTTCCTTGTGTTACTTTACTGACAGAAAAAGGATGGACAGGCCTTGCCTCATGAAGAATACAATTATAAGTGATCAGTTCATGCAACTGCTTTTCACCTTTGATGATGCATCTGTCAGGCAGGGAGAGTGCTAGCAAAACCAAACAAAAGGATAACCCCCAAAGAGTATTACATGGGTTGAGGTGTATGTAAATTTGTTTCCTGTACAGCAATATCCTCACCTGAAAAGACTAGGCCCAAAATACACAAGTGTTTCATCATTTGATATTCTGTGAGTTATAAAGCAATACAAAGCACCTTACAAAGCCTCCTTCTCCAGCATAGCCTGAGATAGTATATTTTTAATAATGAATTAATCTGTGTACACAGAAACACAGTCTGGGCATAGTGTTCCCTACCAAGCAACAATTTGAACCAAGTTCTGCTCTGACTTACAAAGGGAAAGCAGTATGGTGTTTCTACTACAGAATGCAAAAAAGAAGTCAGAACTCCCACTAAATAACATTCCCTTTTTCACACACATAAAGGCAAGTATTCACCCATAGGTCAAAGGCACTGAGAAAAATACAGCACACTGCTCAGCTTAAAAAAGCTCAACCCACATTATATCCAGAAGCACACAACTTCTTATGCCAAAGGCAGAAAACTCAAGTTTACCTCCAGAACAATTAATGACTAGTTTTAAACCAAGAGCAGCACGGAATCCAAAGTATAAACCCAAGACTACATATGTTCAGTATGCAATTTTAAAATGCTTTGATTTAGCAATAATGAAAGGAAATTTCTTTCTGCTCAGAAATAAAAGTCATAGATTTTAGAGAAGATGCAAGCAATAACAGGCTTGAATTTCAGAAAGAGGAAATCTATTAACTGTGTTCAAAGAGAGAAGGTATTTAATTGGTGAATAACACAAGTCTGCAATATGGTCTGTTAACTCTGAGAGCCAAAGCATTGCTTCCATCAAAGAAGGTGCTGCTGACAAGCCATCCAAAGACTGGGATTTACATTACCAAATAATCTTACCCCATCTCAACCAGATTTTTCTTTAAATTTACTAAAAATATTCCATGTTCTCTGCCATATCTAGATCATGGCATATCTAGAACTATGATAAGTAAGCAGCACAGGATATGAACAAAGAAGAAAAAAGCTGAAAACGAGAAGCAGGCAATTTTCCTAGTAATCAGAAATACTGCAAACACGCACTAAATGCACATAATAAATGCATGCATAAATAACTAAACTATATCAGTATTTCATAAAGCAGCACAATTAAACCTAAAGAAACACTGACAAGTTCTCCCCTCTTAGGGTGCATTTTGAGGAGTAACTTAGGAAGTCAAATCCCATTAAAAGTGAATGAGAACTGGGGCTTACCTACCTTAAACTTGCAGATTTAAGAATCATACAGTATATATAAGCTATTGTGATTATGGGCAGCAAATGTCTACACTTCTTGTAGGGACATTATGCGATACCCGATATGAAAATCATTTATAAATATTTTATATAGACATTTATAAAACTGGTATTTTACAGTTCATCATGAGATCAAGCTCATCTTTGATAAATACAGCTACTTCAGGCTGTCATACTTTATTATTGTGTATTTTCAGTCTTACAGCTATTTCAGAGTTTAGGAGGAAGTCTTGATCTCATTTTTCCCCCGAAAAGCAGGAGAAAAATGTCAGAAATCAGGAAAAGAACTATATATAGCCCTTTTCCATCTGTTAAAAGGCTAAATAAAAAATTAGTTTTCCTTTAGAAACTCTGAAACAGAGGCTTTAAGTCCAAACTCTGGAAAAACGTGATTCTGTGTTTTAATGCTGACCAGCACGAGCTCTACCTGGTGGTCAGATACTGTAGTGCAGAGGCTAGAAAGACATTCATCATGATATTCACGTTCATGGAGAAGCATCTCAGTCTTCAACATTTATTTTTCTTTCCTAGAAAGAACTACTGAATATTAAAAGATTAGCAGGAGAACGGGGGGCGGGGGAGGGGGGGAAGGAATGGTAGAGGAGATGGGACTGTCATATCTTTTATGTCAAAGCATTTATGCCATGATTACTAGAATCCTAGAACCACATTATCCAAACCTCAAAGGCTGGAGGTAGCTACTATCCAAAAGTACTGAGGATTTACTGCAACCTTACAGATTCTAGGCAGACAGGACTGAGAAGTAGTATTTCAGGTTTCAGCTGAAAAAACACCTGTTAGGTAAAATTCAGTAGTCTAAATCAGAATTTGGCAGCAACTCTGGATTGCCAGCATCACTTCAACCAATGTTAAAAAAAAAAAGTAGAAAAATTTATATACATTAGTGGAAAGCCAGGTCCTTCTCTTAACCAGAAAACCTGCAGTCTTCTTTTAACTATCAAGTCTCTGAACACAGGATATCTTATTCAATGAAATTGAAGGAAATTCTACTACTTTACTCAGCTCCAAGAACCAAACATGCTTTGAGCCCTCATTTACCACTAGGAATACAATCTTTCCTCACACCTGCAAATTAATGTCACTGGAGAGGAAAACACAGTGTATTGGCTAAACAGCCGATACACTAACACAATTTCTCACCGAGAAATTATTACACAACCAGCTTTTCACATCATTTGGACAGCATTATGACAAAACTCCAGGTGATACAGCTTTAGCTTGTAGCCAAATACTATATAGAAGCAATTTTTGTGTTGCTTTTTTGCACTGCATTCCAGCATACTCAAAGTCACACACAATTTGTTCCACTATAGCAATCAAAATTAAGAAGCACCTCTTTCTATGAACATGCTTTGTACAATAGTTTATTTTGAAATACACTGAAATAGTGTCCACAGCCACATCTGTTTGCAGTGAGACATGGTGCTAAAATAGTCCTGTATCTTTGTAGACCAATAACTGGTACAATTAAAAGACCAAGTTTGAGTGTTGCAAATGTAGACACCATCCCTGCATTGCCCTTTCGGGAGTAGGATTTATCTGGAGGAGCACAAACAAGCCTGCAGTGCCCCGCAGGACTGAAGAAGGTGGAAAACAGTTACTCAGGCAGGAATCCAGCTCTAAATCCAGGTGTTCCTTGGAATGTGACCAAATTTACTTGCTTATGGATAGAGTGAAAATATGCAGCTGCAACACTTGAGCAGTCAAAGAAACCTAAGCAAAATTTGTTTATTCCCAGATTTCTACTGGATTCTTCAAAACCAAATCACACATTTTAACTGTCATCCTGGACCTGCAAAACCCTGTAGACAGGGATGAAGTTTCTCTCATGACTTTTTCAAAGAAATTCTCATTCATACCGCTTGGGAACAGAAAAATCCATTCTTGAGCCACGTCCAAGTCTTAACTATGAAAGGTAATATTTATCGCACAAAGGGGGTTCCCAGCACATACCTCATAACCATTCCTGACTTTTGCTCTGTCCTGTATTGCAACTGTGAGCCAGAATCTGCACTTCTAAAACTTGCAGTGGAGTATTTCTCTAGGAGAGGATTTACCACTTCTGACAGCAGTTTAAGCCCTCTGCAATTAGCTCTGATTTCTGCACTGCCCCACAACTATCCTACCCTTCTGGGATGCACAATCCTGAAAGCAAACTCAACACTAGATAACCACACATCATACTTATAACATCATTAGGTACTGGAATTTTAAACTACAAAGCTCACTGCCAAGTGAGCTGCTTAAAATGTGCTTTTTATGATGAGAGATGGTTAAATCCTTGTTTCAAGGCCTAAATAGCATGCTTTTTGATGAAAACTGTATTTGTTCTCTGGTTGTTCCAGTGTTCTCTAAACTTCTATTAGAAGATCATCAAGGGCTAATTGTCTGGAAATGTAGTTGATGGAAATAGCTAGTCATCCTATATAATCTGTTCTACATTAAATCTCCTCAGGGGGCTTGGAAGAAGAATACCAACATCCACGCAGATCCCTTTCATTTTTAGCTGGGAGCAAATACTCGAGCTAGCAGCGGAACAAAAACAATTATGAAGAATATCCTGTATATCCTCAGCCACAAAAGATCTCAAACCGAAACAACAGCAAATTCTAAAGAAAGTACTCAACATGGTACGTTCCAAGGAATAAATTTGTTGTTCTTATCCCATGGACTGCAGATGACCACTATCAAAAAAAACCCAAAACAGAATTATTAGAAAAAAAGTGATTCATTAAGTAACCTTTTGAGCATTTCACTGTTTCTTGGCGAAAGCTGACAGGCTCACTCCTAAGGGGTTATCACGTCTTGCATTTGTTTACATCAAAGGTAAGTAGTGTAAAGCAAGTTTGGAGTAATACGTATACTTGCCCTAGCTCAGGAAAAGTAATGAGAATTACAGCAATTGCAAGAATATGCTTCTTGGGAAAAGCACTCAAGGCTCTGCCACGGGTATGGATGGGGTTTGGTGGGCTTTTATGTTGCTGTTGGATAACACTGCACTGCTGCTCCTAATTACTTGAGCCCAACAGCAATATCCTCATACGGTGTCATTTCCGGAAGGAAATATTTAATGTATTCTTTCAGTGACACTGCATTTAAAAAGGTAAAAGCAAACACAAATTGTTTGGAGGCAATTTGCTGTTAACATCACCCTCAGCTTCAAAAGTGCAGAAACCTAGTTATTACCAATGTCTAATGCAAACAGATTAATGTATGCCAACAGTATTCTTCCTCACAGCAGAGTAATTGCTTACAAAGAGAGCAAGAAGCATGCCTGAAAGAAACACAGAGCACTTTTAATAGAAAAATGCTTTACCAGAAAATCAACTTGACTTCTCAAAACACTGTGATACATACTTAGTGCTCTAGCAAAATGGAGTAACACAAACCACCTTAAAAGCACTTCTGGTAAATACATATTTACATGATAATGCATAGAAAACCAATGAGAAATAGGCTTAGAAATTTTTAATTTTGTAACAGAAGAAATAAGTAGAATCAAACCAAAAAAAAGACAAATTAATTATAAAAGGGTAGAAGTTGATCAAGTCAAATAGGAAAAGAGGTTAGAAATTAGGGTATGCACTGACATCTGAACAGGCTGTTGTCAGGCGCTGCAGTTTTGGGGACATGACATTCCTTAAAAATACAAGAGGAGTTTTGCAGAGGACAAGATGCTCAACACAAAGCAGGGCACAGTCTCCAGCAACTCTATTTTCTATTTCAGTGAGCAAAAACTTCAACTGTTTGACTTTGAGCATGCTACCACCTATTCTGCTTTAGATTTGCCCAGAATACTACCCGTTGTCAAAAAGGTTATACTGCATTCACATTTGCTGCTCATGCCATGCAATACACCTCATAGAAACTTCCACACGTATATGTGGTCCCAACTCCTTTGTGTCTGCAAACGAGCCGTGCTTACATCCCCTGGTGGGTGCTTTCCACCGCTCCCACCTCTATCTCCTCGTGGTCTAGTGCTCCTCCTGACTACATCTAGGTTTTACTACACTGATTTTCCTATTGCTATTCAGGTCAAGCTCAACGTAACCCTTCAGGAAGCACGAACCTGTGCAGCCTTACAAGCCTCAGCTCCGCCACTCGTTCGCTTTTTAAACGAGAAGAAACTGACTCGGTGATACCGACGCGCTCCCTGAAGCTCACTTCAGATCTCGAATCAAACTCGAGCCAGCCCCTCCGCCTTCCCCCGGGGGCTGCGGGTCTCATCAGTACCCACTCAAAGACAACCCCGCGGATCACAAACCTGCGATGCTGGGGGCGCTTGGGCAAGTTAAAGGCGCACCCGGCTAAACTTTCTGTGGGGATGACCGCGGAGGTGCGTTCCGCGGGGCAGCCCCGCGGGAGGCCGGAGGGGGACAGGCCCCCACCCGGCCACAGACAAAGCCCCGGTCCCGCCGCGCCGCACTCACATGCCCCGCTGCAGCCGCGGCTCCGTCGCGCCGCTCGCCCGAGCAGCCAGCGCCCAGCACAGGCCAAGGTACAGGCCCGCCGGCCCCACTCCCATCGCGCCGCCAAAGCAGGGGAGACGAGGGTGACCGCGGCCCAGCGGCAGCAGCACCTCAAATGCCTCCCACCGCCGCCGCAGCAGCAACCCAGCACCCGTCGGTGCTCCAAATCATTTAAAGCGGCGGTGAGGCGCGCCACTGGCGGGGCGGTACCGGACCGCCCCGGCCGCTCCCCGGGGCGGGGGGACCCTGATGCCCGCCCCCTCCTTCAGCGAGACCTCTTCCTCCGTCTCCTCCTCTGCCGCCTATTTCCGTCTCCTGCGGGACCCGCCCAGGGCGAGTCATAGGATTATAGAATCTTGGAATGGTTCGGGTCGGAAGGGACCTTAAAGATCATGCAGTTCCAACCCGCCTGCCATGGGCAGGGGCACCTACCACTACACCAGGTTGCTCAAAGTCCCGTCCAGCCTGGTCTTGAACACTGCCAGGGATGGAGCAGCCACAGCTTCTCTGGGCAACCTGTGTCAGTGCCTCACCACCCTCATAGTAAAGAACTTTTTCCTACTATCTAATCTAAATCTCTCCTCCTTCCTTTTTCTTTATTCATGGTTGCCACTGGGTCTTCTCCTGCCCAGCTCTGTCCGTGTCCTTCCAGCCTCACCTCTCCTTCTCTGCAATGTCTTTTTAGTTCCCATTTGAAAGGGACTTTCCTCCTGGTCCAAATTCCTGTTGGGTACAGCACGGACAAGTGGAGATAAGCAGAAATTTGGTTTCATTCAATAGCAGACGAAGTTATGTGCAACCTCATGTTCACACTGGTTACCAGCTCTCAGAAGAGCTGACCAGCCCCTGCACTCTCTCCCTCTGCAAGGATGCCAAGCCATTTCTGCTTCACTGTGAGACACATCTTGGCTTCTCTTTTTTTCTCTGGTCCTTATTTGTTCTGTGTGTGACATCCATTGCAATCACATCTGAGCACTTCAAAGATGTCACCATGAAATAAATGCATTTAACGTCATGAGGGAAGGCTCACACCACCACTGCTGAGAGTTAGTGACAGCAAGGATGTAAAGCTGGGAACCAAGGAGTAGTTTCTTAAATCCCTGCCTTGCCTGCTATCTTCTAAACTATCCATCTTGTCATCCTTATGATCTCTCTAGACCTTTACTGCTGTCAAACAGCGAGTCTTTTCCCTTTTCTGGCAAGAGAAGGAAGACCAACTGACCTGGAAAGAAAACTGTGTATAGTAGCAAATAAAAAAATGAGAAAAACACACCTTAAGCATTTTATGGTCTAATGTAGAACTCAGGGTCCATTACACCACAATTCTCCTCTCTCTAGAGAGCCGTGACAAGCCAGCTGTTGGGCTGTGACCAAGCAGATGGGTCCTGAGCCAACCGGTGCTAAAGACAACTGCGATTTCCTTCTACTCCAGTGGAATGGGCATGGTCTTGAGTTGCTGCAAATTAGCTCCTTTACAAATCTGTGACAGAGAGAACTGTTGGGTACACTGACACCCTCATGGGTTAGGAGTCAGCCTCAGTTTTACAGTGCATTAATTTGTCTTCCTTTCAGTCCTGTAATAAGATACACTGGCTTCTTCTTTACACGTGCTTCACAAGCACAGTTTCCTGTATGGTTTTTATTTTCTAAGGCCTTTGCTAAATTGGGTAAACATTTACCAATCATAACAAGAAAGCTTGTTTTATATTGTTCATTGCTTTGAAGCTTGCATTGGCATGAGCCCTTGAGATTTTATTGACTGATTTCTTTTTCATGGTGAAGAAAACATATAGCCTTCATCTGACCTCAGAGCAGAGTAATAGTACCCTGAAATTTCCATTGAATGGCTAAGCCATTCTTGTGTCTGGAGAAGTTCTAACTCTGCAGGACCTTGTGTTGAGCTAATCTCATTACTTCCCACAGAGCACATAGTTTTCTAATCATTTCATTTCTTCAACCCCAGAAAATCTTTTTTTGTAAAGTAATAGACCTTCATTATGTCAAGAAAGAGTGTTCATTATGTCCTGTGATGTCCAACCTGGATTATTTTCAGGATCACATCATGGCAAAATAGTAAAGGATCTTACTGCTTGGCTGGTTTCTTCTAGGAGAAGTAAATCAGTCTTTACAAAATATTCTAATTTTTTTCCACCTTAAAGAGCTCAAAAATCAACTGTTCAACATTACTTTTCAAACCTGCATGTGATCATTCAAATTATACACAACATTTATTACATCCATTTATTGAATAACAGAATAGCAACATGCAAACTGGAAGGTACCAAAGTGCAGAGTATCTTAGTCGGTGAAGGCCACTTAACAGATGAAACCTTTGCCTAAGGGCCACACAGCAAAATACAGCTGCAGCTGAATTCTGAGGACAGAGCAGTGTACAATTTCCCTGCAGTCTGTGCAGAAAGCTTTGCAGGCCCCACTTCAGCAACTGTGACACTGACATTCACCTGAACTGAAATGTAAACCCAGGGCAATGTGCCCTTCTTACAAATACTATCTAATGTTTTATCCTCAGCTGTATTTTAACTGAGAATATCCTGAAAAGCTGTTGACTCAAATGGGACAGTTCACATGAGTAGGAGTTACAGCACTGGTGAAGCAGTTTCAAAAGCCTGCTGGGATAATTGATCTGACTGTGCCCAAGTCAGTTAACTCTTCAGACCTGATATGGATAATACAGCGATAAAAGCAAACTAATTTATTCTGATTCTTACAGTGGCAACAGTGGGCTAGGTCAGAAAAAAAAAAAGGGTAGTGAATACAGCATCAGTGACTTCTTTATATTCCACATCCCTGCCTTGATCAACTACACACATATCTACTGTCCTGAATCTTATTTGCTATGCAACTGTACATCTTTGATATTGATAACTACAAACCACATAGTGGCCACCACCAAACCAGTTGCTGAACATGTTAACAAAAGAGTTCCCTTCCAGAATGGTGAAATGAGTAAATTAAATTGAATCTTGCTCTGCTAAAGCAACTTTTGAACTCAGCAGCTAAAGTGCTGATTCGTGTTGGTGCAGGTGAGACATAATCTAACTCAATTTCATAGAATACAAACAGTTAGAAAAAAACAGCTTTTGTCTTCCATGTAGCACTGAATGACTTTCTATGGGATGGAAAATGTATAGTTTTTATTATTACCCTCTCTCATTGACCAGAATTTTTTTCTGAGAGATTCCAGTGCAATCCAACTTCAGCACATTGTTTACAACACTGTCCAGATCATGAATTCTGCAGAAAAGTTAGTACCTCTCATGGAGATTCAGCCTATCATCTCCATTTTAAAGCATATTTCCCTCCTCATTAACATTTTAATTTTGATTTATGATTTTCTCTTCCTACAAAGATGTTGTGACAGTTGGTGTGTATCCTCAAGCATGAATAAATGTGTCCCCAACTTTAAGTCAGTAACACACCACCCTTTTCTATTTTCATTTTTCTGTCTAATACTCAAAGTCTCCATTCTCAGTCTTTTTCAGTCATAGCTAGTTACAGGATTTAACATTCCTTTCTGACAGAAAAAAAAAAAATTGTGCAGAGATTGTAATTAGGAAGGCTGTGCTGTGGTCTGTTATTAGCAGGAATTGTGATTTTTGGAGTGGTGGGTTAATTGCTAATAACCATATGCAATGCTTCTCTCAAGATGTTTCCATTACAATAATTAACTTAGCAGCTGGGATAACAGACATTTACCATTTGTCTTCACAGTATCCCCGATTTAGGGTTGTTCCAAAAACCTATTTGAATTTTGTGTTTTCAATTCCCAGGTGTAAGATAAAAAAGAGGGGATGCTGAGAAAGGGAAATTTGGAAAGTTGCAAGGATAGTACCTGTTTTCAGATGTGAACTGCCTATCAGCATGTCCCCAGGAATTCTGAATTTTTCTTTACTTGTCTTAGTCTTGGATCATCGTTTTCATCAGCACCAACTGGATGGAGAGCATGGCAGACCAGCCTGAAACAGAGAATGTTTTCAAAGATGTGCTGATTACCTGTTGCTCAAATTAATCTGATTAATCTTTAGCATTCTTGCAGATTTATTAACTGAAAAGTGCAGAATTTATTATGCCAACTCATAAACTTAACCTCAAAATCCCTATGGTTTATGATTTTTTTTTTTAATTCATGTTTCATAGTCAACTGTATAGATATAAACATTTCTAAGTAATTACTTTCTTTCAGTGATGTCTCACTGGAGTTCCTTCCTTCACAAGGAAAGTAAGAGCTTCACCAGAATTACTGTAATATTTTTAAGTATATGGCTAACCTGAAATTTAAGGAGAAAATAAAGTTGTTCTACAAAGCCAGACCAGATGACAAAGCAATAGCAGTTTTGCTGATTCAATTAATTAACAGAATATATTGAAGGATTAATTTTGCTAAAAGATAATTGGTAAGACTTTTAGCACCACTATGCTAGATTTTTCCCTTTTTAAAGTTTGTTCTGGCCAGAGCAAACTCTGTACAATCCTGAGTTAAAGAAGGTTTGATAATACCCTTAAAGATGTAAAACAGCATCCCAAGGCCACTGGAAGCATTCTCTGTTGTAATGAATTGGCATTGTTTCATTGGAGTGAATAGGGGAATGCTAATTTACAGTAACTGAGGATCTAGCCAGTGTTGTTAATCATAATTATGGACTTACTCTGGGAGGTATATTTTCTAAAGCAGTTGAGTAAGACAAGAAAATTAAGTTCAAATTATTTTCTTCCACAGGAGGTAAAAGTAGTACATAAATAAATACTTAGTGTTGCACTAGATCTTTAAAACATATAATAGATTTCTGGCACTGCATCATTCTCCGATATTTTTTTCCTACAGCATATAATAGTAAGTTTCTGTTAACAGTGCTCACAGACAGCTTTGATTATAACCACTTGTCAGGGAATGGATCACGAGGAAAATAACACCATATTCAACTGTGAAAAACACTGCCTGAAATACATTAATACAGTGATAATTTCTGCTAATAGAAGCCTCCAAACTCCATCCATTAGCTCTGAATTGAAATTCCTTCTTCATTTCTATCTTTCTGAGCATTTCTGCTCTCTGACCCCCTCTTTCATTATTTGGTAGCAACACAACCATCCACAAATATTAACTGCCACAAAGAGCCAAAGCCCCGCACTAAGAGTAGTGACAAACTTGCTATGTGTTTGAGCAAACCTGGCTGGGAATGGGAACCAGGAACCTGGCAGGAGTCCTGCCTGCAGCAGGCACTGCTTTCCAAGTGTTAGTAGCGCAAGCAGTGATGAGAGGCAGGGCGTGCATAGTTCAGTGCATTTGCTTTGTAAGGGAATTTATTGCCAACAACCTACTCATTCCCCAGTCATTTCCACCCTACCCATCCAACAGTCACCAACCATGCTCTCCCATTTGCCTGATAGAAGCATTGATGTCTGAGGATCATCCGGAGGAGAGGCCAGGAGGGTTTAGAAGGGAGGGAAAATAAAGGGGGCCTGAACAATCTGAAGCCATAGCAGTCTCTCTAAAAGAGAAAAGAACTTTCAAATACAGTATTACTTTTTGACAGAATAAGAAACCATTGATATTCAAGTCAGGAGTATATTTCTGTATGGAGCTATTACGTCTGATTGAGAAAATAAAATATTACCCACATTGACAATTACTTATATAAAGATTGCTGATGTCATTTCTTAGCTTTTCTCTTCAGCATTAGTTAACCAAAACCCTAGCAAGAACATGCTAATGACAATATAATCCTAAAGTAAGTTTTATGTTGGCAGGCAATAACAACTGGGAATACTTGTATCTATTTCTGGATTTGGGATAATGACACTCCAATGAGTGGCTCATCTATACAAGTATACAATGTATACAAGTGTCCTTGTATACATTCAAATTAAAACATCTGGGGGGACACTCGCATCTTCTCTGACCTACGCAGGTGAGAGCCACACGTAACTCAAATAAACTTAATGGAGCTATTCCAGCCTCATCTCAATACAAAGAAAAGAATTAGGGGTTGGAAACTTCAGTGCAATCCACTATTTTGCAGACCAGTGCAATTATTATAGAATGTTTTCTATGAGGAAGTACCTTTTTATTTTTGAACAGTTCTTATCTCAGTGATCTTCTTTTGGTCATGCTGCTACCCACCTGAACAATCTGCAAACAGCTGAACAATCAACTCATTCAGAAATTCAGCAGAGTGCCTGCATGCTTATGTGTTCAGAGAAATCAAATTTGGGGTATTCATGCTCGGGTTGTTTAAGGGCTCACCAAGTCAGGAAATACAGAGAGCCCTTTGAGACTTAGCCAACCAACCACAGGTAGACAACACGATCTGATTTTCAAATACTCTTGATCTACCCAGAGGGTAGAAAATTTCAAAAAGCTATCTCCAAGAAAACTTAAAAAAATAGGCAAAAAAAAAAAATTGTGATAAAAGAGATCTATTCCACCTAATGATTTTTTCAGTTAGTCCACAGCATAGTTCAGTGAGTGTCAGGACTATACTAAAGGGATGAACTCAATCACACAAAACAGGCAATAACAACACTCCAGCAAGTGCTGCAGGTAAAACTAGTCTTAACTGGTGCTAATACTTCAAGCATTCTAATTTATCCTCTGGGGTAGGCAGCCCCCTCAAAATTTGGTTTTTAGATATTAAAACTAGTAACTCTCATTTACATCACTGAAAATGCAGTTGCAAAATATATCAAGAAAACGCTCAGAAGTAGAATTCTCCTCAGGGCTTCCCCGTCCCTTTGGAATTGCTCATGTATTTCAGATGTGAGCTGCTTGGAAAGCCTGTATTTATTCCTTTGTCTAATAAAGAGCTAAGTACATCACTGGTACTTAAAATACTAAAATTCACAGGAATAAATGCTTTGTTTGTTTGCTTCCAATTAGGACCTAATGAAATCCCAGGAATACACTTTCAGGTAATTTGTCACAAAAGAAGTGAAACTCAATAGTGTGTTTCTCTGTATAACTTTCCCCTCTGTCTGTTCTGCTGACACAACTAGACCACACTTCATTCTCAGAAAGACATTAGAACATTACTTTGCTGGCTTTTCCTCTAAATTACCCACCTGGCTACTGTCACCATTGATCTTTTAAGTCCTTGACTGAGTCAATTAATGTAGTGCTTGGAGGGAAAGAGGGAGGGAAGGCTGAAATGAAAGAAGAGAGTTTTTTCCTTTTTCTTCATGTCTTTATTGCCTTTGAAAGGTGCGTTATCCATAGCATAAAGGAGCATTTGTCTGTGCTTTTGTCTTCTGAGAGACAGATCACCTACCATAAATCTATTTACCAACTATTAAAAGAAAGCAGGAGAATTTCATGGGAATGATGAAACCAAAATCTAAGCAAAAACAATATAAGGTTTTGTTTTTCCCCTATAACCACTTACAAACTGTAGCATGTATTTTGAATGAGTAGAAACTACAAGATCTGACCTATATTTTCAGATTATTTTAGAACTAAAATAGATGTTTTAAAATCCAGATAACTTTGTCATATTTTGATAAAAAAAGAAGGTTTTATCCCTCCTCCCTTCCTTCTGGGCTCTCTCCCCGTGGACAAGAATGATCCACATCATCTACAAACAAAAATATTTATCTGGATTTGTTTCTAACTAAAACGGGTCCAACTCAGGTGCACAAACATACTGTTTAAATGCCACAGTTAGTTTAGTCTCAGACCAAGTACATGAGGAAAGGGAATGCCTCATGCTAAAATGTGTATTCCAAAGTAATCATCAGGGTCCATGATTTAAAAACCAAAAAATCACTTAGGCATACTTTTCCCTTATTCTGCTGAAGCCCTTTGCTCCAGATCCTTCCCTAACTCCTAAACTTTTAGCAGGCTTTCTTTCCAAATGTCAACTCTAGGAGATGATGCAGTTGAGGGTGTTTGCAGGCTTTCCCTCATATTACTTTAGCAAAGGTTAGTAACAAAGACCTCTTAAAAGAATAAATGAGCGGTTATGAAAGTTAGCAGAAGATAGATTCTGTTTTCCTACTCATGGATATTTGAGAAGCAAAGGGGATTCTTGTCTTTGTAATAACTGTGATATATGAAAAGGTATTTAATTTCTTTTATTCTCAAGGACACATGTTCTGCAACAGCTCTCTTAATACATGAGAGTTAGCCTCATACTGCCATGCAAATATATATAGGTATTTACATATTTCAAGGCAGGATTTAAACTCTTGTCTACTGGGAGCTGATGAACTGAAAATAGTTTAATAAGCTTTCTTTTCAAATTCTTAAGGGAGACAGATATTAGCATCAGCAGTATTTGTTGCTAAATGCAAATAAAATCATTCTGAGTATGGGAATTGCGCTGACCATGCTTCATGAAACAACAAGCAGAGAACTGCACCAAGAAAGTAGCAATTAAATATTTCACACATGCCTGCATGTCTGTTTATCTACAGCTTAAAGGGCTGTACTATGATCATGTCCAAGAACAACAAAATGGTGTTGGAATGGAATCCCCAACTAATAATTCTGTGCTTATTATTAACTGGTGGAGAAACCTACATTGCTACAAAGACTTACATGGAAAGTATCTGAGGAGAATATTGAACAGTCAAAAAAGCAGTCTTCGCTCCAACAAAATCAGCATTGATTGAACTAAGTACTGCAAATCAAGCATGTTTTAGTAATTTAAGTATCAAGACAATAAGAAATTAAGAACCTAGATATATGGAGGAAAAAAGGCACTGTGAGCAGTCACAAGCTTTTTAGACCAACCTCAAAATTTGTCTAAAAATCAAAAATATTTCTGAAGGTTACTATAATTAAAGGTAAATGCAAATGGTATAAAATTCTAAAGTTTATGAAGCTAAATCATGCCAAATGAACTCAACATTCTTTTTTTATTAGTGCCTTTTTAGATGCCAGCTCTAACCTATACAGACTTTAGTGGAATGTTTAGTACATGTGGAAAATTACTAGTTTAACATTAAACAGCTTTCTGTACAAGAAAAGCTAAGGAGAGTATAATAGGGAGTAGTGTTCAAAAGGGAATTGTTTAGTTATGGGAAGCTCACTAATGAATCTCTGAAGGATGAGACTTGGGGAAAAAAGTAGTACAATCTCTGCACATGGCACAAATGATAGGCATAACCTCATGGAGTTTGCTGGGGAAAGCGTAAGAAGAGTTGAAGAGAATGAAAATATGTTGGAAACACAAGATGACTTTGAGGCTGAAGTAAGACAAGGATGAAATTTAAAACCACAAGAAGCTAGATTATACACTTGGGGACTAATAATAACAACAATCTTTGCTAGTTTTGCCATGACACACAAAGAGAAGAAATGGAGTCACTCATGCACCTATTAGGATGAAGAGGAGAATAGGAAGCCAGGAAAATAGAGAGAATTTGATCTGTTTAGATGAGCAAAAATGAGGCTTCTTTAAATGAGTAGAATGAAAGCTAGGTCAGAGAGAAAGATGGTTATGTGCCTGCTCTTTTAAAACACACTTTGAAAAGCAGGGTGGGACAGGATAAATAGCAGGGGCACAGAAGAATGTTGGCAAAGCTAGAAAACAATGCTGGCTTAAGAACAAGCCACTCCAAACTAGCCATACGCATATGTTCAAACAGTAAGTGTCTGGAATATCCTCCTAAAACAAGCAATAGGAACAAATTAAAAAACTAGCTAAATGATGGAAATTTGTATGTTCATTAAAAGAATTCTAAAATACATTTTTATAATAGGGAACTGGATTTGGTCACCAGGCAGTGCCTTTCAATCCTATGTTCCTTGCTGGTTTTCATCCTGTAATTATGGATCCTATCACTATAACCATAGTGTGTTGCAGACTTGGGTACAAGAATAACACACTGGTTTTTCACTAGTAACTCCTGAATGAAGTTACTAGAGAAAGAGGTTCTACCTCAAGTAACTGTATGAAATAGTATTGGAGGTTGCCAATTTAACTAACTTTCAGTGAGTTTGAGTAACCAACCCTTTTGCTCCCTGAAGTGGGAATAATCTTTGTGGTTTGTTTTTAGGATGCAATAGAATCTTGAACCTTGCTTTGGGAACTTTAGCCTTATACTAATACAAATAATAACATAAAAAAACCCTGGCAGACTAACCCTGACATTATAGCATGCTATGATGCTTTCTCTTAAGAGAGGAATATATTTGTCTTTTAGATCACAGAAGAACATCTAGAGACTGAATAAAAACATAAACCAGCTACATTTTAAAAACGCAAATTAGCATGCACCCATCTATTGTGATAGCATGGGCAATTACAGCCGTGGTGTCAAGACAGTCTAAACCTAATGGCTGAGTTTATTTGCTATGTTACTGGTCATGGGGAATGATCAGTTTTTATATTTTAATTAGAAATAGAAAAATAATATCTGCCAACTTTCTTTTCAGTATAGCAGCAGCTTCTTTTGCTACCATATAGTTACTGATGAGCCAGATCTACTGAGGTTAGCACTGCAGGGATAACAGAAAAACAAGAGAGCTTCTACTGTATCTTTGTACACCATCAGCAAGTTGCCTCCTAAATTTTCTTTACAAGACCTTTATCTCTAGCAATGGTGCATGCAGGAAATAGACTGGTGATTGATCAGCAATTGCAAAGTTGATTTTGCAGATCTAAACAACTGCAGAAGAAAATCTCACTCCTACTATGTCATTCCTTGTAGCAGCAATTTTCCCACTTCTGTACTAAATTCATGGTAGGAAAATTTGACAGAAACATTTAATTTCATTAAACTGATATGGTAGATAGCATTCGCTTAACATCAATTAGCTTGTACTATAGCTGATAATTTGGACCAGGGCAATATGCAATTGACATTCAGAGCTTGGTCTGAACATGATATAGATAAAGGGGGATGCCTCTGCAGCTGTGTCGCTCCTCCCCTGTCACTTAACTATGTGTGTGTTGAAGTATGTAGCAACCCCCCAGGGCATCTGCTGCTGTTATTACAAATTACATCAATGTGCTAAAGTTTAGTTTGAAAAGCAGTTTCTCTTTGTATACATTTTTTTAATAACTCTCAGTGAAAATGGAGTTTGCATCCTAAACTGATGGAATATATTTTGGCTACTGCAGCATTACTGAACTTGAAACTTCAAATTCATTGTGGTTTTTATATTTCCTTTCTGTAAGTGTTGAGCATAGCAGTGATATTTGGATATACATTATTAACTCTTAAACTGTTTTGTCCATCTTAAGGATTTGTTTTCACTTGAAAGTCAGTAAATACAGTACAGGAACCAGAATTTAATAGCTTAGGCATTAAAATTATATAGAAAATTTGGTTTATTTTCTCACACCAAATTTGTAGGTGACCTGAAAGAAGTAATGAGATGCTGGAGAGGGGCTCTTCATCAGGAACTGTAGCAACAGGACAAGGCATAATGGGTTAAAACTTAAACAGGGAAAGTTCAGGTTAGATGAAAGGAAGAAGTTCTTTACTGTAAGGGTGCTGAGGCACTGGAACAGGTTGGCTAAAGAAGTGGTAAATGCTCCCTCCCTGGCAGTGTTCAAGGCCAGGTTGGACAGAGCCTTGGGTGACATGGTCAAGGGTGAGGTGTCCCTGCCCATGGCAGAGGGGCTGGAACTAGATGATCTTAAGGTCCTTTCCAACCCTAACTATTCTATGATTCTAAGAGTTGTAAAGTTCTAAACAAATTAACCTCAGCCTGCTTAGCTCCTGAAGTAGAGTTTGCAACAGCTAGTCTTGCAGCAGAGAAGAAACGGATTCTCAGCATCACCAAGAAGGAAACTATATAAATTGTCCTACAGAAAAATATAAAAGACAAAGGTGTCCTGACTCTCCCCTTTCTCAAGCCTTAAGTACTGCCCTATGAAAAAATGATTATGCCTGCTTGGAATTTCAGCCTGGGATCATCCTGATCTTTACATCAAGTGATCACTGGATAAATTGGCAAGCTTTAGAAGAGTGAACAAGACCAAGCAATCTCTTTTTCATCTTACTGCCTCCATCTGCTCCTGCACCACACTGAGGAGCCAGAGTCTGTTCAAAACAGCTTCATCCATCTATGGTCCTGCTTTGGCTTCCTCTTTCTCCCAGCATTTTGCCAGAAATCCTCAATTTCTCATCTTTATTTCTCCTTTGTCAGGTGCTTCCGTAAAGAAAGGCTGGCAAATGTACAGGAAACACTGACAAAAGGGCTCTTCTTTTGAACCATTGGGCAAGAATACAGACCTGTATACTCCAGCATAATTTCTAGTGAAGATAGATACTGGCTTCATGTCTTCTGTAGAGGTTATCTCAGGTAGCAATTTGCACAGAGGGATGTCAGCATGGTACAGGCAACGCTGATTAGCCCTGCTAAGGCAGAGACAGTTTTGGACACAGCTGAAACAGAATGTTAAACACTAGGGAAACATCACTATCAAAACCACGACCATTATGAGCTTTAGGCTTGCAATTCTCCCTGTACTGCCAGGATTTAAGTACCTGTATTTCACCTCAGTATCCTAAGGCACTGGGGGGGGTTGTGCTTTAATTTCAGATTTCCCTTTAGATTCTTCCAGCCTTGCCAAGGTGGCCTAAGGACAAATCCATTAATGCATGTGATATGCAAGTTTATTTACATTATGGGAATTATGTAAGCAGATAGATCTCACCAATAATTAAAGTCTTACGGGTAAAGTAAGATGTGACCATTTTCTTCTTCTAGCTTCTCAGAGTTTCTGTGCTAGTCACACTGTCCATACACTTTTCTTGTGAATAATTTTAAGGGGCAATGTTTTAAGGGATGATGGTTCCAGTCCTCCCATCTACAGAAGCTATGTGAGCTTCTCTCACCTATTTCTCATAGAAAGAAACTAGAGGAATTACCAATGTAAAAATAGGGATTAGTAAGGGAAGGCTCAAGCTCTCTCATTCTGATGACAATCTTACAAGATGCAATAAAATCAATAGTTTCTTTTGCTGAAAGATTTCATTCTGTCTACAGCAATGACAAGAGGAGAGTGGGCAAAGAGCTCTATTAGCTGTTCTTCAAGAATCAATCACAGTTATAAGCAACAGTCAGTATGACAGCAACTGAACAATGTACAAATACTTTTTTTCACAAAAATATCCCAAATTTCAGAGAAAAGGGATACTTTTAAAGAGGTAGGAAATTAATATTCATTCTCTAAAAATCAAGAAAATACTAAGCATTTATTACTGAAGACACTGAAATATGCTCAGTTTCTTCAGGGATAAAAGACTGAATCATACAAATTCAGTCCACCTGAACAAGAATATTAGATAATAACCAAAATTCATCTGAATGAAAATTTTTTCAGTTGTATCAGGAGGTTCAAATTTCAAGTTGTGCTCCTAGAAGGAAGTGCCCATGGCTGTGTCACTTCTACTGTCAAACAAGGACTTTTCCTCATTCACAGTCTGTCAAGCCTCTGAGCCTCAGGATCTGGTGAAAGACATGAGCCGAGCCAGCACAGAAGCACTGTCTTACACCAGATGAGAACCAGCTGTGTTACAGTGCCCTAATATATCTGGATGCATCATAAAACTGTAATTGGCAATTACAAAGTCACATTACGTGGTATATAGTGAGCTATTTAAATACATTATAAGCACGTATAACAAAAAAATCAGGTAAAAGGCATGTTCATGCATAAATAATGAGGGAAAAATATGACAATCAGCTTTTTCGATTTCATCACACTGAAATTTCTGTATGGTCTCAGCAGTGTGGAAGAGCAAATAAAGGCAGAGCAAAGAAAGGAACTGTGCTTGGAGAATTATTTTGTGGTGACACTGTGTGAGTTTATTGTGGCTCAATGGCAAGCACAAAATAATGATAGAGACCAAAAGAAACTGGCTAACACACCCCTACTTCTGTTTGAGGTGCAGGGGTTTTGAGATGCTGTAGTTAAGGAACAGCGTTACTTTGAGAAAAAAATAGACAATAGATGAATGTTGGAGTTACAGACAGAATGACTTTGTAAATGTGGACAGCAGACTGTACTCTGTCTTTTCATGCTGTCATGTTTCTTTGTTGATGTCTGTTTTAAGATCAGTTTGTTCCAGGCATCACCAATTGTCTTTTGTTTTCCCACAGCAGGGAAGGCTTAGTTAATCCATATGTCACGACAAAAAATTCAGGCTTCTCTTTGATAGGAACCAAGCATGACAGTAAACTATTGAAAAGGCGTTTTGGACTATCATTTCTTCCAAGCTTATTTACTGACTGGATGGCTTTCAAAAATAATAGGTCTGTTTCCAAAGATAATGAGCTAAGATGTGGTTCATGAAGTCCATGCAAGCGCACAGACAGACTAATTATGAGAAATAAACTAATAATAAACTATCTGTCTCTAGAAATCACTATCTGTTGTGATACACAAGTCTAAACTTCAGGGGACATGAATGTTTCCACCTGTTCCCTACTGCAATGATCTTATTAGCCTTAAGAGATGTAAAACAAATTTATTACTATTAAGTCTTAGACAGATCAGGATGTTAAGAACGTTATCTGATCTTTGGATGTGGGAGATGACAATTTTGCTGAGCAAACTCCAGTTCTAGTGGGTGGTTATATGGAGCAAATGCTATCTCACTAATATTTAGTTCAGGTTCCAGAATCCAGAGATTTATAAATCTGACCTGGCAAAGTGAAGCACCGCTTATTTTCCCTTTTCTAGGACAGATGGTGGACAGGACACAGCTACATTTTGATTGTAGAAAAGGCATACTAAAAAAAATAATGTGGCATACTTAGGAAATGTAAATTGTTCTCTCACAAAGAGATTTCTTCTTCTAGCAAACAAAATGCCTACAATTTTATCTTCCAGAAAAAGGGACTATGACCATCTTCTGCTGAAGCTGTAAGAATGCCTGTCACTACCTAGTCTAGCCAATTTTTAACTCTTAATTCCACAAGAAATTTTCATACTGCAAAGAGCTTTTCAAGCATGTTTACGACATAACCAAAATATGGGTATTCCAAAAAACCTTTACTATGTTCTTCTCCCTGTAGGTGGAAACCAAACAGGACTTTCTATGATTACTGACTATGCTCATGCTGTAAAAACAGTTGTAGAGTTGAAAATTGTGGGCCATTGTGTGTTTATGACTCTTTTAAGGCAGCACTTTTAAGGCTGACCCTGAATCACCTTTACAGAGCTGCTGAAACATCTATGCCTTATGTTACCAAGGAAAGAAACTGCTGCCTTAAAATGTTCTTAACCTTGTTCAGTACATTCTCATGCCATAACTGACTTGCTTGTAGTTGCCAATAAAGCACAGTCAGTGAGTTTAGAGATGACAAATGAAAGTTTCAGAAGTTGCTTCCAGAATCATTAATAATTTTTCTAAGAATTAAGAGCTCCCTTCTAGCACTGTGAACTCAAGACTGTTGTGGATGCTCTAGGTTTTGCTTATATTCCTATGAATTATTATATGATTTCTACAAGCACACTTCAACACATTGTACTTACATCAACACTTGATACTTTGCAAAACTTTTGACAAATACAGTTTGTTCTGGGTATATATGAACAATGAAAATAACATGGAGCTATAGACTCATCATTATTTTCTAAGCCATATTTTCTCTTTTGCACAAAGATGTTAATTGAAAATAAAATGTGTTTCCGATGCTTTACAATTCCTAGGATTTTTCTTCCACAAACACTTCCTGTAGAAGCTGTTCCTGAGAAAAGTGAGTGACCAAAAGCCCCATTTGGAGCTGCCTTGGTGAGTCTCCATGTACACAGATTACCACTTTTAGCACCATGAACAAAACTCCAGTTTGAGCAGCTCCCAGCAAATGTGGGACTGCACAGTAGTAAAATGTCCATTTAGCAGAACTGAACAGATGCATTTTTATTTATGAAATAAAACCTAGATTGTAAGGAGTGCAACTCTGAGACATAAATAATCCTACAGTGCTACAGCAACCCTAATGCAACACATTTTAAATCAATTTGCCAAAAAAACTTGTGCACAAGCCAAAAAAGCAGTTGAAGTATACTAAATTGATACCTGGTAGGTCATTTCTAACTAGCGCAGGTCAGACAGTTACCTGTTGGTTTCAATTAATCTTCAGAAAAACACCCTTGTGTCATGGTGTACTGTGAAGAAAAATAATGAGGCAACATAAAACAAAGTGCTTTACTTACAGTGCAGGCTTTGGGCTGTGTGAATCAAGTCTGTACTGAAAACATGCAACTCACCAGCACAGTGAGAACAGCAGGTCAGTGAAAAACAGAACAAAGAGCCAGGGTGGGGAGAAGAAGGAAATTAGAAAGTTTTGTAAGACCCCAGTTTCTATCAGTTAGGTATAAGCACTTTATGACTTCTTTCCACTGAAACTCTATGGATTGTATCAAGGAAATTAACATATTCTATTATTATCTCACTTGGAACTTCTTTAGCATGTTCATCCTGTCGATCTCAAAACACTTTACAAACCTCTATCAAAAGCTGCCTTAAAGTTCTGGAAAAATTTTCCTGAATGTTATCAGCAGTTTATAGACAGAAAGAAAACAAAGAAACAAACACCCAACCCCCCCCCCCCCAGTAAAAACTCATAGCAGTCAAATATTTTTTTGTATTACAGTAACATCTAGGGATACCCACTGAGACAAAATCAGTTGTGAAAAAACATACAGTGAGAGATTCAATTTTTATAGAATAAATAAACAACACATGGGAAAAAGCAAATGACCATTCCTAATTCACATGGAATAAAAAGGCAATATGTAACATGTCCAAAGTCAAGCAGAAGCAGAGATGGGATGCTCAGAGCACAGTTATCTTGAGGCCCATGCCAGTGCCCAAGCCACAAGTATTAGTACAATAGAATGTTCTTTTGTTCTTTCTTCTTTTTTTTTTTTTTTTTAAGACAGTAAAGGGCATATAATTTATACATGAAAGTGCATCAGCTGATGGGAAGTTTACATAGACATTACATGCAGTTACAGTTTCTTGTTCAGTGACACAGTGAACATCTTTGAACTCTATGATGAAACCTCCACCACCTGGGGAAGGTTTGGGTTTTTTCTATTTCCTATTCACTATTTTGGCTCTGAAATAAAACTGCAGATGTGCGGAGAGAGGAACAGAGTACAACAGTAGCTGTCCTACAGGGAAGAATCCACCTAGTGGGCAGAATACATTCAGCTACAGATGTGCAGGAAACCTGTGGCACAAGAGAAGGAAGCCAAAGATGGGCTCATGAGAGCCAACAGGTTTCCACAAAGGTGTCCTGGAACAGAAAGGTAGATGGGTTGAAAGATTCTCTCACAACGATCATTCAGATCAGGAGACTTCTCCAGCACTTTCATGTATCTCTGTGAAAGATATATGCTGCCTTATAGAACTCTGTGACCAGGAATTTTTACTATTTGGGTGCAGCATCATAGCACCAAGGACTTGGTTCCACTGGGCAGAGAGCAGCTGGAAGCCACCTGCAGCACCTGCACAGCACCACAGCCACAGGACAGCCCAGAGCCAGAGGCTTCAAAAGATCATCCAGTCCAAGCCCTCCAGTTTCTCTCTCGGATTTTGTGACAGAAGAACATCTGTAAGGATGTAACATCCATAAGGAGTAACACACTCCTGTGCCTTCTGTAGTCCGCAGGATCAATATACAAGGTCCCTGGGCCTGTGAGAAGCTCCGAAATACCATAACTGAACAGCCACATAAAACAGTATTTTCAGAATTACGCCTGCTTAATCCTTCAGATTATATTCCATGTAGCAGTAATCTAAAGCAGAACACATGCTGTTGCTGTTGAGGAATCATAGAAGGTAAACAGAATGGAAATTTAAAGAAGTTGTAGTTAAGATCATGGAACAGGGAGAGAAAAAGAAGAGGAAGAGTAAATCTCAAACTTGCTCCCAGCTTGGATGCCTACATGGCAGCAAACAGAATTACTGGGAGAAGCCTTATGTCAGAGAGAAGTGCCAAATGGACTGGAGCAGTTTATTCTCTGGTGATCAAGGATGCTCTGCTTTTGCTGAGAAGTTCACACATCAGTGCCATCCATATACCGTAATGGATAAACACAATGTAAAAATGAACACTGGAACCATGCCTGGACAGTTTCAAGAGCAACCAATCCATCATGACAACACACATACCTATATAAAGTAGAATTGTACTGTGTTAATTGGGAGCCAGAACATCTCAGCATTTTACCACCGGGTTGTAACTGTAAGAACTATTTCTGTCACTACATATTCTCATTACAAGGTGCTAAAATTGGCTAACAAATATACTGCTCCTTTTTAATGTATAACATTACTGTACTTTAGTCACAGTTTCTTTTCTCATTAAAAACAATTTTTCATTGGCACAAAATAATTGCTGCAGTTGATTTGCATGCAGAGGCTTCCATATCACTGCCACATCTGGAAACATGAAGTCATATTTCCTTGAAACCCCCCCAAAAAAAATTATACACTTACTTCAAAGGAGTTAGTATTCAGCATTTGAGTGCCTACTAAGAACCCCAGAAGGATTTGTTTCTGCAAATATTGCCACAAATATACTTCAGTAATTTACTTTTGTGGCAGTTACTATCACAAAAAGATGAAATTACAGGTCATACACCTCTCAATCCAAATGGAGATTCCTAAAAAAACTTGGATAAGCCTCTTTGCTGATGAATATGCATCAGAAACATATAGAATCATAGAATAGTTAGGGTTGGAAAGGACCTTAAGATCACCTAGTTCCAACACCCCTGCCATGGGCAGGGACACCTCACACTAAACCATGTCACCCAAAGCCCTGTCCAACCTGGCCTTGAACACTGCAAGGGATGGAGCATTTACCACTTCCTTGGGCAACCCATTCCAGTGCTTCACCACCCGCACAGTAAAGAACTTCTTCCTTATATCTAACCTGAACTTCCCCTGTTTAAGTTTTAACCCATTACCCCTTGTTCTATTGCTTCAGTCCCTGATGAGGAGTCCCTCTCTGGGATCATCGAATATGGATAACATAGCTGAATATGGATAACATAGGTGGTCTTTGTCCAGAAGGCAGCTGCATCCTAGAAGGAACATAGAAAATAAGACACACAGGAAAGTTGGAGTAGGGATTCTTTTAGTGTGTTTTTCTCCTTTTAAAAAGCTTACTAATGAGCTGGGTATCATCAATCAACCTGTTTGTTTGCCTTTTCTTTTTGTTCTCTCCATTATACTCTTCAGTTGTATCAGCATTATTGGCCATTACTGGATGTGTTCTAGTGATGGACATATGCTAGTTAAAAGCTCTTTACCACACATCAATCACATCCCAAATGAACTGCTCATACCCTATATTTTGTAATCCCTTTTCCAAATTCGGTTGAGGAACAGGGTCCTGATCTCAGGGGTCAATATGGCCTCAAAGTCTGTATAAACTTCAAGGCAGAAATTGTTTATAAGATACTGGACAGAGAAGAAGTATAACAAATTACAACATCAAAAACCAGGCTCAATCTTTAGGTACAAAGAAAAATAACTTAAATTGGCAGGAGGACATTCCTCATTGTTTTTTTTCAGTAAAAGCAGCTCATTATTTGAAGTAAGAAACTCTCCCCCAGCCTACAAAAGCTGGAGATTTACAGTACAGTCACCATCTGGCTTTCTATGACATGAAGACTTTTCAACATGGTATCCAAAACAGTCAAAGACCAGCAGTTATGGTATTAACATAGTGTGCAGAAGCCATGGTTGAATTCCTCCTTTCCCTGATTCAGAGACAACTGTAACCTCCATATGCAATCTCTCAGGTAAGTTTTATCTTTAAGCTGCCTTGCTGTGGACTCTGACAAGACTTATCCCTCCATCTCAGAAACAGAGCTTTGACAAATAGTGTGTTCCTTTTCTGTTTTTTTGCATACCAATCTTCATGTTAAAAGCAGCTCAGATAACAGAGCTCAGATAACAAAGACAAAATTTGTGATTGAGCATAGAGGCTCGTTTACTTTGCTGTTTTTAAAGGCAGGATCCCAGACAATGTTTCTTGTAGTCAAGGAGAATTTGAGTTCAGAGGAATTTAAATTGTGTCCCAACAAAGCACTATGGCACAGAAACAGCACAGAAAGCTTGGATGCATGTTCTGGGTCAGTTTTATGAATAGAAGGTTTGGGGCCCATGCCGTACTGAAAAGATTCCCAGTGATTTCAAGACTTCAGGCCAGATCTCGTGGGTGAATTTTCCTATTATACAAGACTGCTATACATATGTTTAATTGCACAATTGCCTTTGTAAGTGAAGAAAACCCCCACAAATACTATCATTAGTCTGTGGCTTTGCAGTCTGTCATAATACCTGGGTAAGCACTGCTCAGCTGGAACACACTCTGCAATTTTTCACATGATCGCATACAGAAGTTGTGACTAGTGGTAACAGTTTTGGCACCCTCAATAGTGTTTATTATTGCCAGAAAAAAATCCTGAACTAACTAAAAATATTGGGCATATGCTACTTACAGGTTTACCATCAGAGGATACTCTATACATGCCTTTTAGAAGGCAAATGATATCTCATGTTTGCTTCTTTACTGCTTCTCATTTAGCTGACTTCCATTTCTTATACATCTTCCATATTGTTCACATGCTGAGCCAGAAGCACCAACCTTTAAGCTGTGTACGCAAAGGAAGAAGTTTACCAAGCTGCTTTACTTGACTACAGTGAGAAAGAAGGTGCTGGAACTTTGTGAAAAGAAGGGATATTAGGGCTAGGCTAACACAATGGAAGAGACAAACTGCTTTGACCCTGTGGCAGCAGGAGAAGGACAGATACCTTCGGGACAATAAGGTGCAAAGTGAAAAAAACTGTAATAGCCATAAAAGCAACTTGTCTATTAGAACCAGGAAATTTTAATGTTACAAGTTAGCTCTTGAAACAACTATTAGGTTTTCTCTGAGGATTGAGGAGCCAGAGATGGCGTTGAGAGCAGCCCACTCTCCTTCAGCAACAAGGTGTCTGTATGCCCAGTTGTGCTTTGGCTCCCTAACAGCACCCAGCAGAACAACCTGGTGGATGCCATAGCTTCCATTCATGCAAATGCAGGTCACCCAGAGCACTCTACTATCCCATGAAGATTACAGATCATATTTGCCAGGCAGGAATTTTCACAGAATCATAGAACGGCTTGGGTTGGAAGGGACCTTAAAGATCATCTACCCCCTGCCACAGGCAGGGACACCTTCCACTAGGCCAGGGTACTCAAAAAGCCCCATCCAACCTGGCCTTGAACACTGCCAGGGATGGGGCAGCCAAAGCTCCTCTGGGCAACCTGTGCCAGTGCTTCACCGCTCTCACAGTGAAGTACTTCTTCCTAATATCTACTCTAAATCTATTATGCCAAACAGCAAGTTTAAACCAAACCCTGCTCTTCTGGAACAACTGCTTTCCCCAAAAGTGACATTATGAAGTGTTGTCCAGCCTCTGAGAACCTTGAAATTTTCCATTCTGGGTTCTGTCACACACAAATGAGCTAACATGGGTTTTGAAGTAAGCTGTAAAAAGTACATTGCTAACAGTGTGAACCTGGAAAGTCAGGGTTTTAGCTTTTCCCTTCAAATAAGGAAAGAAACCTGTTTTGAAGCAAAATATCGTAGCTATCATAATTCCTACTCAAAAAAAGTAAATTTATTTTACATTTTCAAAAATTTACTTTGTTTCAGAACAGGCCATGTGCCTTTGATATTTATAGAGAAATACTGGCATATTTGGATTAAGTGATGTGTTCAAAGAGGATGGGTAAACCTGACTGATCCTGAGGCTTTATGTCTTCAGAAAATCACATAAAACCTACTTCTTGAACTAGTTTCAAAATTTGCACTGAAACACATGAACAGATCCTGAAAAGACATCGTATGGTGACCTGGGGGAAAAAAAGACAGATTCAGAAAGTTTAGTAAGCTGACTTTGAAACCTAATATGCCTCCAAACATCACTGTGATAAGGCAGGAAAAGGAAAAAAAAAAACAAAAAACAGCCAAGGTTTTAGGACAAACAAATCAAAGTGGAGTGTGAAACTTAGAATGTGATCTAGTCTGTGGTTACTATAATCTATTAACCAAACTTTATTTATGTGTCCCAAAACAGAGACAACCCTCTTTCCTCAGAATACCCTGAAAAATTGAAAAAGCAAGAGTATGACTTCAAAAGCTCTTCAACACTGTAACAGTAGATCAAGTGCATTTTAATTAGAAAAAGATTCAGACTGCAGAGTACAGGTCTGGCTCTGGACCTAAAGTGTTCCAACGTGCAGTCTGGCTGTCATATTTCAGATGGGGCCTCTTACTTTTACTGTGGAAATAAAAATGAAAAAATTCTCCACTGTAACATTGGTATGAGCCCAAATTGACAATAAAATTGCTAGAGTTTCTTGGGATTTACTCTAAGAGGAAGTTTTATCACTGCATATCAGCATTAATCATGCATTAGGCTATAAGTCAAGTCAAAACAAAGTAATCACATATTAAATTTTGAAGTAAAAAAAAAAATCAAAAGTGAAATCTTGAGTATACTATATTCAGTAATCTGATGGCGACTTTAATAAAACCAGTATGTCACCCAGAAAACTGCAGGAATTCAAGTTTTTGTTTTATATACATAACATGCATTACATCATATGCTCCTCTTCTGAGCGGTGAAGACTTTAGGTAAATATATACACATACTTGATTTTATTAGGAATTGCATTCTTATTAATCAACCATTCTTAAGGATAGTAGTTCATGAATTACTTTCCCTAACTGTAACCTTCAGGCTTGGACATTTCTGCTGTCTGAAACTGGAGGAAAACATCGGCTTTCTTAGTATCATGTTTATTCTGCATGCACTATATGAACTCAAAAGCCATGTTGATTTGTTGCAGCAGCCATCGCCATTCTTTAAGGCACTTTACAGATAAAACAAGTCAATTTTAAGCAACCAGGAAGTTTTCCAGAGTCACTGTAGAAAGCTCACCATAATAAAATGTTATTTTACCAGAATTTGGCAAATTCACTCTCCTCATTGCCAGTATTTGAATGCTTAAATATCCAATAGTATATTTTGATTTCCAGTTGTTTTGGTTATTTATCCCCTTGGAATAACACAACTCTATGCCAGATGTACTTAATCTTCCTCACTGCTTCTGCCAAATTTCTGTTTTCTGTTTCCCATTTGCTTAGTGTTCGTATCATGAGCAGTATCTCTGTGTCACTTCCTCCTTATATGTTCAGGCTTTTCCTTGAATTATGCAATATGTAAGAAGAAAAGCCAAAAGGATAATGAAAACTCTTTATGGATCCTATTTTTAAATACAGGATCTTCTGTGGGGCTGTTTGAAAAGGAGATTCCTTTTGAAAAGTAGATAATGAACAACATGCTAGAAATAACACGCATGTACAACCAGTCTTACAAAATCTCATGCCCCAGCCCTCTAGCAGGCCAGCATAAGTAAAATTCAAAAAACACCCTGCAAAACATCCAAAGAGAAACAACAGAGAATCAGGTCTGTTCAGAATTCACAAGTGTACATGACGCTGTGGGACTCGGGATATTTACCAAACACATGGACTATCACCAATGATCTGGGCCACTGGGTTGCTGACATCTCTCTCCCCCTCTCCTCCTTAAGGATTTGCCTGACTTACATCTCTGAGCCTGGAGACCAGGGGCAGCATAGAAAGTTCAGTGCATTCCTATTTGTTCTTTCTAGGACTGTGTGAATTACCACCTTCTTTCAAGTCACAGGTCTCCCAAATTCATGAAGGACCATCAGTCTGCTGGTAGTGACATACTGTAGTTCTGAACTCCCACCTAGGGACAAGGTTATTTTACATTTAAAATAGAACAAGTGGAAAATAGCAAGAATATGTTCATCGTATCCTAAGATACCCTATGAAGCAGCAAGAAAAATCTAGTGAAGACAAATGCTGCCTTTGGGTTCCTGATATAAATGTATTCTAGCTAAGAACTTTTGTATCATTAAATGGTGCCATGGTACTAGGCAGCATGCTGGAGTACGATGATGACTGTGTTCTAGCAATGTGATTCCACTTCAGAACGTAATCAGGAGCAAAACCACTGATGCTGTTTAATGCCCTAATCCTGTTCACATTCCTGTTTTGCTACCAGTTTTGTTACTTTTGCCTAAACAAACAGTTCCAACAGAAGCTTACCTTTGAAAATCTTGTGGTTTATAGTTTACTTTGAAAAGTAATGGTAGCTTTCCTGTACTTCCAGTATTTATAAAGTATTTTTCCATGTTATTAGATGCTAGTTGATGCCACATTTCAGCCTTTCCTGGTGACTCACTCTCCTCTACCCAGCCACCTATTTGCATGAAACTTTCAGGAATGTAATATCTGAGATTGCTGCCCTCTGATAAGTCTGCTTGAATCAGACAAGGAATTATAAGGTTTTAAAGAGAACAATGCACAAACACAACACACTTGGCTGATTGCAGCATCATTTTCTAAGGAAACTAGTTAAATAGTTAAAATAATTAAAAAAAAAAACTCAAAATCAAACAAAAAGTGATGCTCTGTGCTGGACTCCATGCCTCTCAGACTCTTTTTATCAGTGTGGCCAGAACACAGAGTCTCTGATAACACAGATTAGTAGTTTTTACTCTCAAGGATCATTATTATGCAATAATTCCATACAAAGGGTTTTAATAGCAGCCATAGCACTTCTTTATTCACAGTGTAAATGTGCTGTGTAAATGCTTATAAAACTTTATGAGGGCCATTGCCTCAAAGCACTTACAATTCAGGTATGATTAATAAATCATGCATGTGTACGCTGTCTCATGTCTCTCCCTAACCTTTCACGGCAATACTTCAGTCGGTTTGCGTCACATCACAGCCAAAGAATTCCTCTATGCTCATTGAGAAGGGCTGGAGTTCTTTTTTGTTAGCTAACTCTAAAAGACACAAGTCCCCCTGAAGCTGTATCAGAGATGTGATTAACTTTCTATTTTTTATTTCTTTTTTCATCCAAACATGATCCACCACCAGTTGCCTTCATCTCACACACTCCCTGCCTTGCTTACTGATGCTGCTGAGCACCAATACCCTCATCAATGATGTCTATTTCACTGCCTGACCTCTGAAATTCCATCAGGGGTAGAAGCATCACCTGGTTGCACTCAACCTTTGGACATCTCCCACTAGGTGGCACCAGCTATCTGACATTCCTCTCTCCACCCTGCATATGAATTCCCCTTGCTTGGCTCCAGGTCTTCCCTTCCCTTTTTGCAGCATTTCCAAACACTGAGCTCATCGGTTTTAACAACTGCAAAAACAAACAGCTCCTGGGATCTTTTTTTCTGTCCTTTCAGTGCTGCACGTATCCAAGCCAAAAGACAAGATTTTTCATAGACAAAAATATAAATTTCCAATGTAATTTCTACAGCTAGTTCAAGAACCTTACTGGTATAACCATTAATTGCTTCTTTCAGAACCATCTTCATACAACAAGTCCTTAGTGGCTCTTTACTTTGTCATCCTCACATGTGCATGAATAATAAACCTACCTCTGCAAGAACACCTGTTATCCCAGGCAGACCGACAAGCTGGGCAAGCAGGTAAAGCTGCAAGGAAAACTGATATGGCAGTGACTGAGAGCTGCCAGCAGGCATTTCTCTTGTAGTAATCAGGAGGATGGGGAGATTGTCCTACACAAAACCCTTTGAAGGGAACTCAGAAACTGAATCAGATAAAATAAGGCTTCAAGGCAAACAAAAACCCCAAGTAATTGTCTCAGCAGGAAGTACTGTCAATAGGCCTGAAGTAATTTGGGGTATCTCAGACATAAAATATACACGGGGCACAAGGATGAACAATTTAAAACACAGTGAAGAGCTATAATTATATCACTGAAATGGAGAAAAGGTTTGCAAACCTGGGGAGAGGGATCATCGCATCTGTTAAAGTGTCCAGTCTTGTGCATGGAGCCATCTGAACACCAGGACCATGTCAACCCTGCAGCAGCTCACATGGTAAAGAATCCTACTCATAGTCTTCAAGGCATTAGAGCTACTGGTAAGACAAATACTTGCACAAAAGGTAAACACTAACAAAAAACCACCCAACTGCCCCTCCAACCACCACCTCCTCTCCACTCTCCCCCCCCCCCCCCCCCCCCAACACACAATGAAGTCCTAAATACTAGGAAAAAAAATAATTGAGGAAACTGCAGAACTTTCTGAAACACCACAAATGAGGAGGGTTTTCACTGAAATTAAGGACTTGTTTTCTTTAGCAAGAGCTCGGTGAGTTCCTAGGTAGTCTTTCAGAAACTGATGCCTAGACACTGCAAACAAGTACATACGTATTAAGTGCAACCACTCCTAACAAGTTCAACAGTGACACTTGAAACACAAAATGTTACAAATCTCTGAGGAGAAGAGCTTAAAATTTTTCTGACAGGTTTTTCTCAAATTCAGCTATTTTCTCCACCCTCTGTACTGTTTTCTGTTCCCAAACAAAACTGTAAATTTCCTTGTTCTGGAACTAATTTTATTTTGTAATGTAACAGTAAAGCACCTCCAAGACTAACAATTAGGCCAGACAGTGATGCTTTGTGAGAGAAGCCTGTACACATTTTCCTGGTGTATAAGAGCAGCACAAAAGCTAGAAGAAAGTAACTAAAATTAAAACTGCAATTCAGGGATAACCCTGTAACTGACTGGAAAAACAGTTTCTATTTGGAGTCTGGAAGGCCACGATAATATCACTAACAGAGATGGCAGTCCCATGAAGATGAAAATGAATATGAATCTGGCTGTTAAAGTCCCAATTTCAATTCAATCTCATTTAAATTTCTTTATCTACATTTCTTGAGATTTTATATATAAATTCCCGAGTGCCTGTTTTCTCTTCTCAAATTAACTCTACAAGGTAAACAGTTATTTCCAAACTCTGCCTAAAAGCATCTATTTCAGATCCTTAAAAGATCAGATATCACAGATATAAACATCAATGAAATATTCATTAGTTCATCATGAACTAGCTTATCTTATTATACCAAAATGATAATGGAAACAATTTTGAAGATGGGATTTCTCTTTTCTGAAAGGCCAGGCAGTTCTATAGCTGTAGGATATCAGACTCTGGCTTTTATTTAGGTACTGGAAAAACAAAGACTGTGAAAAAACAGGCAAGCCAACAAGACTGGAAAAAGCAGAGGATGGAGCAATTCAAAATTCATTGACCTATTTAACTTCTCCATCTGCCATGGCTTCTAATCTGGACAGCCCAATGGGAAATGCACCAGGAAAATGTAATTACTATGGATTATTGTATGTACCAGAAAAAAACAATGTCTGCAGTCAGCGTTCCCAAGCTTCAATATTTTCCTCTAACTTGTACAATATGGAATGAAACTATCATCTTTTGAAATAGTAAAATAGGGAAACCCACTTCCCTCCCAAAATTTTTCAGCCAGGATGCAGGATTTCCCAACACTCTACTGCATGGAAAACTACCCGTCTCCTGTGACCAAACTGTTCTTGTATTTGCATGTTGCTCCTCCAGGAGTTGGATTTTTCTCCTTGTCCCACCTCACTGCAGGCACAGCCCCATGTCTTTTTATGTGTAGTTGCTCATACTACAAAACACATCTTTCTACAAAGGGCAGGCTGTGTTTGCATTATTGTTGTTTGCATTTCACTTAGTGGTTCAGATTGATCTATAGCATAAAGCAAAATGCACACGGATTCCTGTCTCAGAGCACTTCTGTTCAATGTAAATAACATGTTGTTAGGTAAGTGCCTAAAGGCTTAAATATCCAACCCCTTAATCATAAGAGCATTCATATTATCATTAGCACTCAAAACATTATTATTTTTCTTTGTTGTAAAATGCCAACCCTCAGGAACACAGGGGTTTCCAATTGTAAGTTTTTTCAAGGTGGATCATCTGACCTTTTTTTAAAGTTCATTCATGATTAAACATAGTATATAAATTATTTTGGATCCTAATATTTCAGTGTTTACTATCAGTTTTTTATGGTAGCTGTCAAGAACAATGGAGCATGTAATGGTATAAAGAAATTTTTCTGGAGATTGCAACAAAAGGTTGATCAAATTCCAGTGTTTCATAGAAGTTATTCTGCCTTGACAGGCAACTAATAACTCCAACACAGAACACACTGGAGTATTGCCCCTTGAAATTCATTTGTGGTGGCTGTATGGCAACGACACAATGTATGGCAATTCCAGGTGAGCCCTGTATGTCTCACATGAAAGGCAACGCTGCAGATCTGTGGCATACATAGCTCATTGCTTCCTAGTCCTATTAAAACAACTGTACATTTTAATGCATCTGCTTGCCTGCATTAATTATTTAAAAAGGATAATGTTTTGGAGCCAGTAAACTGACAAGACTGTTTAAGTCAGGAAGCACCAGAAACAAGATATTCAAAGTCAGAGGATGGCCTCCTTATTCATCTCCACTAGTAACAACATTTTCTTACCTCATCATGGAATACTGTTTAAATTATTATATGTACATATACAGAATTTCCTTACCAGTGTTTTACCCCCATTCCTACCATGAATGCCTAGTGATTTAGAAAAATGTATCCATGAGGTAGAAGTCAGTCATCATCTACTGTTTTACAGCCAGAACTGGGGCACCAGAAAACAAATGTCAAAGCTGTGTTGGTCCAGTTTGGGATACCTTATGTTTGGGTTTTATTTTTCAGAATATTAAGTAGCACACCATTTTCAGTATTAAAACACAGTTCTCCTTGTCCTGAACACAAATTAGACATCAGCAAAGTTCAACTGATTACTGAAGCTGGACCCTCAGACACACACAGCTGATAGGTCAGCTATAAAAAGCCTGACTTCCACTAATGTCAAAAACTATGACCTCAGGCAAGATTAAATTCAATTTTCCCAGGAGCACTCATCTCTTGAAGTCCAACATTCTTATTCCTTCAGTTCCTGACTACTAATAAAAGACACCAAATGTGAAAACAATCTTTGTACACATTACTAAGCTTTAGTCACTGGACAAAAAGATCCTCCTTGCCTAATCATCTGCAGTTGGAATATACTTTGTAGCTGGAGAGATAATAACATATCTTACATGCCTTACCTTCTGGCAACCAAATAAATGGACTGTGACTTGTATGGGACAACCTTCACTGTACATTTCCATCATCACTTTGGATCTCTGATTCACTGATTGGTAGGTTTAAAAAAAAATACAAAAGACCTGATGCCTGATCTATTTAACTGCTGTTTTCATTGGATCATTCTGGAAAAACTCAAAGATGTTCAATGGTCATTTTCATTAGAAACTCGTATCCCTAGCTGGAAATAATCATAGCATATTAAAACCAACAGTGAAGAAGTGAAAGAAAATGTAAGAGAATTATATTAAGAAGAGGAATGCAAAGGGAGAGAAAACCCTAGTAGTTCTGTGATGTCCAAACTGAGGGCTGGGTTCCCGCATCTTGTGGTTAGTGGTCAAGGTCCCAGAGAAATGGGCCATTTCTAACATCTCTCCCTGAACAGCTTCTCTGTTACCAAGTTGAGTCTGAGCATGTTTACTTCTGTTAGGAAATTTACGAGGGTTTACTTTATATATTGCTCCTCTAATTCTCAAAACTTACAGGAACTTTGTTTTGCTCAACATTTTTACAACCCAGTTAAATTTGTCTGAAATTGGCAAATGTGCTGGCCAACTGCTTGCATTTACAAGGCACAAACTGACAAGACAGTTTGACTGCACAAGCCTCATTTGCTTAGGAAATTATGCTAAACATGATAAATAGGTGTGTAGAAATGCCTGCCCATGAATTCCCTTTTGCAGCCTCCAAGAATTCTTCCCATGGTACAACATGGCTCAGAAAGCGCTCATCCCCCCCCATCTTTTCTGATTGTATCGGTAACTTACTCAGTGATTAGTAACATTCCTACCCTTGCAACTAATTTAATGTTTTTTAACATATTATAGTCTCTTTTAGATCCAAACCTTTCTATTTTGGGACTTCCAATTCAAATTTGCCTAATAGCTTCACATAATAGTCCCTTGCTCCCAATAAATTCCTTATTTTAACTCTAATTGGTTTGCTCATGAAGAATCACAATTTACATGAGCTGAAGAGGAGATATATCACTAGCTATTAGTGAATATAAGTAATATTTGATTAAGCAAAAGCAGATACTAATTTGCTTTTTTCTCAGCATTTGTTAATGATAAGGCCAATTTCTACGAGCAGATACAGTATATTTACAACATAATTGATTTAATGGGTTTGGAATAGGTACTAAATAATGATGCCAATTCATTGTCCTCGTAAATTTATGATACCTGTTCATCATAACGATAACCCAAAGTGAATACCATGATCCGATGAAGTTCCTGGTTAGGCAATTGCTCTCCAATGCAAAGTAAACAAAAACTAAAGGCGTAGACTGGTTTTTAGGACAGATAATGGAAGCAACAGGCTGCAACACAAGAAATTAAATAATGTGAGTAGCTGAAATACTGAAGTATAAATCCCAAGTGATTTCAAAGTCTCAGTCTAGAAGTAAAGGATTGTCTCATTCTGGTAAACTGAGCTAGTCTGAGGAGCCTGGTAATGCAAAAACGAGTTTCTGAAGGAGTCTCGAGAAGAAAGAAAACTGGAATTTCCTCCAGTAGTGAAGTCCTAGTAGGTTCCTTAGGATCTATTTTGAGAATGAAATAGATACTATATACTTGCATGAAGATGAGTCAATTTTAAACACTCATGGTTTTGGAAAAAAGCTTTTAAATGTAACTTCAAGAACTTCAGGAAGCTTCTTAAAGGCAAAGCTTCTTAAAAGCACTTACTGCCTGGCTGTCTAACTCTTAATTTTGAATCCTTAGTTCCTCAAACAGAAAGCAAGGCATTCCATTAAATTAGAAGACAACAAATATAAATTTGAAATACATTTAGATAGGAATCATACCAGCTTATGGTACGGGCTGCTATTAATTACTGGTATATGTTAAATATTTGAATAACAAATTTTTAAGCCTCTTTGATGTAGTTTTTCTTTTAAGGCCAGAACAGTATCTGTGAAAAACATAGATCAACGAGTTAAGATACATTTAGGAAAAATAATTTTGGGGTATGTCTTTTTTTTTTTTTTAAAGTATTGCTTATAGTTTAGCTGGAGTCGTGGGTGGGTGTTTCATGTTTTGTTTTTTTTTCTGCAATAAGATATACTCATAGGGAGAACTCTAGTTGTGCTAATTCTGCAAGCATGCTTTAAGACTTGTCTCACCTTTAATGCACGACAGCAGCATTGAGGAGCACTGCATTATCACAGACATAACCCTGGGCCTGAATTAAGATCCACCAAAGGTCTGAGCTCGGCTCTCGAAGAAGGAAAAGGCAAAGAGCAGCGAAGGCTGCCATAAGCAGTACCTCTCGGGTGCAGCTGGCACCCCGAAACAAAGTACAGCAAACGAGCTATGTAAAAAATACATTAATCTGCAGAAGAGTGTAAATAAATCAAGTCCTCGGTTATAAAACCAGGTTCTTTGACACTCTGCCTTCTCAGTACGAGATCCCTGAACCCCATGCTCTGGGCATCCCGCAGGCCCCGCTGCGCCGTGGGGGCAAGGACCCTCCGACTGCCTCAGGCCTTGGCAGCCCCCGCCCAGCAGCACCGCACCGGCCGCGCTCCTCATCCCACCCGGTGTCAGACGCCTCTGCTCTGACACCCCGGCCCCCTCATACCAGCCCCAGACCCCGACCCCCGGCTACGGTCTGGCTGGACCGGGAGTGCGGAGAGGGGCGGGCGGAGGGAAGCGAAGCGCCCGGCGGGCCGGACGGACGCGGCGGGCACCCAATGCGCTCAGACGCTGCCGCCCCGAAGGGAGGAGAGAGACCCGCAGTTGGGCCCAATGAGGCCGCGTCCGGAGCGGGACTTCCTTCGGGGATCCCGCGGCGGGGAGGTGAGGCGGGGCGGAGGTGACACGTAAGTGAGGGGCCGGGGAAGTTGCCTTTGTTCTTTTCAGGTGGCGGCGGCGCACCACCGGCCGGGCGAGTCCCGTCGGCGGGGCTAGGCTGAAGCCACTGCCTGAGGAGTGCAGAGAGCTGCCGCCACCGCAGCTCCCATCTCGCCGGCCGCAGTAGCCAGTGCCGCCTGTCGCCCCACCGCGGGAACCCAGGGGTCGGGACAGTTGGCCGGGGCCGCCCCCTCCAGCTGCCGGAGGGCCGGGCAGCCTCGCGGCCGCAGCATGCAGCTGGGGCGCCCGCCCCGTGCTGCGCAAAGTCCCGCAGGCTCAGCTCCGACACGCAGGGCCCGCACCCAGGGGGAAGCTGCACGGGGAGTCGCGGCCGCGGTGGCGCCGCCCAGGGACTGAGGCTCTCGGCCGGCCCCTCTTCCCTTCACTCCCTCCTTCTCCCGGCGCGGGCCCGGGGCCTCCGATGTCTCCGCCTCGTCGTACGCCGCCTCCAGCAGCCTGTTGCTAAGCCGTGAGGGGCGGGGACCCTCGGCCCCCCTCCGGGGACATGGGCAACGGGATGTGCTCCCGAAAACAGAAGCGGATTTTCCAGACCCTCCTGCTCTTGACTGTGGTGTTCGGTTTCCTCTACGGGGCGATGCTCTACTACGAGCTGCAGGGCCAGCTGAGGAAGGCTGAGGCCACGGCGCTCAAGTACCAGCAGCATCAAGAGTCCCTCTCAGCTCAGTTACAAGGTACTTACCTCGGCAGAAGCCTCTGCCTCCTTTTCCTAAGGCTTGTGGAATGCCCTCCTCCGGGGAGGTCTGGGCTCCAACTGTCTTACAACAAAGTTTTGCTCCTTAGGAGCTTCTTCTCCCGGTACAGACTGCAGGGTTTTGATATCTGTGGGTAGGATCCTACCCCTGCTGAAGTGGGAGTTTCTGTTAGGGACTCTTGGAGACCTCTTATTCTCCCTCACTCCCGCACATTTGCTTATTTCAAAAGGACTTCACATCATTTTGCAATTCCTGGTACAAAGGGAAAAGGCAGGCATACACTCATCTAACTGTAGAGACCACATCCAGTTATGGGACTTTGCATGCTTCTTGTTGTTTTATCGATATTAATTTTATACTGCTGGGACAACATAAAACAGCAAAAACCCTAAATAGCTCCAGAAGGGAGGAGAGGGATATTGTAATAAAGCCTTTTTTTAAAAGGATATTTTGAAAATAAAGTGCAAATAAGTTATTTAGATATGGCTGTTCTCTTGCATTTGGAACTCTGAATTTCTTGGCTTAAAGCTGCCCCATAAATACAAACTCTTGTGTATCTTAGTTTTAGGATGTACCAAATCTGGTGCATCAAGTGGGTGTCCTGTACTTGAAACGGAAAAGATGCTGGTGTTCTGTAATCCATGCCGGTGTATCAAGCCTATGGAGCAGAAACTTATCTATGCCTAGTATGGTAGCAGTAAGCCTTGTTTTAAAAAAGTAATTACTAGCAATTAAGTCACAGAGGACCAGGAAAAATATGATGTATCAATAAAATCGGTTCTTTAAATTATGGCAGTTGTTAATGTACCTAAAAGAGGGTGAGGCTGAGATCCCAGAGACATACTAAATGCAGCAGCAAGCATTAAGTGTGTGATTTCCCACTAAACTAAATGGAACCTCTGTGCCTAAAGACCTCTGATGATTTGGCCCTAGTGAGCTAGAAATAAACTTTTTTTCCTCTGTCTTTCCCTGTACATTTAATGACATCTTTCCAGGATGGCCTGCTTTGTATGATCACTTGGATTTTTGCAGTAGGAGCTTATTAGTGAGGAGAACAGAGAATTCAGAACGTGTGCCTATGCCCAACTCACTTGGAGATACACAAGCACCATGCTAGCTAGTGATATAAACTACCAAAACCATTTCTTAGCCTTTCATAGTTAACTCTTTGATGCCGAACAACAGGAAGGAATTTTCTTTAAACAGACTTTGAAACAACATGAAATGCTGACACAAAATTGTGTGACTGCAGGTGCAGTATCTGACTGCACTTTGAACTTTTGATTTTAAATGGCCAGGTTTTTAAAGGAGAAAAGTTTCTGTTGCCAAAAAAAAACAAAAAAAACACAAAACCCAAATCCAACCTCTGAGAATATCTAGTCTACATCTCTTTGCTGTCCTTAACATAAGACTTTATTCCTCTTTTATAAGAACAAGGACTATGATGACTAACAGTGCAACTTACCTTTTCCATGCACCATAATAGTTTCTCTATAGGTACTGGTCTCAAGGTAGCTTCAGGGCTTGAAGTATGAAGGGGGCCACTTTGAAATCTTTTGAACAGGAACCAGCTAAAGGGCAGGGTCTCTAACATGGTCTTGCCAGGTGGAATGAGGGTGCTGTATCAACGCCGGCGGTTGATTTCTTAGTGTTTACAGCTCTCTTCTGGGTGATTAATTAAGACTTTTGAATTTCATTACAAGCTGAGGAGAGAACTGAACTTTGGACTTGAACTTCCTGAACAGCCATTTCATCAGTAGGCTTTTACTGTTTTAAATTAAAAGGGGAGAGTGTGAGGGGGGACTTTTTCAGGTTGTCCTTTTGAGGATCCTGAGGCTGTTTTGTGCCAGGTTGGCTGGATTTAAATGTTTGGAGGGCAATGAAATATCACCTGTTTTCTGAATTTTTCCTGGGTTTTGATGTGACTGCTGGTGCTTGTAAAGACAGTTGCTTTCCTGATAGTAGACAGAGGAACACTGTTAGGGCTTCCGCGTGAAACTTGAGTAGGTTTGTGGGATCATGGGCAACTCCTGAGTTTATGTATAAAGTTGCAGTTTTGGATCTCAATTCCTTTGGTCTGCCCAAAATCTTCAGGATGAACCTGATAGTCTTTTCTACTGAAAAAGAAGTAGAAAGAGCCTTTTCTACTGTTTTTCTATCTCTGCACAGTTTTTTAGGTTTTTCATCTTTGTTAGTAATAACCTTTTTTTTTTTTTGGTACTTTTGCTAAAAGAGCAGAGCTTTCTGGTTTTGCTTGAAAAGCCAGTTGTCTTATATTTTTATCTGTTACATTGCTTCATTTTGCTCAAATGAAGCTGGCTAAATTTTCTATATATATGGGAAAATAGCACTCTTCTACTGAGGCAGAATGTACAGATCACTGAAAAATGGTGCAGGAAGAGGTCTCAAAAGCATTTAACTCATGCACCTGATCTGAAGAGAGCTGCATATGACTCCCTTTTGTAGGGAGTTCTGTTTTTTTTTTATGTTGTTTGCATACTACTCAGCTGGGAAGTGTTTGTGCCTCTTGAAATAAGACCAGTGTGAGATTGGAAGGATGGCAGACTTGGGGAATGTGGTGAGAATATCTGGTGTGGAGAGGCTGAGATCTTAAGCTTGCCCCCTTTGGACAGCTGACATCGTAGAACATTTGGTGTTTGAAAGCTAAACTTCTCAGAAAAAAGAATGTCAAAAATAAAGTTCTCTTGGGCATGGAGAAAGTAGGGCTGTTTTTGTAACCCACAAAGGGAATACCAGAGGCAAAATTCAGAGATGACACAAAATGTCTTGGCTGCAAAGAAAACTTAAAGTCATTGTTATCTGTAAGGTCTTTCATAGAGAATCTGATCTTTCTAGTAAGCTGATAATTTTAAAATCTAATTCTTCCAAGCGTTATAGCTCCAAAACGTGAACATAATCTTTTTCATAATTTCTTAAAATTATAAAAACAAAACTTGACGCTCTCTGCCTCCTACAAAGATGTGTCAAACTAATCTTAAACTATTGGCCATATAGGAACAGACTTCAGTTGCTATAACAAACATGTTGACTGCTGTAGAAGAACCTGATCTTATCTTTGACTGCTTGAAGATTGAATGTATCTACAAATGTCTCTTTAGCCCTTATAGCTTCTGCCTTCTCACTGTCTGGGTATTAGATAACCTTGTGTACTATTTTAATCTGTTTAATCTGTTCTAATCCTTAATCCTAATAAAAGCCTACACTTAGTGCCTTTTACTACCTTATTATTCCTGCTCTTTCACTTAGAGTCTTAACGTATCTGATGGCTTCAAGCAGTATCTGTGCAGTCTGACACCATACTGTAAGTTTGGGAGCCAATGCAGCAGTGACTCTGAAGTTGAGAGTTCAGAGTTTGCCCTCCTGTAGATAAGGTGTGGATTTCCTCAAAGCTTCCTGATCCAGCAATAGAAAGCACCAGCTGAAAAGCAAACACCAACTTCCTCTTATGCCTGTTGTGCCATTTGTCCTATGTTTAATAGTTCTTGCTGGTTCAAATACAAAATTATTCATTATTTCATAGAATCACAGAATGGTCTGTGTTGGAAGGGACCTTAAAGCTCATCTGTTTCCAGCCCCCCTGCCATGGGCAGGGACAACTTCCACTAGATCAGGTTGCTCAAAACTCCGTCCAACCTGGCCTTGAACACTGTCGGGGATGGGGCTTCTCTGGGGAACCTGTGCCAGTGTCTCACCACCCTCACAGTGAAGAACTTCTTCCTCATCTAACCTAAATCTACTCTCCTTCAGTTTAAAGCTGTTCCCCCTTGTCGTATCCCTACATGCTCTTGTAAAAAGCCATTCTCCACCTTTCTTGTAGCTCCCTTTAGGTACTGGAGGGTTGCTGTATGTGGATGTACTTTACCATCGCAGCCCTCTTTTATAGTAATTCATTTAAACTTGTATCTTGGCAGAACTAAGAAGAGCTGCTTATTTTTCACCTGCATCATACAAGCAGAATTGCATCTCTGTAGCTCCTGTATGGTTTGTTCTCCATAATAACAGCAGCCTGAATTCCTGTCATTCCTATTAGCTTCAGATTGCACATAACACTACAGTGCTTGTTTTGATTGTGTTTTGTTGCTGAGATATGAAGAATCTGTGGTAGCACTGTAATAGTGGAGGTTAGTTCTCTGTGTACTACTTACACGCAGGTGTACTTCATATCAAGTACTGTACTGCATGAAATGGCAATTGCAGCTTCTCTAATTCTGCTACCTGGCTTCCTGAAGCCATAGAATCATGGTATGGTTTGGGTTGGAAGGGACCTTGAGTATCATTAAAAGATCCTTTAAGAGAGTGGATAAGGCACTGGCAAAGGTTGTCCAGAGAAGCTGTGGCTGCCCCATCCCTGGAAGTGTTCAAGGCCAGGTTGGATGGGGCTTTGAGCAGCCTGGTCTAGTGGAAAGTGTCCCTGCCCATGTCAGGTGGCCTGGAAATAGATGGTCTTAAAGTCCCTTCCAACCCAACAGATTCTGTTATTTTTATGATCATTTTACTTTCAACCCTCTGCCATAAGGAGGAAAACCCCCTGGTACACTTTGGTTTATAGTAACCTCATCGGAGAATTTGTCTTTTGTACTTCCATTCACATTAACCACTGGGTATTTAATGCTCTGAATACTTAAAGCATGTTACACATTTGAAATTATTTGGACAAAATTTAGTAAGATCTATGTGCTGTAAATGCATATTCATATATGCATTTGCATGTACATATATGTATGTATAAATGTATATCTAGATAGATACATGTCCGTTTTGCAGCTCAACCTGACAATTTCAGGTTATCTGGAATCATCAAGATTTCTTCATAATCCAAGTACAGAAAAGGTGCTAGAGCTTTATTCAGTTAACCTGCGGAATTGGTTTGTTGCTTCCAAGTCCATAGTGAGTAAGAATCTCTACAGCAGAATTCCATGACTATAAAGTTAAATTGAGCAAATGCTCATATTTACTTTTTTTTTTTTTAATACCTGTAATCTGTGTCTGAATGCTGTTAAATCGCTTTCTGTGTGGACATAATTTTTCTAGGATAAATTTCTACCAGTGCTCTAGTGTGGCATCCACACCCAAGTTGGAGTCTGGGCTGAAGATCACAGAGCATATAGTCTAAAGGAAGATTAAGCAGTGTGAGGTAGTAGGGTGGTTTTGTTTCCTGGGTTTTGTTGTTCCCTGTGTTTTGTTGTTCCCCCTCCCCAGTTTAACAGACTAATATCCTGAATATTAGGATAGGGCCAAATATCCTGAAACTGTTTGTTTCTGATGATGATTTAAACCTCTTAAAGCTTGTCAGTGATTGATGTGTCTGGGTTTATGAACACTTCGGAGCTGAGAGGAGGGAGGCAAGATGGGTGGATACTTTGGTGAGTTTGCCTTTTGGCTTCTTTGACAGTCCTCTTCTGTTACACATTCCTAGCAGGCAGAGCTTTGACAGAAGCTTCTGCATCACCTAAAACGTCATCAGCTTTCTTGAAGGAAGACCAGTAGAGAAGCAGAGGATGAAACAGTCACAGCCATGATCTGACAATTGTAGCTGCAGACTGAGCCAGAAATCCTGTAGGTAGCAGCATAGCTTAAGTGATACCTGGCTGGGCTAGGCACATGATGGGGGGGAGTCTCAGGATGATGATAACTTTGCAGTTGTACTGACAAAACTTCGAGGTGAATACCTGAAGAGTTAGGCACTCCTGGAGTAGTTAAGATTGTTGCGTTCCTGGTAAAACCAAAGCCTAAATAACAGAGTTGTATTACTTCCTTATACATCCTGCACGAGTAAAACTGGTTGAATTCTTAAGTTTTAAATACGATGTTCCAAACACATTGTCTCATTGGGCTGGATACAGGCTTGTCAGCCTGTGTATCTGGGTGGGGCAATGTAATGAGTAAGGCTTCCACACACTGAGATTTGGGTACACATTATAGCATCTGTTATATAGTGGTGAGGATATTCCCAGCAATCTGTGGCTAATACTCATTTTGGAATAGGATCCTTGCAGAGAAAAAGTAATGAAATCTGTCTGGCTGAAAGTCAGGTGCTGGTTTTGAGGCTTAATGAAAGCTAAATAATTCAGGTTACAGAAAAAAAATGAAATATACAGAAAAAACTAATTAAGGCAGAATCTTTTGTTGGGTGATTTTTTTCTTGGGGTTTTAGGATTCAGGGGCATGAATTTCTAGTTAGAGCTTAAGGTAAATGCTTAAGGAATTCAGCCTGTTTGGATGCTGACCCTTGTTTAAAGAAGGGTCTTCAATGCTAGATGCAATTCTGATTTTTTCCTGGTATCTAGCATCAACCAGCTTCCTGAGATTTTCTACTATGTATCATTAATTAAGAAATAAAAGAATCTGCAATTACCTCACCTCTTCCTCTGCATTTCATTTTCTCTCCCCTAAGGTATCTGAAATTATCCTAGTATCTTACTTTCTTGAGGTGACTCAGATCCCTGAGTTTGGCAGTCATTTCCAGGGCTTAATTACAGAGATGTTGGGAGAAGTGTGGCCTGCAGGGCACAGTGAGCAGTCTCTTCCTATCCATGACACTGTGCTAAAGAATGCCTTTTTCAGTGTTTCAGTTAACCTGTCATACTCAGATGCATGCTCTGAGGTTTGACAGTGACCTTCTGTTACAAAAAAAAAAAAACAGAAATAAATCACGAGCCACTAACTCAAATTACTGATTTCTGTATGCAGTTTCTCAAAACATACAAGTGGAGCGGACTCCAAGTCCCCTGTGTTAGAGCTCTTGGGTAGAGAACTAATTTAAGGAAGCGGTTTAACAGTTTTGTAAGGTGACAGCTATTGCTATTACATCAGTTTTTGCCATATTCCATTATGATAAAAGTGCAAATTATGTTTCAGTTAGGAGAAGCTGTTAAAACAACACATGTATATGTATTATTACATTGTTTTTCAATGTTGACTTTGCAGTAGTTTCTGAATATATATATATTTATAAAGATCCTAACACCATGTAGACAGAAACACTTGGCTTCTGCATAAAACTGAAAAAAGTCTAAAACAATTTTTGAGAGAAAGAACAGGCCCTTTTTTCCTGGCACTGAGAGTTGAGCAGACCCAGACATTCAGAAATTATGTGAGAAGGAAACTGTTGTCTTTGCAACTCTTTTGAATGCCTGTGTATTTTCTTCAAAATGATCTGGTGCGTCAAGACAAAAATGGCAGAATAAGGGAGAGAAGAAAATCAGAAGAAAAGGGGGAATTTGTTTAGAAGTAAATCTGTTAGCCTTAGGAATTTAAATCTAAAATCACTACACAGGTTTTGTTTGAGCTGTTTGCATTTATCATCACTTCAAAAATAAAATCCTTAGCATAGATAGGTGTATAGAAAACAGCATATGCAAGGTGAGATGTTAACCTGACCCAGAGTGTTTTAACTATGGGTGGCACCACAGGTTGGCAGAAATCTTTTGTGGAGTGCACAGGAAATCTTTTCTGGGATGGAAGACAGGATCTTCTTCCTAGCAAAAGTCATGTCTGAAGCCTAACTGTTAGGGATTGAAAATTTAATCACATTTAATACCCCTTGTCAAACTTTTATTTTTAGCAGAAGCTATTACAGTTTACTGCTTCAATATGATAAATACCTCTCTATATCCCAACATATCTTGCAATTTGTTTTTAAATCAGTTGTTTCCTAGAGGGATTATTTGAAGAAAGGGAGTACATGAGGTATGGTAAAGGGATGCTATTAAATTTAGATGTTTACTCCAGTTTAGAAATGCATTTTCCTGTCATCCTTATAATTGAATAGAGGCCACAACCATGTCTTAGAAACAGAAGCATGTGCTTCTTGGGCAAATTGCATTAGTGTGCCAAATTCCCCAGCATGCCTGTGTTTCCAGAACTGCACTGGAAGCAGCACTTTATGCAACACTTCTCCACATTTTGCTTCAGATTTCCTCTTCTTTTTGAGGATGCAAAACTGAAGGTTTGATTAGTATGAATTTTCTTCTATGCTTATCAGAACTCTGCAGGCTTTTCGGAGCTTTCTGAAGTCCTCTTATGCTTAGTTCTGATACCTTGTCTAATCTGTTACCAAGCTCTGCAGTTTTAGTGTGGGATACCTTGTCTAATCTGTTACCAAGCTGTGCAGTTTTAGTGTGGACAGAAGGCATGTTTCATCGGTACTAATTCCTGTCCTGGGCAAGACACCAGGGACTATGTTAGAGTTTGTAGAGCCAAAAGTAGGAGTCTCATGGCTTTAGTTAAGAATCAGCTATGAACTTCACTGGATTCCAAACACTCGGTGTCATGTCAACTACCAGGATACAGGCAGTTCCCAAATTATTCTTTGATTGGGTTTGTTTGTTTTTTTTGTTTGGTTGTTTTTTTTGTGTTGTTTTTTTTTTTGGTTTTTGTTTTCATTTGTTTTGTTTTATCCAGATATATTCCAACAATAGAGAAATCTTTTCCAAGATTGAAAATGTTATATAAAAATGCATGTAGTCAGTTCTCTGTTATCTTTGGACAGATCTTATTTGGTTTATGGCTAAACTTTGACCTAAGTGCAAGCAGTTGATGGTTTTCCACCTACAGCTCTGGATGGAGCTGGTTTAGTAGCAGTGGTGCCTCTTGTTCTTGTAGAACCACTTGCACTGGGAGCCTGGTGAGGCAGGAGTTACTCTGGTGTAGCTAGCTGCTTGCACTCAAGCTAATAAGACCAAAATCTCCATAATTTGCTCAAGTGCCATTCTCCAGTTATAGTTTCTTATTGGAGTTTTGACTCAAGTTGGAGGAACAGGTGTATTTTAAGTGGCAAGTTATTTTTTGTGCTAGGTATTTGAAAGCAGAGGTTACGCTTTCTCCTCATGCAGTTGAAGTCATTGATCTGTAACAGACACTACAAACCCCCTGAATATGAAGATCCAGATATTAAATACAAAATTCTCACTTAAAATAATTAATACTCTGAGCAACATAAATGACCAGAGAACTAAAGCAATGGTTATTTTGGAGCACAACAGCTGATGCATGGTTTAGTTTACTAGGAGGAATTTTGTTCTTTTGCAGTGACTGGCTATAATTTGACAAAGCTATTATTTGATTATTCTTTGAATGAGTAAATTGATAACTACAGGAGTTTGTTTTAAAATAAATGTGTCAATGTACCTCATGCAGTGATAGTTGTGGTTTTCAGTAAGCAAAAGGAGAGCAGTCCATCACTGACTGTATGCAAGATTGTTCTGTAACTAAGCCAGGAAAATGCTTGTTTTTCACACACGGTTTCAGAGTATCTTGGCTTCTATTTCTGCCTTTTTTGTATAAATACAAATCAGAAAACTACAAGGGCATAAAATCTGAAATAGTTCAATATTTTGTTCAATATGTTTTAAGTATATCATTTCAATAATGTTGTTTTCTTGTGCTGTAGTTAAAACACAGTTTTCCTAGTCTTTATTGTGGGAATGCTTCTACTGTTTCTTAGATGTTTTCAGTGTCACTGGAATATCCGTTTATTGCTTAAACTCTCCATTTAGAGTCTTTGAAATAGATGACCAGTATGGTTGCCAAGACTACTGAAATCTGCTGGTTTTACAGGAAAGGTATTACTGTAAGCTCACAGGAAGATTGCAGAATTGCATAAGAAACAATAAAATTGAAATTAATACAGTTTCTTGCATCATGTATATTTAAATCTCAATGTAACCTTAATTTTCCAGTATGCAAGAGAGTGGGAGCTAGGGTATTTTAGACTCTGCAGTCTGCTTCTGACAGGCCCAAATACCAAAGTCACGTATTTGCAAAATTGCTAATAAAGTGACATAGAAAATACTTTCTTTTAAATATACACTAATGGCTTATTTTGCTTAATAATAGTTTTATTGCTTGGAGGTGCAAAGCAAAGATAAGAGAAATAGCCATGTCTGTTAAATGAGCTTACTTTTGTCACATCGGCTTGAATCCTGTGTTGCAATCTAACATTCAGTGATTGTCAAAGTGGTGTAGTCTGCTGAGAACTGACAGAGTATCTCACACCCTTCCCTTCCACTTTTCCTGTGGAAGACCATGAGTAAACTCTTAAATGAAGAAATTTATTTAATTAGGATTAATTCAATAACTGTTAAAGATTTCCTTGTTGAAGGTGAAAGGTGTTTTAAGTAGCAGTGATGTTACCAGACCTGCTCTTTGAGGGTGGATCACCTGAGTTTAGGTTGTTGTTTATTTGTTCATGTGTGTACATGTACATTTGTTCATTATTGTACATTGTGTAGGTTATGTAAAGAATTAAACTGATACCTGCAGTTATTCCAGCTTTGGAATAGTGCGTATTTGCTGTAATATGACAATGCTTTTCCCATTCTTTTGTACCATCCTATTAAATATAACATAGGAACAAAATTATGTTATCTGTGCAAAGATCAGTACAAAATTAAGAACTTGCCCTAGGAAACAATTATTTGTGAAGTGCCCTGTCAGTGTATTACACCAGCAGGAATTTGTCAGATTCCTTATATAGGTTCCAACCCCCAGCTGTGAAGCCTGTAATAGAAAACCTGGTATTTAGTGTATTTATTTCTTTGAGATTCTTGCTCAGGCATCTTGTATCTCGCCTGGTAGTGAAGAAGTAGAAATCCCCTGCTGTAGTAAAAAGAGCCTTGTAGTTTGGACTCTTCCTGCTTAGGAAGTTCCTGACTGGTGGAAATAATACAAGTTTACGGGAGATAAATTCTGGTATGTCCTTAGAAAATCTGACCTGCAACCTATTCCCTGAAAGAGCGAGTGAGAAAATATGGCAGCTATGCTTTCTTTAACTATTCTTAATCAAAATCTTATGTTGCACATTATGGACTTGTATCAGAGAAAAACATTGGTTAACCAAACAGTAAATGAACTAGAAGGGGAGAGGTGTAGGAGGGAGGCGTTTTTAGCCTGTTTTGGCCCTCTGAGGTCTACTTTAAGGCATAGCCAGCTTTGTTCCAATATTTCAAAGGTTAGCACACAGAAGGTAGCTTTGAGGATGCACTACCTAAGATAAATGTAGAGACATGGCTTGGAAGTGCAGGGTGAAGACAGGAAAGCCAAAGCTCAGAAGTGGTGTGATTAGCTGTGAAAGGTATAGAGCACTGTGGTCCTGAAACCGCAACCTGTTGCATTCTCTTTCTCCTGTCTTACTGCCCTGACTCTTGAGTTTGTTGTGCAGGGTTTCCCCCCACTCCCAGTTGTTGAAGCACTAGGGGGAGCTGGAAAAGATGGCCTTGCAGACAAAGAAGTGAAATGGAACATGTTACCTCTGAACCTGTTTGTGGTTTAGTCTGTTTGCCAAAAAACCTGTTTCCACCCTGATTGTGTGGGAGGGGAAACCCATTACAGATTTTCATTTCTCTGTTGAGTTGCTATGGTACAGCCACTGTTCCTTTTGCAATGTAATTTGGCATTCACTGTCTTTGGTGCCTAGATAAAACCATTACTGTGATGCTATTATTTTTTTTCCTTCTCTGAAAGCTTACTTTCTGGTGATTTCTTAAATATTCATTACGTGCTTGTTTTGTTGCATAGGAGTTGATACATTAGTTCATCTTGACTGATGCCCTTGACGTTAGAAGATAAATAGCAAAGTAGAGATAGGTGACAAGGATTGATTAGTAGTGCAGCTTCTAAACCAGAACATAAACACTTACAGATAAGCCAAGCCTGTAAAATGCACCTTAGTGGAATTAACAACACGTTTTGAGGTGCAGGAGTTTTCTGTGCCTGCCAAGATACAAATCTTCATTTGAGGCTTCTTCTTGAAGGTTTATGTTCACCAGTGGTTTATTTCTCAGAAAATGAGTTTCCAAGTTTTGAAGGAAGAATCACATTCCATTAAAACAAAGTAGTAACTCTTTACAAGGCTGCAAATTATAATTTGGGCAGTGAAAGGTACTTTTGTTAAACTGAGCTTGAACAAATGTAATTGTACACTTGCAGAAGTTTTACTTAATACTTTGCTGCAAACTTGGTGGGCTGTTTCAGATAATGATCCTTCAGTCTAGTGAGTGGTGAGGAAAGGGTAAAATAGGGACTGATGTGCCCTGTTCCTTGTGAGAGACATCTGAAACTAGATGATCAAAACCCAAGCTGAATTAAATACTGTTTTACTGGCAGCTGAATGGTGGAATTTTCTGCCAGAGGATATTCAGTCTCCTAAAAACACATGGATACAACAAACAATTAGACAAATTTGGTGTACACAAAAGAACTGCAGGCACCTCAGTCTTGGGGAGTCATAAATTGCTGGGAGACAATGCCAAAGAAATACTGTAAACTGACTGTATTCTGTACTAGGCATCTGCTCATGTTAGTTCTTGAGAGGTGGCATAGTTGGTTTGTTGGACCACTGGTAGGACCAAGAGTGGTTGTCACACTGTAAAACCTGAAAATAAGGTTATTTCTGCTTTGTGTGATCAAACCTGGAACAGTCTGTCCCCTGCCATGCCACCCAACATTGCAGGTCACTGGCAGTTGTCCCTGCTGCTCTCTTAAAAACTGTGCAAGCTGGCACTGTCATCAGAAATTGTTGCACACCCTGTCCCCAACTGCTAGGTCCTGCTCTCCACCACCTGCAGCATTAAGAGCAAAGGGAAGAACAGTACAAGAACAAGCAGCAGAACCACCTCTTCCAGTTGTAGTCTCAGCGCAAAGGTCTTGTTTGTAGAGTTTGGCAAAGATGTCAGAACATCTTTCCAAAAATCACATGCATTCTTTTGTAGTCAGTGACTTTTTGGGACAGCAACACACTACGTGACACGCTGCATGACTACAGTTACCTGGGCTGCTGAGGATGTTGGGGGTTGTACTATGAGTGGTGCCCCATAAGCCTCAGCTTGTTGCTTTTTGGCTGAAGCGCTGTATGCAGACCACTTCTTCATTCATCCCTAGACTATTGTATGGGTATTTTGACTCAATTAAGGAAAATGCATAAATGCATTTAAAAATCGGTGAAGGTTAAATTTTACTGTCAAATGGAAATGATTTCCTGATGAGCAGTCTCTGATACCCTAGCCTTACAAAGAAGGATTTGACTGAGCTTTATACTTCTGCTGTCCAAGCCTTTCGGATGATTTCTTATGTTCTTGCCTTATCTCTGTAACTGGGGGATGAAAAAGAAACTCAAAACCCCCCAGATCCTCCTCGGATTATATGGATATTGTGAGTACGGCATGTATATACTCGCTGTTAGCACATGCTTACTAAGAAATGCAGGATGTTATACCTAAGTGTTTCATTGTCCAGTCTGTGAGTCTTTAACAGCTCTGTGCTGGAAAAGGATACTGTTACTCAGGCTTTACAGAAAAGAAGGTCACAGAAAACTGGGTTGTCCAAGTTTCTGAAACAATTTAGGAAGGGAACTCAGGTTGTACTTCTTGGCCTAAGCAGCCTGTCTAGTGTGCTTCTGCATCTTTGAAGCTGTTCTGCTCTTGCAGATCTCTGTTTCCTTATCTCTTTACAAAACGGAAGGAGAGAATGGAAGCATGGGAAAATGTGTACCTGCAAACCTAAGGAAGGAAGGAGGATTTGGTAGCTTTCATGTAGATGCACCATGGCTGATCGTCTCCCTCAACAAATCACAGGGTTATCACAATCTATACAGTAGAAATAACCCAGAATTCAGGCATGCAAAAAAGAACAAAAGTTACTGTCCCAAATGATACAAACAGTCCTTTCTCCTGTGACGTCATCCCACTTGCATTTTCCTGGTACATTGTGTGCCAGTGCTCTCTGGGTGTGCTGGAGGTGGGTGGTGGGTTTTGTACATATTACTTTTAAAATTAATTATCTACAAAATTTCTCTTTCAGTTGTGTATGAGCACAGGTCAAGATTAGAAAAGTCATTACAAAAGGAAAGGCTTGAACATAAGAAAGCAAAAGAAGGTAAGGATGTGCTTTTCACTTTAACGTTTAAGATCACTTGATTATTTTAGAAAGTAACTTCAGATGGATTTTGTTTGATTTTAAATAAGTTTTCAACGTGCTACACATTAGCAGGACCACCTTGGCAGAGCTGTGGTGATCTTTTTAGTAAATCTCTATTTGCTTATTTAATCCAATCTTTTTAAAAAGTAATAATCTTTTTAGTACTTTTTGCAGATCCCTGCAACATAGCATAGTATACACAGAGAATATGTGTATATCAGTGTACATAAACTTTACATGTATGTGGAGTGTGGGCGTGTGTAAATCCTGTTCTGGCATGCTGCAAATTTAAAACTTGTACCAAAACCATGGGATTTTTTCCCTCTGTTCATCAGTGTGAAATTAGACTCTCAATCAGTGTTTTTACACATGCTTACATACTTTATTCTAACTAAAACTACATTCAAGGTATTTGTGCAGGGGAAGTGTTTGTACATGTCTAATTTCTTACACATCTACCCTCTAGGAAACTTCAGCAGAATGCAGTCCCCTGAATTTTCTCTGAGTCTTCTGTTGCTCTAAATTCACCACAATTTCCAGAGTAACGCCTGTATTCTTCCTAAAACTGAGGACTAAGACGCTGAATTAAAACAACTACTAAGCAAAGATTAAAAACGAGTGAGAAATTACTCTTACAATGCCGTTCTCGATGGCTTTCTGGTGCCATCTAGTGTAGAGCTGTCCTATTGCTGTGTGAAGCTGAGCCCGTGTTTTCAAATCCTGAAAAGAGGATAAAGGCACAAAAGGGGAATTTTTTGTTTCATTTAAACTTAACCTAGACTTTCACATTTTTTTAAGTATATAGGTGTTTATCCTAAGACAAGAATACACAATTTATAAATGTCCTTTTCCTTTTGAATGATACTGGGCTTTCACTAGGAGAGTTCATGCAGCAGATCTATTTACCCATCCATAGTCTTGAGCCTGTGATGTCTTACACTAAGATATGAAACTGTTTAATGAAAATATTTTATGGAACTATGAAATTCTTAAATGAAAATATTCTTTTCAAAATTTGTGCATTTTGTTAAATGCTCTGCAGGGTTGGGTTTTTTTTTAAGCTCTTTTAGAAAATTAACTGCATAAGTATCCAGATCTTAAGAGAGTTTATGTATGCAACAGTTATGTTATTTAAGTACAGTTTGTAATTTCCTGGGGTTTTTTTTCATCAGTATTTTCCCTTTTATGTTATAGATTTTCTTGTTTATAAACTAGAAGCACAGGAAACGCTAAATAAAGGAAGGGTAAGCCATCATTCCCAGTACAAGTTTTTAATAGTTGATGCTATTTGAGTTGCAAGAAAAAGAGAATGCTTTGCAATTTTAACTCATCAAAGGAAAAGGTCTTACAAAATACTAATTGAAGGAGCTCTGGCTTCTAATCTGCTTGTCTAAGTGCTCTGCAGTTCCTGATTATTTGAGCTGTAGTAGGAAATACTAATATTTTTTTCAGAAAATTAATTTAGAAAATATCTTCCTGTTTATATATGGTAGTTCAAACATAATTTTACTATTTTTAAGAGGAAGAAAGAATAAGAAGGCACTGGAAATCTTTTTGTAGCTTAGTCCACAGAGAAAAGGACAGTGACAACTTTCTAATGCATGGTCTTTTAACTGCAAAGTATAAAAATGTCAAGAAACTTTGTTTTATATACCAAATACTGGAATGAAAGCTGTGTCTGGCAAAAGACCCAGAAACCTGTAGAGAACTCCTTATAAAAGCGAGTAAATTAGGATTTTATGACTACTATCTGTAGAAACTGAGGAGCAGTTTGTGAGCTGAGTAACCCAAGTTAAAAAACATTGCTGCTGCAGTAAGTGCAAAGTGTATGTTCTTGCAATGTTCCAAAGCAAGTGGAGAGATTTGTTTCCTGGGGAGTTAGGTCCTTTGGCTTGTGACTCCTAAATAACTGCATGTGGAGAGGTTAGAGGAATGATGGTATTACTCTGTTTAACACTATTGTTTTTGTTTTACAGCAAGACTCAAATAGCCGGTACAGTGCACTGAGTGTACAACACCAGATGTTGAAGGTAGGTAGCTGACATAGCCGGTTTCATAGGACACAGCTCTTCTGCTACATTAGGGAGATACGGCCTCACTGGCTGCTGGTAGTTCGTTCTAGAGTGTCAGTCCATTGATGGTGCTTTCCTCTTACAACAGTACTGTTAAAAGATGATTTACTACAGTTTTTCTTAGTCAGGCTTTTCAGTGGGTAATTTAATCTTATCGAGTGTGTTACTTGTATGGAATGCTGACTTCTCAGACTTTACATAGTTTGGCATGTAAGGCATTTCTTACACACATTCAGCAGCTCCCAGTGAGACAGTGCAACAGCAACGTGAGGTGATGCAGCCCTAGAACTGACTACTCATTGCAGAGATCATTTTGTGTTTGAAAGGAGCTGCGATATACATGCTTTGAATAATAAACTTCTTGTTATGAATGCTTCCTATTCATCTGGACTTACAAATTGCCAAAGACAATATTAGCTAGATATGCAGATACAGTACTGTTCTAGTGTCCCAACTTGGTATTTGCAGAGTCAACATGAAGAACTAAAGAAACAGCATGCTGACCTTGAGGAAGATCACCGAAAGCAAGGAGAAGAGTTTAGCAGAACATTCAGTGATCACAAGGAGCGATACTTACAACTGCAGCAGGAAAAAGAGCAGGAGATCTCTAAGCTGAAGGGTAAAACTAACCTGTGTCTGGCCACCCATATTAAAATGTGTATTTGTCATTGTGTTTCGTGTGATGTGAGACAGAAGGGCATTTTCTCTGTTCTTGCTAACAGGTTATTATGCATCTTATGCCTCCTGATAAGTTACATTTTACTGATGATTTTCTGGGGCCTGTTTCTGAAATGTATTCATATGTGTGCTTCGTGTTTCTATCTATATTAGAGAAACAGTAGGAAACACAGCAGGTAAAAGCCCATCAAGTGTCACAGGCTGGTTTATCCAGTTTCTCATTTTTAGTTCTAAGACTTGTGTAAACCTGGAAAATAGGTTTGCCTCTTTACTCTTTTTTTTGTAATTCAAAGGCAATGGATAAATATTTGCCACTTCAATCAGAGATTTAATTGTGCCTCTTTATGAGGTGACTTTATATACTTTTTAGACCTCATTTTATGTATATATCAGCTTCTATGAAACATGTTGCACTATACTTAGGTGATGAAACTCATTTATTTTTACTCTTGATATCCAGTTTCTTATTAGAGAGGTTCTTTACAGTTCACAGGCCTCTCTTTCACCCTAATTACACAATTGCATAGAACAAAAGGATAGGTTTTCCCCGTGAAGGGCCTTCAGCTGCTTTCTGCCATGTGTCACTAACATATGAGTTAGTTTTGGAGCTGTCTGCAGTTTTGTCTGCACAGTATTTTGCAGGCAGAGGCTGTGTTTGTTAGTTCTGCCTTGGCACCATACCAGTGAAGTCATACAGCTAGCTCTCGGACTGAGCTGGATTGCAGCCTACTAGCTTGGAGTGTGGGAAGAGCTTGCCTTTGTCTGCTTGCAATATTCTACATCAACATAATGTAAGAACTGGGAAGAGAAGTCCCTCTCCCTTGTCCCAGAATGTAAAGCTTTTTTAGTATGCTGGCCATCTGGGCACCTCTTCCAAAAGAATAGCTTAGTCCTATGACATGAAATTCTCACTCGCCAGATGCAATGTGGGGGAAGAGAGGAGGGTGGCTTCCTCTCTGCCCTTTAAAGATTCACATTACCATAATGAATTTTGCTGTCTGCAGTCCCCAGTGTGAACAGTGATGCATAATTCCAGTTGCAGACTGGATGCACTAACATAAAATTTAAACAATTTCTTACAGTTTTATGCTTGAAAATATAAAGCGTTTTATAGGCCTGGTTTATATATATATATGATTTTTATATATATGGTTTATTTTATAATGTGTGTTTATTTTATGTGTGTGGCATTTTATGTAGTTTGTGTTATAGTCTTAATTTTGATGCTTAATTTAGTAGTATAAATCTGACTGGGTTTAAATTCTGTATGTCATTTCTTTTAAACAGAATCCCTTTATAACTTACGAGAGGAGAACAGACAGTTGAGAAAAGCTCACCAAGACATTCACACCCAGCTACAAGATGTCAAGGTAGGCTTTGCTTTGAGGAGAACTTTAAAGACCATTATGAAACTGAGAAATTTTCTGAAGTTCTAACAAGCCAGAAATGGGCCGTGCTGAATTCTTGTAATTTCTGTTACTTGGCAAAAAGGAGAGAAATATGGCTGAACTGGATTTCTTGTCTTTTGCCACTTGCACTTAAGGTACATGCTCATTTAAAGACCGCAAAACTGGGGGTGTGTGTGTGTGAAGGGAGAAGTAAGTATTCAGTATAGAAATTCGAAATTTGTTTTTGCAAGTTAAAAATTGTGTTCTGACAAACTACGTTTGCTGAAATTTATGTTTTCCAGTTTGGTTTTTTTCTTAAACTGTTCATCAACAGCTACTCCAACTTTTAACTTTATTTCAGTTATGCAAATCCTGGCCTCCAAGTTTTCTTTCCTGGTGTGCTTGCTTTCTCTGTTTAATTATGTATTCCATGTTAAATAAATGCTGTCATTCCAACTCAGGATTTTCTTTTCTAAATAAATTGAATTACCTTCCTAGTTCAAAATCCCCCAGACTACCTAATTTACGTTTAGAATGAACTTTATGTGAAACATGTAATGTTCTTCTTTTTGTGTAGCAACAGCATAAGAACTTACTCTCCCAACACAACCAACTTGTAGTGACATTGGAAGACCACAAGAGTGCACTAGCTGCTGCACAGGTCAGAAAGGAAAGCAGCTTCTACTAGCTCTAACCTTCCTAAAACTTCTTTCTTCTAGTTCAGCTGACTGTAATGTTATGCATGTAGCCTTTCGCATGGGGAATCTGCGGCCAGCACCATGCTGCACACTGTAGGGAAATGCATGACTTAAAGGGTTGCTCTTAAGAATAAGCTGCAACAAATCATAGGGCTGTCAGAAAATAAAAACCTGTGTTATAGGCCCAGAGTGCATGCATTACTGATTAAAAAAAAAAAAAAATATCTGTGCTTCACTGAGAGCTGTCAGATACCTTCCTTCCTCTGTCTTCTCTGATAGAACTTCTGTTAGTTTAACATCCCACACACTGACATTCACATGTATCCCTTATAAAGACCTGGATGCTGGTATACTATAAAGTCTCTTTTTGTGTAGACTGGAAGGTTTATAACGCTATGTATAAACCATGTATATATATATACATCAGTGCAGCAGAAGTAGATATGGAGGAATGTAAACTCCAGGTGGAACCCAAAACAGTTTAAAACAAGGGGCAATATTACCTTTCTTAAATGTCATTTTCAAGTGAACTATCCATGAAGCACAAGCTTTAGTAGGCTACTGCAAATTTAGTCAGCTGTGCTACTACAAGCTGTGTAGGCCACAGGGAATCTGAAAGTAGGAATAATGCTGGAGCAGAGGAAGACTTTTGGTGAAAGACTGGAGGGAAAGGCAGTGAGGCAGTGTGATGTTATTTTTATTCCTGACTAATTTTCCTCATTTAAGTATTTTCATGGTCCACAAAATCATTCACAGCATTAAAACATTGGCTCTTCCCCCCACCCCGTTTTCTTTGTTGAGCATGTCAATATGTGTAGATATAAAAAAAACAGGGAAAGACCACGAAAGTCCCTCATAGAGTAAGTATATGAAGAATCCTAATTTCCACTACTAAAATATGCTGGAAGCTAATTTTAAACTCTTTTCCCACTGGCCACGTTAGATACTTGGTATGTATCTGCTAACATCTGAAATTCCACAAGGGCAGATGCAGGGTCTGATTTAAGGTTCACCGAATCCAGAGGGAAGCTCCATATACTTCTGGCTTTGTTTCAGTTCTTTAATTAGAAAACCCGTGTCACACAAAGCCTATCTGCCATCAGAATGTGGCATTTAGAGCATGGAGAACCTTTTCTTAAGAAAAGATTGCACATTTTTTCAGAACAGAAGATATTTAGCACAGTTGCATGGTTTCTCCTGTAAACCATCTATAAAAAGTTCAGAAAGGATTATTGCTTAGAAACACAGCTCAGTAAATGACCCCTCTATTTCTAAGTGTTTTCTAGACATTAAATATCAGTAGTCAATACCGCACTAATGAATTTGTGACCTGAATCTTTAAAGTGTTATAATCTTTGTACTTTTCCATTGCTCAGAGAGCAGACAGATTCATTATATATTTTTATAAACCCTGCCTTTCTGCCAGTATTAATGCCTTTTAAGCTATGGCCTTGAATTGCAATGTTCAGCTTAGTGACTCGTGCAGCAGAACGGAATACTTGAATTCTGATCTGAACATGCACTGTTTAAATATCCCAGCCCATTATCCTCTCTGCATAGTCAGTGAGTGGGGGGAAACAAATAATCAGAGTAAGTATGTCTTATTTTAGTAAGTTAGTCTTAATGTTAAGTAAATATTATTTTTTTCCTCTAAAATTTCTTATTGGACTCTCCAGCAGTTAATCAGGAAGCAGAAGTATCCCTCTGGAATGACAAGAGTAATTACTTTGCATTCTGCTTTGCTTTTAGGCCCGTCTGTTTTAATGGATGCCATAGTCTTTTGAAGATGCTTTGAGGTGCGTCTAGCTTTGGAGCTGTTACGCATTGCATCATGTCAATCTGTAGCACTGTGGATATTGTTTTGTATGAGTATTATGCATTGTACATCAATGCATCATGCCTGTCTGCTGTACTATTGATTGCTATGATATCACATAACACACAAAATGACATACACAGTCACTGAGTGGAACCTGTAGCCAGGTTTTAACCTGAATTTTTAACAGGATTATGAAATGCACCTCTGCCTTCAGAATGGGTGGTAAATATAGCCACTACCTCCATGGAAACAACAAAGAAACCCACCTTTTGTATATGCAGCTGGTCATCTCAAAAATCTTACTTTACAAGATCATGTTTCTTGTACCTCTGCTGTATAGACAGGGACTGGTGCACCAGCCAGCCTGGATTCTTATACTGGACCTTAAAGCATTTTAAGAATACCCTCATCTCGTACGAAGTTAAACAGCAAATCAAATTACAACATTTTACTGTTGCATTTCAGGAAGACGTTAGAAATTTACTTTTTTTTTTTTTTTCTCTTCTTTTTCCTTTTTTTCTGCTATTTTTCCTTTTCACCGCCAGTGTACTATGACTTTCTTTGCCTCAATTCTGTATGTTGGCTGTTGTCTTGTGTAACACCTGTCTAAATGTGAAGGATTTGGCATTTTCATTACATGTATATATACTTACTTTAAGACTGCTTGTTTCTGAAAGAACTGCACTTCTTTCTGCCTCAAAGAAGCTGTGTTCTCAGTTGCCTTCACTTTAGTCTGCCAGGAAAAGTGCATCATCTCTTTTAGATAATTCTGCTGCTTGGCATGAATAAAACAAGTTGTTGTCTTTGTCCCACAGAGATTTTTCTAATACACTTTGTGTGCATGTGCACTTTGGCTGAAAAGATTGTGATCAGTGTTACCTAGCGTGTGGAAATGACCAATTTTAAAAGCTCCCATCTCTTCTCCCTAGTATTTGCTCTCATGTGAATATCGAGTCTTTCTGCCACATGTCTTGCCAGCGAGTTTATTCCAAGGTGACTATATTTTATTAAGAAACTAATTTTGACACCCTCTAATGTGCTGACTTTAGTCACAGGTGGAGGAATACAAACAGTTGAAGGACACACTCAACAAAATACCAAGTTTTCGACAGCCTGAGAAGTTAGAACAACCAAATGATCAACCAGAGGTGCGAGCGCCATCTCCCAGCAGTGACCTCCCAGGGCACCGTGAAGCTGCGACTGAAGAGCAGGAGGTATAAAGTACTGACTGGCTACTGACCCTATAGGAAGTGATTCTTATTCAGCAAAATACTAGCTATGTGCTTAATGACTATTAGAAACTTATATTTAATTGTACAAATTAGTCAGTTCTTGAGTAAAGTAGTAAGGAACAGTTTAATGAGTGAGAGAAAAATATTTTTATGATGTTTTCTCACATGGCTGTAAATGCACTTAAAACTGGCTTATGTAGCTGTTTTAAGTTGCTAAAATCTTAATTTTTTGAAAAAGCAGTCTGTAAGACTTCAGCTATCTCATGTTACAGAAGAGCTTTAGCAGGTTCTGAAGAAATTGTCTTTGTGAGTTTTGTGAAGTTTCAGTGGCACACTTAAAGTCATTATGTTTAAAATGGGCACATTGTCCACTGTTCAAAAAGATAAACAGCAAAGTTGTGGGTAAAGTCTGAAAGTTACCAAATCAGTTGTGGTTTTGTTTTACAAGACTTCTTGGCCAGCAGAACCTACGGGAAACGAAAATACAAAGCTTCCCTTGTAGACACAGAATTGTAAGAGGTTTTGTTCCACTTCAGATAAAAGGAGGCTTGACCTACTTTATGACACAGTTATGCAACACCTTGTGTAGCTGTGCAGAGCTGAGAATAGCATGTGGCAGGATGGGTAGCTTGTTCCAAATCAGGCATTTGGCTACCCTGAAGACAGGTTTGTGCTACTGCAGTCTGGAATAAAGGCATTCCTCTCTGGTCCTTGGCTCTCATGAAAATATGAAATCCATATTCTATGCACACATAATTGTGTGTATGTTTTACAGAATGAGAAGCCACAAGAGAGAGAAGAAATAAATACCCAGGAAAAAGATGACAGAGTTGAGCCTTTTCATCTGCAAAGAAGGCCTAATGAGGGCCAGCATGCCAAAGAACTAAATACTCAGGAGCAACAAGAAGCTGGAGAGGGTGATGAGCGACATGTTGATCAAGTTGAAGAGGAACGTAAAAAAGAACTTGAAGAAGAAGAAATGGAGCAGGCAGGTCAGCCGGAGCACTTAGAGGAGGAACAGGATCAGGTTCCAGAAGAGCATGAATGGAAAAAACAGGAACAGAAAGAAGAGGAAACTAACATGTTGGGTGATCATATTCATTCAGAGGTACAGAGCTCTTGGATTAGACTTGCTGTTTAAATGGAGGCATCTCTTATGATTGCTGGCCCTGTATTGCAGTTGCCTGTTTCTAGGTAAAATCAGTGTCATATTTACAGAAAGTTTGGGATTCAGAGCACATCTTGGTTTTTAGATAAAATTGTCATATTTGTAGAAAATTTGGGATTCAAAGCACTTGTATGCATAGGATTCAGGCTCAACTTCAGCACACATATACTGCAGTGCTGTCCAAATGCAGCTTAGTTAACATTAATTCTGCTGATAAAAAGTAACAGATGGGAAAAAAAGGAGCAGTCAGGTTGAATTCCATCTCCTCCTTTAAATTTGAGGCCTGTGGTAGCTGATGGGGAAGAAGATAGCTAATGAGGAGGCTTAACTTCATGACTTTGATAGAGAGCTGTCCTGCGTTACTAATTTGATGCATCTTGGCAAATTGCAACTTGTTTCCTTGTCAGATATGCCTACCTTCTGTAAATACCTTTCCATCTAAATGTTTGTTGTTGTTTGACAGGGAATTTTAACTTCAAGATGAACATGACTAAAATAGCCCAGGGAAATCAGCGCACAGCAGTGGCAAGTCTTGCTTTTTGCAGCTCTAAATAAAGCCAGCAAATCCTGGGTTTACATCGCAGATGCATCTCCAGTGGAAAATACATTTTACTGATCTCACCGTAGGCTTTGTTAATACTCACCTAGCAGAATAACTGTGTGACTCCAGTGTGATGAGAAGCTATTGTTGAATAGCACAGCTACACGTTGGGCAGAGAAGAGATTCAGAGCAGCCCTGTGGAGAAGGAGTTGGGGGTGCTGGTCAATGAGAAAATGAGCATGAGGAGGCAGTGTGCGCTTGCAGCCCAGAAAGCCAACCGTATCCTGGGCTGCATCAAAAGGAGCATGACCAGCAGGTCAAAGGAGGTGATCCTGCCCCTCTACTCTACTCTTGTGAGACTTCACCTGGAGTATTGTGTGCAGTTCTGGTGTCCTCAACATAAAAAGGACATGGAACTGTTGGAACAAGTCCAGAGAAGGGCCACAAGGATGATCAGGGGACTGGAGCACCTCCCGTATGAAGACAGGCTGAGGAAGTTGGGGCTGTTCAGCCTGGAGAAGAGAAGGCCGTGTGGAGACCTCACAGCAGCCTTCCAGTATCTGAAGGGGGCCTATAGGGATGCTGGGGAGGGACTCTTCATTAGGGACTGTAGTGACAGGACAAGGGGTAACAGGTTAAAACTTAAACAGGGGATGTTTAGATTGGATATAAGGAGGAAATTCTTTCCTGTTAGGGTGGTGAGGCACTGGAATAGGTTGCCCAGGGATGTTGTGAATGCTCCATCCCTGGCAGTGTTCAAGGCCAGGTTGGACGAAGCCTTGGGTGATATGGTTTAGTGTGAGGTGTCCCTGCCCATGGCAGGGGGGTTGATCTTAAGGTCCTTTCCAACCCTAACTATTCTATGATTCTAAGAGACGCAGTGGATTAGAACACTCACAACAAGTTAAGCTGTGAAACTGGAGTTAAAATTACTGCTGACTATAAAAAATGGCTCAGAGAAACCCTATTTGCTGTCTTAATTCCCAGCCATCAAAATTTACTGGTAATATGTTGGGTTAGTTATTATTTTGATGTGTAAGAAAAGCCTGGCTGCCCCCTTCCACCATCTACTCTTCCTTCCCCATGTCCTCCACAAATACCCCAGCACTTTCAGTTTATGTTCAAAAAACTAATTAAGCAGTGACAATAAAACTTAAAATAACTTTGATGTAATTTTGCCTATTGCAAATTGCGTCTTCGTATTTTTTTCCCTCTTGACAGGCTTCTGCATGCTTGCTTCTGATCAGTGAAATTATGATTAATCTATGACTAACATGTGTCTTTGACAGGTAACATCAGTGAAAGCTGTAACAAATAGACATAAACCAGCTTATGAACAGCAACTACAGCAGCAACATCTTGCAGCCAAGAGGGCTGAGGAGGCCAGTGAGCTACGAGAATATCAGGAATCACTACACCAGCAAAGACTGCGAGGACAGCTGTTACAGCATCAACAGCTTCAAGAGAGAGAGCTCCAACTGCAAAAACAGGCAGAACAAGGAGAGAAACTCTATAAAAGCCGTCTAAGGTTAAATTCTTTTACATAAGTTTGTCATGGCCTGTGCTCTAGGTTTTATGGCATCCGCCATACCACCTTTTGAAAAGAGTGTGGTTTAATGCTATAAACCTAGACTACCCAGAAATTAAGTTCAGTGAGCCTCATCTCCTTTCCAAGGATAAACCTGATAGCTATTCTAAGGTTTTTCCTTCCTGTTTTATTCCTTCCACTGTGGAAGCCTGTGAAGTCTGGAGTGCATATTGCCCTGCACATCCTTGGGAGAGGTTAGGAGCTTCTGGCTTACAATGCCCCTTGTCTTAAAGCTTGCTTTAAATAAGTAATTATTTTCCACTGAGCAGCAGTTATGATCTGGTAGTACTGAGGAGCTCCAATATCAGATATTCGTTTACCTAAGCTAAAGTTCCTCTTAAGCGTGAGACACTGTTTTTAAGTAATTCCACTAGGACTTTCTGGACAAGAGTGACTAATATTATTTGCATTGTAAAGACAGAAGCATGATTTCAGGAGAAACCAACATCCTGTTAGTGTCAAAGTTACTGTGATTGCAGTTATATTCATTGTATTGTATCTTCTGCATGCCTTTCACCCTCTCTGTCATGCTTCCTTATGCTTCTGCTTATTTTAAAATTGTTAGTGACACTTTTTTGTCTTTCTGAATCTTAAGCCCATTTTCTTTGCTGAAACACTGAAACATTAACTTGACCTGTGTTCTAAAAGGATTTTGGTATGAGAAACCCTTTTTTAAATTGATAGTCAAAATATTCAGTCCTGCAAGAACAATCACACAAGTAAATCCCTTTCAAGATGAAAGCTAAAACTGCTTACTCATCAAAGTAACCAATTGTGTAGTCTGTCTTTAAGACCCTTTATCTGAGAGGGGTCCAGTTCATAGTATTGATACTTTAATTACGGAATATACTACCTTAGGAGTTTTACAAATACAAAGCAGATCCCATCAGTCTATCGAATTGCAGAATAGTTTGGGTTGGAAGGGACCTTTAAAGCTCATCTACTCCAATCCCCTGCAGTGAGCTTGGGCATCTTCAACTAGATCGGGTTGCTCACAGCCCTGCCCAGCGTGGCCTTGAATGTTTCCAGGGATGGGGCATCTACCTCCTCTCTGGGCCACCTGTGCCAGTGTTTTCACCACCCTCATCATAAAAAAATTTTCTTCCTTATATCTGGTCTGAATATCCCCTCTTAGTGTAAAACCATACCCCTTGTCATAGCATAACAGGCCGTGATAAAAAGTTGTGCCCATCTTTCTTGTAAGTCCCCTTTAAGTGCTGAAAGGCCACAATAAGGTCTTCATGGTACTCATTCTGGCAGGAGTTGGGAAAGACAGAGATTCAGTAGGACGGTGTGTTTATTAAAGCAGAAACACACATTTTGAAACTGAAATGATGTATTGGCATTGAATTTTCTCAGCCAACAGGCTCATTATGATAATGTGGACCACGATATTGTACAGGGGGAAGAAGAGCAAGGTATTCAGGAAGAGGAAGGAGGTAAGATAAAACTTAGTCCCTAGCATATTCAGAGGTTCCCTGTGTACTGTCTTTCATGCAAGATTGTAATACTCATTTCATGTCCAGTTTGGATTCAAGTGAAATACAAACATGCAATTTAAAACCAGTAGCTCATATAACACTGGGTGAGCTGATTGAGTGAAGTACAGGAATTACTAAAGATCATATCCATATTCCTGAAAGCAAAAGTGTCCTTTTGATTGAGCTACTAGGATAGGCTCTGCCTATGATTTTGTTTGATCCTTCAAATTATATACTCTTTTAGTGCCAAGTTTCCTACTAGCAGTAAACCAGTTCTGTTAGAATTACATGTTTAGGTAAACTTTTTAGGTAAAAGCTACCTACTCTTAAAAGCACATGTGGAAGTTTGTATATAGGAGGCTTTTAGAAAGGCTAACCAGAAACTGCTGTAATACAATAATAACATAAAAAATTTGTCAGCTTATGAACGTGACAACCAGCACCAGGATGAAGGTGAAGATGATGATCAAAATAATGCAAATGAACAGCAAGAACCAGAGCATCAAGTAGAAAATCAGCAGGCTGATCAATCTGTGAGTATGAATTAAGATGCTATGGATTGCGGTCATTACTGGAGTGAAAAACCAGAAGTCTCATTTAACATAATTGTGCATTACAGAAATAAAATGAAGTGCAGATCTGGTAGGAAGATATCTAAGGTCTATTTAAAGTTGTCCTTATTGATTTGGGCAGAAATAAAAAAAAAAAGAGTGCTTCCTTGTTCGAAGCAAGTTGCTTCTTTTTCTACATGCCTTGATCTGTACTTTACATGGAATAAAGGATTTGGACTTAGCTGGGACTTGAACAGCTAAACTTAAAAAGAATGGTCAGTCAGAATGGTGATGGTATTTTTCATGCTATCATTAGTTGCCAAGGTAAGAACCAACTCAGTAGCCACTGAAACCAGCTGAAGTCAGTACAGAAGTGTGAGATCTTGCAAGAAGATGTACCTCAGCACTGGACACAGCTGTCATACCAACTGTACAGAGATCTGGATACCGAAGATTGCAGTCCTGTATCATCCCATAAATTCCACCTTATTTGGTGGTGTGGAACATGAAGCATATCATCTTTATCACCACCCACCCCCACCCCCCCCCCCCCCCAGCAAATTAAATTGTTTAGTATTTCTAAGGCATCTTTTACTTGTCAGCTCTAAAGATATCAGAACTACTTTTACTGAATGGTAAGCAGAAAAAAAAAAACCACGTTTTCTGAAGGGCAGCATGTGATGAAAAGCGAGTATCGTTTTCTCTTGTTTTATTATAGACATAGACAAGGTCAATATTGCAGGGCAGGCTCGTACTGAAAGATCACATCAGCTCTTTTGAGCCATGTGTATTTCAGCTCTTACCTTCTTTCACCTGCTCTTATCGGGCATTGTCACTTGTCATATAGTCAGTAAACAAAAGTAGTTTAACAGCCTCTGTGAAATAAGTCATCAGATTCAATTAGGTTTTTAGCAGACACATACCCATGCTGCAGTTCTGTCTGTGTTCCGCGCTGAGGTACCTTTCCTTTCAGGAACTGATGCTTCTGTATTGGCTACGGCTTAATCTAGTGAACCCTGATGCCTGTAAGAAGATTCCAGGTGGTTTCAGTGGGCATGGAGTTGGCTCTAATGTAGCTTGTGCTAAGGTAGCTTTTATGTGAAATGGAATTTGACTGTGAGGTGAAAATACATATTTAATATTAATTTCTGAAAATTACAGAAGGCAGCCATGGAAGATGTGAATCCTGCTGATGACCCCAACAATCAGGGAGAAGATGAATTTGAAGAAGCTGAGCAAGAGAGAGAAGAAAATGTACCAAATGAAAATGAAGAGCACAAGCAAACCAGTCAGAAACAAGAACATCCAGGAATGGAAGAGCACTTGGTGGTCAGTAAAGGGAAAGGACGCCTGTATTTACCTTCAGACAAGCCCCTGCGAGAGCACTCATTCATACAATTGTCATGTTTTTGCACAAATCCTTTGTACGCTACTTCCATGCCATCACACTCAGTCGACTGTGAGCAGTGATGCCACTTTTCTTTTCTACCGCCATTCCAGTGAACACTGCACGTTTCAACTGCTTTTATACTGTAAACTCCTCTAGGCAGAGATAATCTATATGGCATTAGTCTTTAGTCGTGTGAATATTTCGTTGTCTTCCTGCTTAATATGGAAAGTCTTGCTTTATTCTGTGAAGTGATTTCTATTATAATCATTCTTCTTTCTACTTTTTAATTTAGGGCAGTTCTAAATCATGTAGCTGGGCTATCATTAATGCTAATGAATGCGCTATAACTTCTTACACTATTGTTGTTACTTTAGCTTTTCACAAAGTTTCATTTCCAGAAGAAGAAGCTTTAACCTTCAGTCTTCTAAAAGTTAATAGGCATGCACAGAGAACTCAATTTTTATATGATCTTTCTGCAGATGGCAGGAAATCCTGACCAGCAGGAAGATAATGTGGATGAGCAATACCAGGAGGAGGGAGAAGAGGAGGTAAGAAAACAGACATAAAGTATATGTGGATTCAGGTCAGAGCACATCTCCATTAACATTCAACACTGGTATCTTTTATAACTGCAAGATGAATCCAAATTGCTTTGTCTGACTAAGAACCTGGGCAGTCTTTGCCATTACTTTGCTGACCACTTCTGGACACATTTAGTGTTACTCATGCTTATATGCTACAATCCATTAGTCTTCCATGCAACACGGTATTAATTGTGCAATAATTAAGATGAAGCCATTCATAGCACAAGGTGAAATTGCTGAAAACTTCAAGCCCTCTCTGAAGGTCACTGAAACCTCATTAAATTTGCATCTCCAGTCACACACTGTTGTTCTGGGCAAACTGCTTCCTTGGCCAGTTACTCTTTAGCTCTGGCTTTGATTTATCTGTGCTCCTCCCAAGCAATCCAAGTTATGTAAGCCCTCACCGGTCAATGGGGTGGGTAGGGAGGCTGTCAGCACTGTTGCTTGAACTGGAGGAGAAAAGGAAAGGACTTTTTCCTCGGTATGTTGAATGGCATGCTTGTTATGCATGCATTAGCATAAGCCGCCCTTCAGTCCTTCAGTACATACTTAATTGCTGTTTTCTTTTAAAGAAAATTAAAAATACACATTATTCCTGTGCTTCATAGATTCAGGAAGATTTGACTGAAGAGAAGAAAAGACAACTGGAACGCAATGCCGAAGAGCCGTATGGCGAAAACGACGAAAATGTAAGTACTCTGTAAACCCCCAAACTCTGTGACATGACTAAACACTTATTATAACTGTGATCATCTCACAGTGACATTATATAGTAATCATTGTAGCTTGCTTTAGATCATAGACTTTAATGTTTCGTGCTGTCCCAACTTCTTTTTGCTCATCCTTCCACCCACACATTGTTCTTGCTGCCTGGAAGCCTTTGAAAATCTTTTCCTCTTTCTGCCCATCAGCTCTGACAGCTCCACTGATAGTCATTTCTCCCTTTCCTTAACTTCATCTCATTGCCTAAAATACATTTTAAGGAGCTATAAGGCAGTAGTACTGAATCTGGTTTGGGGTTGTTTGTTTGTGTGTTTGTTCCTGCCCCCCCCCAATCAGGCGGATGAAAAGAATAACAGAGGGGCAGATCAAGAGCAAGAAATCCAAGAAAACAACCGGAAAGAAGTTCATGAAGAAAATTATGAGGAGGAAGAGGAGGAGGAGGAAGGCAGAGCTGTTGCAGCAAAAACTCATAGACGAGGGGAGATGTAGTCTCCCTTTTTTCAGCATTCAAAGCCCTGGTTTTGTTGTTTTGGTTTTTAAAAGCCGACAACTTTTTTAGGATATTTAATTTCCAAAAAAAGTTTGTTTTACACTTCTTACTTTTCTATTAGATGCTCTCATATGTTTATATGAATATGGTATTTTGATACTCTAGATTAGGATTTCTTTTCTATTAAAGCTGTACATAAACAGCCATCATATAGGTTAAATTCTTGTAATTCTGGGCATGTTTTATGAAGGCCATTTTGGAATACACTTTCACCTTGTCCAAGCCTGAGACATTTGGTCTCATTTCAGACACATTCAACACCTGAGGGAATATCTCTAGTGCCTACACCCAGTTGCCATTAGTCATTTCAGCTCTCCTTGTCTTCCATGACACAACTTCTGTGACTTAACGGCTGGGACACCTCGCAGCCAAGGCACAATCTGTGGTGCTTGTACAGGCTCTGGGGTATTTCCATTCATTAGAATCTCATGAGATTCTTCAAATCTTTGAAGTTAAGCACATGCCTAGCTCATTTAGAACCAGGCCTTTTACAGGTGCAGAACACTTACAAAATATGCAAGTTCTACAAACCTTCAAAATACAGCCAGGTTAACAGCTGTTAATTTTGGCAGCTGTTTATATACAGATAAATTATGCATTTATTTTAATGAGCATACCTAGGTACTGCAATTACATGCATTACATAGCAGATAATCCAAGTGGTGGTATGCTGAGATGTGAACTAGAAACCAATTTAGACTCGAAGAGCCATTATGCCAAATCAAAACACTACAGCTGTCACATGAATGAAGATTTACAGAAGGAACAATTTTGTTCTCCTAGTATTAAAATATTTGACCAGAGAAATATAATTGCATCACCTTGGTGACATGCCTGCTGGAGACTGGAGAGAAGGTTAAGGGGTGGTGACCAAATTGCTGTGATTGGTGCAAGATGTTGAACTAAGGCTTTTAGCTCCTTTTACTTATTTATTTTTAAGTCTATGCTGGAGGGATTCCTGCATCCCTGAGTGTGAAAATAGCTGAGACAAATACCATGGAATCTTTTTGAACAGTGAATATCGCTAGTACCACATGCCAAAATGTGGGGGTAGGGGGAATGACACAAAACCTGTGCCTTGGTAGGCTACTATGAATATAATCACAGTGCACGAGTAGATACAATGTTTGTATTGGTACAAACCCTTGTTATTTAATGTATGTTAAAAGGAGATTGGGAATCTGTATCTCCCAGGCCCTGCCCCATTGCTGGAAATGAGGCACACGGTAGCTTCCCATCAAAGTGTGTGATAATATATAAAAGAAGAGGGTTTAGGATTTTCCCTTGTTAAATAATGATGCATAGCAGTGGTTTTAGTTTAACTTCTAATATGAATGTAATTTAATTCATTTTTCTACTAACTGAATTATATTATGTTTTATAATTGGTTTCTGTTCTTTGCAGTTTTCCTAAGTGTCCCAGACACAGTACTTACATTTCATGGGAAGATTTTTGTCAGCAAGTATTTTGGGGTTTTAAGCTACCATAAATCAAATTTATGTATAAAAAAAAAGTTTACATGATACTGTAAAATGTATAATATGTACATAATCTTCAGAATACAATTATTTTGGTAATTTGGCCTGTATTTTTAATGTCATGGTTGTGGTATTTAATTATTTGAAGCATAATAAAACTTAAATGCATTAGAATGTAGTTACTGATCTTTCACACGTGTGATGGTTTGGTTTGGTTTAGTTTGTTAACAAAGCCCAGCAGAGAAACAGGAGGCAGCTGCAACAGCATTTTCGGCAAGGAGAAGCAGGGTTGGAACCAACAGTAATGGCAGCTTTTGCCTTCTGTAGATGTACTCTTTCAGTATTCGTTGCAATTGAAATCCTGCTTCAGCTAGAGCAGTAAAGCTTCTTGGCCTTTTGCATCAAGCAGATATGTGAGAAAGGTGGAGGGATGAAGGAAGGAGAGCCCAAGCCATTTCCACACACGTTTTTTCCCCCCTAACAGGACCAGTTATGCTCCCTTCTGCAGCCTCCATGGTGTGGGAAGCCGTGCATGCTGTCTGGGTAGAGCTCAGTGGTGGCAGGAAGACAGCTTTTCTGCCCTGCCAGAGGGAAGAGACAGCCACTGAAGGTGTGGGCACATGCCACAGTACTGCCTTGTTGCAGTACCTTGCACTTGAAACGAGCTCTGCAAGCACTTACATTAGTGGGTACAGTATTGCCTGAGCAGATGTGGGAAACACACTGCCTTGTACCACATTTACCGTGTGGAAAAAGCCACTTCCAAAGTCACCTACAGGGACGAAGTTATCTACCAGCACAGGTTCTTCACACCAAAATAAGCTCCTCCTTTTCTGCAATTGGCTACTGGTGCCATTGAGGTGTTCACATGTCCTGCCCAATATCTCTGGGCACACAGCATGTTTATTCATCAGCTTTGATGATGTCCCTTTATTGTCAGGCTGCAGGGCTTTGCTTGGGTAACTTGCAGCTCCAGCAAGAGTCCAGAGAGACAAATTACTGCTGAAATAGGAAGATGCAGAATAAGGCTTCTATTGTGTATTGTATGAGCCAGTATTCACAGCAGATGCTGTATTTACTACAGCAAGCATAACACGTTCACGTCTAATGTGATTAGGTCAAGAAAGTCCTAACAAAAGCCTGTTCTGCCCTTAGCCAAGGGCTTGTTCACTTCAAAAACAAGTTAGTTGACTAAAGATCAGCTTTCCGAGTAAGGCTTCAGGTGTGTTTGACAGCAACCATGTATAATCTTAGTAACGTGCCCCAACAGCCACTCGAGCGACAGCTAAATCTGCTAAAATCTACTAAATGCCAGTGGGCTAAGTTAAGACTGGCTCTAACCCAAGCTGAAAAGGGAGTTAGATAGCTCTGCTTTACAGTGAACATTAGGAAAATTGCTTCAATTAGGAATGAACACAGAGATACACTTGTCATTGAAGTACAAACTAGTTTGTCCTGAGTTCAGCAGTAGCAGTCATTTTTCTCCTTTGTGTTAGCTGGTGCAGTGCTGTGTTTTGACTTCCAGCCTGGGAACAGTGCTGGTGATACCAATGTTTTCGGTTGTCACTAAATGATGTTTACCCTGACCAAGGACTTTGTGAGGCTCATGCTCTGCCAGGGAGGAGGGGAAGCCAGGAGGAAGCAGAGATGGGGCGCCTGATACAGGCTAGCCAAGGAGGTATTCCATACCACAGCACGTCATGGCCGGGGTGGGGGTAACTGGGAGTTACCCGGAAGGACACGGGCTTTTGGGTGGGACTCGTTTCTTGGCTGGTGGTATTGTATTCTCTTCCTTTGTTATTTTCTCTTATCGTTGGTGGTGGTGGTAGCGGTGGTGATGTGTGTTGTACATTGGTTGCTGGACTGTTCTTGTCTCAACCCGTGGGAATTGCACTCATTCGATCCTCCTCCCCATCCCTCATGGGAGCGGGGAAGGAGAGAGCCCCCCGGGGTGGGGGGGGGGGGCTTGATTGCTCTCAGCCCAGCACCACTCACTGGGAGTGAGTGAACAAGTTTTCTGGCTAGGGTTTAAACCACAACATAGTTTCTGACAAATTTTATCCACTTTTGCCACAGGTTTTCATGACAAAGGAGCCGCAATGCAGTCATTGATAAAAACGACCTTCACTCAGCTTCTCAAGGTTGAGCACATAAAATGTGTTTACTCTGTCTGTGCACAGAACTTCTTAGTCTGCTACATGCAGGGAAAATAATTTATATTGTTACAGCTAAAATACTAGCAGGGTAAAAGGAATGAGAAACCCAAAGCTGCATATCCAGAGCAAGAAAAAAAAGTTATCTTCAGTACACTTGACACATCATCAGCCTTCAAACAGGTTTCCTTTCTCTTCCATAGCTCTTGGAACCGTTCTTTGCTGGTTCAAATGCAAAATTATACATCATTTCATAGACTCATGGAATGGTTTATGTTGGAAGAGACCATAAAGATCATCTATTTCCAACCCTCCTGCCATGGGCAGGGACACCTTCCACTAGACCAAGTTGCTCAAAGCCCCATCCAACCTGGCCTTGAACACTGCCAGGGATGGGGCAGCCACAGCCATGTCTGTTCCAGTGCCTCACCACTCTTGCAGGGAAGAACTTCTTCCTTATCTCTAATCTAAATCTACCCTCTGTCAGCTTAAAACTATTCCCCCTTTTCCTATCACTACATGCCCTTGTATTTTTGTATCACCATCACTTCTAAGGGGTCACAATGGCCAATTTGGGAGAGACACAAGCCAAAGAGAGATAACAGCCAAGGGCTATTGTGAACCATGTTCACCACCACCTCCCATCCATAATCCTGGTCAAGGTCTGACTCAACCCACGTTTCTGTAGATGGGATGCACACATGACTAGGAGTCAGTCATCTTACTCCACAAAGAGTGGACAGCCCCCAGGGCCTTTGGAGCCTTCCTGCATGCCAGAATCTCCCCTTGAGTAGGGTTTCATCACTAGTAAGTTCGCACAGTTTCTCCCTTGAAAGAGAGATTCTCCCAAATTTTACATTTGTCCAGGAGGTGCAATTAAGGCTGTAACTATGAATTGAAGTAGATAAGAAGGGTGAGCTTTAATGCAAGGTTAAACTTCATGGGGAATTTTATACGCTGCCTTATGTAAAGGGAATAAAAAAGTCCTAGATGACATTTTGGAAAAAGCAGCATCCATAATCAATGAAGGAATGGTATCATTCACTGTTCATCAGAACGAAACAGCCAAAATTGTGTAAACATGAGATTGTGAAATTAGTTCAGAGACTATTTGGGATCCATTATTCCACTGGTATCAGAGAGAACTGCAAGACCTGCAGTTTCTCCCTGACCTATAGAAAAAAACAAGCTCATTTCTTCCTAGCAGGAGCTGCAAAGTACCTTTCTAAAGTAGTAATTTTGGCAAATAACCCAGATCAGCCAACGCAAGATACTCCCGATTATAGAAGCCCTGACCTCTTTGCGTACAGGAGATACTGCATGTTGAAGGCAAACAGCCCTCTCGCATCACAGGGAGCCAATGTTCTGGTCATTTATTGTGACAGGTGAGAAATGCGGTAGCTGCTATTAAGCTGAGATGGTTTACAATACTAAGCAGTGTCCTCACACACAAACAAATTCTACCTGGATTCGGCTTTATTAGTAGTTTCATACTGTACTGCCAAAAATTACAATCAGTATCTGGGAAGACATAGAAGGAATCAGAGTATTCATTTAAAAGTTGGAGCAGAGCACAAATGGGAGGTGGAATACAGCCAGACACCTCGATACACCTCAGAATGACCAATTAAAAGCACTAGTGGTGCCAATGAAAACGGCTGTATTTAAGTCAGGGCCTGTGCCAGGAAAATGGTATTAAAGAAAGATTAAAGGACTTTTCTATTTCACTACAGGAATAACCAACAGGTATTAGAAATGAACACATGCAAATGTCCACCACAGCAGCTACACCCTTGACAGCTTAAGAGTTGACCTCATGGCAAGTACTGGACACCACAGATGTTTTATCAGCCACAAAGGACAAGTTTAATTCAGCACCAGCCATCATGCTGGAGCACTGCTGGGAGCCAGAGGATATGAATGGGACTGTAGGAGGTGGGCAGAAGCAGAATAACTGGAGACATAGCCAGGGTTACTGTGCCAGAAAAGGCATAGGGAGCAAGGACATAAAACCTTTCATTTGCTCTAATGTCTGTGGGACAATTTGTGTCACCTTGAAATTCTACAGGTGTGTAAAAAGAATAGACAGGTATACAGAAATATGTATTACATTCAGAAATAGTTTGTGGTGAACCTGAACCTTGGGCAAAAACCTCCTGTAGATGATCTCAGTCCCGAGTTTCCAGCTACTGCTTTCTCCTACAACTCGAGTTAGACCTTTGTCGATATCTACATCCTCCTGGCTTCTTTCAATGAAAAGCAGTAATGTTACATGGCACAGAAGAGACAACTGCACTCCCTTACACTACATGGGCTTCCAAGTTCTCTAGAAAACACAGAAATGGTTCCACTCCTTGTTTTACTGCTATGCCAGATGACCATGTTACCAGATCAATTTCCTTGTAAAATAGGGGGATGTGGTATAGTAGCGAAAAATGTTGAGGGGTTTCCAATCTCAAGATCAATATTTTGATGGGGTTTAAAATAAATTTGTTGAAAATAATGCTGTAATTGAAGTTTTATAATTCACAGCAATAAATGTGCAAAGCCACAAACCATGTTATTACCAAAGAGACATTGAGATTTATTCTGAAGAAAGGTTATTTAAAATTAGGATATTGGACAACCCGATTCCCTTCTGCAGTTTAAAAGTAATAGGAAAGTTATTTCGAAAGCAGTTTCACATTGCTGGTTTTGTACAAAGGTTCATAAACCCTACCAGGAAACATATTCAGCTCTGCTAGCCCAGAAACGGAAGAACCCGGAGAGATCGTGCAAGTTATTTGATGTTTCTGTTACAAAGCAAGGTGACTCAGTGCAAGTATGAGGAAAGAATGTGTCATAGCTTCTAGCCTTGCTTCGATTTTCCATATTGATTTTGACTGTAATGTAATTAGTAGTTCAGCAGGTTACTCTGCATGGTGGTTCCACACTGTCAGACATTCCCCTTAGGGCTTGTCCTTACAGAAAACATCATTAAACTTGCAATTTACCTTAGTGCTTGCCATGTCCCCCATCCAGACAAACCTCAGTGTCATATTGTTTCAGTTAACATGAAGAACTGTTGGCCTACCATTACTTAAATATGATACGGAGCACTGTTTTCCTATACTTTCTTACCGGGTTTTTATTTATACTTCATGAAAATCTACACAAATGGCTCTGCTACAATAGGTCTTCCCCTTATGCTCTAAACTGCTTTACTGAACCTCATGGATTCAAGCCTTTTGTAGATAATGTCACCATTAAATCAACCTAAACTCAAAATTTCAGTTGCGCATATCTAATCCATGTTGTTAGTGGACCATCTGCATTATAGGAATCATAATCAGCATTGTAAGGAGTGAAGGAAAGGAGGGGACATTTTCATCTTGTTGGACAATAAAGGTTTCACATCTTGTAAACTATTACATGTTATAGTAAGGAAAATGAAAGGAATTTGAAATGCTACCTTAGGAAACGGCTAAAGATTCATGAATATTTCAAAGAGCCCTGACTTTCTAGAAGAGTTCCTTGGTTCTCTTGGGTGTGCTACAGATGGGGATTTTTTCATACCAAGTACAGAACCACAGATGCATCGATTAAGATCTAGCGTGGGTTGACTATATTTAAATCATCAGCAGAAAAAAAAACAAGAATTAAAATCAGGATTATTCTTTCTATAGGACAATCCCAGGCCTTGCTCAGTTGGTTCATGTGAACACAGAACAACTGCATTTTCACAAATCACCAATTCTTTTTGAGATTAACATTTTCTATAGCCAAATTCACATTTGGACAGAACCTGGTCTGTACAATTTGCGCATCCTACATAGTCTCTTACTCTGTTCACAGCCAGCTGAGTTTTGTTACTACAAGCCTCTTTGTAGAAAGTAGCATTCAACTGGAGTAAAAGTACAGAGTCAGGTTCCAGTTTTCAGAAGTTTTTGTTTCCTTGCCTCCATGAGATGGCTTTTTTTCTTCTGATGGTGTTTTCTTGGGACAGTTGTGCTCAGAAGCCAAAGCAGCTGCCACATCGGTTTTCCAGGTCACCCTGCAGAGGCTCCCTGTCTGTTCCTGGTTACTTATCAGACACCATTTAGCACCCCATCTGTAGAGCCACCAAACTCCACAGCACCTTACCATTGCAAGCCTGGTGAGAGGAATGGGATTTGTAATATGACTGAATTCAGCCCCAGCTCTCTGCCTCTGAAACCCATGAATTTCATTACAGTGAACACACACAACAGAAACACAGAGAAACAAAGAAACAAGGCTTTAGCCATCCCAGGAGGGGCCTGATTTGCTCAGTTCCTTACAATTACATAAGGAGGCTAAAGTCTTTCCACATTTTGTATTACCAGACCCATAAATAAATAAATAAAACTTTGCCATCAGCAAACTGTGCTCATCCCCCCTGCAAGACAGGACATCCATTTTCTGTCTCTGACAGTTAAGATGTTAAACTTTTAGTAAATTTTTCCCATTCCTCACAAGATTTGGACCCATATGGATATCACCTCTTGCACTGTACAGATGTAAGTTGATTGCTGTATCAGCCCTTCTTATACAAGCCATTTAAATGTTCTCAAAAAATGACAGATCACTTCATTACTTGCTCTTACCAAGAAGTAGCAAATATGCTAGCAGCCGAAGTAACACAATACCTAATAAGAGGGTTAAGTAGAGAGAATTTCTATTTAATATTGTATTAGCAAGAGCAGATACTTTCCCTGCCCATTCTAACTGTCTCACAGGATACAATGTCCATGCTTGTAAGGGAAGCTTATTGACATCTGATCAGTCAATAAATCCGTTCTTGTTTTTTAATGACCCCAAGAGTTGTTTCCACATGCTCACATGATCTTACCAACAATTTACCCTCATAAATTAATAATTGCTTTTAGGGCCTTTTAAACCCTAGAACCTGATTTAGCTCCTTTGCAACAATTCCAATTATAAATCAAGACTCAGCACAGAGCAGGATTAAGTCTCACCAAACCAAAGAGAACATAAATAACAAAGAGACAGACAAGACTCCTTCTGTGCACAATCAACTCTGACACCTACAAACCTACAAAAGTAGCAAAAAAATTTCTCAAAGGAAAAAGAATGATCCCAGAGGTAGGATGCTAGATTTGGAATAAGTGGGATTCAGTCTTTTTTGCTAAAGCCTGCATATGACATTTGCACTTAGTTTCCCTTCTGTGTTTCAGTTTTGTCTGTGGAAATGGGGAGGGCAGCACTTTATTAGCATACAAGGACTTGATCAATAAGAACATATAAAAGATACATATGTAAGTGCATTAAAGCACCCATGCTATTCTAATGTCTTCCATTTGAATACTATAAAAAGCTCAGTGGGCTCCTGACTGAACCACTGAGTGAATGACAGACAAATCAGAAATGTCCAGAAGAAAGCAGAATTCCATTCTTCTATGAAACACCAGGCAACTCCTATAAAAATCAATGGGACTGCATAGTAGTAAATTGCTTTATTATATGAACTTTATTTCATGGCTCATAAGTGAAAATGAATCTCTTAACAATCTGTCAGTTTGCCTCTGGAAAGAGCTGGCTTCTTGGGCGTTGCTGCTGCCACAGCCTCCATTCTCTGGACCTGCTCCTTCAGGCAGCAGCTCCCCTCCCACCACAGTTGCCTCCACACACAATCAGTCCTATCCTTTCACAAGAAAACACAGGCTGAAGCATTAGCCAAAGACAGGGATATGCCCGTATGGTGTCTGGTCCCCAAAACACTGCAAGATGGAAGAAAGCCTCTCGAGCCTCGCAGAGCTCACCCAACAAAAAGCTGCAGTAAAGAAGATGCTGAAGTGAAGGAAGCATCATTCAGCCAAGCTGTTCAAAAACCTCTTTAAACTGTGGGGGTTTATTTTGTGTGCCCTGCTGTCTGCCTGACAATCTTATGCTTCAAACAAGCGATTTTCTAATGCTGTTGCTCCACTTTAAAGAAGGTGGCACCAAGAGAGAAAGCAGCCTGCCTGAAAAAGAACAGAAAAAACTATGAGAGGACTACAAAATTAAATGGGAGCAGGGCTCCCACATGCTTTGAAATCTATGTCCTGGTCCAGGGTCTAACCAAAGCAGAAAGATGCCGTGTTAGCTAGCTGATTTTGTGTTAAGAAAATCGTTAACACATGGCAGTCACCAGCTAAGATTGGCAGGAACTGAGGTGCTACAAAATACATTACAAGAGAAAAAGATGCACATTTCAGAGGCATAGACTTGGGTGACTGTGCTGTGCTCACTCAACTGGTAGAATGGTTGAATTTGAGGAAAATGCATATTAATATGCAAGATGTCCTGCAAACATGAGTAGCTTTGCTGCTCCGTTAGCTTGCTGGCAGAACATTCACCTACTCTTGCATGCCAGAAACCTAACATGTGCCAATAAATTACCTCTTTTTGGATTACCATACAAATTACTTGCTTTGATGCTGTCGATTCACTAAGGGAGCATAGTGCCATCCTCCAGATAAAACAATAAAAGCCAACAGGGGTCTACACAAACTGCATTTTGTAGCCATATCTAGAGATAAAAGTTTAGGGGAACAATAAATAAAAATCAAATAAATTACGTAAATCCCTGAGGTTTGCAGGAAAAAAAAACCACCAACAAACCCCCCCAAACCCAAACCCACTCAAAACAGATTCAGATTTAATCATCGCCCCATACTTCTTCACATAAGGTCCTACACCTGGGTTGGAGCACCTCCTGTATGAAGACAGGCTGAGAAAGTTGGGGCTGTTCAGCCTGGAGAAGAGAAGGCTGTGTGGAGACCTCATAGCAGCCTTCCAGTATCTGAAGGGGCCTATAAGGATGCTGGAGAGGGACTCTTCATTAGGGACTGTAGTGATAGGACAAGGGGTAACAGGTTAAAACTTTAACAGGGGAAGTTCAGGTTAGATATGAGGAAGAAGTTCTTTACTTTGAGGGTGGTGAGGCACTGGAATGGGTTGCCCAGGGAAGTTGTGAGTGCTCCATCCCTGGTGGTATTCAAGGTCTGGTTGGACAGAGTCTTGGGTGAGATGGTTTAGTGTGAGGTGTCCTTGCCAATGGCAGGAGGGTTGGAACTAGATGATCTTGAGGTCCTTTCCAACTCTAACTATTTTATGTTTCTATGAGTCTATGACATTAAACCAGGTCTTTCTATCTGGCAGTGAAAAATATGAACTTCTGAAACCTCAAGATGACAAACCAGCCTAAAACCAGAATGTATTTTCCCTCAAGCCAAGTTCTTCACCTCATCTTCTCCCCAAATACTGCATTTGCCTTCAGTTCCCACCTTCAAGCTGCCAACCTTGCACACCCCATGTCAGGCAGGCACTTCCATCTCTCTCTACTTAAACTTTCAACTATTTTTCATATTTTCCATAGAGTTTTATTATTTTGCCTTTTTCTTTTTTCCTGATAATGATTTCTTATTACCCACCAAAAGGCATTTAAATCTGTTTTACCAGCTCATACAGCAGAACAAATTATCAAGAATTAAATTAGCTAATAGACTTATTCCTTCAAGGGCTAAATTAGTTTTATCAAACTTTATCTGGAAGGGGGAAGGTTTAAAAATGTACTCTGCCAACAGTTTTGTTCCTCATTACATATACCAAAGCCTATCTTCAAACAGCCACTCCAGGGACCAAGAAAAGTCTGCTGCTCAGCACAGATGGCCTTGAACTAAAGGTCAAAGAACAGAGCGTGAAAAACGTGGAAATACTTTAAAACCATTCTTGCAGACAGCAATTGCTGGCTGTATAGGCTTCACTGTCTTTGAAATGCCTTCTCAGTTTCACTGCGCTCAATGTAAATTTACAGGAATATTTTTTAGCTTAGCTTTGCTTTGTGTTTTCAGTGGGATTTCTGTTATCTCTCAAGCAAGGAAAAAATATTTGCTACATTGTGAAAGGATTAGGAAATACAGACAGCTGAATTAGCTAAGATATTGTATAACATTAAAGAAGCCTGGACTTCCCATTATACAACAAAAACCTGATGACAAAAGCCCTCAAAACCAGATTATGAGAACTATTTTTCCCCATATGTAACACCCTAATCCACACTGTCAGCAGAGTAGATGGAAAAGCTATACTGGGCATTATTATATCTAAGACAAACGCAGGGTAAATATCTATTTGTCTAAAGTCCTTTTCATCTTGCAAAAAACAAAATAGAGTACATCATTACTTTGACATTATTGCTTCGATACTGCTCTCAAATCACAGCTTAGTGCTGCCCTGCGCAGCTGATTTCCAATGCACTCAATACAAGTATCATATGAAGACAGAAATCCCTGGTATAATTAGTACTGAATTCCAAACATTGGTAAGACCAATCAGTTTGTACTACCAATCTGGGCAAAACAGTCTTTTGGGTACAGGATTTTCCCTTACCTGGGTAAGGCCAGACCAGATAAACTCCAGATGGGTCCATTCCAACCCAAACTATGCTACAACATGATCTTCATCACAACCTTTGTAACACAAACATTAACACCGAGTTGCCTTCTCCTGACCGCTATGATGTACTCCAGCAACAAGATACACCTGAGGCAGGCAATCAGACCCAGCTGCCTTTGGCAAGAAAAAAAAAGAAGCTTAATTACAGGGCAAGTGCAAACATGCAGCACCAGTGAGTGTTCCCTAACGCACCCCCAACCTGAGGAGTGGAAATATTGATATTTCCGCTTCATTTGAAGTGGAAATTAGTGGAGGGAAACTTAAATTTCACCATTTTGTAGGAAGAAATGGTTAAACAATGCACAATGGAAAGAGTTTGTGGTTGTACATAGGTGCTTTGAGGAGCTGAAAGCACTCAGCCCTACAGTATTTAGTGGGAGTTGAATATTTCTGCACAGAAATGGCATCTGTGAGTCTAAAGAGAGACCTTTAAAATGAGCATCTACTTAATTTTAAAAAGCACCATAATAAAGGGATTTTATTCTTTTGGGAATCGTATGAAACAGAATTTTTTGAGACCTGCAGGAAGCCTTGGAGAATAATTTGCACAACCTAAAAAATCATCACAGAGGAAAAAAAAGCACTTTAACTCCAAGGCCTAACACCAGCTACCTTGGCTAGGCTTTTTCAGGCATGCTGGACACAAAAGCCTACACTTTTAGCAAAAAAATCAGCAACCAAGAGATCCAGAATAACTTTAGGAAGAAAGCAGCAAATTGTAGGTGATTATTATGATCAAAAAGTTCAGTATTTCTCTTTGAAATGTGTTCCTTTTGGCTGTAGTTCATTCCACTGAAAAAAAAATAATCTCTGTATTTCTAATTAATTTTAACTTTTGGCAGTTGCACTGCAGTTTACTGGCTTGGTGCCTGCTCTGCTCTTTACAGTTCTTATTGTTCAGGTCATATTATTTCACCCAAGGCAATATTAATTGCTGTGACAGTTCTCAGTGCTTATACAGACATCTAGCTAATAGATAAGCCCCTAATCCTGTGAATATCTTTTCTTCCAATCAATGGTCTTTGTTAAAACAGGATTATACACTGAAATGAATAAAAGAAGATTCTATGGTGAGTAGCTAAAATCAGTACTAAGGGAGTTACAAAGCCCCATGCTTCAGGAATGAACCATGCACTGGCTGGTGAGTCAGACTTGCCCTTCACTTGTCTAGAAAAAGGACAAGGCTAAACATATCTGAAAACCCTACTCATTTTCTTTGAAAGTGTGCACCTTGGCTTTACTGCAAATAGAGTATCAAGCGTTTAGGCCTATCTCAAATTAAAGGATGCATCTCCAAATAAATTAGGAAAACAATATGTTTTAAAGACAGAGATAAAGTACAACTTAATTAAAACAACGTAAGAAGTCTGGAGAAGAAAGGAAGAATTCAGACCAGTCCTAAGGGAGCTCCAGTCCTTGCAGCACTTTGAAAGCACGCATTCGGGTACCATACATCATCAGCACAAGAATTTCCATGAGTTATTCCCAGGAGGTATGACTCTCCTCAGGTAGATGGCTTCACAAATACACCTCTTTGCTACAGCATACTTCCCAAGCACAGAAATCACTCACTACAAAGTCAGTTTGTATTTCGAGACAAAGAGAGATTGAACGGGAACGCAGCACCAGTCTGTTTCTGAGAGATTTAAAGGTGCAGCAAACAGAACAAAAGACATTCCATTTGCGTAGCCATAAAAGGCACCCATAACTTACAGTGCAGTAGCCAAAGAAGGTGTTTCAGATGCTGTCCCATGTGGGAAAGCAAGCAGTACTCTTGGAAATTAGATAAATGCAAGGAGCGTGTTAAACTTCAGCAATAGATAGTCTTTCAAGAAGCTAGTTTACCAGCTGCTTTTCTCCAGCAAAGTCACATTCAGTAATTAATAATCCAAGCTTCATGTGCTACAAGAAAGTGTGCAATAATTAGCTTACCTTGTTTAGCAGCATGTTGTCTCCTTATTTGTTTCCACTTGGAAGTTGCTAGTTGTCCTCAGACTATTAGGAAGAACTGAGGCTTCAGCAAACCCGCTGAGGCTGGAGAAGCAAATCACACTAAGTCCTGTGTAGCAAGCACTTACACAAAACAAATTCATCCTCAGTGATTTCCCCCTTCCCAGCCACTCCATGCACCCGTTAGCCCTTCATCTACTCTTTCTTCAGACTCCAAAGTTCAGTTCACCAAGTTTTACCTTGCTAGGCAGACCACACTTGTCTTGCTCCACTGGCTGTAGCTGGCTATGTTTCTTATCTGGGCTTTATTTATATGCCTTTCATCCATTCTGTTTTGTAGACTATTGACCTCTGTCCTCAGCTTCTCAGAAAGCTTAACAAAAACCCTTCCCATGTTAGGAGGGCTGACCTGTATCTGGAGGTAGCTGCATGGGCCACAGGCCCGGAGGGCAGCATATTTTTTGATTTGAAGGCAAGGGAAAGAGGAGAGGGAGTAACAGGAAGACCAGTAGCAACTGGAATATGAGCACATCAGGAGTCCCCCTCACTTAATGGTAGATGTTACAGCATTCATACTGGATTCCTGCCCTTCAGAGGAATTGGGCACATGCAGGAGATATGCTTATAGAGGGAGAAATGGCTTTCATTTAAACACAGATGTTTACAATTACAATCAGAAACTATGTTTGTTTTTTCCTAATATTGTCATGTAATACTTTTCACTGTATTTAATTTTTAGAAATACCTAGTTTCTTTCAGGGGTGACTATTCACACACATTTACTAAGCAAACAATGCCACCACCCCCAACCCATCCTTCTCTTGCACTATGCACTGTCCTGTCTAGCTTGCACATACTTTGAACTTGCTTGACATTAAATACACACACACATTTATTATGTCACATTATATTTTGCCGTGAATGTAGATGATTGAGGTATCTGAGGCTTTTATTACTCATCCGGACTTTTTACACTGATAAGGACAACAGACATTACCTTTCCATCCATGCTTATAGTTCTAAACTTGAAGATAACCACACTGCATCACTCACAATGCAGGCACCGCAATACGTCTTGTAGACCAGCGAGGCATCATCTTGTGAAGCTTCTGCTGACATGTGCCTCTTTAGCTTTGCTGTAACAATGCATTTTCAGCCCTTGCCCTGGCTCAGTCCTCTCTTCCATATCTATGCAGTCCTTGACAAGAGACACAAGCAAGGAGACAACAGCTTGTCCTGAGAGGTAATGAAAGGCTTGAAGCAGCCTGAGTGACCAGAGACAGCCTGGGCTGCAGCTTCAGGCTCATGGGAAGCATTAGCCCAACATGGTGAAGGTCTTTGTGGCCACAGAGTGTGACTGAGCTAACACAGACAAAGAAGCAAGGTAAAATCTGGGAAAGTAAAGCTCAAAGATGCATAACTCTGAGAAAAGGTGAGAGCTAAGTACTGGCTTAAAAGCGCTTAGAGGCCTGAGCACAGATGCAGTATCTTGATTTTCCTTGGGTTCAGAAAAAACTGAAACTTGTACATTTTACACAGAAAATTAAAACTGCATCAAAGGAACACCTGACTTCATCATTCATGCCTCTTAATAGAAGCATCCTTAAACTATTTCAGTGCTCAGGTTGCAAAGAGTAATTATAGCAAACTATCCAAAAGAAAATAGACTGTAATTAGAATAAGAATGGGAAATATAATATGTTAACACATATTAAAAATAAAATGATCAGTGTAAAAACAAATAAAAAATGGCTTGGATTTCACTCCCCAAGTCTGGCTGCACCACTTCCTGTTGCTTGAGTATTCCCGAACTTTCTGGTCATTCCCAATTCATTACTTCCCATGCTTATCTTGTCCTTGTTATGGTCATTACATTTATTTTTATAGCTGCTTTTATCCAAAGCATATGTTGTCAATGGCCTTCTTTCTTTATCTTCACTGTTTTCAGTTACATAATGTAGCATGGTACCCAGCAATTCCAAGAAAAATGTATCTTGGGTGAGAGATTACAAATAACAAATGAGCATTAATAGCTTATTTCCAGCCATGCTTCCTGCCAGTGCATCTCTGTGTGTCTCATACATACATCCAAATAGATCAAAACATCAGTCAGTATATTCACTAAATTATTTTTTTCTTTTAGTGCTGATAGTGAGGGAATAATAAAAAGATGGTAAAGGTTCTTTATTGAACAGCAAAACTTAAGTGGCAGTGATCGAAAGCACAGACCAGAAGGTATTTGATTTTAACAGTCAGGAAGGAAATGGTAAAACAAATTAATATTCTCTGATCTTCAAAAAAAGGTTCTCCAGGGAAAGGGGAGAGTGTTCTGCTTCTCAAAGGTTAACAGCCTCAATAGTGCCCTTCTTGGTAACCTGATCCATGATTTGTGAAGTTTCCTTCCTTCCTTCCACACAGAAGCATAAAACTGTGCTTCTGCAGCTTTGAAGTCACTCTAAGTTTTGGTGTTAAAGAAGGAAAGACTTTGGTAGTCACTTGCGTTTGGTGAGAGAATAAGCGAGCACTGAAAGCTCTGCTGTCCTGGCATCCTGACATAAATACCGTGGAAAGAAGCTAAGGCAACTAACTCCCTTCCTGGCCACAGGAATATACAAGTTGGCCCATGGAGGAAGAGCTAGACCATCTTCAGCAGCAGCAAAAGCAGAGCTTGCCGCAAAGTGAGAGGCCAGCAACCATTTTGAGCATTGCCCTTTGCACCAGCTCTTTCATGGCCTATGGTGATGCATCAAGCACCACAAGCTACTGCGTCAGTCAGATCCTTTCCCATATTTCACAGTCTGTGCCAGGCAAATTTCTTACAGATACAGTCACCTGAGAGTTGACAAGGACCCGAAGTCACTTGTGACGTCCTTAGAACCATTCTGTGCTCCAGCACCACCAGGCTAACCTCTAGGGAATCACTGACGAGTGAATTCTCCATCTAGGAGCATAAATTTGGGCTTAAGGCATTGCTTTAACATTCGTGATGATGAATTACAGCTGAACTGAACAGCTCTGATTTGCCTCTGATGCACTCTCTCAGCTTCTGAGGCCGTGTAAGAAATTAAAAGACATTTTTCACAAGGTCTCCTTTTTCAAGGAAAGACACCACTTTCCTCTTCACTGTATTCACATCTAATGCTGGTGCTGCAATATACAGTCCCGGAGAAGGATATTGGCTCAAAATCTTTATTTCCTGGGTGTTCTAAATAATTTGGACCAACATGAACACATGGTGTTTCTGCTTCATGTTTTACAAGGTTAATGTGTATATGAGCAAACAGTCTTCGAAATGCTCATCAGTAGCTGATGATTTCTCTTCTGTTACAAATTTCTTTGCTCCCCTGACCCATGTGCTATAAAAAGGGGATTTTTTAAACTTTGCTCTGGAATTCCTGGTATCATAATAAATGGATTAAATGAAAAGTCTTGCTTTCTCTCTGCTCATTTAAGGTATTTGTCTTTTGATTTGATATTGTTCATTTTGTATTTTGTATTGAGAGATTTAGATATAATAAGAAATGAAAAGATGGATAAAATGAGACTTGGGAACTCAGTTCTGAGCTTTATCAGCCCTGGAACTGTCCCATGATGGTAGGCAAGACTTTGGGAACTCCACTAAATTTTCATGAAATATCAGGTTTGAGGGATTCTTTGTGAGTAATTGGTAACTGATGTCATGATACTTTGATACTGAGTTCACAGGTGGTAGCTATTATTTTTGATTTCAGAGTGCAATCACAATAGATGAACTCTCAAAAGCTATTGTTCCACTCCTTCCAGGTTTACTTGAAGTCATAGATTAAGTTTAGATTAGACTATTCCATAACCTAACTGTGGAAAAGTAAGAGAGTAAAACTTCAGAGTAATTTGCTGCAGGCCCATTTTTTCTGGACTGAATGTAAGTGTATGTTTGGCAGGAAAAGAAAGTTAGATAGTAATAATCTAATTTAGAACACAAAATGCATAATAATTTATGCCTGGTTTGGCATGAGCTTGAGGCCAGTTTCAAAAGGCACCTGCTGCTGGGGTTTTTAGTTGACTGGTAATGTTGCAGTGTATCCAGTGTGCTTCCTCTGTCTTATGTCTGTTGTCCTAGCTGGAACCTGATTGCTCTTTTTCCCAATTTCTCATGTGATACTGCTAACAGTGAACATCTACAAAGGTGACGGGTGATAATAATGGGTTCTCCTAAGAGTATAATTTGGCCTCTGGGGATCTGCTTGGTAGAGTTCCATGGGATAAAGCCCTGGAAGGAAGAAGGTTAATATTCAAGGATCATCTCCTCCAAGGCCAGGAGTGATGCATCCCAACAAACAGAAAGTCAGGCAAAAACGCCAGGATGTCTGCATGTATGAACAAGGAGCTCCTGGACAAATTCGAACACAGAAATAAAGCCTAAAGAGGGTGGAAAAAAGGACAAGTAGCCCATGAGAAATACAGAGAAATTGTCTGAGCAGCCAGAGACTAGTTAAGAAAGCCAAAGTCCTCACAGAATTAAATCTGGCCAGGAACATCAAGGACAACACAAAGGACTTTTACAGGTAACGGCGGTGATAAAAGGAAGACTAGACAAAAGTGGGCCCTCTCTGGAAGGAAACAGGAGACCTGGTTGCCTGAGACTTGGAGAAAGCTGAGGTAGTCAATGACTTATTTGCCTCAGTCTTCACCGAGAAGTGCTCCAGCCACATTGCCCAAGTCATGGAAGGCTAAGGCAGGGACTGGGAGAAAGAAGAACTGCCCCCTGTGGGAGAAGATCAGATTCAAGAGCATCTAAGGAACCTGAAGGTGCACAACCAAAGAAGGACATGGACCTGCTAGAGCGATTCCAGAGGAGGCCACAGAGATATCAGAGTGCTGGAGCACCTCTCCTATGGAGACAGGCTGAGAGAGCTGGGCTTGTTCAGCCTGGAGAAGAGATGGCTCCTGGGAGACCTTAGAGCAGCTTCCAGTACTTAAAGGAGCCTTACAAGAAATCTGAAGAGGGACTTTTAATAAGGGCATAGGACAAGGGGGAATGGCTTTAAACTGACAAAGGGAAGATTTAGATGAGATACTAGGAAGTAGGTCTTCACTGTGGGGGTAGTGAGGCACTGGAATAGTTTCCCCAGAGAAGCTGTGGCTGCCCCATCCCTGGCAGTGTTCAAGGCCAGGCTGGATGGGACTTTGAGCAACCTGGTCTAGTGGAAGGTGTCCCTGCCCCCGGCAGAGGGGCTGGAACTAGATGAGCTTTAAAGTCCCTTCCAACCCAATGATTTTATGATTCTATGATCTCATTTAAATCCCACTTCAGCAAAGTGACTCAAACATAACCAGTACAGTCTTGCTCCTGGATGTACTTTAAATAACATCAGAAGACTCCCCAGATATTACCTTGTATTTCTCTGGGATTCCAAAGCCAGAGGATTAAGCTAAGGAAAGGAAAATATATGAGAGCAGAATCAACTTCCTGTCTGGAAAGAATAAATTACTGTCTGTGCCTCTTTCTTGTGACTGACCTATGACTCAGATCTTAAGAGCAAAGCCTCTGACCATGTTCTCAGAAGAGATTCAACCAGCTCTTAATTATATATGCAAGAAGTGGGTGGTAACTTCACTAGGAGCTTGTGACTGAAAGGACTACCCACGGGACTGAAGTAATTTCCCATCTCAGTCTCAATTTCTAATGCTGAATTCTGGAAGAGAGCCTAGCCCTCAAGTGCTTTTTGCTGTGATTTGACCATCACTGATATGAATGCTCCTTTGTGTCTGATACCTTACGGAAAGACTACCTTTCCCATCTCTAGATGCACAGCCTCACAGCAGTGATATTCAGATGGTCACTGCTGTCTGTCTCCGGCTTGGTCAATAAGCAGTCCTTCAGGCTCTGTTCCCTGTCTGCTTTAGCTCCCTGCCTTGCTTCTGAGGAGATGGTGTTTTCTCACGTATATCCTCAGGAGAATATATTTCATCCTTTGTTTTTACCCTTTCCATTCCCAGACACAATAGTGGGTTTTTATGTTGATGACTGTAGTATACTACATCTGGATTAAATTCTAGATCTGAGGTAGACTGCTAGGCTCACTCCTTAGAAAGCTTTCATGTTTTTTGTTCTTATCCTCCCCATATGAAACATTTCAATTCTTCTGGACCAATATGCCATGAATGCTGTACAGCACACAATGTTCTGCTTTTCCTCTTTCAAAGATCTGGTTGCCTTGTTGATGTGTAAACCACATCATCTCTCTGGATCTGTAAAAGTGTGTTACCATGTATCATTGAATTGTACCCTATTGATTCTGTAGTACGTTTATGGAGGCGTTTGTCATAGCATGGTCTGTTCCCATTGTGAGGTGGACTGCACTGACTGGATCTAGTTATCAAAACCTGTGAGCACATAAATACCGGAAAGGAATTGGCCTGTTTCTATGAATTGCAAGAATATTTCCTGAGTGTGAGGCCTAAACCTGACACCTCTCTGCAGTGGTCCAGTATCTGTTTCCTTCCTTTCACAGCTTTAAAAAACACTCTGAGCTAGATACTGTTATACATTCAAAATCTTGTGATCTAGTTCATGCAATATTTTGATCAACTTTTCTGAATACTAGGCTGAGGGAGAGGTAAGGACAGTCTTAAAGGAGAGCCTGGAAACTTTTCAAGCTGGTCATTTCTCTTGCCTAGATCCAATACAGACATTACACCGAGCTGCTGCGACCTTTCTGCTGTCATTGCTCTGCAGAGCCTGAGCAGTCATTACTCCTCCCTGTGTAACTGAACCAAAGCATGCCTGCAGCCAATACACAGCAGAGAATTTATTGATTGTCTCTGGAATTAGGCAATTCTGTTAATCGTCTTCATTTTCCAGGACTCTGTCATTCTTTTCCTGAACCATTAGTGGCACAGCTATTTGTGTGCCAGCATGAGCTGCCTGGAAAAAAAGCTAGAATTGAACAGCAAATCAATCAAAGACAAGGACAGATACCTCTCAAAGATAGTTACATTCAGATATCCTGGGGAACCCTTACAAATCCCTTTTCAGTTTCCACAGCTCTTTTCCCTCATTGTGGTTTTGGTTTGAGGAACCTGTACTGAGCAACAAGACATTTCTAACAATGCCAACAATGTGTCAAAAGACTTCTTTCCTGTTTCATGATTTACCTCCCCACTGCTCTCTTGCCATACCAGACTCCCAAGCAAGAACTTTTTCCATTGTTTTTATTTTATTTAATCTATGATTTCCAAGGGTCAAAATGGTAGGGGTAGTTCTGCCTTTCCCATCTACAAAGCACATTAAAGAGCACTAGGACATTGGTGGGACCTGAAGAAGAAAGTTGGTTTTGGTTTATTTTCTTTTCTTTGCAGCCTGGATATTAATCCCTGTACCATTTCCCATAATGAGCATGAACATCATGGTACATTATAATCTGCACTTGGACATGTTTTAAGTAAATGCAACGGGAGTCAGTAATTGTGAGTTGTTGTCTACATAGATTTCCTAGACAAGAATGTCATTCAATATTTTTAATACACCAAACTCATTACACTCAGTATACATACTATGTCTTATTTACATATAATTTATCCATACTTACTTGAAGTATGTGGTATCACAAACACATTAAAAAAAATACATATTTCTGCTTCATTATTTCTTTCATCAGAAAAAAAGAATAACTTCCATAAACAGGGATTGTTGTATCTTTTAAATGAGGTGTTTCTAGCACAGTTTTAATCCTACAAAAATACAGTGCTAGAGTATAGTACACATTTTGAAAAAAAACCTGATATCTGGAGATGAACAGTCCTCTGGAAGTTTTGGGATACCATCCAGCATCTTCAGATTTGGCAAACTGGAGAACACACTTAAAGAGAGACAAAAGAAAAACAGAAATCAAGATAAATAATCTTGGGAAATATTTAGAACAAAATAGACACTGATAAATAACAAACTGTGGATTCCAACATATTCAGAATAGATTTGTATTACTGGAAATCTTGATTTTTCACTTGTTGCAGAATTTATCTGATAAAGAGCTAATTAAAAATTTTCAGGTTTTGCTCTGTTGCACAAGTATTATATCCTCAGTAAAGCACTGCAAATGTCTACATTTTTGATAGAGAAGAACCAAACCAGTTGTCTAATGCAAAAGAGAGGACACAGTGTTAGCCTAGACTGAATTTCCTAGACTTCTGAAAAGCAAAGATTCAGACTGCAAGAAGTTCAACGTTTATCCTTCTGTGGCAGAGAAAGCAGGCTCTCTGTAAACCTTTTGCACTCCTTTCTTTTGCACTGTTTCTCCCAAAGAAAAGTCCTTGTGACATGATGCTAAACCGAAATAAATGGCTCTACCTCCTGATATACAGTCCCTTTTAAACAGCACATCAGTATCTCTAACCTCAGCCTTGAAGACTGCTGTTTTCCTCTTCAGAGGAATGTAGTGGATCCAGAGCCCCTTCACAAGCATGGCAAAGGCTGTCAAGCCACACGCTATGGTGTTTGTTTCTGTGCCTTTTAAGGTAAGTGTAGACTACAGTGCTCAATCTCAGCATGTATTTATCATCAGGGCTTTGTCTGTGCTTGAAACTGATTAATTCTGTCTTCCAACACTGGCAATGAAAGTAATACCAGAGTAATACCAATGTTTAATTGCCTTAAGAATAGCTAGGATTTGGAGCAGAAACACAATTAGTAACTGTTAAGAGGCGCTTTTAAGCTTTTTTTCTCCTGGACCTTTGAAATGCAAATAAAATGTGAAATCCAGAATTTTTAATGTACTTTTTAGCTTTTACTTTGCTACCTGCCTCTCTAACTTTAGACAGCACAAGCATCACCATCACACTGTCAAACTGCTGCCTCTAGACTGAAGGAAAAACCATACTGGAAACTCAGTTTTTTATTAAACACTTTCTTTTAAATGTCTCCTTTTTTTTCCCCACTCTCAGAAAGAGATGACTTCTTACACACATGCTGTAAGGTAGACCTCAAAAGATCAACCATGCCTTCTGTAGATGGCTGACACAACTCTGTGTAGTGGGAAAAACATGCAACCATGCAGACTTCTGAGGAGTTCTGAAGGAACACACTTTGTTCCCCTTTCCGACCCGTGCACAATTTTTTTTTCCTGGCAATGGCGTTTTGGAGTCAAAGCAACTGGGGAAGAATGGAACTGGGCTATGAGGGCCAAAACACTCGTGAGACAGTATAAATTATCTTCCCCTGAATTCTCTACTCTGTCTTGGATTTGAATGTTCATTTCCAGTGCCTGAGGCAGGCCTATTAAGTTCACACTACACTACACTGCCTGCAACATACACCTGTGCCAAACAGGGTATTCAAGGCAGTGCAGCTTCTACAGTGCTACCACAGAGAGAGGAGAGAATCCAGAAAAATCAAATTAAGGTAACTTAGTTTTCTTTTGCTTTAGCTCCCATTTTTCACCACATCCTTCTGATTCCATCTCTAAGATGCAATGTGATTTAGACTCCTTTCAGAATACACATGGGATGCAATGAGAGTGAAGAGTTTGAGTAATAGGTAGTTTCTATTAATAAAAGGGAATCTAATTTATATGCCCTACTCACTGTCTCTAAATGTGATCCATGGACTTAGTTCAGGAACTGCCAGCCATGTGAGTAGAAAGCCTCCTAGGCAGCTTCTGAATATTTTGTGGCTATTATCAGAAACTGGCCCATCAGCTCATGTTTCTGGAGCATTTATGACAGTTAAGACTATGGGAAAATAAAAAGATTGCTATGGAGAGCTTGTTGTATTTGAGATCATATCCTTCAAAACTCTCTCACAAACACTTCTTTGTGTTGATCAACCAGCCATGAGACAGTAAGACTTACAGTTGTCTGTATCTTTCTTGAAACTCACAGGGATTCCTCTTGAGTATAAGGGATTCAAGTGGAGTATGTCTGAAATCTGATATTCCACTTAGTGTCATAATGTTATTTTCAGCAAGTGATAAGTGCTGAATCTGAGGTATCCTTGGCAGCTGTTTGAAGGATGTAAAGTGGTTTTTATTGACATTTAGTTCTCTGCATCTGTAAAGTATAAAATGTAAGACATCACTGATCACATCTGTAGCAGTATATACCTGTAAGTCAAAACAGGACATAGTAGTCAATGTCCTGGCAACTTATAGCTTCCAATGAGATACAGGAATTGGATTCCTTGGGACCTGCTTTCACACTAGTTTTACATTAGTGCTGTTTTTGCCTACCGATGGACTGCAAGATCAGATCCCTACACTTTATATTCTCAGCTTTCTTTATATTGTACAATGGATAGATCATTATTCTTGTTCTCAATATTACAAATTTTCATATGTCTAGACATATGACAACATAGTAGCAATAGATGGATTATAAAAACCCTCTTTGCCTGGGTTATGTTCCGGGATCCCTTCAGTGCTCAGAAACTTTCCTTTTCAGCATAACTATCACTGATCTTAAAGAGATTTATTAATTATTTGTCAGGAATAAACAGGACATCATTCGATATCCTTGCAGAATATTTTCAACTTGGGAATGACACAAACTCAGAATATCAATATAGTGATCAATTCTTGATATAATACCCCAAAAATGTCATATTTTGGCAGTCCTCAAGAGGATGCTCCAGCTATTACTTAAGTAAATAATAATTTTGATTTCTATGATATTGCATAAAAAGAGAAACTGGACATTTTGTCTACCTTGGCAACCTTATGGCACTTAGGTCTGTCAAAGAATTGTCCACCAGCCAAAGTTTTTCCACCCGGATTAATCTTTGGAGAATCCTTTTGAAGTTTCCCACCTGGTAAAGATCACCCAGGTCCTGAAATGAAAGGTTCAACTCCTGGGAAGGGAAAAATAAGCAAAAGAATTTACTTTATTTTTCTTGCTTTCTAATAACTATATCATTGTCTTTGCGATGTCAGCATTAGTTAAAGGTGAATTTATTTTATTATGCTGTTCTTGTAACAATTGGTACTGCCAGTTGCCAAATTCACCCTAGAATCACAGTGACGCACTGCATAATCCTGTGAAAGGAAAGAAGAAAGAAATCATCTCTTAAGCATGTGAATCTTACTGTCCAGCCCCTCCTCCCTCTTTGAGTGGGGTTGCCAGTGTGTGTGTGTGCGCTTTGGGAGGAGAAAGCAGGACTAAGTGATTGTGGTTTATTGGTTTGGCTTCTAAACTCATCTGAAATAAAAAATGCTGGGCAGCAATCAGATACCAATATTCCCTGGTCTGTATCAGATGTTTATGCATAGGGAGAGGTGTGATAAAGAGTACTGGATCTCAGTGTTGGATTACTATCTGGCTTTCTCCTTCATCTTACAGAGGTCATACATAACCTGCTGCCTATCAGAACCAGCAATAATGCTGTACTTCCAGCCAAAAGAACTGCTCAGGCTGCTATAAGGAGAGAGTGAAAGAGCTGAAATGAAACTAATCCATTCTCTAACCATCCATTTATCACCAATTTTTGAAGAAGGCACTAAGCAGGCAAAGAATGTCACTAGTTCTCACATGCCCAAGTGCAAATGAAGCCCAGTCACAACAAAGACGTTTACTTTTTTGGGTCACAACCCAAATAATAGCATATTCCAGTGTTTCTTCCTTTTACAATGGCATGGTGCCAACCAGAGCTTTAAAACTGCTAACTGCAGTGAGCAGCCAGCACATTATTTTTTGGCTTATTTACTACAGGACAAAATATTAATGAGAAAGTTTTACAGCGCAGTCTTCCCAGTTCTCTTGCAGTTTCTTTTGCCACTTCTCTGTGTCAGTTGTTTGTTTTCCTTTTTGCAAAGTATGTTCTTCTCCTCTGAAAAACAGCTCTTCTTCTGAGGGCCCTGGTCAGAAAAAAAAAACATTTAAAATAGTGCATGTGATAGTGAACTGGCACTTAGTCATTTGCTGAAAGATTATATATATAGCTTAGAAGACATCTGAAATGATGAAATATATATAATATTATACGTGTGTGGGTTCCCAGGCTTCTACAATGTAAATTAAAGTGAAGATTTTTCTATCATTTCTGGCCTCATAATTCAGCAAGCAATATAAGGCCATGATGATTTGGTATATGGTCACTAAATGACATTTCTTCTACAGCTAAGAATAAAAGCTTTTCTTAAATGGTTGAGCAAAAACATCTGAGTTCTAAAATACTGTTTCACATGCTATGAGCTTATATAGTGGTTATGTAATAATTCTTTAATTTTCCCAAGAAATGGGTATGTTTGCAAATTCCAGACTACTGATAACAACTGCAACTGGGATCAACAGCCATGTTCAAAACCTGTTATATGAAGAACAGCACACAGTGAAGGCTTAAAATCTTAAGGTCTGCTGAAATGTTTACAGCAATGGACATCTTCAAGTTCCTAACAAAGGCAAGTACAGTGAACTTTTCCCACTGTTTAATCCCAAACATTCAAACACTAGATTTTAAAATCCACCTTTCATTCTCTGTTCTTGGGTGTGCCTACAGATTGTAATTGGGCCAATTCAGTCCTAAAATAAAATATATAAAACAGCGGCTTGCAGGACTAGATTTCATTCTTGGTTTCTTGTTTGGCAGAAGACTATTGCATTCTCAACAGTATTTAAATGCTAATGAACTTTTGAGAGAAGTAATTGGCACCACATTGAAACTAAAAATTTTCACATTACAGCATTTGCTTTTGTTTCACATTTTCAAAATTATGAAGGGCATTTTCCTAGTGATTAAAAAAAGCAAACATGTACAATATGGGATGAAATCCTGCCCCTTTTCAAAACAATGGCAGGCTCTGTGACTTAAGTTCATAACATTTAAGGATGTACTGTTTGAGTAAATAGAGTTGAGGCTTCAACATGTATACATCTTTTTGATCTTTACCTTCTCTCACTCGGGGACAATGAAGCAGATTTCCTTGAACATCATGTTCTTCTATGTCACACCAGCTGACATACTTGAAGCAATCAGAAGGAAGCTTAAAAAAAAGCAAAATAAAAGTATAAAAGAATCAGTTAAGATTTTTCAGTTTCTCACATCGTATTTTTTCATATTTCTGTCCCTGTTACAGTAAAAATAATATTCATACATGTTTACAATGTCTTTTCCCTTAATACCATCTGATGAATAGAAAAATTCTGTATGGAAATGAGGAGACAATGGCACGTATTTGTGTATGTATTTACATGTAAACACATTTCTGGACAAGCTTACATACAATATCCTGGATGCAACTAGGGAACTAAATCTAAATACAGAAAACATGCCATTGCATTCAAGAATACAAGAATACAAGGTTTATGCCCATTTTGCTTTTTAACTGAAACATGTTCTGTAATTTCCAGGTCATCAGTCTCCTGGGAAGGAGCAAGGAACAAACTCTGCCTGTAGTGTATGGAGTAGGTGTGATTTGTGCCATGCCTAACAGATATAGCACCTTGATTGCCTATAGTGGGGGAATCTCTCAGGGCAATGCAGTTTGGCATTTGCTTGAATTTCCAGCATTTCTGTCACTGGAGACCATAATGGTGGACTCGAGGCAGGAAGAGAGGTGGAGCATGCACCTCTGACTCAACCCCACCAGTTAAAGCCACATACAGAAGCTGGTAAATGCAGTGAAAATCCACAGTTTAGGTGTAGTTTACCACAGTCCATTCTGGTTTACTTCTATGAATTGGCTCAAACACGGGAGAGAGATCTTCTCACACCAGCACTTAGGGTTACGACATTTTATAGCCTCTTGAGAACTTAATACATATTCACCCATTGCATCCAGTTCTGTGCATACTGCTCAAAGGCTGAGTCAAATCCCTTGCCACTGTTGCCACCATATCATATAATCTTATTTATAATCTGACCTAGCTTTGAAAGACAGAAGCAGGTAAACCATAATCAGTTTCAAAGCTGAGGAAGAGATTTCTGCCTTAGTTACTCTTTGTCCTTTTCTCTCATCTATAAACTTGTAATCAGACTGGTATGCCAAGCACTTACTGGGGAAGGTAGTTCAGAATCACAGTTCTGCCTGTTAATTCTTCTATTTTGTGATAGAACCAGTGGAACAGTGTGTGTATCACTTAGGATGGAGCAGCAGGATGAATACGATTTACAGAACTTTTGACTGCTTGTAGTCAGACCTGAGGAACTAGAGAGGATATGTTAAACCAGTAATTGTTTCTGTTCAGGGAAATGCAAGCTGTTTTATAATAATAGAAAATACAGAGTAGTAATGGGTGGGACTTACCACCAGACAATAGCCACAAGATCTTGAGGTCAAACCATAGGTAATCCACTCTAGTCCCTTAATCTCACCTCTTACCTAAGGACCCCTTATTTATATGTACAAGGCTTGCAGATGTATGTCCAAACATTTGAAAGAGGAACTTACTGGCAGTTTGTTAGAAAAACTCAGTCTTCGAGAAAATGAAGAATTGAACTTGTTCAATAGCATGATACCATCCCCTTATATCCTGTATAGCCCTGTTTTTATGAATCCAGGTTGTATGAAAAGATACCTCAACTGCATTTTTATTTTAATCCCTTGAGTATGTTTTAGTAGAATACTAAGGCTCCAGAGAAAAGCTGTTCAACAGAGTCTTGAAGTCATGTGCTTATGTGTTTTGCTAGTTCATTGCCTCAGAATACTTTCAAGTGTACAGTTTATATAGACTAGATGATGCAATTTCTCCAATTGCGCTTCAGAGAAATTTAATAATTTGCAGACTAGCAGCTGGAATTTAGAAATTTACCATGGAATACTACAAAAAAAATAATAAATAATTTACTGAGTGTGTGCATGCAGTGCTATAATTTGACTTTTACTGTATGAGCTTGATAAGAGCTTGCCAGAAAGTATCAGCTGTCAGTAAGCATCATTAAAACAATTATAGTCAGGAGCACTAATGGAGAATAAAAATGCAGCTTTAAAATGGTCTAGTGAGGATGCTAATAAAAATTTCCTATTGAGTGTAACAGACAAGCTAAACAGAACATCAGTTAAAACCTATGATTAAAGATCACTGGCAAATAATCATGAAGTGGTATGTACTGTTGACTATACTAAGATTGTTTTGCCTTTTTTAAACATCGGTAAAAAACAATATTATATCTTTCCTGGCTTTTGCCTTAAAGTACACACAGACTGCACGTAACAGTACTGACATAAAGAACTAGAACTCCCCTCATGCTTTACAGTTTTTGTTTTGTTTTATTTTGCTTTGTTTTTTTTTAAATGGAATCAAATCAGCCACAACAAACTGAAGGCAACTTAAAAGAAGCTGAGCAAGCTCAGCATTTCTGAAAATATCATCTAATTACTTAGGCATTTTTAGAGTTCATCTTGAGGTAAACAGACCATTTTCATGTATCTGTGCTGATACAGATCAGCAGGCTTTCACACGTATAACAAAAAAAATTACTGAGGTCTTTCGCTTAGCCCTATCTCAATATTTCTTTTGCTTCTGGTTCCTTGCATGTTCAATGAGGTTGTACCAGATAAATATGTAAATATTCTTTTATATTTAAGAAACAGGTATGTTACACTCAGTTTTGCAAGTGAGGAAATGCATCTGTTAGCACGTAAACAAATGACTATTTATAAATGCAGGACTTTTCAAAACCTACCTTCCTCTCAGCTAGATATTACCTCCTCTGCTGTAACATGAGTATACAGTCCTAGTCCCTTGAAATGTGGGATGAAATATTTTAGCTGAGCCATTTAACACAGTAACTATTCTGATCTTTTGGCAGAAACCTACTCACAAAATTCTGTATTGTTGATAAAAAATAAAACATAAAATTCCAGAATCAATATGTGGTAGATAAGACTTCTTCAATCTGGTGAGTAGTGAGATTTCTATTGGAAAGAGTGACAGAAGGAAATATTTTCCTTCTCAAAACTGCCTGAGTTTAATAAGCACCAGCTGGACCCTAACATGATGTCACAGATCTTTCTGAAGGAGCGAGTGCAACACTGCTTTTCTCTCCCTTTCTTTGTTTTCCTTACTATTTTGCTGCAAAATTAATGCAAAAGAAATGTCCGTGAATGAGGCAGGATGCAATTTTAAACAATTACAGATCACACAATACATGAAAGTAACAACATATTCTGCCTTGATTGTGAGGCCCTTTGGCTGGATATGAATCTCCAATGACACCTCTGGGAGCCGCACACTAGATTATGTCAAGCATTAGGGGGAAAAAAAAAATTAGATTCATGATGTCTGTCCAGGCTGAGTCATTTCCTCTCACTTTGCCTGCAGTGAGAAATTGGTTGTTACCATAAATCATAGACCTAAATTCTTATGAGAGAGGAATTAATTTCACTAATGGAAACCCTCTGTGGCAATTTCATTCCTCCATTTTCTCTTCTTTTGTGGGAGGGTATCTGTAATGTCTTTGAAGCAAAGATACTTGACTATATTTTAAGAATCTTATAAAAGAGAATCAGAAAGGAAACTTAAAATGGTAAGGGGGAAAAAACTTGTGTGTGAACAACTTCTAAGCCTGACCCTCAGTCTAGGTGTTCATATCATGGCTACAATTTTGCCACTAATATCAAGTCCATGTATAAAAATTCAGAATGCTCAAGACAGTGTCAAACATCTAAATCCTCCATCTGGCTGAACTATGATTTCTCCCACCCAACTGGTGTTGACAGCCTGCAAAACCAGGCTTCACAAATTTTCTTGGCTCCCTCTACAGTCAGTGGAGACAAGAGGCTATGTTCAGACACTGATCCTCGATGCCTATTATTCTTATCTGGAAAGAACCACAGTCTGCACTGCCTACATGAGGTGCCCACAGGCTTTCCTGAGAGCGAACACCACTTCAGGGCATCTGAAGTTTGATGAGGAGGATCTCACTTTAAGTGCCTAAAGAGTGCTTTGAAATAGCAGGCAATGGGGGTAAGCAAAATTACTCATGATTAACAAAATGTATTTTATGCATTTTCTCCAGTGGAAGTCCCAGGGGGGAATTAAGTGGCTGAAATATTTTTTAAACTGGAAGGAATGAGTACAGAACAGCTACCTCATTTTTCAAAACATGTTTTATGAGATATCAGGGCATATCTTGGAAAATCATGCACTCCTATAGAGTTCTCTGATTAAAGTCACACTCTATCAAGATGTCAGGGTCAGTCGTGTGCCCATGAAATGGGTCTGCTTCTCCTCCCACTGACATCTTGGCAAAATTTTCATAGGCAACAAAATGCTGTACATTTCCTAACTGCAGTGCAAGCACATTTGAGTCCAGCTGACTTTAAGGCTAGAATATATTAAACGTACATTAAATACTTTGAAGAGCTATAACTGAGCTACTTCTGAAACTACACCAGTGAAAGATATTTTGTGTGAAAAACATTACTCCTGTGTACTATTTTAGATACTTGGCTGTTAAGAAAAGACAGTCAGTCGGAAGACTTCTTTCTCCTAATATAACTGGCAGACTTGATAAATAAACATCTCAGACTACAGCACAGGTTCAGCTTTGCCTTACAGAAAATGGCAAATGGAAAGCTCAGTGGAAGAGCAAGCAAACTTGCAATTTGGGATTTAAAAGGTTTTGCCTTGTAATCTCAGTGGAAATCTGGTGAGACAGCAAAGGGCTCCAAGCTCTTTCAGTCCTGCTACTACAGAAGTGAAAATACGGACCATTCTAAAAGATCTAAATCTAATGTGTTTAAACATTATCTTTAAAAAAGAGAAAACAAACAAACAAAACTAAACCAAAGAGTTCTTATATCCAGGTTAGAACTGCTGAATTTGCATAGGCTCTATGAGATTATAGGAGATCTGTTTACGGACCTGTCCAAACCACTTGCACAAATAGCTGTTTGCTTGCATGATACAAACACCCCATTATTTATGTTGTTTCAGTCAATTGAACGTGCCAAAGTCGGTCAACATAAATGAACGGCGGGGTTGAATTACAAAACCAATCTGTATAGGTATTTAAAAGACAGCAAACTTAGAAATCAGGCTGCGCTTTGTTCAGAATTCACACAATTTACTGCTACATTGCAGCTGTTGCTTGTACACAAATATTTATGATAAGAAGTCTGAACTTAGAATAGTAGAGGACTTGGACATAGTGTTTCTATGCTCTATTATCTTTCAATTAATTTTTAAAGGAATTTTATGAGACATCTTGAAACAATTCTTTTGAGCATAATTCAGTGACAAACACACCTGTATGTTATGGCTACAACGTATCCTTGCTGTTAGCTGTATCATCAATTATCTTGCTTTATGCATCATAAAATTGCCCCCCCCAAAAGACATAATTAAAATAATTAGGTCTTATCACCGTAATTATACATTCCTAGCATATTAACTAACATTCCATGCAGCTGTTCATGGATCTAACTTGCAAGGATACAAAGTCTACATCTCAATCAATGTGGTTTTCACACATTTTTACAACAAATTACACATTTTTGTTGAGACACCTATTGTCTTTCAGTAATCACCTAATGACACCAAGAGAAAAAACATTTTTCTTCCTGATTTCTGCACAACCATCTCCATCAGCAATACAGGTTGGTATATTTTAAAAAGATACTCAATCCTGTAACTCTATCTTTGTTGTCAAAGCTTGTCAAGACAGCTGTGCAATGACTATAGTTACTTCTCTTCTTTCATCCTCCTACCTTTCAGACATGTCTTGCTGTTGCATAAAATCCTCACATCTTGCATAAGGCTACTTGTCTACAGTCAAAGCTTATCTTCCCATCTTTACACCTGCACAGAACAGTAGTCCTAAAGCCTCTGAAGAAACGTAACCTGCCAGGATCCTGGCTGGGGCTGTATGGATTCACTGTCACCAAGGAAACACTGTCACCTTGCAACGCAGTCACGTTAGGAGCTATTGTTACCGATCTCTTAAGCACATCAAACAAATTCCTGCGCTGATCTAGGTGGTATCAATGAACTGTCTTTCCAGAACGTGGCTAAAGATAGGCTGGTGATACCTGTAGCAAGATATATGATCAGTTAGATGAATCTCTGGTGTGTTCACTCCAGAGACTTCACTTTTCTGAATTGCTGTCACATTTTTGCCTACTTGAAGTTCATCTTTTCCTTGCTTAAAATATGCCCTGCTTCATTAATGGCTGTTAAAAGTCTTATTATTTTATCCAAGAACTTTGGATGAAAAGAAGAGATACTTAGAATCTCATACTTTGTGTAATGTTCATGAAAGTTCTTCATGAGCACTTCTTCACTCTGTTGAATAACTGACTCACTTGAACGTGCTCAGCCATTTTATGAACAATCTCCCAGGCTTTGCTCTTCAAGTTTCCATCAAGAGACTTTTCTCTTGGTGGGAACTGACAGGTCAGTTTTTATGTGTCTATTTTTATAATATATGTTTCTTAAAACACTAAAGCTGTAAGTTTAGAGAATAAGTCTAGTGAAGCTGTTCACTTCAAAACGCATTTGATGTTTGTTTGGTTCACTCAAAGTGTAGACGCTGGCAGTGTGCCACTGATGGAACTGCAACAGCCCAATATTGTTACCTGAATTGACTGGTCCCTGCTGAAATTTACAGCTGGCTTTTAAACTCTAACAGTAGTTATGGGAACCAAGTTTTAGTGCTTGCTGTGTAAAGTTATAATAGAGCAGTCAATCATGCCCTATTGATCTGCATCTCCCACAAACAGGCACAGTTCCTTCTTCATTTGAGCTCTTAGGCTTCATACATAAAGAAAATGGAAAAAATAAATTAACATCAATACAGAAGAACGCACACAGTAAACCCCTCTGCCCAGGAATATGCAACTGGAAATTCCCTATAGTCACAAACCTCTATGGTTCAGACTTTCTATCTTCAATTTCTTCACAGAAAAATTATTCCCTATCCTCCCTTTCCTTCTAATTTCTCTTTTCTCTGTTGTCATAAAGGCTGATCATTATAAAATCTTTCTGTATAGAAAGGCATATGCTTTTCCCAACATCGACTGAAGTCTCCAAAACATTCTCTTAGAAATTCTGCTAGCAAACTTGACTGTGCCAGTAAACCACTGGAACATAATGTTTATCTGAAAGTTTGAGGGTTTTTGTTGTTCCAAATACTGAATTATCAGATCATTATCTGAAATGTAACAAAGTAGTCGTTCCACTTTAGGTGGTACCAGCTCAGTTTATTACAGGTGGGCAGAGGATGGGGTATCAAGAGTTTTTGAGGTTACTTGAGGTTATCTTTATCCCCTAAGGAAAAAAAAAGTATTTCTAAATTAAACAAGACTGTAATTTGGGGGCTTTCTACTTTGCTCTTTTCCTTGGTATATAAAATGAGAGATATTGGTCCACATCACAGTCTAATGGACTTCAGATCTTCTATGGCAAATGCATTCCTCATAAAGTACATGAAAAACTCCCTATATGATATTTCAGTTGGCCTTTCTGTTATAAATACAATTTTTTCAGATCTTTACAACCTGCCCATAAAAATGTTTCTCCTAAGAAATTCAGCAGCAAGCCCCATGCCTGCAAGAAAGAAACATTTTTTTCCCACTTTATCCAATTTTGAACACTAATTTTGTCTTTGAAATGCCTGAGCAGGACAAATACAGGGTCAGAATCAGTCTCAACCATGTGTCTCTCCCATCTACATTCAACTGATTGGATGCTTCCCTGCAAGTCCTACAGTTACATGAAATATGTATGAAGTGGCCAGAATACATCTCATCCTGAGATCTGATTAATAATGGAAACAATTCAAATTATTATGACTGCTGTAGTCCACAAGAGGCTCTATAGTTCGGGGCACCATAGAAAGCAGGTAAAATAGAGTTTGCTCCAGAAAGTTTGTAGTCTAATTGAACAGAGCAGTCAGACAAAAATAAGGGAAAGGAAATAATATTATTCTTCCCCCTTTTATACAGAAATAAGTGAAATACTTGTACCGTGAAATCCTGCGCTGTGGCGGTCAACAGCAAAAATTCCAATAACGTGAATATCATTGTTCATACAGGATTCATATAGAGACTGACTCCCTCAAGATCAGACTAGATGAACATTCTGGCTTTAAAGTCAATGAGTTTAAATGTCTGAGTTTTTCTGATCTGACATTATAGGACTCATCTTTAAAGAATACTTAGATTATACTTCTCTATTCCAACATTTTTCTGATTAAGGGACACAGGAGCTTGTAAAAATCAGTTTGTCAATGTAATTTCATGCTCATTATGTAAAATTCTTAGTGTTAGCTTGACAATAATTGGTGGTATCACACCACTGGTTTGATGCCATCAGTAAAGTAAGATCTAAAAACTTAACTTTAGAGCAGCAGCAGCAAGTTAATTTCTATATTGATCTTACCTGGTTTGACTATATCCAGGAATCCATGGCATTTGTGTTGGATGAATCAGTTAGAGAAAACTGCTTTGAATATTTCATTAGGATAATCTGCATGCATACTCATAAGAAGCACTACAAAAGGAATACAGTATTAAATGCATGTATGTTCATCTGTGCTTCAGCAGATAAGCAGGCACACTTACATAAACTAACTGGTTATTTTGCTGAGTTACCTAGGCAACAAATTTCTTTCTGTCCTGCCCATCCAGGATACTTGCAAACTATTTGACTCCCAGTGCCAGGACTTGGAAAGCATGAAAAGGGAAAACCCAAGTACAGTAGAATAAACCCTTGGATAGAAGAAGAGCAGAGTTAGTGAAACATGTCATCAGGGTTACTAGGCAAAAAAGAATCTACAACTAGCTGCGTAAATAATTGAAGTGAAAACTGGTCTGGTTTTCTAAGGTGCTATAAACCCAGGAATTACAAGAGGGTTGAATTGGCTGTAACCAAGCAACAAGTACTGAAACTTGGTTCTCTTTTCTGGAAGAACAATGGGCTTGCAAGTCATAATGACAATATTTGGCACTGAAGATTGAGTCTGTCCACAGATCTTATGGTCTTTGGAATCAAGTCAAAAAACCAGATGTTTATGGAGTGAAGAACATTTTTATTTAGTTTAGGAGAGACTTCTTATTGCAGTATCAAATCTGACTTTTCTACTAAAATGTATGTCAATAATTTCTGGATGTAGGCTTTTACTGACAGTAAAGAAAGATCACAAATAAATTACGTTTTGAGAATTTTTTTCCTGAAAGTTTCTTCCTTCTTTTTATGTTTTTTAAAAAAAAAAGAAAAAGAAAAAAGAAAAAAGACCAAACTTGCCTTCTTTCACATTTGGCAACATACCTGTGAATGTACGAAAGAGAAAACTAAATCGTATCCCAAGTGAAGTCAGTGGTATGCAGCACTTCTCTTGATTGATGTGCAATGGTGATTTCTCCCATTATATGTCTGAGAAGAGATATAGTTCCCCTTTCATCTTAAACCATGCCTTTTTATATTGAATAAAATTACTGCATCCCTACTCCACAGATGCACATAAACTTATTCTTATCCTTTTAGCCCTTAAGAGTAATGCCACTGAATTCAGCTGGAGCAGAATCAAACTTGTATGATGCATACAGAAAAAAACCCAAACGGTATATGCCAGATACTTGCCAGATTTCTCACAAGAGATTGAACCAAGCATTCTTTTACAGAGGTCACGGTTTAGAGCTCATTGAAATCGATAGGCAAACTGCCACCCATCTTAATGAGCTTTCTGTCAGTCTTCACTTGTCCAAATGCCATTTCTGTCTAATTCTCAAAATTTTAAGTATGTGATCCAAAGCTGCCAAAACAAACAAGAACAGGCATTTGATAAAGCCACCGAGAGAAGAAAACTCTGGAATGAGGGCACTCTCATTTGCCTCCATCCACATCTTTATTATGAATCTCATGTTTCACCTTTTCATATGTTAATTGTTAATAATTCCTGATGGAACACAGCATTCATTAAGTACTTCCTAATTTATTGAACATATATCTCATCAGGTAATTTTAATCATATTAAAATAATTTTTAATTCATTTTGATAAACAATTTCCTGTTTCAGTCCTGTAAACTTCCTTTTAAACTGTGTCATTTGAAGAAGAATGTCTAGTTATTCTCCTGCCTAACTTTCATCATTGCAGATGCCACCATATTTTCATAAATTATTGTGTTCATTTATGTAACTGCTGCCAACTGCTAGAGTTATGTTTCCTTCTTTGTGAAGAGTTGATTACCTGAGTTATACTGCAAAAATTATTTCACTTCATTCATCAAACCCCTGCCTTCTTGAAACTCAGATCTAGCAAATATGGGAACACTTAGGAGTCACTAGAACACTCCTTTATTAAACTGGCTTTATGAAGTTGTCATATGTTAGATATGTGAGATAAATAGACATAATCTCTATATGTGCGGAATGTGAAAACTACTCATAATACATTGGACTAATTCAGTCTCATTATCAATACCAGCAGTTCTCAAATTTTTTTTATACTAGGCAGCCTTTTCTTTTGCCTGAAATACCTTTCACTTTTCCCTCCCTTTCTCCCCAGTACCTTCCTTCCTCAGATATGCACGTGTTTCATCTGCATTCTGAATCATATTTAGTTGCATGCATGCACACACAACATACCAGACTCCACCTGCACAGCAAACCCATTTTATGTGCATATTTACAGCTATGCGTATTTGTACATGTATATATATTTGTGTGTGGATGGGTATGTGCATGTTTACACACACATACATACATATATGTAACTAATGTACAGACAGGCAGGGAAACAAGAGTGTAGGTATTCTTATGGAGATGAAAATTGAATTTCACTACAAACGTGCTTTAAAACATACCTGCTCTCTTTCAAACATCTACCCGTTCTTTCTTTTGCTTCAATAATACAATATATTTTACTGAACAGCAGTTTGATTGTTCTGATTGATGCTACTTCATTGCTGGGCCAACATGGTAAAAACTACCCAGCTCTACATATACTAAAAAAGGAGTGAAAGAACAGGAAAGCATGCAAAAGCAATACAGTTGCATGATAAACTTAATTTAGTCTTTTAAAATTCCGATACCCCTGCCCCCACTGCAACCAAAGAAGGAGCTGAGGACTATGGATGTGTATTTACAGGCAGAACTTATTCCTGACATCTCTGATTTTTAAACTCTACTCTTTTCCCGAGTCTTATCACAAAAAAAAAAAAAAAAAGAAAAAAAAAGTAGTTAAATGAATGTCTTGTTATTCACTGTCTGCAACAATAATAAAGATGCTCCCCAGATGAAAACAGAAAGCAGGGCTTCCTATGACCACGGAGAAAAGAAGAAAGAAACATTATGAGAACCATCTATTCTTATTAAAGGTGTTGTGCTCATGCAGTTTTTTGTCAGGAAATCCAAATAATTCACTCCCACTTGCTTTTAGTTAAAAGAAAAAATTGGCAGCCTTGTGCTGCAAGAAAGGAGAAGCAGCCTTGTTTCTCTCCACTGCCTCTTTTATAGGAAGGAGACAGATGCACTATAGCTGTCTACAATTCCTGCATTTAAAGTTGGACACTGGCATGTCTTGCCAAAAGAAATTAAATGTAATGAAAATGTGTTTCTGGTCAAAGTCGGAGACTGCATTTGCTGTATCACAGTATATGCATCCTGCGGGCTACACAACGTTCTCCTTCCAGAAGTACTGGGGGCGTTTATAATTCTTGGGACTGATGTTCCATTGTGAAGCATTTGTATCTGCTGCTAAGCAGGTGAGTGCTAGCATCACCAAATGGGGATTTCTGAGCAACAAACATTTTGCATTCACAAGGCATGATAAAAATACTTATTTTAATTCAGATCTACTGACTTCAGTAGAGAACGGATTCTTGACTCATACATATTCAAAACACAGGAAGACAATATAGTATCTTCAGCCAGACGATGCACCTTCCCCTTGCTCTCCACAACGCTGTCTTTCCACCCAAATTCTGGTACTATAGGACACTAAATATGTTGGTGAGTCTTCCCAGAGCATCTTTTTGTAATCACTGATAAGGGTGGTTACCTTCAATATGTATAAATCTTTCCTGCCAACTGATTAATTTTAATCAGAGTCCAGTAAAGGCAATCTGCTGCCTTGAAGCAGAATGACTTCATCCAGTGCCTCCTTCTGCTTTAGCTGTTTTCATCCAAAATCCCCTCTGAAGACAAACCTGTATTTTCATAGGTTTGTTCCCCCTACTCTCATCCCCACCCCCCTTACATTTTTGCTTTAACAGAGATGAGGTGATGGAAGAAAGCAGCAGCTTTTCTGCAAGAAAAAAAAAACAAAACTAAACCCCATACTATTCCTTCCTGATCTTTGGACTTCAAAGAAGCTAAGTCCACTGCTGGTGTAAAGGGGTGTTATGAAGGTGCTGTTAAATTACTTCATATTACTATATTCTCCAGTCACAGACCTGCCAGACCACTGAACTAGTCCCAGACATAAACGATACCCTTCTTTCAGCTGCTCCTCTCTGTCTTGCTCTGCCAGCTCAATGTTGTATTCCAGCAGTTGGGAAATTGGAATTCTCTTTTCTCCTTGACTCCCACTGGGAGAAGAAGGGGGCCCTGTCTTCAGCAGGAAACATTATGTGCTGTTGTTGCTTCTTCAGGCAAACAAAACTTATTAAAAATCCAGGTGCAATTCTCTTGATTAAGGTTAATATTTCTGCTGATACTTGTACTTCAATGTCTTAGACCTCATAGCTTTTACAGTTGAATTGTGAAAGATCAGCAGCTGAGCTTCTCAGTATTCTTCTTCATTTTACATGCTGCCTTTGCTGTTTTGTAGAGCTACTGAATACAAAATGAAGCTGCAAGTGCGTGTTTGCTCTACAGCTAGCAAGGCATGAAGTACTTCTTTCTACAGCTGTGGATTACATCCAGAATAATCATAACAGTGTCGCAGAAGTGATTCAGTGTGTGACATTTAGTGCGCTATTGTGTGACACCAGATGATTAATGCTCACAGCAAAACACAGGCTGGTTTAAATAAACAAAATTTAATATATTTTTATGATTATAGAAATCGTGTTACATCTCTGAGGGAACATAAGCTGCTGCTCCCAAATGCTTCATACTTCTTGGCTTGTTTTTAAATGCTTTGATTGTTTACTGGATTTTCCTATCACATAAATCCACTGACACTTTGGCCCAACAAGGTGACTCAGTGACTTGGACAGTAGCTTGGGACATGGTAGGCAACTGCACCTCAGCCTCCATCTTGGTTTATGATCAGCAATTTACAACATCGTATTGTTCCAATTTTCAGTCTCAGAAAGACATCACAGAAGTTTAAAAGGGCAGGGAACTTAATACAGTGCCAAACTAGCAGGATTCTTCCTTCTCTGCTGCAACAGCATTAGGCCAATTGTACTTGTTGGTCACTCAGCATGAGGGTTACTTTCTCTGCTCCAGCAGTGTTATTTTCTGTGGAATGAATCACTTGGGCTACAGTCAAATAGGTGAACCAGAGACCAGTTCTGAGTCCAGTGCATGCACTGGCAGCGCCTCAGCTGCACACTGGAACAAAACCAGGTGATTCAAACCACCATCCCTCTGCATCTTCCCCTCCATGGAAAAGAATAACAGGCATGCAAAACACTGGACTGTACCACATTGCAGGCACAGGAGAGAGGGGAAGCCAAAAGGAGTACCAGCCTCACAGAAGGGGCAGAGCCACCATCTCTCTCCAGATCTCAGATCTGAGCTGACAAGCCAGTCAAACAGCATTTTCCTGAGATTTCTGAGATTCAGGACAGGAGTAAAGTTTGTGATTTTATACTGTGTTGAGTAAAAACTAAGTCCTGGTTGCTGTGCCTGTGCAGGTTTAGACAGCATTAGAGCAGCTTAAGTCACCAGCAGCATTATTGCCGTTCTTACTCAAGACATACAAAAGCACTCAACTGTCACAGATTCCCCTTAATTAGGGTCTTCCCTATGTCTGTCCTGAATGCAAACACACCTGAAAAATTAATAATCTCCAAGCTCCATTAAAAAAAAAAAAGGCTTTGTACAGAAAGTCTATAAAATAAGCAGGGCTTTACAGAGCCAAAGGAGATACAAATATAAAACATGTTTTCTACTTGAAAATCTTTGTCTATGAAGTCATCAGGATGTATTTCCTGGGGAAACAGCAAAGATGTCGATCTGCCTTTTTCCTGAATGCTGTTCAGAATATCATGCTTACCCTGAAGGGTGGAAAATGGGCTGCCAGATGGTTAATGGCCCTTCTGAAAAAATAGCCTTCCACATTGCTTTGTGGAAGTCACTTGTAATGGAACTATCACAACATAATGTCTGTATTCTTGCTGTTCATAGAAGGAAGCAGATTTTAAGCAGGCGTTATCAAGGCTAAGAGAGCCTGAATTAACTTGTCTTAAAGATACTTCTTTGTGCACTGCCAATAAAGCTACCAAGCTGTGGTATCTAAGAATTACATGCAAACACAGAGGCAGCATGTAAAGGAATGAGTTCTGCCATCTATTCAAATGTGGGTCATGGCTCCTTTTCAGGACCCTCTAAGCTGATGGGCTGGATGGTTGGTGAGCTTGGCCACTGCCCACTGTGTTAAGACCTGATATCCCTTTATTTCCCCAGGATTTTCTGCCTTTATCTATCTACTTTTATTTACCTTATGAATTCTCTGTGCAATGTTACAGGCAGAGGAATACGCCGCCAATTGTTTCAAGAGCCCTGAATTAATCTCATTTAACTTCAGGGACCTAAAGACAAGAACCTAGCCAAGCTAGCTACTGAGAAAGTGAGAGGGGCAAACACACTTTTTATTCCATTATAGGCATCCTGTACCAAGGAAAAACCCTCCAGCCTCTAAACCAAGAGACACACAGTGGCTTCATTATTTTCTACTGTGTCATCTTACGGTTCCATGCTAAGATACTTTGGTTGGGTTTTGCTTACTTTTTATAACATAATAGTAAAATAGTAACATTCGTCATTCTCATGTTCACATTTAAATCACCGAGTGACTGCATGTATGTAAACACAAAAAACACCTAATAATTTTTACACCTTGCATGAATATAGTAATTTTGTTTTGTTTTTGTAGAGACACTGTGATTAGAACTCCAGTGATTAGAAAATAAGGTAAGTGGCCAGAACATATTTTTGCAAATAGGGAAAAAAAAATGAGTTCTTGCTAATCAGAAAAAAATCACAGGTATGTCAGTTCCCACCCAGTACTCATGCTGCAGGTCATAACCTGAGAGAAATCTGCACTTGGTCCAAACTGACTGAAACTAACAGCAACTTTTTTTTTTTTCCTTTTTTTTTGACAGCAAAGGGATTTGGAACAGGCTCCAAATGACGACGATCAGATCTAGCTTTTGGTCTTTCGTTGGGTGTTGGGACACTACTTGATTGTTTGCTTGATTTTAAGCATGCTAAGGCACAAGAAAATCAACAAGGTGCTTGGTGACAGCCAGCATGGCTTCACTAAGGGAAATCCTGCCTGACCAATTTGGTGGCCTTCTATGATGGGGCTACAGAACTGATGGATGGGGTAGAGCGGTTGATGCCATCTACCTGGACTTGTGCAAAACGTTCGACACTGCCCCACACGACATCCTTGTCTCTAAATTGGAGTGACATCAATTTGATGGATGGACCACTCGGTGGATAAAGAACTGGCTGGATGGCTGCACACAAAGAGTTGCGTCAATGGCTCCATGTCCAGCTGGAGACCAGTAACGAGTGGTGTCCTCAGGGATCAGTGTCGGGACCGGTCTTGCTCAACATCTTTGTCGCTGATATGAACAGTGGGATTGAGCGTGCCCTCAGCAAGTTTGCCGATGACACCAAGCTGTGTGGTTCTTTTGATATGCTGGAGGGAAGGAATGCCATCCAGAGGGACCTTGACATGCCTGTGAGGTGGGCTGATGCCAACCTCGTGAAGTTTAACCATGCCAAGTGCAAGGTCGTACACCTGGGTCAGAGCAAGGCCAGGGACAGCTACAGGTTGGACAAAGAAGAGATTCAGAGCAGCCCTGTGGAGAAGGACTTGGGGGTGTTGGTCAATGAGAAAATGAACATGAGCTGGCTTCAGTGTGTGCTCACAGCCCAGAAAGCCAATCGCATCCTGGGCTGCATCAAAAGGAGCATGACCAGCAGGTCAAAGGAGGTGATCCTGCCCGTTTACTCTGCTCTCGTGAGACCTCACCTGGAGTATTGTATGCAGTTCTGGTGTCCTCAGCATAAAAAGGACATGGAACTGTTGGAACAAGTCCAGAGGAGGGCCACGAGGATGATCAGGGGACTGGAGCACCTCCTGTATGAAGACAGGCTGAGGAAGTTGGGGCTGTTTAGCCTGGAGAAGAGAAGGCTGCGTGGAGACCTCATAGCAGCCTTCCAGTATCTGAAGGGGGCCTATAGGGATGCTGGAGAGGGACTCTTCATTAAGGACTGTAGTGACAGGACAAGGGGTAATGGGTTCAGGCTTAAACAGGGGAAGTTTAGACTGGATATAAGGAGGAATTCCTTTACTGTGAGGGTGGTGAGGCACTGGAATGGGTTGCCCAGGGAGATTGTGAATGCTCCATCCCTGGCGGTGTTCAAGGGCAGGGTCGACAGAGTCTTGGGTGACATGGTTTAGTGTAAGGTGTCCCTGCCCATAGCAGGAGGGTTGGAACTAGATGATCTTAAGGTCTTTTTCCAACCCTAACTATTCTATGTCCTCAGCTTTTGTAAATGCTTGATACAAGGCAAGCTATTTTACTCATGATTCCAAGATCTCTGTCCCATGTGCTATGATTCAAAAGATCAGTAATCAAGAAACCACCTCAGATCACTGTTACATAGAGGTTTACACTTTAAACTTGGATCGACACTAGAAAATAAATGAATTAAAAGTATTCAAGTTTAGCTGGTTCAGCATGCATCCTACGAAACTGTATTGGTACAACTAACTCCAAAATACTGTGAGAATTCACAAACAACTTCTGTTAAAAAAACCCTGAAGTGAACTTACAAACTGCAGTACATTGTCTCTGATTCTCTTTTTGATTAGACCAAGGAGAAAATTCTGTAGTGGAAAAATCAGCAGAGGCATGTGTAAAAAAGGCAGCAACAACATCAGAATTGACCTCTTTTACCTCTCTGTGGGTTTCACTGAGGGCTTTATAGCAGCTCAGCTGATGAAGACATATCCTTGGTTCAGAGTTGGCAGGAGTGTTCTATACAGGGAAACGACAGACTGTTACTACACACTGGAATTCCAAGTTGCAGCCTGACCCAAAAAAACATAAACATTTCCAAAGAAAGCCAATGAATTTTAAGACCAGTGTTTGTGTTGTAATAAACTTAAGAAATGTTATTAATTCCTGCATTAAAATATGTCAGCTTTCTGGCTATTACCTTTAGAAACATTCCATTTACAACATACATTAACAATGACAAAAGCCTGAAACAAATAGGTTTTTGTATCAGACTGCTGGTGACTGGTGACATTTAGCATTGTCCAGACCATGATCCTTACAGATCTCAGGGCAAGATGGACTTCTTGATGTCTTATTCCTTAGCATGTGTTGACATATTTCATTCTGTTCATGCAATGCTACCAGACAGTTATTGTTTGTAAGCATTTTAGCAGTGTAAGTTACTTGGCTTTAAAACATGACTCAACAAATACATGTAAATAGAGTACAAATGTTAAACCATGATTTGGTCTAAACTTTTGGTAGCATTAGAATACTTGAAGGAATAGTTGAAACCCATCTAAAGAAATTGTTCTTAAAGAAAAAACAGGATTTTTTCTATGGCCAGTTCTAACCTGTTCATGGGAGCACAGACAACATGATTTAGACACAATCAGCTTTCCTCTCTGTTTTTGTTTCCTCATTCAGAAGCATTTTTACACAAATACAGAATCATTTTTCTGTAGGAATTCTTCCTTCAGTTTGCCCAGAAGATGACTCTTCCATATGGAAAAGAAGATACAGGTTTATGAGAGAGACAGTAAATAAACTTATCAGTGAAGTGTGAGTCACCTATTGTTTAGATAATACATTTATCTTTACCACTTTTCTCCCATCTACCAGCCCGCTTGAGTGACTGTGAATAAATCTGATATCCTTCATTAGCTTTACACAGCCTTGACTATTGCACTGTGCTATTGTCTATAAACTGCAATTTAAACTGCATTTTCTTACATGACTTTTGTCTGTCTTCATTCAGTTTGCCTAATGCCTAGAACAACTGGTCCATGACTCAGGCTTCTAATTAATGCTGTGAAATGAAAAACATTCATGTGAATGTTATTGTAAGAGCAGTACTATATAAAGAGAACACCATTTGAGAAGCCCTCGTAGATGGGCTAACAGAGCTGTAGTGCTGTTGAGTTTAAATTACCAAATATGCTTGCGTATCGCAAATGGTTTCCCATATGCAACTTTGGTTTATAGTCCTTAACCAAGGCCAGCTGGATGCGAAAGGCAAGCTACTGAACCAGTTAACAGAAGTCCCCAGGTGGCAGGCAAAATCTTCACTCTGTCTGGACCCCTGTAACTACTGCAGCTTGATCCAAAATTCCTGGGAATTGCAGAGTTTTACAAGCTAAATTAATCTATGATTTCTCATCATAGATACAGAGTAGTTTACACAGGAAGTGAACTCGCTTCTTGCTGGTATTATCTGAGTTACTAAGGTACAATTTTCCTCCTCCCTGGCACTGGGGTTTGGGGGTAAATTATCCATCTCTCTTCAATCCACATATTTCTGTTTTCCAGTGTAAGGACAAAGCAAAGATTGCCCATTAAAAGGGACACAAACAACTCAAGAATTCACTTGTAAACACCATTTTTGAAGTATATCTTGTCTGTTTTAGAAAATCCCCAAAGGAACAATATTGCCTCCTCCCCAGGGCGAGAGTAGAACACTGACAGTGGTGTAACCTCAATGTACAAGGGGAGAACAGACTGGCAATCTGCTCCTGCAGAAATTCTAGTGAGTGTATGTAAGGTAACAAGGGAGAGGGGAAATAAAGAAAGGTAAGTAAAAAGAGAACAACAACAGAATGTCATATCAAGGATTTTAACCCCAGTTACTTCTCTCTTGTAGCAAAATAAATGTCTCCTGTTGCAGAACTGACTTTCTGAAGTAACCACAGTACAGCTCTACTGCTGTCCATGGAGATGGATTGAAAGAACAGGCCTTTTATTTTATTTCACCCCCCACCAAGTACACAATGCAATCGCGCAGGCTATCAACTGGACAAAAAAAAAGTCCCCTGTGAGCAACAAACTTAATGCAGCAATCTGTTCTCGAGAACCAGAGAAAAGGCTGCAACACAAAGCAAGTTTTCTGGGGGTTTGTTCCCCCTGCCGCCTATTATTAATCTCAGGCACCGGGGTCTAATTATGCTCTCAAACGCAAGCACTCTCATTAATTTTACCAAAACTTAAATATACTGAGTCCCATTTAGGATATTCAGCTTTTCAACACTTACATAGGATTACTGTCAATAGGAAAGTACTTCTCAACTTCTTAGGATAGAGTGACATCTTGTGGTTTCTTCTTTTGACCAGCATTGAAAAATAAAAATTAGCCATAAAAGCTTTAACTTTTTTCTTCTTCTTGTTGTTTGTTTCTGGTATAGCACTAAGATCTTATTTTTTTTTAGAAATATACACCTGAATCAGAGAAATGTAGACAACAGTTTATGTTGCCACCATCAAGGCTTATGAAAGGACAGTGAAAATTAGTGCCAGAAACAGCATCAAAACCATTCTAATTTATACAACATTACAATTTTTTTCTTAGAATGCAGCACTAATATAGAAAACATGGTGTTCAAGGTCATGTACAAATGGGATCTTATTTAATAAGTCAGTCTCCAGTGGCAGCACTGCTACTGAAAGGATTCATAGGAAAACTACTCTTTCCAACTGCAGCTCTGAAAAGCATTTCCACCTGGACTCCAGCACATGTATGCAAGAAAGAAAGAAGATGATGATAGCATCAGGCAACTGCATTTCATGTTTTAACTCCATCTGCATCACAGAAGGATCTCAGTAGACAGTGTCACATCATGGGTCACTTACACAGCCACAACTATAGAAGTTTCAGTAATTTATTTTCTGATATAGCTTCCAACACAAAATACAATTGTTAAAATTTTTTTGTAAGTCTACACACCTAAGAGCTACTATTGACAAATTCCCATTACAAAATACCAAACACAAAAAGACAAAATTATTTTGCTGGGTTTTGTCTTGAAAAGCAATAGAGTCTTTGAAAGGAACATTATACAAAATCCAGATGAAAACCCACAATGGAATAGTATTCATGTACCTCAATAAATTGGTAACAATACTTAAGATACTATCACGACTAAAACCAGTACTGTGAGCTGTTCTAGTTGTGGTCTACAACTAACATCATCGCATCATTTGCTAATAAATCAATTCATGTTGTTGAAAACCAGGTAATTCTCAATTTTCAAAAAAACATGAAATGGCTATTTTGTATCTGTAAAGACTAGGAGAGTATGAAGCAAAATAACTAGTGCTTGTATTTCTGTTTCTGCTGGTTTTCCCATATTCCCATTTAGGTAATTCTCAAAATCAGATTTGGAATATGCAATTTTGCATCACTCCACTTACACCTATGCTCAGCCTAACTGCTAGGGAAGGCTGTACACTTGCCTGATATCCTCTATAAATCTGACTGGCAGCTGTCCTTCCGTAATTCCACAGCTTTAGTTCCAGTCTATCTTCAATCCTTCCCTTGGTGAGAAACATCTATGCTGCAAGGAACTAATGCAAAGAAAACACAAAATTGGTCTGGAAGAACTTTCTATGAACTGAAAACAACATGAGTGAGGGTTGTCATCTGCTTTCTTATTTCTTTCTAAATCAGAGTGAAAATCTCAAAAAATAGCCTAAAAAAAATGTAATAGCTTAAAAATAAGGCTCCCATAAGGTTAAAATCAGAGATCCTTAGCACATGGGTTACTTTTACAGATGTTAGATGATGTTCATAGAGTCATTTAAAGATGAAGAACCAACCCTTGTGTCAAGGGAGCTGGTTTTACCTTCAGGGAGACTAGTTCTACATGTTGATAAAATTACTCCCTGCTCCTTTTTAGAAGCGCTCTTGTTTTCCCTCCCAAGCATAACATCTCTAGCTATACAGAATAAAAATTACACTTCTTTTGTCTAAATCTGAATACAAAACCTGTCTCACCAAATCCAGACTATAATACACAAAGGGTAATAAGCAGCACTAATACACTAAGAAGCTTCATTTTTTCTTCGGTGCAACAGAACTAAACAATGCAAAGAGGCAGGGCTAGAAATGTGCTCAAATGTCCTTTCTGAGGGAGTGTAATCAGCCTCCACGGAGAACATCATCACTTCGCAGTTTAACCTGCGACCAGCATTATAAAAAAAAAAATAAAAATTGTGTCAGATTTTGGAAGTTCTTGCATGAATAACTTTGGTAGCAATATCTATGCTGTTCTGAAGTGAATATATGCCAGAGAAGCCTGCAACTAAAGTTCAGCCAATACACATTTATTCCCATAGAATTCAAAAGAGAAAACTCCTATTGACTGAGAAGAAACCCACTTATTATTCAAAAGTTTGTATTTATGATATGTTTCAAAGCAGCTCCTCCCTTCTTTCCTCCTATTCTCTCTTACCTTTTTAATAACATTTGTTCACTTTATATTTGCACAGTGAGGGAGGAATAATTATATGCCTTTCCCATGACAACTGGTACTTCTCCTCTTGTAAATGGAAACAACAACTAATTCCCCTGCTAGTATTTACTTGTGGTATGTGTCACTCTCCTCTCTGTCACTTTATTCACAATAAAAAGTTAGGGAACAGAAGAATGATGTTGTTCCTTTAGAATTTATTTATGAATAGAACATTTTTAGACACTTAAAATTACGTTTTTTTTTTTGTTTTACTTTGAAGAAAGCTCATTCTAGATCTCATGAGATACTGCAAAGCTTAGATTAGAGTAGAACAACAACTTCTGGGGAGAAAAGTACATTCACATGAATGACGTTACTATTCAACTATTTTACTTCAGTCACATACATAGCTATTCTACACTGACTAGTCTCAAATATTCATGCAATCAAATTTTATTGGCATCAACAGTTCTGGAAGGTCAACGGCAGAGTAACATGCAGGAGCATTCATAAAAGCAACATTTCAGAATCACATGTGAGAGAGTTCACACAAAGTCTACCACAGGTTATGTTATAGAATAAAATTGACTAGGCTTAAGTTGTTCCATTAACTTTGATGAGACAGTGTATTGCAATCTGTTTACTATTTTTACAGGAACAGGAAGTTATTACATGTTCCAGATGTAGTTCTTCAACACTATAAATTATCATCAAGGTTTGCCATTTGCATTATTCAAAGCTGCACACATTCCACTCCTGTCTCATTGAGCAAGTCAGTCTTTGGACTGTAAAAAAATTAGCAGTAATGGATTTGCATTTTTTTGCTTTACAATTCTCTAGAACAAGAAACAGTTGTTGACATGTACACAAATTTATTTTAAGGACACAACAATCACAATGACAGAAACAGAAGCATTACTGTAATACTGTAAGCTTTCCTCTGGAAATTGACTTGCACAGTTAGATCTGAAAGCATTTTAAACAATATCTTGTGGGAAAACACAGAAAACCTTAAACATATTAACTTCAAACTTTATGTGCTTATCTCCTCTTTTGGTAGCTGGTGGTGGTTAAAGCTTTTCAAAGTCATGGCCACTTGCACTCATTGCTTCAGGGTGCATTACCCTTCCCATGAATAACACAGTACCTGTCGAAAGGGAGGAATGAAGGGAAAATGTCAGAACCAAAAGGAAAAGTTGAGGCTGTAAGATGATGAATACTAAGTTAGAGAGCATGTGATTCACAATTTTTATAGGAATATAAGCCTTGGAGGACTTAGTAGCCATGAAAGGCAGTGGATCAATACCCCTAGAGAAGAGGACCTTTTTGTATTCAGAACTGATACAGGACAGACAAGAATATGGAAGTCTTCTGCATTTCAGTGCCCCTCTGCTTATTCTAAAGGCTTGATTGAAAACCCATCACAAATCAACAGAAATGTTCACTTTCATTTCAATGGTTCTGATGAGGGCCTATGAAGTACTGTTCCTGACATCTTAGTGGTTATGACACAGTAGGCTGGGGTGCTTCAAAGGTGGCAGCTGGCCCTAACTGAAATATGAATACCTAACCAGAGAAACCTTATTGAGCACTTCTGAGCCCCACATGCCTGCTCAACATCATTCCTCACAGAATTACAAGTGAGCCCCAGAAACTCCACACCAATCAATTAATGATTAATAGATACTTCATGTTCACAGATTTACTCCACATTAGAGCATGCAACCCACAACAAGGAACTCATATATAAATACTGCTCCTCTAAACTGTTTAATCACCATTTACATCTTTCCTATTTTACACATTTCTAACCTATTTAAATACAGTGATCAATCACGAACACTTAGGGTATTCTTGAGAAGAGTAACCATCATAGATTGTTTTTTCAAAAGGTTTCTCAGATGTCTAAATTAGCAAAAGGCTTTCAGGATTTAACTATAGTTGTTGGCAATTCCTCTTTCTGCATGCAACAGCAACCCCTATGAACATTAAGAACTGCATAAAAACTACCAAGCTCTACTCTGTTCTGATTTAAACTTTTCTTTTTGAGGAAAATTTTGTATATTGACCACCACAGTAGGGAAAAGAACATATCTCCTCCTTCAGAAACATTTTTGCTTAATTTGGTCTACATCAGCAGTGATCCTCAACATAGATTTGGTTAAAAACACTGCAAGAGCTGGTATCATTCCTTGTACAGAAATGACTCTACCTAGTTACGCTGTAAGTATTAGTGCAATCTAAATGGATTAACATACGTTGATATTTATGATAGGGATCTCAAACATAGGAAAAAAGCCCTTCTAACTGAAGCTACCAGTTTGCTTATAGAAAATGAAAAAATACTGGAACACACATATGATAGTCAGGGGATGCATAGTAATCTTTTGTCATCCAGTCACATGCACATCATTAAAACAAATTACAAATATGAAACTAAGGAATTCCTTAATCATTGCCCAGTTTGCTAGTGAGTGCTGTTCTATTCCCTTGCTTGCCACAGAACGCTTCAAGAGCGCAACAGAATTATTCATAGCTCTAATATCTGTCTATTATGCAAATCATTTAGTATCAGGAACATATCTAACTCATCTTACTACAGCGAAGCTCTCACAGAATGTGTGATTATAGATATTCAGGGCAATAACACTGTGTTCTCTGAGGAAAAATGGTGAATTTTTCTTCTCTGGAGTTTTTAATCACAGAGCTGTGAATATTTTCCAGGATTATGTCAGATTTTGATACCTTACTTGGAGAAGCATTAAGGAGACATAGAAAAGGTGAATCTTTCAATATTGGGTATTTTAAAGCAAATTAAGGAAAATTTATTATATAAGGCCAGTTCACTGATCAAAATACGTGATTTTCTTTTGTATACTTGATGATGCACTGCGAAAAATGTGGAAGAGTCTGCATTATTCTCACCTGTTCTTCTGTTTCTGACCAAAAAGAAAAAGGGATGGTCAACTATAACTTGGGGATACAGCACTGCCATTCTGCTAATGGCGATCATTCCTAAAGGAAGAAGAACATAGAAAACTTGTTAAATAACACTGCACATCATCTACTCTTCATGAGAGATACTTGTGAAGCTCATGAACAGACACTGAAGTCCCACACTCAGCACTAAGTATCACCACGAAATACCATGAAAAAATCTAACTGAAGAGTCAGATAGATTAATTACATGATGTACATGTTACAATTTAACCCAGTTACTGACATTCATAACCAGGGAAGTAACTCTTCCTTTCTTCAGAGACTGGTACAAGTAGAGGCAATTAGAAATCACCTAACGATACATATTAGCAACTAATGTAACTTATTTTCAGGAAAAGCATACGATAACCAAGTACACCAACTACCTGGCCTCCTAGCATGAGTAAGAGCCAGCTATGTTTCTGCACTTAGTGCTTCAAATTTTACATCTCTGTGTACAAGCTTGTAAAAGTGCAATTGCCACAACTCTTATTCTCCTCTTAACTATTCTGGATCAAATGCCTCTGGCCATCTCAATTACCAGATAAAAAATTATGAATACAGAAGTTCCGTAAAGAAAATACAAGCTGCAGTCTGCACCCTCCTGACAATTAGAAGCAAAGGAAGGAAGATTTTAATCTTTCCACAGAAAAGAAACTGCGCCACACACCTCATTCAAAAAAAAAAAAAAGCTAACATTTTTAATTTCCAGAATTCTCTTCTGAAAAGCAGTATACAAGCTATGCTGTGTCTTCATGCTACATGCTATTTAGCTCTTCTGCCCTTACAGCAAGTCAGTTTTGAAAAATTAACTAACACAAAATAACCAGACATTAGATTTAGTTCTGCTTTTCAATCAGGTACCTGAGGCAGCAGCAGCTTCTGATCCCTCCTCATTAACTTCTAGAAATGCCTTGTGAAATGCCTTTGCAAGGTAAAGTTCCTTGTTATCTGGAGAGGAAAAGGAAACATACTTCAAGTGGCTCAACAGTAAGACTGAAGTATTTAAAAAACCCCACAAACACTACCAAAACCCCCCAGACTATTGCCCACCTTCTGTCCCAAGTAGGCAAGTATAAGAGCTTTGTACATAGCAGTTGCATTAAAATATCTTCTGCCAATACTATTTATTATACTATTAAAATAGCACCATTTACCTCACTGAAATTTGTAGCCCTCTCCTACACTATGGTATTAAAATAGCTTGGCACTGTCTAGAGCACCAGCATACCAGACAGAGTAGAAGACAATCCCTTAACAGAAGATTTTAAGTGCAAGTACTGGGAAAAATGATTATGACATTATATGGCAAATGCGTGTAACAAATAATTTTATTTCTGCATTGAGTGCAATATAAACTTCCTCCAGCAAAATTAGGTATTTTCTCCCTTGTAATTATATTTAAAAGAAGCTGAAGATAAATAGTTAATGCAAAAACTGCCATGGAACTAGGTGCTTTTCAGTTGTTCATTTTCAATCCTTCTTTGTCAATATTTTTGGTCCAAGCCTACTCAATTCAGTGGATGTTTCATTACTTTTCTTTAGTGACTAAATAATCAGATTTTTGTAATCCTCAGGAACTTGCAGGAAGCAAGACACGTAACACCATTTGAGCTGTCTGACTAAGTTTCATCAGACATAATAAGGGTTAGATATACATTTACCATACCTGCATAAAATCCACAGTAATGACAGAGCACGACTGGCAGTTAAGAAAGGAATAAAGGTTTTCTCAACAGGGAGATACACAACCATGAAAATCTAACCTAATCACCCCAGTGAGACAGCTGTACCATTGTGTATTTCTGATCCTTCACAAAATGTTCAACACCAAAACTAGCTGAAGGCTGACTAAGAAAGGAAAGCTTGGGACCATTCATGTAATTGTTACCCATTTATTTTGGCTCTCAAAGACAACCACTAGTTCTAATACTAATGCAAGCTAAAACCATAAGAGACAACAGTTTAAAATGCCTCTCCCCAGCAGATCTCATTACTCCTACATACACTCTTAAGCTTCCTGGCCCAGATGCTTAACTTCAATCTCACCAGCAAAAGCCCAAAGTCATCCCCTTTGAGACTGTGTGTAGTAAAATGTCCTAGAATCCTAAAAACTGTAGTTCTAGGCTTCACTTCTAAACCTTCAGTAATGCTGTCTTGAAAGCTAGGATGAAGTTCCAACTGCAAGCTCCAACTGCATTACTTTAAAACAAAGGATTTGCAGCATCTTGAACACTTAACACAATCCTCACAGCTTTTGCCTCTGTAACTGTTAACAGAAAGGCCACCTGAAAACATAACTTGGTTGGGTTCCAACACTAACACCACCTTTAAACCTCAAGCATTACCTGTGACGAATAAATGACAACCTAAGTAAATGGTACAATCAGGTGTTCAATAGTCATCATCCCCTACAGCTTCCATTCCATTATGGACCCATTAAGACTCAAGTTTTCAAAAACTGCTTTAGAACAAACACTGGATGTGCAAGAGTACTTGGGTAACAATGGATAGATACGCAAGGCAAAAAGGGCAACAGATCCACAAATCGGTAATTCCTGCTGTGCATGTCTCATGCTATGAGAGTGTTGCCTTTGTGAACATGTCAGTTACCAGGATTCTTTGTGAGTTTACTGGTCAGTCCTACATATTTCACCTTCTATCAAGCTATATTTTGCTATCCTTGCATGAGTCCATTTCAAAGCTCTATTAAACATCTGAGCTATACTGCACATACCAAAAGAAAAAAGTAACTTTGCAGCCTTTATGGAAAAATACTGGTTTGGAGTTCCTTACTGTAAACCCAAATAAAATTTTGTGTTTAGTGACAGTCAAAGAACTACCCACTTTGCTTAATCATGTATTTCGATCACCTTTTTGATTACAGCACTTAGGCCTGCTCCTGTTACCTGTAATATTCACAGCAGTACTCTATATCTTATTCCTGAAATCTTTATTTTGCATAGCGTGGTGGTGGTTATGGTACTCCAAGGTATATTTCTGGTCAGAACTCTTAGCATCTCAGAATTGTGGTCTCCATCTGACAAGTTTATAGACAGAATAAACATTGCTAATATTTACCACCAGATATAATAGCAGGCTTACTTGTAAATATATCTGGGTATTAATAAAAAACAAAACCAAACAACAAGAAAAAAACACAAAACCAACATCAAACCAAACCAAACCCCCCAAAACCAAACCACCAACATTTTGTTAAATTGACAGGAATACAAGAAGTGCCACTACAGAGGAGCCCAGTATGTCCAATTAGCTTAGCATACTGTGCCAGCGATAGCATTATTGTTGTTTCATAACAAGGTTAAAGAAGCCTTACAAACAAAAACTACAGCACAACTTGGAAGAGAAAAATATCCTCTCACCCAGCACATGCCTTATACCCTGCCCAAGTTTCTAATCCACTGAATATACAGAATGCCTTTCTTCAAGTGTAGTATAGATGGTTTTGATTGCTCTGAAGCATTTTTTTTTAATCCCACCAATCTCATGACCTCAAGGAATACCCAATAATGATCTCTGTGGTTACGTTTTCCATAAGAGAAATACTTTCTATTTGGTTTTAATTTGTTGACTTTCGCTTCATTGGATACCTTTGCTCTTGGATGGTGAAAGGAGTAAGTCCACAGCCCACTTAACTTTCTCTAGATTCTTCCCTTTATATTGCCACTATCACATCCCTCTCATTCATCTCTCCCTGAAGTGAATGATTCTATTTTCCCATCGAAGCATAATGTCATCACTGAGTATTCAGGTAGTTTTCTCTTTGTTCTCTGATTGTCAAATCACTGACTGAAATACCTCAATATCATATCCATCTTGTCATTATTACACATCTTTTTGTTATGGCTTTTGCCGGATAAGGTGGGGCTTACCTGAGTATCTACTATGATGTCATTTTTCTCTAGTAGCTTCTTTGAATCTGGATTTTCATAAGAACCAATATGATTTGACTGTTAGGATCTCAGAAAAGTCTCTTGGAGATTTAGTATCAAAGTTTAAGCTTTCTGCAGGACCACAGCCTAGATATCCATTAACGTGTGGGAGTAATCTGAAGCTTACTTCTAATGTACATGACTCCGTTAGCATCACACTTCACTTGTCATTACACTCCATATGCTTGCAAACTCCTACTCACAGCTGCCAACTGGTTGCTCTCAAGTCTCATTTTAAAAAAGAATGCAGGTTTATTGGCTTTTCTAGCTTAGGCTGTCCCAGAAAAATTATATGTGTATCAGTCAAGACTTCAAAGAGCTATTTACTGATGCTCTTCTAATTACTTTATATTATGAAAGTAACTCATTAATATCACTGTGCTGCTCACAGAAATTCAGGTCACCTTGAGGTTAAAGGCGGTTGCCATTTAAGGCATTATACAACAATAAGAAATAATATAAGCATTTGAAAGAGAAGGGGAATATCAGTATTTAAATTAGTTCAAGGGTAAATTGTAAGTGGTGTCAAAATACTCAAATAGAAAGTTTCCATGCTGTGTAAATTATAAAACCCCACATACTAGAAGTTGTTTCAAGATTATTTTGTACACCTGACAGAATCAGAGATACAAGCAAAACCTGTTAAAGCCTTTTGCTGAAAGTGAGAGTCAGAATACATGAATTAGACAGCCAAATAGGAATGTCCTCCTACCCACCTGTGTTGACAATTTCTGCAAGAGGGTAACATTTAAAATGTGCATCTAGATTAATACTTTCTCTTTGCCTGCTACCAATCTAGACACCATGGAAGGTAAAGCTGACTTGTCTATTTCCATTTTTTTCAGATTAAGTGCAAAAAGCAAAAAATTCTAAATATTGAAAAATAAGTCTGTAATCCTGCAATTTGATTTATATCCACTAAACCCACATAGAATTCCACTGAAGTCAACAATCTGTGCCTGGATCCGATTGTAGGATTATGGCTATTGTTGAAATTGCAGGCAGCTTTCCTTGACAATAATCCAAAAGCAAGAGCAATGGGAGGGGAAGGAAGGTATTTTAAAAAGCATCAGAATTTCTCAAAAATCTCTTTAGATTTTTTTTTTTTTTATGATTCGCTATCATCCTAAATTAAGTGCCCGGACAAACATTTTGTTCAAAATGTAAACCTTTCATTTAAGGTTTAAGGAAGTGTCATGAAGTTTCCAGAAGCCTGACACTGAGATGCATGCAAACTACTGGTTTCAAACTTCCCTGTTAACTGACGTACTATTCATGTACGTCATGCTTTCAGCATTTTTCTTCACATTTTCCCCCCTTCCTCTTCCCTCCCCATTTTACATTGTGGAAACTAGAAATAGGATAATTATTCTGTCTTTAATTACTTAAAATTTAATTTCCATAGCTTCAATAGTAAGGTTTTCATTAAAGACATTACTTCAAAAATATGTTCTAATTCTTAATTAATGAATGACCTTTTCATCACCTAGCAGCACCTGCCCTTTTAAGTGAAAAGCAAGAAAGTTACAGTACCACTCACAAATTCTCTCTATACAGTGCTCTGCATTACTTAACAAACAAGTTAATCTTTAAATGGCAGAGGTGCTAATTCAGTCATGCAAAACATGATATTTTGATTTTGTACAGAACAATTGTCAAAAATGTACAACATGAAACAAATCATTAGTCATGTGGATTAAAACACAAGCACATTCCAATCTTTCTGCTAGCCTCTCCACCACAGAGTTAGTCCCCTATATAGAGGTGAATTTTACATGACATTTTATATTAGAGACAAACACTGACTTGGTGGTTCAGGCTCCATGTGTATTCTCCATAGTACTTTTTCTCCAGCAAATAACATATATAGATCAGAATTTATTGAAAAGCTTGCTTTTATTTGTGGTGTCAGAAAAACTGAAGGTTTTTTTCTTCAGAAAAATGGTATTTCTTTAAAGTAGGATTTTTTGTTTATTTAAATTCTTTGCGCATTGTCTAACTCTAGCTTTTCCCACAATTTCACTTTCACAGCAGCAAAACAGTGGAATAATCTACATGATATACTATAAACAATATTTCAAACAGCAAAAATAAAAAGGATATGAAAATTGCAAATATTTCTGCTGTAGATTTTAAAGGAATATTTGCCTTCATTACCACTATTTTGAATAAACCACCCAGCTGTGTTTGCTTCCAGAGACAGGAAATTAAGGACAGGTATTTCCCATCAGCTAAGGGTCTATCTGGCCAATTAGGCAGTAATCCATAGAGCACCATACAGGAAGCGGTATATAAGCAAGTATTACAAGAACAATGACAGCAATTTCATACAGGCGCATGCTTCTAGATAGAGAACAACTTGGTTTACCAAAATTTGGGTGTAGACAGACCATGCTAAATACACTGCTTGTTGGCTACTTTTGTCACACAAAAGTAAAACCACTTTGCAGGCAAAGGTGACTCAATTACCTTTTCTGCCACTTCAATAACTTTTAGGAGGTATTAAAAGCATAAATATCTCATTTGCACCTGAATTTCTAAATGCATTGAATATGTTAACTTCTGAAAATAAAGTGTTGTCAACATACATGACTAAATTGCTTTTATCAGAACTCTTTCTTTCCTATGGTGCTTCTATAAAGCAGGTATCTGGGGAGATGACTAATTGTACAACAGCTTAATGCTCCTAAGGCTATGAAAAAACAGCCTCTGGAGATTAAAGATGACAAGCCCTTTGCTGTGTGAATCCCATTTGCCATCAAGTCACTGAAGACATACATTGCTCCAATGTGGACCTGCCTCTTGCATCATATTATACTTTTGCTACATTTCTAATCGATTCAATTCTGAAATACTCAGAGTGAACTTTCCCAGGTCAAAAATCTCACACCTCAAATACACCCCCCTGATAGTTTTGTCCTCTGTCTCAATTGCTCCTACAGTGAGCACACTCTTACATCATACAAAAGTAATGAAGGATCTGAAAACTGCTAGCAGGTTTTGGTTTGAGCTTTGTTATCTTTACGTGATTTCAGTACTTCCTCATACTCCTGGAGACAACACAAGAACCTCTTTCTTACCAGACATTGCAGTGAGGTCAGCACTACTGCTGAACAGCTCTGTAATTCCGAGACCTCTCCAGACATCTTTCAGATCAATTTCCTGTTCTACTGTGAACCTGGAGAATTTAATAGAAAATTAAAAAAAGCCCAGACATAAGCAGAGCTTATTGTTATGACAATAACAACAGTGAGGTAACGACAACTGAAACACTGAGGTAAGTAATGTAGATTCAGTGCTAGTACTACAGTGACACACCTTCTATGAAAACACTTCAATTTAATTTGCTCGTATGGCTCAGTTCTTTTTTTCCTAATGCGGAAGCAAAAATATGCTAAGGTTAGGTACACCCCCTGACGATAAAAACTCAGTGCAAAATTACGAAGTAGCTAACGTAAGTGTTTACTTCATATACAACAGGTTTACTTCATATACAACCCATTATAAAAACTGACTTTACCTGTACACATACTAGAATAGAGTATCAAATAATGCAAAGAACAGCACAAATTCATGAAAAAGCTGATGGCAAAGGAGTAGGAAAGAAGGATACTCTTTTTGTTTAGACAATATAAGCAAAGACCAGCAGGTATGAACATGAATATAAAACATTTCTGATTCAGCTTCTAATTACTCTTGTGGCAAAACTTTAACTGGGTTTTGATTGTGAATAAAGAACAGGTAAAACAAATAGTTAATGCAAATACATATGTGAGTACAAGCTGGTAGGATTTCAGGGTTAGCTTGCAAAGCCATGTTCTAGGTTATGTTACTGTGCTAGAAGGACAAAACGAGATTTATCCTGAGGGCAAGATTTTGGTCAAAAGCTTGTTCTGTTTATAAAGACTGCTCTTCAACCATTTTAAGTTATGCCTAGTGTCAGTAAGACAAGAAAAAAAAAAAAAAAAAAGACTCAAGTTCTTTGTGTGTGGCCAGAAACAGACTGAAGAGCTGGAGAAACAAAGAAACATGTCAGAATTATATTAAAAAGAAGAAAACCAGAAAATACTATAAGTCTACAAATACAAAAGACTAATCATAAATGTTTGTTATGGGAGAGTTATGGATTCTCTGTAGAATTATCAAATTATTAGTGATTTACATTTCCTGACAGTGACTGGTTATAACTATACACCACAAAATATAGTCCATCAGGTTTTGTTACAGATTCTCCAGCTAGCAGTTCAGTCGGAAACAATTCTGCAGTTATACTGCAGTCCTTGCTGACAGATCTTACTTGTGCTGGAACTAAATAAATTAATAGGTGCTTCTGTGCAATTTCCTTCTCCAGGATTAAGGTTCCTCAGCTACAAGGAAGAACATAATCTTTTCAGGAGAAAATATAGCCAGAACTCTGAGCAGAGAACAGCTGATGAAAAGCTGTGCGACACCTTGGCATGTGAAAGCCTTAGCAGCTTGAAAAAGAATACTCTGGACATCAAAAAGCAACTGGATAAGAGCCAAGTGGATCTTCCTCACTTACAACATTTACACAGAATAAAAAAAAAAAAAAATCTAATACAGAATCTACATTTGTAATGAACTTAGAAATGCCATTAGAAGCCAAAAAAATCTATGATGGAATAGATGTTAATCATTGCCCAGAGAAGAATTTTATGCACGTTAAATAAGATGTGGAGATAGCTCAGCATTGATAAATCACTGGTGGCATTGCAAGTCTTTGTGTACCCAGTCCGTATGTATTCCAGTATATGCCTTGAATAAAACCAGAAGGACTAATTCTTGTGGTTTTATTCTTTTGACAGCTCTCAAAAGAATCAGAAGAGACCAACAACAATTTATGGACTGGAGGAACCTTCTTATGGTGTTCTGGCATATTCCACATCAGTGTGGCAGCGTTTGTTTTTTTTTTTTAAAAAAAAAACACAAAAGAACCCACTCCAAAAACAAACCCAAGAAGACATTACCTTAATGAATGACATGTAGGTACTTGCATGAGATGACCTGAAAACACTCAATAGGATTTTAGAAAATGGGGATGTGTCCTGTTAGATTTCTTTTCTTAGAAAGCTCTGGACACACACACTACTGGTCAAAAACTATGTTCTCAAGATGTTATCCATGGTTTTAGCCTCAAGAGAAAAATCTATAAGTTGCTCATTCATTCAAATTTCCTTGGCTTATAAAATCATAGAATAGTTAGGGTTGGAAAAAGACATTAAGATCATCTAATTCCAACCCCCCTGCCATGGGCAGGGACACCTCACACTAAACCATATCACCCAAGGCTTCGTCCAACCTGGCCTTGAACACTGCCAGGGATGGAGCATTCACAACCTCCCTGGGCAACCCATTCCAGTGCCTCACCACCTTAACAGGAAAGAATTTCCTCCTTATATCCAATCTAAACTTCCCCTGTTTAAGTTTGAACCCGTTACCCCTTGTCCTGTCACTACAGTCCCTAATGAAGAGTCCCTCCCCAGCATCCCTATAGGCCCCTTCAGATACTGGAAGGCTGCTATGAGGTCTCCACGCAGCCTTCTCTTCTCCAGGCTAAACAGCCCCAACTTCCTCAGCCTGTCTTCATACAGGAGGTGCTCCAGTCCCCTGATCATCCTCGTGGCCCTTCTCTGGACTTGTTCCAACAGTTCCATGTCCTTTTTATGTTGAGGACACCAGAACTGCACACAATACTCCAGGTGAGGTTCCACAAGAGCACAGTAAAGGGGCAGGATCACCTCCTTTGACCTGCTGGTCACACTCCATTTGATGCAGCCCAGGATACGGTTGGCTTTCTGGGCTGTGAGCACACACTGCCTGCTCATGCTCATTTTCTCACCAACCAACACCCCCAAGTCTCCACAGGGCTGCTCTGAATCTCTTCTTTGTCCAACCTGTAGCTGTCCCTGGCCTTGCTCTGCCCCAGGTGTACGACCTTGCACTTGGCATGGTTAAACTTCATGAGGTTGGCATCAGCCCACCTCACAAGTGTGTCGAGGTCCCTCTGGATGGCATTCCTTCCCTCCAGGGTATCAACCGAACCACACAGCTTGGTGTCATCGGCAAACTTGCTGAGGGCGCACTCAATCCCCCTGTCCATGTCAGCGACGAAGATGTTAAACAAGAGAGGTCCCAACACCAATCCCTGAGGGACGCCACTCTTTACTGGTCTCCAGCCAGACATGGAGCCATTGACCACAGCTCTTTGTGTGCAGCCATCCAGCCAGTTCTTTATCCACCCAGTGGTCCATTCATCAAATTGATGTCACTCCAATTTAGAGACAAGGATGTCGTGTGGGACAGTGTCAAACGCTTTACACAAGTCCAGGTAGATGACATCAACTGCTCTACCCCTGTCCATCAGTTCTGTAGCCCCATCATAGAAGGCCACCAAATTGGTCAGGCAGGATTTCCCTTAGTGAAGCCATGCTGGCTGTCACCAAGCACCTTGTTGATTTTCATGTGCCTTAGCATGCCATCCAGGAGAATCTGCTCTAAGATTTTGCCAGGCACAGAGGTGAGACTGACTGGTCTGTAATTCTCCAGGTCATCCATTTTCCCCTTCTTGAAAATGGGGCTTATATTTCCCTTTTTCCAGTCGTTGGGAACTTCACCTGACTGCCATGATTTCTCAACTATGATGGCCAGCGGCTTCGCAACTTCATTTGCCAGCTCCTTCAGGACCCGCAGATGGATTTCATCAGGTCCCATGGACTTGTGCACGTTCAGATTTTTAAGATGGTCTTGAACCAGATCCTCTCCTACAGTGGGCGCAAGGTCTTCATTCTCACAGTTCCTGTATCTGCCTTCCAAGACTTGGGTGGTGTGGTGAGAGCCTTTGCCAGTGAAGACTGAGGCAGAGAAGTCATTCTGAACCTCAGCCTTCTCCAAATCCTCTGTAGCCAGATCTCCTGAGAGCTTCCTGAGGGGGCCTACGTTTTCCCTTGTCTTTTTTATTTGCTATGTACCTGTAGAATCCCTTCCTGTTATCCTTAATACCCCTAGCCAAGTTTAATTCTAACTGGGCCTTAGCTTTCCTAACTCGGTCCCTAGCTTCCCGGGCAACATCCCTGTATTCTTCTCAGGCCGCCAGTCCTTGCTTCCACTTATTATAAGCCTCTTTTTTCATCTGAATTTTCCTCAGGAGCTCCTTATCCATCCAAGGAGGTCTCCTGGCCCTCCTGCTGCACTTCCTTCTGGTTGGGATGCAACACTCCTGAGCTTGCAGCAGGGGATCCTTGAATATCAACCAACAGTCTTGGGCCCCTCTGCCCTCTAGGGCTGTATCCCACGGAACCTTACTATGCCAGTTCCTGAAGAGGCCAAAGTCTGCTCTCTTGAAGTCCAGGGCAGTGAGCTTGCTGCACGCTCTTCTCACTGTCCTGAGGATCTCAAATTCGAGCATCTCGTAATTGCTGCATCCAAGGCTGCCCTGGAGCATCACATTTCCAACGAGCCCTTCCCTGCTGGTGAGCACGAGGTCAAGCATGGCACCGCTCCTTGTTGGCTCCTCTATCACTTGCAGAAGGAAGTTGTCTTCCACACAATCGAGGAACCTCCTGGATTGCTTGTGCCGGGCCGTACTGTCCTTCCAACAGATGTCAGGGTGGTTGAAGTCACCCATAAAAACAAGGGCCTGCGAGCATGAGGCTGTTCCTATCTGTCTACAGAGTGCTCCATCCGCAGGTTCTCCTTGATCAGGCGGTCTGTAACAGACCCCCACAGCAATGTCTCCCATAGCTATATTCCCTTGAACCCTGACCCACAAACTCTCTGTTGAGTGCTTCTAGGTTCCAAAATTATAGACCAGTTTTAACTCTCACTACACACCTGTAAGGTATGCCCAGATCTATTTTTAAAGACTTAGGGTTTTTACTTAAGATAGAAGAATTGAGATTCGATTCCTAATGCTAGTTAGATTTAACCAGTACAGAGGTCCTGACTGTGCACACTGAATAACTCCAGAGTGAATAAATCCAGAAGTATTTCCTTTTACGTTAAAACTATACTATAACATTTCGAAAAAGACATCCAATTGTTATCTACCTTACAAACAGAACAAAAAAATGCACATTAAAATGTATTTTATAAAAATTTCACAGTGGTATATTTTTCGGTTTTTGGCTTTTATTTCACCACAGTTAGAATTAAATGTATTAAGATGAGCAAAGGTGTCTATAATATCTATACAAGTGAGTTTCTACTTTTTATGCAAATAAAGGACACCAAAAATATCACATCAGCTGTATAAATACCAAAATATCCCTTTACAAAAATAAAACTAATTACTTCCTTTCTCCCCTTTTGTTTTTGTCATATGGTAAAACCCCCACTCTAAACCACTATTTAAACCAGTATCTCCCTCCTTTCTCGCATGCTATGAAGCTCAGCTAGTTACAGATAAGGTATTAACGACATCTCAAATATTTTAGCTGACATCAGAACTATCCTCTTTTGAACAATAATAATGCTGCTTTACACTTTGGAATTTAATTTCAGGCTATGAAATCTGATGTAAAAATTTGGTGTGAGTTATTCTCCAGTCATATTTGGATTTTTTTGCATTCCTTACAGACAGCGATGTAGGTATTCAAAATCAAAGCTGACAACCTAAAATACGTAAGAGACATTCAGTCTCATTTCCCAAGCCAGGCATTTACTGTACCTCAGACTTTGGAAATGCCAAGCTACATGAAACTAGTCCTGACACATGATTATTTGTAGTGTTTGTCGCATATAATAAACCAGCTGGTCATATGTTTTTTAACAAACAAGGTGCTTCTGATTTTAAAAATACTATAGAAAAAAGTTTCAAGTCATGAAGTTTCAGAAGTCATGAAATAGTTGCAACTGGGAGCATTAGAAACTACAAAGGGAATTCTGAGAAACAGACACTGAAGATAAGATGAGAGATTTTCACCATAGGACCAGAACAGAATGACTAGTCTGTTGAGTCAAGAGGAAACCTTCTACACTTAAGCAGTTCTAGAAGGTTCATCAACATACATATTCATTGATGTATGCTTCCACAGACCAGAAAGGAATTAATAAAGGACAGTAACTCTGCCTACCAGGTTTTACCCAAAGTCAAGGAGAAGTGAACATGTGAGTTAGCTCTATATTTATTTTTACACTGCTCATTTGTAAAGTCTCTCTATTTCCTACATGTAAAATGAAGCCCAAACAGCTTAACAAAAATATTTCCCTTGTTTTCCACCATCTTTGGATTTCTCCCATATGAAACAAAGAACAGAATGAGATACTTAGGAAGCAGAATTAGAGTGAGAAACTAACAAACAGTTCAGCACAGAATTATGGTATTTTCATGAAATTTAAAACTTACACAAACATTAGATTAAAATGATGCATTTTTGTCATTGACAGTCTCCTTAGTTATGTATCTGAACCTTTAGGTTTTGTATAGGGCATTATCATTTCAACATCATCTAAGGCATTTATATGGTATTTTAAATGTAAAAAAAAGGCAAGGTAATCATTATGGAGAGGCGGGCATACTGTAGCAATCCTTAACATCTGCAGACTTTAGCCCTGTTATTAGACACTAATTTCTCCTATGCTCTTCAAATAATCTTTGTTAGAAAGACACCTTTGTAAATTAGATTCATGGTCTGTTTCACTCCTATGCAAAAAGTGGATTAAAATGTTGATCACTTTAGTCTGGGTTAAACTGGAAACAATGATTGAAAATGAAAATGAGAACATATAACTTAATTCTGTACCAATCTCTCCTTTGCTATTAAGAGGAATAATACACAATTTTATTTGCACACAGATAAAGCAGACAGAAATTGGAAAGTTGTGATTAATTCTGCTTCTGCTTTGGCTAGTCATTCAGGTCCTATTACAAATGTTTAAGTTTAAAAAATGTTCACTTTATAATTGGATAGCATCTTTCAGGGTATAAAAATTTAATTCCATTCCACTGCTTTCAATTTCTCAGTGGACATAGCCTGCAGGCCACATTTCATAACATGCCTTTCTGAGTCAGAATATTAAATATTTATGAAGTTTTTATTTAGAGGATTGATAAAATCCTGTAGATTACCTCTGAATCCCTAACAGAAATCCCAACACGTTGGGAGCATGCAATTAATGTTTGGATTTTCTGTAAGGGAACTGCAGATTTACTATATGGAATTTCAAGCTCATGACAGTCATCTTTTATAATCTGAAAATACTGACGGTAATCAGCAAGTGGTTGTAAGTTTTTTGCCTTTGTATAGCCCTAATTCAGAAACGCTTCCCAAATTTTTTGAGATTCTTAGGTAAGAGTGACAGACTAGCATGTGGATGGAATAAATAAGGACATTTTATGACCACACAAAACCTAGGCCTCGAACTCATGTCTGAGAACCCGGCTACAGAGAATCCTGGAACCTCTGCTTTTGGTTAAAACCAAATAAACCCCCAAACTAACTCTACAAATTTAATTCATGATATAAACATAAATAACATGTTTTCAATTACATTCATGTATTTAACTTTAGATGCCTCAGCTTGTTGAATTTGGAAGCTAGTTTTTATGGATTTCCTATATAATCCACGCAGAGAGACTTCTGTTGTGAATGTCGCACACCAGAAATTCTTTGAGAGAAGATGTCCAACTTCAGTACCTGATGCACAGGGTGCGATATGCTCCAATTATAAAAGAAAAGCTTAAGGGATGGAAAAACCCTCATATTTTACCTCTCATTAACATCTATTAAGATTTGCCCAAGCCTGCAGGAGAAATGCCCTTTCTCTGCATCTTAGTGGACTGTTAATACTACAGCTCCTGGGACCTGAAGCTCCAAGAGAAAAACAAATAAAAATCACAGGAACAGTGTACAGTTAGTATAAAACCTGCAGTGCAGCTCTTTGCTGCTCTTCCCGCTTCTTCACAGTAAATGCTGCTTAAAAAAGAGAAGAACTCTTTCTGTGGGACAGTCAAAACCAGCCCCAAGATGCTGCTGCTCCCTTGCTACTCTGACACTAAGCATAAGAGCTTAAAAGAGAACTCAAATTCCACCTTGAATTGGAATTGGAGCATGCCACAGTGGAGTCCATCTCAACCTAATTTATCCTGGCTAGCCTTGTTTTATTGTGCTCAGCTGCAGTTACCTTCTTGAAAGTGGTCTGAAGTCCCTCTCAACTCTGCAAGTAACCTGGCAACAAAAAACTATTTTAATGATTAAAACAATTCACTTAAAACTTTTCTTTTTGTGGTTTTCTTTTTGATTTTTTTTTGCTTGGTTTTGGTTTTGTTTTAGAAAACAACCTTAACCTAAGAAAACATTATTTCAACACCATCTAAAGCATTTTTAAGTGCTGCCATGTACTCACTATACAGTGCCAAAAGAGTAGAATAAATAGAAGTGATCCACATCAAATTCATGCCATATTGTTATACAAACACTTTAATGAAATCATTATGAATCACTTGAAAGGACATCATGATCCAACTATACATCAGTGACATTTAGTAGTAAACAACTCCATTACTAAGTCAAGTGTAGGGCAAGCATGAAAAATACTTGAAGGCAGATGGAACCAAATTCTGGGCAAGATAACTAAGAGACAGATGTGGGCAAATAAGTTACAGAGCATACACCACTTATGTCTACAAATAAACTGACAGAAGTTGCGTCCCTTCTGGTAGCAACATCTTGCTATTCTATTGCTCCTCTAAGAAAAGAGAAAGCATCAGTTATTACAACTAAGAAAACAGACAAAAGACAAATTGATTGGAATTACTTCTCAACACTCAACCATTTGTATCTACGCAGACACACACCAACTTTTAAAATTAGCAGCATATAGAAATCTAATTAGGAACTAAATGAAACACTTTAGCTTTTGTTAATTCAGTCTTACAATATTTCTATGGCTCCTGTCTAAATGGAACTTAGCCATAATGAGTTCTGCAATATTGTGAACATCATTCAGAATGGCTATATTCCCAATGACGAAATTTTCCTTTCTAGAACTCATATATGAAAAGGATGCAAATACATAGTGCTCATCTGTTGCTCAAACAATGATCACCTGGCACTGCACACCCTGGACTTTATTGTCAAAGCAACCTTCATGTGGGTGCTACCTAACTGCAGGCTTGTTCAAGGTGTTCAAGTTTCACCTACTCTGCTACTCCGATCAATTTGAAGGCAGTCTTTCCCCTTCTATTGACATGGGAGCATATTCTCACCTTGGTAAATATACTTCCACTTTTTGCTTCTTTACAGAATTAGCCCATTCATTAATCAATGAGGCTTTAACCAGTGGTTCCAATGAGACTAGTGGAACTTCCTGTCTGGAAAGAACGATCATCATACTAATCTCATCTCCCTCATATGGTATTTCCAGAACTTGATAGATACCGCCTGCTTCGTTGGATCCATCACTGAACTCTCCTACAAGAGAAAAACAACAACAAAAGCTAGTAGAAGTATTTTCTTCTGTTTTCACTGGAGACAGGGAAAAAATAGAAGGCGAACACTAGGCAGTATTTACTAGGTATAGAACCAAAAGTGACCCTCTTTTTTCTGTATGAAATTTATATTGGTGTCTTCATCATAAGATTTGAGGCTTACATCTGCTTTCTTACAGAAACAAGCGATCACACAGTTTGTAAATAATCACACTTCTGAACCTATTACCTAACCTTCATTGGTTAGAGAGAAGTATGAAAGTTGTTAAGGCTGTCAAGACTTTCATGGAAACAGGCAGTTTTCTATTCAAGAGAATTTTTCAATGACGAGACTGAGCAAAATACTGCTGTGTGAGACACTGTAGAACTCACTCGGCGTTCAAGCTAGAGATAAAAATGATCCTTTGTTCTGCTGTTCAAAGAACCCCTATTTTAGCTCCCTAAGGATACTACAACAGTAACAAGCAAACATTTGTTTAAATATTTAGCACAGAACAAGAAAAATATTTTGCAAGAAGCAAGACTAGCTCAAGAATTGTAAAGAGGTTAGATTTAATAGATAAACATTCTGAAATCCACCATGTGGCATCACACACATACCTAAAAAATAATCAAGAAAGAGCTCTTTATAGATGCTGCTAGCTAGTTATAAGACACAAGAACACACACTACAAAAAGATGCAAAAACCAGAGATATTTCACTGGAAAAACACCACATTTAAAGTTCTAGGTCAAAGAACAGACAACACCACAAATGAGTATTACTGCAACATACCTATTCAGGAAAGATTTATTAGCTTTAAAGCTGCTAAAGCTCCAACTCACCATAGTAAAACTCTCCCTGCTGGTACATCATTGGAATCTGCACTTCACTTTCATCGTCTTTAGTGAAAGAAAAAGTTCTTGTATTTTCAGGTCTGAACTGTGATTTCCAATTGCCTTTAAAGTAGATTGCGTTGATGAGAGCCAAATGAGTTGGAGAACCAAAATCTCCTGAAGACACAAAATCCTTGATCATATCTAAGAAGAAAACCAAGTGTCAGTCTGCATATCAAATTGAGCATTAAATGAAAACTTAAGACAGCTTGAAAAATGCAAAAAAAAAAATAATCTGTGCTACCATGTAATTTCCAATTCAGATGTTTCATTAAATCTCAAATTAAACTGCCAATGTTTGTAAACCTAAATCACAGTGTAGGTGTGTAAACCCTTCCATTAAGTACATGCTAAGTCAACTGTTTCTTGATCACTACTTAAATATACACACAATGGAACAAAGTGGAAAAGGGGTCACATAAGCAATGTTTGTACTGGTGCTATAATACAGCTCAGCACTACTGTCTTAACATCAAAACTTCTACAAACTCTGGCTCCAATACAAAGAAGCACTTAAAACATATGCTTTATTTCAAGTGCATAAGCGTACCCATTGGAACCTTCACCTGGGCCAATTCTGAAGGAAGCATTCACTTTCACTAATGTCCTACTGACTTCTAAGTACGGAATAATTATAAAATCCCCCATAAATTCATAGCATTTGTTCTGTTGACATTAGCTCTTGAAAAGCAAAAAAACCCCAACCATTTAGCATCTGCTGTATTCATGGGAGGTACACCAGCTGAGCATGGCAGCTGCTTTGCTCCTAACTCCCAAGTCATTTACATCAGAATACAGTCTGTTACCTGCTTTAATTCATCTTAAATGACTTGCTTTTAAGCAGAATAATTTAGACTTAGTTAAATTTGGTGCACTGTCTGATTTGTCACTATTCCTAAAGAATTACAGCTTACTTCTGATAGCTTTCTTGCTTACTTCTATTTTTAACTGATATTGCAATGCAACGTGTTAAAATAAACACATTTCTCAGATTATTACTTCTTAATCCATGGTTTAAAATAAAAATTAATTCTGCTTTCTGGAGCATATGACACTAACTGCTGTGAAATTTATGTACCAAAGGGCAGTATTTCTTCTGGGTCGCTATTTGTACTTCATTTTATCTAGAGCATTCTTAGAAATGATGTGACCAATACCACTAAACTCACTCTCTGTGAGTGGGAAAGAAAAAACAAAACCACAAAGAAACAAACAAACAAACAAAAGATTAAGAAGGAACACACTTCCAATTTTTCTATTTATATTTAATACATCATATTCCCTTGTATTTTCAGTCACATCTTGTTAATACACTAATGTAACACTAAGAATTTTCCTGGCCAGAAAAACCTTGGACAGTTGTATTTTCTGCTCTGACCCTCCCATCATGCTTAACATGCTGAACTGGAAACCTGCCCATCTTGTACCTCTTTTCTAATGAGAAAATGAGCCTCTACTGTATGAGTTAGCAGGCAGGAGAGAATGAGATCTAGTGGTCAGAGACTAGGCTGAGGGACTGTTACTATCGCAACCCACCCCTAAGGGACACATAGCTGCCTTTGTTAGCTCTACATGGCTCCTTCCTGGGGAAGGTTACAAACTCGGTCAGCACATGGCAGGTGTTAAGTAGGAGAACCCTTGCCGTTCCTTCTAAAAGAAAGAATTCTGCTTTTTCTTCAGATAGACACCATGTTTCTCTGAAAACACTGCAATCTGCTGCATCGCTTCCATTCCCTCTATTTCCGTAACTTCAGATAAAGGGCAGAATTTAGTATGAATATAGTAGCTGTTATTTTTCCTTGGAAAAAAACCCAGATAACATTCAAAATGAAATAAAATCAATATATAAGGTGTTTTTCCACTTTAGTGCCATACATTTCCATTAAGCATTGTGGACTCTTAAATGTTCAGACTAAATGGTGATGTGTTAAGTCATTACAGAGGATTCCAGTACCTTCACATTTACAAGGGTATAACTGATGTTGGAGTGAGACCCTGTTGAATTACAATTAAAATATCAACCTCCAGAGCATGTCAGATGAAGTAGAATGCGATAATCCCCACAAGAAGGGACTAACCTCACTCCCATACCTTGAGACTCTGCATGTATTCAGAAAATGTCACTTACTTGGGATTCCACAGGCGAAACGACCTAAATCATGCAGATCTGGATATGCTTATTTACAACAGTAATTTTGTGTTTATTCCCCTGCTGCAAATTTTTGTTGTGAAGCCCTATTGACAGTTCCTTGCATTGGAAAAGATTATATTACAGGGTCTGATTTTGTGGTTTAAAATTATCTTCTGTATTCCTTTGTACTCTGTTCTTACTACCTTGTAACTGAGTTTCTTAGAGGTCTACTCCAGCCATTCAAAGCATACACCAATAACCCCTTTGTAGACAACGTGTCTGCAGTTAGTTAACAGTACTTACCTATTTTTTTGTAATTTAATACCAAAATCAGTATTAAAATACTATTAAAAAGCCTACCATTCAAACATTCTCTGTCAGTAAATGTTACAGGTGCTTTAAGACAGTAGGCAGGTGAAAAAATATTCAGATACTACTACATGATTAGCCACAGATAATATTACTTAAGAGAGATCTTTACTGTACAGGAAAAAAATTATAATTTCACAAAGAACAGATGCTAGAATTCTTTTTATGCAAGGAGATACTGTAGTCAAATGGAACAGATAAAAGCCAAGGCAACAATTCAACATCACTGTAATACTTCAGAAACACAAACACTGCAGGAAATACACAAAAGAATCACATGGACTTACTATTTGTATGATTCTCCACCCATCTATTGATTTGGGTAGCTACAGCTGCACTTTGGCTGAAATCTACATTCTCTACTTCAGCTCTAAAGTATTTTTTCACCAGCTGCAGAAATTTCTCACTGATATGAAATCCATTTTGCACATAGAGAGAATTAGCAACATTCAGAACATAATGACTTTCATCAGTAGCTGCCATATCAGAAAGGTCCTTTAAGAAGGTAAACTCTTCACCTGAGGAAAGAAAAACAGATTTTCTGTTTCAGAAAAGGAAGGGTTTTTTTCTGCTGAAGTTCGCAGTCTTTTTTTCCAAACACCTTGAGATCTGAAAGACCAATCTACAAGGCAGAACATGTTATTTTTTCTATTATCTATAATTAGCATAATTAATGAGACATTTGAATCCCATCACAGACAAAGTTATCAACAGTAATTCTTTCAATATCAAAAGAGGAATTAAAAAAAAAATAAATAAAATAATCATTCTTACAAGTCACACTTGTATGTCTTGTGCTAAGGGATAATTTATTAATGTTTTAGAGACACACTGTGGAACCAAATACGTGCTGTAGTCTCCACAGCCAGACATCACCTGTGCTTCTTCAGAAAGGCTGATGGGAACACATGGCATATTGTACTGAAATAGCCACAACGCTTACAGCTTGTGGCTATATATACAAGCTGATTAGCTTGTATATCTGTATATATGCAATGCAGAAAGAACATTAGTAACACAGAATCAGGGTAAAGAACCTACAGGTTCTACCTACAAGAACCAATTTGTGTAAAAGAGACATTTTCAGTTAAATTACTATGCTTTTCATATTTTCTTCAAGCAATATTCCTGGAGCTACTACTTTCCTTTTCCAGCTTCGTTATAATCAGATGTTTCTAAAAATCTTCTTATAACTCTCAAGGCAAAGGCAAGCTTATTTCGCAGACAGAAACCAAGATCAACAGTTACCTGCAACTTCTTCAGGTTGCTCAAGTGCAAATTCAGGTGCCCAAGCCAAGCACCTGATGTTCTCATCTCTCAGCTTATGCAGAACCCACTAAAGGATGCTTCAGCATGCTCAGGCCATTAAACAGGATGCCAAGAAGCCTACAGATTAATAACCCATGGACATGACTGGGCCACTTCCATCACTGTTCAGGCATTGCCGTGTTTATTTCAGATAAAAAGCTCCATAGTAAAACATGATTAAAAGGACTTACCATTTTTTAAGCTGTCAAAACCCAACGAATGCCGAATTTCTTTCAGAGTGGTTCCATGAGCTCCAAGCTCTACCATTCCCATGGCTATTGCGATGCTCAGAGGAGAGAAAAGAATATTCTCATCTTCTCTTGCTACTCGTAGCTGATTGTAAACATTCACAGAAAGCTCAGCAATGGTTTCATCAGGAAAATTTATCTTGAAGGCTTTGCTTTGCAAAGCAAGCAAAGACAACAGTCCAAGGAAATACATGTCTTGAGATATTAAGATCTGCAAGACAAATTTTAGAGAAAATAAATTAATCTTGTTTAAGTAATAATACATTCAATTTGAGAAAAAAAAGAATAGTAAACTTTAGTCTTAAATCTGTGGGAAAAAAAATCCCTAACTGGAGTTCAGTGCATGATTCAGTTATTTGGAAGCAACACTAAAAGACATACTGCTCAAACAGAAGTAAAAATCTATTCACATGAAAAGATAGACTACTTCATTATAGACCTAAAGTTTTTCAAGTCTTTCAGCCACAGATTAAAAACATGACCTGTACAGAAAAAGACTTCAAAGACATAGCAACAGCTTCTACTTTTTAATTCTGTTGTTGTAATTGTTAAGCAATGCTGATCTGGCATCAGTATGTGTTCCTGTACTTCTTCACCAGGTGGATTTGTCAGTCCCCATTACTTTCATTTGACCTTCCAGTAAGATATAATTTATTCATCTAAGTCACTCTAAGACCCAAATGCTAATTCCTATTTCAAGCACCATAACAGAATCTGTGGACACTGGTGACAAATGAAATGTGCCGTGATGTTGCTCAGTTGCAAAACACATGACAAGCAGCCAAAAATTCTTTCAAAGAAAAATCTTTACTTAGTTACCAATGGAATCCCTTTTGTTAGTAAATAATGGTGAAAAGTTAGGTAGTTATGCTAGCTAAGAGACAACACCCCCTCGGAGATCTTTAGAGGATAAAGTCACTGTACACATCAGTGACAAATATCCATTGGGGAAACAAGGAAGTAAACAAAATAGCAAAAAGGGGCTAGCATTAATGCTTCTGACTAATCCATCCTTCAAGCTTTGCTAAAATGCTTCAGTAAGCAACAGTTTTCACCCTACCACAGTTCAGCTCATCACACAACTACTGATATTAAAATTCAAGCTCCTGGAGTAGTGTACATCTATCTCCATCCTTCTATTTTTTCCTTTAAAGTCCAGGCTACCTTGGCATCTGACCCACTACTGCCATGTGTCTTGGGTCAGAAATACCAAGCCAACAGAGCTTGCGTTTCAATTTCTCCTCTTCACCACTTATTCTATAACGCATACAAAGCAAAGATTCCCAAAGGAGAAAGTTAGACAGTGAAAGACTAAAAGCTTTAGTCCAGAAGCGCCTACATGCTGTGCCAGTCTGCAGGTCTTGTCAGCATGGGACAAATTTGTGTGGATGTGTTATTCTGTTGCTTGACTGAAGTCAACATGCACGTAAGCCAACCCCAGTGCCTCTGCCTTATGCTTCCCAGCTCTCCTGTGCCTGCACTTACTGTGTGCTTCCAAATACCCGATGGAAACCTTTAGTAAGCTTTATACAACACTTACATTACACATTTCATCTTCAGAGGCCTACATAGCATTATCTGATTAACTCACACAACACTGAAAATATGTAATTTAAGCATTATTACTTATATTTTATAGCTGAGAAACCATAAAAAGCAACAGGATACACATACATGCCTTGGTAGCAGCTTATGCAATCACTAGTTAAGGTATTTCCTGTCCTCTATCTACGGAGCAGCCTTTTGTTTATTTTTGCACTGAATAAGTAAGTGAACTGGTGCAGCAATCACTCATGCTTTAGGGGAAGGACAGGATCCTAGGGCGATACGGCTGCTGGAGCCTTGCTTCTCCCCTACCCCACATCTCTTTTCTGACAATTGCTTCCATATATGTAAGAAATATGTCCCTTTTCTCAATTTCTGATAAGCCCTCCTCTATGCTGGCATCACTTCATCTCTCTGGACTACCTGATCAATCTTTCTCTCATTCTTAGCAAGATATTAAAAATCTCCACTGAAGGCTCTTACTCCATTTAAGAACGGCACTATAACTCACATAAGCCTAAAGCACCAGCTTCATATTGTGCTTATTACTTAATGACTACATATTTCAGTACACTTACAAAACTACACAGCACTTCACCGCTGTCCAATGGAAAACAGTTCAACCAGAGCCATGACCACTGCTATTTATTTCATAAAGACTGAGGCAGTCTTATTATTGTCCAAAACATCAACATCCCACAAACTTTCCCAAGAACTGCTTTTCTTACAGCAGTTAATTTTTTTTAACTTGCCCATTTATTATTGAACTTAGGTTATTAGTGTTTCTGTCACAGGAAATAACTGGATTTGTTTTTCTTGTGATCACAGGCATTCTAGATTAAATAAAAAAAAAAAAAAGGCAGAGCATAGCACTCTCCCAGTGTTATTATATGCATAATATAAGATCTCATTCAGCACATCACTGTGATAGACTGAGCGTAGGCATTAGTCTCAAGTCCTAAAAATTGGTTTATAAAGTTATGGCACACAGGAGGTCAAAAACAGTAGCAGTGTCAAAAGCGATATTCTAAAAATAGACAAGCGGAAGCTCATATTTCATTGAGGATGAATCCAAAGCATCATCATGGCTTTTAAACGGGCCTGCAAGTCTGGGGAATCTCACATCCTAATCTAAGCAAAAAAATAGTGTTGCTCAATGTTGATGCAATTATACAGGTAGCTAAGCTTCACCTCCTGGTATCAAGAACTGTTTGAGTTCACTTTGAGACCTGACAAGGTTACAACAGATATAAGAATCTTCAATTTCAAAAAAGGAAATTTCCCCATTTGGTTGCAGAGGTAGCTATTTAGCACTCCATCACTGATTTTTGTACTGCCAGACAGACTTAAATAACTGCAGGAGGGAACAAGGGAGGAAATTTATATATCTTAATTAAGTGCTTAACATGTAGGTTATTTTATTAGCATTTGAATAGTCTATTTGGTATCAGACAATGCTAAAAAATCCCAACAGATCAAAGTCATCTGTCCTTCTGACCATTGCAGAAAAGCTCTTCATGTGAGACAATCAAGTTATAAAATTTGCAATTATTTAGTTGGACAGAAAATAGAGTAGGAACATAGATGGGGACAAATAAAATTCATACTGAAATGATTTTGCATGACAAAGAACCAAACAAACTCAGTTTTTTAATACCTGCTTAAATCCCATGGATGGCAATAAAAGAGGTTAAGCTGTACAGAATCTAAGTTCCCAGTAGGAGTAAATTAAAGCCAAGTAACTCAGATTTTGCCCCACTTTCAGTCTAGAGAGGTTTTTTAATAGAATTCATAGTGAAGTTCCAGGGAAAAGGAAGAGAGGCAGAGAGACAGGAATGAACACCCAGGTATAGGCAGAGGATGTGACCAGATCTTTTGCTGGCAGTGTTCTCAAGATATTTGTGAAAAATGTGGCTCACAATGTATGACTAAAAGTACAATGCAAGGGAAGATGCTTTAAAGCAAACTTAACATCTGTGGGTTATAGCGTGGAGAAGGCTGTAAAGCAGGACAGACATTGGGTCAGTCCTTGCCAGCCAATGTGAAAACAGTCTAATCTCATCCATCTAATCTGAAATGTCTGTGGTAAATTCTTCAGTTTAATTCTTCTTGCACTTCTGGTACAAATGTACACTGTTCTACTGACAACAGGGAATCCAGCTCTTAATTATCATTCTAGTCATAACAGCTACTGCTTCTCTGATTCTGCCTTACTTTAGGCTGTATTACTTCTGGTTTATGCTTCCGCATGCCTCTTCATGAGCAGGCCTTGATCCAAAAAAACAGCTGAGCACTCACTATGGTGCAGCATGTTCTCAGCATCTCTCCTCAGAGCAGAGGGCACTCTGTTTTGTTTCTGCAGCAGTATGGAGAGCACTTCTAAAATTGACTGTACCCTATTCACAAATATACTTCAAGTGAAGGAAATGAAGCTGAATATTATGTAGTGTATGTCCAGGAACTTAAACAATCCCCATAAGTATCATAAAACTTTTTAGTCTTTTTAGACTCTTCCTCAGAGTCATCACCAGTATAGTTCGTCACTGCTTTCTGCATCAATGGAATCTAGCTAAAAATACTGGATCAGCTGAAAAGGAGTCAAAATTCACATTGAACAATGTTAAAAAAAAAATAATCAAGAACTATCAGTTTCAAATATTACTGCACACATTTTGCATTTAGTGGCTATCTATATGAACACAAAAAAAGCTATTTGAATTACTTTGACTTCTCCATTACACAGGATGTTAAGTCTAAAGATACAAATTTCTTGTTTGGGGGCCAGTCTCGGGCAGAACCTACATTTCATTTTATCTTAAAGGATGCATGAACACCACTCTCCCCTACAAGGCAATCAATGAATTACTGCAAAAAGACAAACACTCACTCTCCTTGCAACAGTCTCTTCTTGAAAAACAATTGCGTATCACAAACCATTGCTTGCTAGACAGTTCTGTCAGAGCATTAGTTTTGTCCTTTCTTACAAGTGTTCATGGGGGGAAAAAGCAGTAACAGAACACTAAACAATGCTTCAAACATCTGAGAATCAACTGTACCTCCAGATGAGACCTTATTGCACAGTTATACCTGATATTGGCAGGTGACTTGTACCACAACATCAATGTAAATTGGCTTCTCCAACATAAACACACTTCTTTATTTGAATATCAATTCCACTCAGTTTGATATTCCTGCGTGGTTCTGCTGTGGGTACAGAGACATGCCTGTTTTGTCTGGGGGCCTCTTTTGCCTTTAGACATTGTTCTGTGCAGTGTTTGAGAGTTTCTTGGAGACAACATAACTGAAAGATATCTTTGATTTTTTCTTTTTCCACTTCCCTCACACATTACTTAAAATAATAAAAAAAGAGACTCCAGGTATATGACATTAGGTAGGTACTTGTAGAGAGGTCATGACTAGCTGAATTCCCAGGAAACTTTTTCATTCAAAGTTTCAGAAACCTTCTGTAAAGGTTTCATAAGTCCTGAAATCCAGCCTACCACTTTTCTACAACAGCTCACAACCAGCTCAGTTTAAGGGCAGCATTCCTGTTTGCCTTGTGGCCACCATAGATGTAATCCTGTAGGCAGGCAGAGGGAACACCAGTTTAAGTAACATCTGAAGAAAAACACTGACAGACTAGAATTCAGGACTGATAGCTCTTGCCTTTCCCTAAGCATAAGGCTGGAATGACTAAGAGGAAGTAGAACAACATCACCCCCTCACACCCACAAACTCTGAACTATTCAATTCACTACATATGCTTTCAGAAAAATGTAAAAGGGGCAAACATTCTCTCTAAGCCAAGATATTTTGAGAGATAGCATAGAATGGTCTGGCTTGGAAGGAGCCTTAAAAACCCTTTAGTTTCAACCCCCTGCTATGGGCCAGAATGCTCAAAGCCCTGTCCAACCTAGCCCTGAACACTGCCAGGGATGGGGCAGGCACAGCTTCTCTGAGCAACCTGTGCCAGTGCCTTGGCACCCTCACAGGAAAGAATTTCATCCTAATATCGTATCTACAAATTCAAACTGAGTTCACAGACATGAAGTACTATGGATTGTGGAACAGTGAGAATTGGACTCCATGTAGGAAAGTACCAAAATTCAGTCAAGGGTTAAATTCCTGTGCCTTGTACATGTCAGGTTGAAAAACAAAGGATTATAATTTGTCTTTTACACTTTTACAGACTGTGGGTTTTATAAAGAAACTCACATATAGCTTTAAAAACCTACTAAATAAAGGTGTGATATATTGCCTTAGTTTCTCAGTAAACAGACTTAAATTAAGATTAGTTGCCTCAAAGGTTACTCTTGGCTACATGCAAGTTAAACACCAAAGGTTTGGGAAGCACAAATGAGAAAAAAGTGCTGATTTGTTCCTATCAGCATAGGATAGGAAAAGCTTGGGAAGAAAATCAAATATGGTAACAGGACTGATTTAATTCTCTTCTGGAAAGAAGAGCATCTGCAGGAACAGACAGAAGTCTGGCAGACCAATTTTATAATGTGAGAGATGAATTTAATTAGGGAGGAGGCCCTACTGATCAGAGCTAAAAAAACCCTATGTATCTAGGTAGGAGTTGGGTGCTTCCTCCTTTCCCTCATACCCAAACAGAATTGTGTCATGTTTATGACAGATTAATCATGAAAAGATAGAAGATGGTTAAATTCAGTCCCTACTGCGCAGTCAGTTAGTAAACACAGTAATTGCCACAGGCACTTTTAGTCTCCATGATTTCTGGTTGGCAATCATACCGAACAAAACATCAAAGAGGGAGGGACTGCCTAACTAGAACAACAATTTAGAAAATCAATAAACACTCCCTGCAAAAAGCAGGCACTGATCACCAGCTGAGCTGGAGCAGTTAGCAAGATCATCAGCTGTTCACCAGGACCAGGCGGTGGTTGTCATGGCTACCCCCAAGGATGTGCAAAGGTAGTGCACAGCCATAGGAAGAGCTCTCCGACTAGTTTAGGCTTGCCTCGAGCACACTGCCCTGCAAAAACGGGGGAACAGGGCTGCTACCACAAATCTCAAGATTCTTACAAATCCACTTGAGCAGTTTATACTGCACAACAATGTAATAATCAGTTTTTTTTTTTTAAATCCCTTCTGCTTTGTGCAGGTATCCAAGATTTCAGATTTTTATTTAAAGATCAGGCAAAAAATGCATCTCCTGCCAGCATTGCTGGAGCAAAAGTATCCTTCCACCTACAGCATTGTGGTTTTACCTCTAGAAAATCCCACAGAACTAATGTGGCACCTCCTCCCATCAGGTGCTTACTTTGCTCCTTATCCTTTTCTCCCCAAACATTCAGACGCTCTCTCTCTCTCTCCAGCACAGGGTATGACAGCCCGTGTACTGTGAAACAAACCTATAACCTGAGTTGACTTAATCTGAAAAACAGTTGTTTTACATAACAACTGAAAACAGGCAGGTATGTGGGCAACAGCAGTGCAAAGGCTAACTGCTGTAATCAAGCATTTACATGGGAAATCTACGTCCTACCAAGTGCTATAAGGGTTTCCTTACACAACCCACTAGGGCATGCTTAAGTGTGCAGTTGAGATACAGGAAAGCCTGCCTGAAGGAGATAGGAGGTAAATGAAAGTACAAATTCTCAGAGCAACAGATATGCAATTCATGAGGTATTACTGCTCATAGCCAGAAGAATATACCCAAGGATATGACAGAATAACTAGATGTCCATAAAACAATTTAAATTATGGCTATCGTGGATAGTGCAAGCAGTACATGAGGGTATCTACAAAGTACTTTGGTTATTTAGAAGTAGTTTGGTTACTAGAAGAGGTGACAATCATGTGAAACTACATATGCCTTTTGATAACAGGTGGGCACATAAATACGAGCTACAACATGTGTTAAATTGAGCTACCAAGTCAATGCCTTGACATTACGGTATGTATTTACATTTCTGTGTAGCAAAAAATATTTATCCCTACAAAATTTTATCTTCAGCTTATGTGAACATATGACCTTGTCAGAGATTCTACAGACACATCTAGAATCATTAAGCTTGTCTGAATCTGTTTCAGAGATGTGCAATGACATCCATATTTCAATCTGCACAAACACTAGTAATAAAGTTATAGGATTTTATCACCATCTGTCAATTATGGAGTCATTGCCTTCTGAACAGGAAACCTTGAGGTTAATTTCATTAGAAAGCAGCACAGTAACAATATATAAAATACTGGGGTACGTAAACCTCTAGCACATAGTGACTACAACAAAGAGTCTTTGGACCATACCAGAACTCTGCTTTCCAATATATAGCAAGGCATGCCCCTCAGGAGTCTTCATTCATATCTTTTAAAATGACCCCATAATGCCAGCAGCTTTGAGAAAACCTGAAAGGAAAATGGTATGCTGAAAACCTTAATGTTGACAATTTCTACCATCAAGTACCAAATGTTTTTAAACTTTCATGGAGCTTGGCACGGAGTCACTAACCTGCTGAGGTAATTATGCAAGCCAAAGTTGTCTTAATTGAGCTTCCTCGAGCATAATCCCTCAGCTCCAATTAAAAAATAAAAAGAGATGCCAAGAAGCCATGTCCAAAATACTTAAATTTGAATAGCCTAAAGCAAACATTTAAAATCATGCCTAGACAACTAAGAAAAGGTGGTCTTATTTAAAAAAACTACTACTGTAAGGCCTGCAATTATGAGGACCCACATAAAATTTCTCTATGTGTTTCTTAGAATCATAGAATGGTTTGGAATGGAAGGGACCTTGAACATCATCTAGTTCCAACCTTCTTGCCACAGGCAGAGACACATTCCACTAGACCAGATTGCTCAAGGTCCCATACAGCCTGGCCTCGAACACTTCCAAGGATAGGGCAACCAAAACTTATCTGGGCAACCTGTGCCTCAGCACCCTCATAGTGAAGAATTTTTTCCTAATGTATAATCTGAATCTCCCCTCTGTCAGGTTAAAGCCATTACATGTGCCATGGTCACATGCCCGAGGGACTCTGTGCTCCTTTAGCACTGGCAGCAGAAGGGGGGCCAGCTAAAAGTACGATACATCCAGTTCGTGCTTGAAGGTCAGATGGGTCTTACTGCTGCTCACTAACTGCTAGACAGACATGGCAATCTGTAGAGTTAGACAGCTGCTTAGACCACATCTTGTTTTATAAACAGAATTAAAAGAAGACAGAAATTCTGGGACAAATCCTATGCAAATCACTGACCACAAACTTTATCGTCACAAATTTTTCATGGTAAAAAAAAAAAATATATATATATATATATACACACTCCAGGGTGCCGCCTTCCGACCCCATGCTTCAGTTTTCAAGGAAAAGGCACACAAATGAGATGGCTCTGAAGGCCACTGCAGTTGCTACTTCTTTGCAGCATTACAAAGTGGTGGTTTAACTCCTCAGGATGGTCAGTCTAACATTCCTGGTGAATGCTGAATTTCCCTGAAGTAAATGAGTGTGTTATTATTCCTGTGAACCTCTGAATAGCCTTGTTGCAGCAAATCTTGTAAATTTGATTTTGACAAATTAGTATTTAGATGTTTTCTTCTGTCTAGAAGAAGAAATTCTAGAAATTGTCTGGCAGAGTACTTTTATTTGTGACAGCTACAATGTGCCCCACAAAGCAAAAGCTGTAAATAAGAAAACACAAGCCAAACAAGCTTTGCAAAGGAGAAAATTTTAAGTACTGCAGAATTCGTGGTAAAGGCTCAAACTGGGGATACACGTGGCCCTTCTGAGAAAGTTGACAAAGCCTGACGAGGGAGACCTTCTATGCTAGAGACTGAAGTATCTTCAGTAGATCAAAAGGGGAGTCTACCTGTGAAGTTCCATACAAGCAGCTCAATCTGACATAGACCATTGTTTGTTTTGTTGGTTTGTTGGTTGTCAGTCCTGTACACTACTCAATGAGGTCACTTTCATGCATGTTGGTCTGGTGGTGAAGATGTTGACCTGATTTTACTATGGAAGGACAATGTGTAGACACAGAAGGTGAAGTCTGGTCTTAGAAGCTCACAAGAACCAATTCTGACAAGCTCTACTTTTGGATTTATTTTTTTTCATTTTCAGTGAAAAGGCCAACACCATGTAGTGAAGATATCCTAAATGTGACAGTAGCGTTATTTTTCCTCCCTCAGATTTCCTTAGGGCTGTTTGGGAAAGGAACGGTGTGATCCAATTCTGTAGAAGTCATTTTCTATCAGAAGTAGCAGAGTTGGCACAATGTAATCAGTTACTTTAGATGCAAGAATAACTTCTTGCCTGCTCATGCATGTACTGCAAATTCTCTTGCTTACAATAAGTCACATTTCTGTTATCTTACAGTGAGATTTAGTTGATCAGCAAGCTCCCAAGTATAATTTAATTAAAAGGGCAGTAGCTAAGTTTCACCATATGCAACTGCCAGATGCAATCATTGGAGTTTAAGTCTAAAGGCGACGTTACTGCATGTACTGAAGCATGGTTTTATAAGTGATGAAGGCTGTCACTTATGTCACAGATATTGCTGTAAGGCATTCTACTGCAGTTTCAGCAGAACCAAAAAAATATTAAAAATACATTTTGTGAAAGCATTTACAGCAAATGAGTTTGGAACAACGTTTTAAGAGCCATATACTCTCTTGCAACTCTGTATTTATCATGAAGTTACTTGAGATATGAAACATTAGACTATATAGTTTGCCTGGCATTATACAAGCTCTTACAGCCAATTTTAAATCTTCAAAAGTTAAAGGATCAAAGGATGCAACTACTTAGGGATAAACAAAAAAAGAAGCCCTTTGCTATTCAGTGATTTGCAGGAATCAGGAATACTGCATCAAAGGTACCTTAAAATTGTGTCTCTTTGGAAGAGACTTGCTGAATGCATTTCAAAAGCCTACCAACCAGCTCAGGAAAATTTTTAAATGTCTTTAACAAAATGCAATGAAGAATGATAGGTTTTATATCATCCCAGAATAACTAAATAGACAAGGTATATATTAGCTGTGAAACAGTATTTCCAAAGTTCAAAGCAGAAGTTAAATTTTTCAATCCATTGTTCAGCTTCCTTTGCAAGGACTTCAGGAAAAAAAAAAATCAGGCTATAGTATAAGTATGTCAAGAAGATGAAGAAAGGCAATTAAAATGTATCAGGATTTCAGAAAAGGAGTCTATCACTTCATAAACTGAATGCAAGTGTAATATACGAAACAGCTTGCTTTCCTACAAAACAATATTGGCTTCAGAGTTGCAATTGACACTGGTCTGCATTTACATTTGGGGATTGTCACTCTTGCCAGGAGAGCTATTATTCACTTACATTAACACTACTTAGATCAGAATTAGTTTCTTACAGTACAGATTACTTTAGAAAAAGAAATAACAATTAACTCCAGGATTTAAAGTAAATATCATACCCTGATTAATTGCAAATGGCAATTCATCATTGCAAGGTTTGTTATTTGTGATGTACAGACCTTGGTTCTCTAACACTTTTCAGCTTCATAGTCCATTTCCACACAGAAGATGCAAGACTGCAGCAGCTGCAGCCATTGGTGAGCTTCCAGGCAGCTACAATTACTCTCAGAAATAACTGCATATATCAGACAAACTGTCATGACAGCCATAGTCCTGACAGCCAGCAACAGAACAGTATTAAACACTGGCCCACACCAGCTCCTGAGCACAGCAGTGTGCCAGCAGAGCTCCCCAGCCACCCAGGCAGCCCTGGCACCTTCAACACTGGCAGCTGCCCTGGAGCTGGCCAGGGGACCATGCTGGCAGAGCTAGCCAGGCCATTACCAGCAGTTAACAGAGGTGTCCTGGCACAGCAGCTGAAGCTGGACAGGACTGATGAAAGATTCGTTTTGACACTAGTTGAAAGAGCTGTTTTGGCAAGTGTGCTTAGCCTGACCAAGAGAGCCACAGTTGATGCAAAAATCAAAATGAAAACAGCCTGTAAAGCTGGTCTTCCACAAAAACTTCAGAGACAAAAGGATGAGAAACAGGACTCAGTGTTTAGTCCTGAGCCAGCAAAATGGAGTCAATATGCAAGTATATTTCATCAAAATCTGTATCAGAGAAACATTTAGCACTGATTACAGACACCAATACAGGCAACTGATCAGCTCATACCATGTCTGCACAGGAGAAAAAAAACAGCTAGTGTGACATAGTGTACAGGATTGACACTTAAATCCTCACATTTTCTCCACATCATCATTCAAGTCCTTCCTCCTCTTTGCTTCTTCATAAGCATCCATCAACTTGGCAGCTTAAGGCACAAAAAAAAGGAAACAGTAGTAGCCTCATACTGTCCAAATGGGATGAGCTGGCAGAGTAGAAAGACAAGAAGCAACCTCTGCTCCTTGCATGTGTTACTGAAATTGTTCAGAAAGAATATTTGGAACAGCAGCAGTTTTCAAGGGATAAATGGGAAAGTTGGAAAGAGAAGGAAAAAAAAAAAAGAACCCTCGCTGTGCAGGTATTTTATCTGCAACAGAAGATATGCAACAACCAAAGAAATATAGCTTCCTCGGAGAAAAAAAAACAAGACTCATTTCACTTGCAACGAATATTCACATTTTTGTTCTAATACTTTTGTTTACTGTGGCCTCGGAGACCTGTAGCTGTTGATATATCCCTCTTGGCTCACCATGAACAAAACAGCTCAGTTCAGAGTCCATTATTCAAGCTGTGCTTGGAAGGTGGAATCTGGGCTTGAAGCACACTTCTGCAGATCACTGTTCAAGCTTTCAAGCTTCATTGGTTTGTGTTTATAAGAAATGATGCTGTTTCAAGTATCCACTCAATGATAAGCCATTAAAACACCACATGTAGGGAGCTGAATTTGTCATAATCTTGCTTATTCTCCCACCCAAAGAAGTCTGTATCCTGTTAGATCTGATTCTAAATGCTAAAGCAATTCACACGAACAGGAGCAGTCATGAAGCACCAAATAAACAGTCCACTTCTGTCGGTCACTGGCTCACATCTACACAAATCCCCCTGTGGCTGTATGAACACATTTGTGGTATGGTGTAGAGGGGGGTCAAATTTTTTTTTTTTTTTTTGGTTGGTTTTGTTTTTGTGGGGGTTTGGTTTTGGCTTGGTTTACTTTTAAAATTTTTGAACAGGTTTTTATCATTCAAAAACTCCAATACCTTATAGAAAGTAATCAAGTCATTTCCCCCACCCAGGATGAAAAATGAGGGTTGAAACCTCATTGTGTCCCCCTCCCAAAAAGAGACTGTTTTCCAGTAAGTCTTAGGTGTTTCCTCTATGATTTCCTGTAGTATGTTGATATTAATTCTACCTTTTGTTAGCAATACTATAATACTACTCCCATTTTTTGTATTATAAGCTATGAGTCATACGCTCCTAAGATTTTACACTGATGGGTAATATATACATTCTTATTAAAAAAATAGGTTAATCTTTTTAATAAGCGTGGCTTTGAAAACCAAATAAGCTAACCTGAATTCCTGTGCCTCCCTAAGATCCCAGTTTTCAAGCTTTCCACAGGTTATCCAATTGTTACATCTAAATTAAGTTGTTAAATAAGCAAGATGGACAGCTGTACCTCAAAGCAAGGAATTTACACCTAGTTTGTGCCAACCAGGTCCATTAACACAGCCACAGCAGGAAAAATTTTCAATCAGTATATCTCAGCATCTAACTCATTAACCAACAATCAACCAGGATGCTTGCCTCATTCAGACCTCCTGAAGCTGGTGCAGCTGTATGAGAAATGTTGACCAAAACATGAACATTTTTTTATTCACCACATAACTTTATCCCAATGTGTAAATGGGCAAATGCTGATCTCTAATCACATGTTAATCCTTGAAGGCGCACACTGAGATCAACTGTACACCTTGTAGAAACTGGACTGTGTACCGCAGCCACCTTTCTGTCTCATAATAAGGAGGTGTATCCCTGTGACACATGAGGTACTGTTTAAAATCATGGCTAGCCCAGCTCTTAAAGGGAGAAAAGTAGGCATGGTGGTAGAATTTAAAGGGAAAACATCACATCACTTGAAGTATTAAATTATCCATCTGAAGTTCTTTTTAAGTATGCTTCTTTGTTCAAAGTCATTCAAGGCAGAATATACAGGCTTTCTTTAACTGAAGAGTAATGCTCACAGACTTGTTTGAAACTGCCTGTGCACAGGTGGAAGCAGTTCAATTGTTATCAAGTGTCCAATCCTGTTTGATATTCAATAGCATGGATTTCTGCATGAGTTAAAGAGCAAACTAATCAGCTGGGACATCAGCTTCATCCTTGTTTTCATAAAAATATAGGGAAGCCAACTGCAGCAAACATTAAACATGGGATACGTCTTTTCTAGCTTCCAAAGTCTGCAGCAACCAAGACTATTAATAATAATGGGCTACAAGTTCACTACATATTTTTTGCCCCAATGATATATTAAAAAGCTAGACTTTAAATATTCCAGTTGTATAGAGTTGTAATATTGGATTGCATACTGCACCTACTACAACATTGATGTCAGACATAACCACGCACTTGCCTAGGTAAAACTTAAATTTATGTCTCTACATCACCAGAAATTAATAGACTAACATTTGTTTTTCCATGATTCATGGGGTTTCAGGAATTATTACAATGTACTAGGAGGGGCAAAGAAAGGCCTAGTAAAATAATGGATTAAGAAAACTCTCAGTACAGCAAGACTTGAAAACACACTTATCACAGCTGTAATTATAAGCCTGAATGGCCACAGCTGATCCCTAACCTCTTACACCTCCCTAACACTGCTTACAATCCCATTCAGTGAGTCTGCATTAGGAAAAATTTATTTACTGTGGCCTTATTAAACAAACATTTCCTTGTACCTGTTTCAAGGGTTTTACGAGTTTAACCTGTTCCTAAGGAGTCACATCATGACATTACCTAATTATAGCAGTAATTACCTTGAAATGTTCAGGTTGTTAAGATTTTCACAGGTCTCACCACCATCTTTTCGCTGAATTGTTTCAGAAAGAGAACAGCAACCATATTCACCTGCTTTTTGACATAAGCAACTTGCCACTCCAACAATTGCTGGGATTCCTTTACCCAGGAATGCATACCAGAAATTTTTCCCTGTAAAGTCCCAATCAAATGGTGGATGTCTCAGTGTCTTTGAGTTTATGATGTTGCTAATGAATTGTCAAAGAGGTCAAGCTGGTTACTGTGAAATAAAAGCTTATGTTCTCAAACAGTATCTTTCAAAAAACAGAGGTATTTTCTGTCTAAGTAATCTTCTCCTAAGCTTGACTGTGACACCAGTCCAGCTATGAATTCTTTAATCAGATGCTTATTTTTTTAAAGGAATAACGATGACAGTTGAGGAAGCCACATATGAAAGCAAAGTGGATTTAAAAGCTCAATTTTTGCCAGTTGGGGGATGTTTTATTTCAGTCTCTTGAATATCAGTGATGCAGGGAGAACAAAGAAAAGAAATTAAAATACTATTCTGATTATGTACACATAGTGGATGGGATAAGAAAAGTCTCAAATTGTAGTGACAAAACGTCACACTGGACTTCTACTGACATCATTTTGCTGGCAAAGACAATGAAGCTCTGGAACAAGCTGCCTGGGGAGATCTCAAGATCTACCCGTATCCACTATGCTGCTTTGAGAAGCTTAGACAAGCACGTCAGCAGTTAGGAGAGTGCTGGCTGTAACTTAGGAAAGTAGATGAACTAGAGGAGTGAGTTTCAAAGTTCCTCCTATGGAGCACACATTTTCTCCATTATCCACGTTCTGAAAAACAGAACATAACATACAGGTATGTATGTTAAACATATACATACAGGTATACATACACACATACATCTCCAACCTTACACATTTTATGGCCCAATTTTAAGAGCCATGAAACTATGTACTGCTTAAATACTGAAAAACAGTGCTGAGAAGGACCTTAATGAATGGAGTGTTCTCACATGGAAGATGCATGAGAGGGAAAGCCAGAAGAAGAGACTATATAAACATGCACTTAACCTATGTTCTATGCAAAATAGAACAACTGTTAAGGGAAAAGAGATAAAGGTACATCTCAAAATCTCTTTTGGTTCAGTAATTTTAGGATTCTTTGGTAAAGCTCAGTAAGCCTTTACTAAAGCAAGTAAGGTTCAAATCTCTGCACTGTGTCAGGTATGAAACAGAAGTAGTCGCCATTTTATGAGTTTTATGGCTGGCATATAAGCCCCACTAGGAATCAAGTTCTCTTCACTATGAATCTTTTATATTATTTAAAAGGCCTGAAAATTGGTATTTTTTTTCACTTTGGCTTGAACTAATATTGCAAAAATATTTTGAGCTGCTCAGAAAATTTTTCACGTTTAGTAGCTCAGTCCTTGAGGGGAATAAAGTTAATCACACAACCCAATTAGGCCAGGGCCAAGTCATTGTATGCCTGCAGGAAATATTAATAAACATGGTCGGTCTCACTTCATAAAAGTTGAGATTACCATTTTTAAATAACTGAAGCTATGAACAATATTATACTTCCCATATTTTATAAAACTGAGCCAAAATGGCAAAATCTATTTGAATTTAACTCAAATGCATGTTTCCTGTGAACATGCTCTCTTTTTGTTCTTATATATAATGTCAAAATTTAGGGCTGGATTTCTGGAAGTGCAGCACACCAGGGCTCAGCAGAGAGCAAACTGGAGCAGACAAGCATGTGAGATAAAAGAGGCCTCTATTTTGGTGCCTGAACAGGAGGCAAATATTCCAGGGTAAAAAAAAACCCTAAACCACAAAAAAACACAAAAACAAACAAACAAAAAAACAACCAACCACACCCTAAAACAAAACAAAAAGAGCCAACAAAAAATACCACAAGAAAAAACCACCCAAGCAAACAACAAAACCAGCCCCAAATCAAAACATTAAGAAAAACAAACCAATAAAAACACCTAAACCAATAAATTAAAACCCAAACCACAAAAGACATGCAAAAAATCCAACCCACCCACCCCACCAAAAACGCACAAAAAAGTGTCCTTGCTCATCTTCAGAACTATTAAATTTTAAACACTATGTGTAGAAGTGGTCGATTTGGCATATGAGTTACTGAACACAGAACTAAGTATTTAAGTATTTAAGAAGTTTCCACTGTGGAACAGAGGACATCACAGTACAATATACTTATAGTGCAAAACCCATTAAGGTAAATAGAAAGGCTTTAATTCTATCATATTTTGCACACATGAAATCTGCACGCATGCATATTAGCCCAAGATTAAGTGTTAAAATTCTGTATTTTTTTCAGAATGAAAATATTCAGATTTTTACTCAAAACCAAGGAAAAAAAAAATCAGCACATTCCCACGGAAATCGTTAATCTCAGGTGATTCTGTTTCACAGCCATAACCAAACACTACTCAGGCCTAGAAATATAGTAAAACAACTAAAAAAAAAAAGAAATAAAACATTCTAAAATGAGCGATTTCCCTAAGCATTTCCATTGCCTGCATAAAGACACCAATTACCATAGCCTGTCTTCTAAATTAATGACTCGTGCAAGTTGGCCAGCTGAACATTATACTTTGACTCTAGGGAGAAAGCATAGCATGACTTAATTAGCTATATTTTGTATAATCTAGAAGATAGAAAAAAAGAAAACTATTTCTCTAGTCAACCAGGTAAAACATAAGAAAATAAAACTAGTAGCAATTTAAATATGCAAAAAAAGTCTCCATAATAAATATTTAAAGTGAACGAGCAAGAGCACATTGACTCAAGTGAGCTCTGCAAAGCAGTTCCAAATTGCTGGTTTTGTTCAGCAGACTGACTTCAGATCTACTCCCTTTAAGCATAAAAACACTGTATTGAAATATTCACAAAATAAAAATAGGAAGTCTATGATAAATGCTACCATTTACCCTTAAAGTAATATGAATGATCCAGTACGTCTGAAAATCTATACCAAAACTGCTCCAGGATAGCACAGACTGCCATGCCTGATGAATGATGTGACCACCTAGTTGCTTATATGGCTTGTACACAATACATTACGGTTGTTAAAAGTATTAATCACATTCAAATAGACCTTCACCTTTTAACAAACTAATAGCCAGATGACACATACTCATCACTGGATTTTATTTTATGAGTAGGAAGAGTCTGATAGAAAAACACAGGTTAAGTATAGATCAAATGACTTGTCCACTACCAAAGGACCTAAAACCAAGTGAGTTTTTTTCATTATTTCTTTAAAACTGTTTTATTCATTGGTGTTACCCTCTCTGAGCTCCCAAGATAATCCCAGAGCTTTTGAAAGCAAAAATTAATTCTGTTGTTGTTTCTTAGTGCTTTGGCAATATTACTGGAGATTCTTCTAAAGCCTTTTAATTAAGGAATTAAGTAATAATTCAAAGATATGCTATTTACATAGATAAGGATTAGGAAAGGATGGTGAAATCAATTCAATTAGACTCTATCCATCCTGAAATGACAGATTGTGGGAACTCATATTATAATACATGTGCCTCCATATGTTTTTTACTACAGGTGAAGATGATACTGTTTAAGACCAAGTTCCTTGTAACAATTTTTATATGCAGACTTGAAAACGTGTTGCTTTCTTCTGCTTCCAAAGACAATATATCCAAGTGTTGTCATTGAGAAATATGCTTCCATCACTTCAAAAACTTGTTTTCACTGTGACTGAGTGAAAGCTTCAGCTCTTGAAGCTGAAGGCTATTTTGCTGTCACTTCATATATGGAGACCTGCTATCAGTTATTTCAAATTCACAAATGTACTAAGCTCTGATATTGTATGCACATTTTCCTCCCTTGCGTTCTTGTATGAAAAATTACCAATGGCATTTTTTCACTTCATGCATATCATCCCCTCAAAATATATCTACTTTCAGTCAATTTGTTTCTTACTTTCATAGACATCATCTGTGTATGCCCTGCTGCTCCATATTCCCCATAATTAGACATTCCTGCTTGCCTGTTTTTCTGAAATTTGTTTTTCTTGGTATCTACTTGTAAACCTAATATCCTGCTTTCTTTCAACACATGCACTGTAGGGAGAGCAGATGAAACTGCCAGCTACAGATGATCCAAGTAGCTTTTGCAAAGTGGAGACTCTAAAAAGCTCTAAAATCCACACAGATTTTTGTGCTACCATGGCATTTGTTATGCCTCAGAGATGCTGGGCAGAACTAATCAAAGGCACTCTCCTACAGCAAATTGAGAACAAGTATAGTTTTTGCATGCAATGATCACACAGGTGAGAGTGAATTGAGGAGCTGCATTCAGGCATGCACGGCACTTGACACTTCAGAACCTGTCCCCAGGAAGAACCAGAACAGTTAGAGCTACAAAGCATCGCAAACATTGTTTCAGGCTGATTAGTCTCCTATCTGGCATTACCCTTCTATTAGGGATGTTACCTCAGGTCTTGTGGAATTCCCAATACCTATTTAGACGTGCTCTTTACACACCTGAGCCACCTGAGTTTGTCACATGACAGGCAGGGGGAAATGAGGGAAGAAGTTATATATTAGCAATTCTCTTGTTTCTGGCTTAAAACAATCAAACAAAGCTAAAAAAAACCTAACACAAATAACAACATAAACTACCAAACAAACTACAAAACCAAACCCAAACCACTTCTGGACAAGTTCATGTAGGGTGGGATATTTCACAGACTACTGTTATATTCTGTTTGATCTGGTAGCAATAGAACTATGGCTTACTTCAAAACAGAAAGCCACAATTGTTACTTCTCACGGTTCTACTTCCTTGGAATGGCATATTCAGATGGCAGAAGTAAGGAGGCAGGCAATGTCGCCTGGAGATTAAAAGAAGCAAAGATCCATATGTACACACTGCAGGAGCACAGAGCACCATGGGCACAGCAGAGGAAATGCTAGAGCATGGGCAGGGAGATCTTATGGCAAGGGCTGGGCACTGAGGGAGACAGATAAAACAAGTGAGCAGATGAAGAGGGAAGGCTCAGTTCTGATACAGACGAATAACCTAAGGTGAAGGCAAAACGTCTTTTTCACTACTATGGGTTATGGACAACACATATTCCCCACCTGTGATACTTAGAAGTCAACTTTCCTGCAGGATGAAAATGAGATCATAGACCTTCACCAATAGCTTCTTTGGATAGAAAGAACTGGGAGAACAGACATGTTTGTGCATTCTGTGACTAGACTAGTAACAGCCAGAGTCACAGGGCAAGGGAAAAAGATGGTTCCACAGTGCATGTGGTCATGAAGCAATATCTTTTCACACTAGACATTGGATGTGTAGCAAACACATTAAGTTTTAAACTAAAAGTCTCTTCCGTCATCTTCAACTAAAACAACAAGTTTGCCAGATATTATCTGAACCTTTATTTCAGAAGCGTGGAGTCAGCTTTGAGTTTTTACTATGAAAAACACCCGCTGCCTTTAACGTTACTGTGAACAAACAATGTTACTTTAATGAAGAGGTTTTTATTCACCATATGTAAGTGCACATGCTTTTAAAGACAAAACAGAATTACTACAGTGTTTTAAAAGTCCATATCCAGTTTAATAAGAGACTAGTTTATTCCTCTTTAGTACTTGTGAGAATCATTAGACATCTTTCCACTCCCACTAATTACTCTGTTTTTGGCAGACATTACCGTTTCCTCCTCCTGCTTTTTTGAATAAATCTGAAATTTCAAGTCAATAAACTGACATATTTACAGTAAAAATAACTTGGCTTCCCTCTCTTTTTCCTCCCACTTCTCATATTTCTCTTTGCAGATGAAAAGGTTATCATTCACTTACAGACTTTACAAATACTTACAGAAAATCAGGTATGTACCTAGGCATTTTTCCTTACATCAACAGGATCTCAAGTTGAAAACCTGATGCTACAATAAGCTGTGCATGTCGTTTTCGGTTTTGATTAACAGCTTTAAATACGTACAGAAACCAGAGCAAATGCTTCTTTTGGATACCCAAGAAACAAAACATGAGTTGCTTCAGTGAACTCAAATTGCTATGTGAAGTACACAATAATGAAGTGCTCCAAAAACTGCTTAAATTTAAATCTGGAAAGAAAAGCATTCAAAAGGGCAGTTTCAGTGTACCAAATAAAATAAAAATAAAATCAAAGTAAAAAAAATCTTTAAACCTGTTTTCTTTCTAGCCACAAATTACATAACTGAGATGTATGGGGAAAAACTGGGGCAGCAAACGTTACCACAGACACAGTTACAGTGACTGGAAAATGACATTTTGCTATACTGTCAAGGAAGGAGGCAATCTCCACTATCTAAGTGATTATGAAGAGTTCAGACGGGCTGTCTGTCCTGTTGCTGCAGTCCCTGATGAAGCATCCCCCTCCAGCATCCGAGTAGGCCCCCTTCAGATACCGGAAGGCGGCTACAAGGTCTCTCTAAAGCCTTCTTTTTTTCCAGGCTGAACAGCCCCAATTATCTTAGCCTGTCTTTATCCCCAAGCCCACTGCTCATACAGAAACATGGATGACAAAAATAGATGAAAACAGAAAAGCATGGGAACTAAAGTTCTTCCAAGGTCTGGAGAAATCCCTCCTATCTAACAAGTGCCTATTTTTTTGTATTTAAGAAATCCCACTGCACACACAGTACAATTTCAGTTTCAATTCTAACAGAATTAATCTTCCTAGAAGCAGCGAGTATCCATTAGCTTCATTAAGTCATCATAGGTTTAGAATTGTCAGACACACAACACATTAGAAATTCTTTACATTATTAAGCAATTATTTGTTTAGATGTAATGGTAATGGTGAAAGACTGCAGGGCTCAATTACATAAATCCGTGGAAACATATTTCAATTAATAGGCTAGTTATTTGGTTAAAACTGAACACAGCCACATGGTTTTAACTTTCTTCTTCTAGACAGTATGTTACTTGCTATTAATGATTCTTCTCAAAAGAATAGTCTCAAGGTCTAAAAAAGTATTTCTCAAGAATTATAATATTTAGACACTCAACTAAACAAAAAATCCTTTGCAATACAGGAGGTCAAATCTTATTAACCTAAAGCCAGATGCATATTTAACTCATTAGCTTGTATCAATAGGAAATTTTCTCTTCTCCCATCTCATAGCTACAGCTGCTTTGCAATGACTCTAAAAGACCAAAAAGGAAGCAGATAACTCACACAGCTTTTATCACATTAGCCACAGTCTGCAGTCTGCATAATCATTCACTTTGAAGCGTACTAAACAAAGCAGAACATGACCTTACAGTTGGTATTTTAATCATACCACATAAGACCAATTCTCTATCATGCATACATTAAGGCCAGCAAACGAGATGCTATTCAGCACTACTCAAAACACCAAAAAGCAGAACAGAACAGTACTGTTGCATACCCAAATGAGGTCAGGCAGTGACCATGCTACAAGGAGGGTTTGTGCTTCCAAATGCAGTGTTACCAGACAACTTCCAGCGAGAATCTGATTCTGAATAGGCTGAAGCATCAGCAGAAGCTGAGTGTGTGCATGTGTACAAGACTAATAGAAAAAAAAAAAAAAAATTTAAGCTTTTGGTTTTAAAATGATAATGTTGTGTAGCTTATCAATTAGCAAACACACAGATTATCTTATATACATTTATATTTAGTGCGATATGCAATTATGTTTTTAGAAATAGTATTTAGGGGAGAGAAAGTGAAGAGAGACGATGTATTATTCTACAGTGAATCAGGAAACTTAAGGTATTTCATGTAGAAACTCATCCTACTTGAATTCTCACAGTATGGCGGTGTTAAGAGATCTTCTCCAAAACAGATCCCCTTACTAATGACTGTATTAAGGTATTTACACTATATATAAAAAAATATTCCTACCGTTACTGATGCAAGTTACTTACATCCCTGTCATTTTGTACTGCTTTAAATACCAAGTGAAGTGGGAAATTAACTCCAAAACTTTACAGTTATTATTGAATTGTGGGATTATCGTTTTTTGTCATGAAATGGCCAGCATCATTATATCCAGCACAATTTTATGAAGACATTTAAAGAAAAAGGGGTTCTGTCAAGTCAATGATTCACAATTCAGCAAGTATTTCCTTCTCTCCTGCAGGAATACATTACATTATATCTTCCTCTCACCAAGTTCCAATACCTTTTGTCATCCAGTTCACAAGACAGCCAGTACTCAGAAGACATGAATTAAACTCAAGAATTTAAAAGATGTTTCCAAATTTAACTTTTCTCCAATGGTCTTTAATTTATCTGAATAAAAATACAGAGTTCTCACTATTCACAATTGACTATATAGATGTCTCTCCCTACCATCTGTCCATTATACTGATGTGCAACCAGATATACTGATATGCAAGTATATAAAAAGAAAACCAGACTTTTTAAAGCCATGTTTACACACCAATTTTTAACATTATTTTTGAACACAAAACATTAATTGAGGACAGCCTAAAGACTCTGTATAAGACAGATATACCCTATATTAATTTGTATTCAGCTTGTGTTTTACAAAGACAGAATAAGGTACTGCCTACAGAGAACATAGATTGTCAAAAATAATTTTAAAAGTTATTCAATCATGACAAAAAATGTGTCTTCATGGATGATGAGCAACCAAAAAACAAATCTGAAATTTCAAGGGGGAAAAAGGAAAAAAACTAGTTATGTTAGTTGAAAAGGTCTTTAGTGAGTTAAAAGTAGCTAGATCTTGATATGAAGAATCCTACCAGCACTAACCCCTGTCCACTAGTACATTCTGAAACAGGTAAGATTAGAAGACAAACTGTGCATAAACATGACATTTACATCTACAGAATAAATTTCAAGAGCTGCTACAATAATATAGTGCTCCTAGAACTCTGCTAGACTACATATGTATGCATACACATTCTTCCATATGACAGAAGAGATGAGAAGAGGTAACGAGACGCAAGTCTTACGAACACAAAACCCCACCAGCATGCTCCCAGAGGAAACAAATCACTTAGCAGCTCAGAAGTGCATTAATCTCAGTCCATTTTTGAATCAACTGGAGGCAGCAGCACTGTAGCTAAGGCATGCAGGAGGCAGAGAGACACAGTGTATTGTGTGGTTTCATCAATGAATATGAAAGTAGATGAGTGACAACTTCATGAATACTTTCACATACATGTGAGCAAATCATTTACTGAAAACAGTAAATAGGGAGACAAAGTCAAAGCTAATTTGAAAACTCAAACTAAAACTCAATTTGAGAATGTGAACATGCAGGATAGACAGTCTTGTGAAGTTAAGTTTCGGAATTCATGACTTCATTTAACAGCAAGCTTAACATTGCCATAAGCCTTCACCTTGTACTACCTTCTTCAGTTGCCCCGTGTAACTGTAGACAACCCGTACCTTAAAGATCAATCACTCCTACTTCCTCCCTTCTTTCCTTGGCAATTACTCCTCACCACACTAAGCCAATCCACAATTCTCAAAAATACAATGGTCATAAAATAGGAAAATATGAATCTGGTCTGCTTTAAGAAAAAATAAATAAATAAATAGGCCAACCAACCAAAAAGAACACCACAAATACCCCTGCCATCCCGAAACAAACAAAAAACCCTCAACACGACAACAACAACAACAAACCCACAAGACACAATCTGGGAAAATATCACAAAATTGAAGAAGGTGAATAACACAGACTATTTTACATTTTAGCACCTGTAGGACTACAGCTTTATAGATTTATGCTAAAACAAACTAATTTCACTGAAAGGATAAAATACCTTAGATATGTTTGGCTCAGTCTATGCTATGAATTTTGGTAAACGCCTCTTACCTAAGCAGAATGGCATCATTTTCCGTTAGACTAAACTACCGATCACATCAAAACCAACAAGAAATGGGAAATTTGAGATTGCAGGAGATTAATAATACACAATTCATACACACCATGCAGGTTTTAAGTAGCCCTTTAGTGCTAAAAGGTGTGGAGTTATCTGATATGAGATCACACATGGACCTGATTAAAACAAAACAAGGTGGTGTGGAGAGAAGAAAATTCAGTGCACATAATAAAGTGTAACAACGCAGGTGCCTTTCTCTTTTCCTTCTTTCTTCCTAGCCGACGTTCTTGCTCACCTAAGTGAAGGTAACGTACACGGATACGTGCACAAGATCTGTCCCAACAGACGTCAGTTTTCTTCCCACTTTGCCACTGCAGCACTGCGGGAAGTTACAGCCAGCGTTTGACAAGTTTAACATTTTTGCTGTTCATTCACCTGTTCGCATTGGAATTTGTGCGTCTTAAGTTTAGGTAGCACTTTTCAGTATTTCAAAAAAGAAACGAGTTTTAACACAGACACAAATCCAAAACTGAGTTAACACTTTAACAACTGAACTAATTTAAAATATAACTTAAAACTTCAAATCTGAAAGCTCACCGGTAACACAATTACCTCAAAAATTAAGTAAACATAACTTTACTTTATTTTTTCGAACACCCGAAAGAGCAAACGCTCCGGACACGCATGCATCCTGCAGATCACCGAGCAAACTGGCAGACAAGCGTGCCACACGCGAGAGAAACCGCGCAAAATCACGGCCGCGGGTAGAAAGGGACCAGAAAAGCCACGAAGACCTGCCCGGCATCCCCCATCCACCACTGCCGGGTTTTTAGAACTCCCACTACAACATTCACCACAGACTAACTCGAAAACCGAGTGCTCCCTCTCAGGCACGGCCGCCGACGAGCGGGGCTTGGGGCGCCGCGGCTCCGCGGAGGCGGCAACCGCCTTCTCCCCGTCGCTGCCGGCAGACAGAAGAGGAGACGATGGATGACGGAGCACCTGCAGGTGTTCCGAGCTCTGTTTCGCCTGCTCCAAAGTTCTTCCACCTGCGGGAAGGCATCTCGGTTCCCAAAAGCCCCCACTCCCCGCCGCAGCGGGCGAAGCCGCCCCCCCCCTCAGGCGCTAACGGAACACCGCCGCGGCAGCCCCCGCGCGGCGTGAACCCGGCCCGGGCCACCGTTAACGGCCAGCAGCCCCCTCACGCTCCAGCACAGGAGCTCCTCCGCGCAGCTGCCACCTCCAGACCGACACGCGCGCCGAAAAGGAGCAGCAGAAAGCCGCGCTCAAGTAATAAACCAGAACCGCCGCCACCCAGCACACACAGCCCCAGCGGCAGAAGAACGCGCTCACTCACCAGCCGAGTGACAGCCACCACACCCCCGCCCGCTGCCCACTGCCCGGCCACAGCAGCCGCCGCTCCGCGATCCGCCGCGGGTGTACCGCCGCTGCCACCGCCCGGATAGTCTCAACACCCCGCACAAGCTCCGCCTCCCCCCCCCCTCCGCTTCCCCCTTGCCTGCCTCACGGTCCGATTGACAGCCTCCACCGCCTTCTCCCCGCCTGTCTCCGCCTTCGCCCCGATGCCGCGTAGCATTGTGGGGCTTGTAGTCGCTGGGAGTGGACTACACAGCCCAGGGGCCCGCGCGGCCGCCGGTTGTTTCCGGACAACGCCTGGTGTGTGGTAACAGCCGCGGACGCTTCCTCTTCGCTTGTGCTTCCGGTGTGGCGGTGGAGCTCACTCGAGAGCTTGGAGGGCTCTGTGGGCTGGGGGGAGGTGAGGTGCTGTACTGTGCCTCGCCACTGTCCTTCTGCTCTCGGTGCGGACGCGCGGGGTAGCGAGCGCGTTTGGGGGGTGGCGGGTCTGCGGGTGTGTGCGCGCGTGGCCTGGCTCGCCCTTTAGGGGTGCGCCGCGTTAGGAGCATTAAAACTCTTCCCAGTAGCTGGAGCAGGCTTAGGGAGGTGGGCGGAGGACAGCGCTGGCTGGGGGGGGGGCGCGCCGGTAGATCCCGCCGCAGGTGAGTGCGGCCTCGGCCTTCGCCGTGTGCAAAGGACGGGGGAGGGGGTGCCCTTCCTCGCCCTGACAAGGAGCGGGTCCGGCCCTGCCGGGTGTGCTACCCGTTTCTTCTGGCCCCAGGGCGGAGGCGCAGCGGGGTGAGGGCTTGTCCTTGTCCCTGCCCTTCCTTCCCTGGCGCCATGGGTGCTTTCGGGTTCTCCTCTTTATGGGGTTTGGGGGAGCTGGCCAGGTTGAGCCTCCTCGGCCTGGCCATCCCGCGCTGCCCGGCGGGTCTGGAGAGGGCGGCCTGGGGCGACGCCTGGGCCCGGGCAGCGTAGGCCCGGATGTGTATTATTTTTAGCTCGTCCTCATGCCGGAACGGAGCGATGTCAGGTGGCTGCGGCAAGTGCCAGCGGCGCGGTTGGCCCCCCCTCAGGTGGGGGGGGGTGGGGGGGAGAAAAAGGCATCGTAGGTCATTCCTGCAAACTTGGCGGCTCCACAGCCACGCGCTCCGCAGCAGAAAGCGAAACTACCGGGCAGGGACAGCAGGTATTCTGAGCTGTTTTCCTCCTGGTAACAAAACTGTCTGGGGAGACTTAAGTCCCATTAAGTTGCTAACTTAACTGGTGAGTTGGGTTGGTTCATTTTCCATAGATTACACATACTGGGGCGCAGGTGGATGGCTGAAACCTTGGGCTAAGTTTCTGCTGATTCACTTGTCGGACTAATTGTTCTCTGGTGTTTGTTTACTTGTTGGGATGTATTTTTATGTTTGAAACTGTGGCTTTATCAAAACTGTTAGTGTTTGATGGAGTGATAGCTTTACTTTCACAGTCCCAAAAAGGAAAAAAACCAAACAGGGATATACTGTTGTAATTACATATGGCAAGAACCAGAACCTGTTTCAGTTAAATGATGTCATAATTGGAATGTAGCTACCCAGTGTAGTTGGGGTGCAGTCCAGGAGGTGATAGTTTCTCATGTGGTACGCAGACCCAAAAGCTGGGTGTTATTAGGATAGACTAAATCACTTCAAAATAAAAGTTCCACATAGCAAAAAAACATGAACTAATTTTAAGTCTGACTTCACAGTAGGCTTGGATTTTAAGTTAATACGATTCTAAAAATAGATATCGGGTTTATTGCAAGCTTGTGTGATTTTTGAATTAGTCATACAAATTGTTCTTACAATAATAAAATGCATTAGCAGTTATGCTTTGTGAGAGTGAACTCAATTGTAAGTGGCTATTATGTGTGTGGAGATGTTTGAAAAATGCATATTTCTATCGAGATATATTTAAAACTTCAATGATATTTTTCTGATGACATTCTTTTTATTAACTCTTCAGTGAAACTGCTGGGTGTGCTAGTAGAGTATGGGATCAGAGTAGTAGAATACTTTTAAGAAAAAAGTTTCTTGTTACTGATTTTTAAAATGCTGAGGTTGTTATTGCAACAGTTGATCTATATGCCAGTTCAAATCAATGCAGGTTCATGCTTCTTGGCATGAAGTCACTTCAGTTTTAAAAAGGAGCATAGTTCTGTATATGAAGGACAAAGACTTTAAGCTTTGTACCATAAAGTTGTGCAATGGGAAATAATTGCAAACTATAACTGAAATACAGTGCTGGCAGGTGAGTTACTGTCTGACAAGGAAAAAGTGTGGTGATTTTTAAATGTCTTTTAAGTGACCATTAATAAGGGAAACTTAGTTACCAAGCTGTGTGTAGGGTGTGGACAGAGATAAAACTGCATACTTTGCAACTATTTTTCTTCTGTAAAATTTGCAGCTGCAATTAGTAAATTACCTAAACTCCCTCCTCCCATGCACATTGGTCTTAAAAATAGGGGCCAAGCTCTTTGATTCTGAATTCAGGATAGAATTCACGCTGCTGTTTCCCTTCCCCTGCTCTTTCCTCCTCAACTTAAAATAGTTTCTTCTGGTAACTTGGGTCTCAGATCAGGTTAAAGGTAAAACTTCTTTTTGAATCCTCACTGCAAAAAGAGGAACAAAACTTGCTTGCAGGAAGGATAGCCTTTTCTAGCAGGAATGGAGCTATAGTTTTTGCTAGAAGCCATTTAAAAAACATTCTGGTAGATGATTGCCTTGGGCCTTGTTCCTCTTAAGTATTTTTCTAAAAAGGCATATTAATGTGTATGCTCTTAAAGCTTTCGAGATCTAAGGTGGTGCCTGGAGAAGGGAATAGAAACAACATCAGTGCAAAGGTAGATCAGCTGATGACGTAACTAAAGATTGAAATCCTGCCAATTGATACCTAATGTGTGTGATATTTTAAAACTCTTAAGAAGTTGTAATCATGAGACTCTGCTCTCTTTAAACACTGCTTCAAAAGATAATGTTAAACAAACACCTTTCTTTGATAGATAACTTGCTTGTTTTTACACTGACTGATGAGCACATGTGGCTCTGGGGAAGACTACTGCACTCTGTAGCCATACTATGCTGGTTATATTCTTACTAAGTAGTTCTGCAGTTCTGCTACTTGATGCAGACCAAAAGTCTGCCAGTAAATGACACAGATTAGAGAAAGCAAATTACCATCTTAAATACTGATAGCAATAGTTTCACGTTTTGGTAAGCATGGTGGTTCTTGCCGTTTACCTTTTTTGGTTTACAGGAAGCTTATCTTAATGTAGGGTTTTTTCCTTATAAAGTTCAGTTGAACGCAATAAAAGGTCATTGGATGGATATGGGGGAATAGATCTAGAATCCTTCCGAACTAATTCCTCATCTAAAGCATACCAGTTCTCTTGGTGGTTGCTGAATAGCTGGGATAATATTCTAGTGCTGGAGTTTAAGGGGTAGAATGTCAGATTTACAATGACAGTGAGAATAGATTCTTCATGTTAGTACATCTCTTGGAATCCACCTTGATGCATTTGGTGGTTTAAGACTGAGAAGCCAGGGTTATATTAACTGGCACCTTAAGCATAGTTTTCTAATTTAGTTGCACTTTAAATTCCCTGTACCTCTTGTACAAGCTCTCTGATGGTTGATTTCATCTGATGTAGCATGAAGCATGGCTCTAATTGCACGTACACAGATTTGAATGTATGGGATCATTGTAACAAAAAGAGATAAACTTGCATGCAGATTAACATTTAGCAGTATCCTCCTATGTTCTGATTTGGAGAATCTCCTTGTCTCACTTGTCTTCCCCCTTACCCCCGACCAATTAACAACTTTACCAGTGCAATAGCACCTTTTTTGCATCTTATCATTTTGCCAGGATTTTCTGAAAAGCGTGATAATGTTTGCTGTTCTAATAGAGCATGTTTTCAAGGAATCTTCTTCCATCTTTTTTTGAGAATGTTTAAAAAAAAAACCAACCCAATTGTCAGATGAAACAATAGTAAACTCATTGCAAATGAAGGACACTTTTGAGGTTATAGTGAACTGAAGTTAAGCTTTTAGAAGACAGTGTTGTCATAAAGTTTGGCAGCTATGCAGCTGACTGCTTTTGATCACATACCAAAAGAAATACCAAAATCTTCTAGTTGCTGCATGATAATGCATGTTAAACTTTGGCTTTAGTTAGGCCATTCTGAAGGCTAGTGGACTTCTGATAATTGATATAATGTATCTAAATAATAGAATGGAAATTTCAGTTTTCATGGAGATTGGATCCATAATTAGTATTGAGACCTTCTTCAAAGGTATGTGCATGTAGTTTAGTGCAGTTATGTCAAACTCTTTCTGTAATGCAAATAAATGGGTTTGGGATTTGCTTTTTTAATTATTTATTTTTAGCTTGATTTTTTTTTTTAAGGCTATTATTCCTCCTATTTAACACTAGCAAGGATTGCAGTGGATCCAATTTATATCTGGCTGCAAAGACAAATAGGGTGGCAATGTTAATAGTCACATACTTGCATGACACCATGACACTACCTAGGGTATCTTCTGGAAAATGGGAAGATTTCTGGAATAATGAACAACCAGTGTGATATATTGAATGTATTTTTATGCTGGCATCAAAAGTATTTGATGCTCTTATGTGCTCCTTGTGTGCATGTGTATTTAAATCTGCCTATTCAGTCGCAACACTTGCATCCTTTGTGTTAATATAAATCCAAGGTTTTGTGTTTTTGAAGAGTGTCAGTGTCTGCTAAAGAGGTGATGGTATATAATACTTTTTATATGGGGGGGAGTTAACTTTGTCATGGATTGGTAACAATAGTTTATGGCTCTTCAGGAAAAAATGAGCTCTTCATGGGAGTCCACAGTGTAATAGGTTCTCATCATCATAAAAATCCATCATTTCACTTAGTATTTCCTTTTCTTTGTGGATACTGATAAACCATAAAAACAGAGTAATAGTATCTAATGATTATTTTGTCCTTGCTTGCCCTTCCTCCTATGACAAAAAATCTTTTGGGTAGACTAGAACAATGTTCAATGATCTCAACTATTTAAAAAACTTATTCTGAGATTGCAGTTCTCTAGATTAAAATAAGCAATAAATTAAATCTGTGAATGCAGTCATCAGTGGTGTTTGTTAGTGTGCCTTTGAGTAAGTATATATTTTTACTGAACTTCCAGAAATGCAGAATTAAACAGTAAAACAAACAGCTCTTCTTCCACCCTGCCCCTTACATGCCAGAGTCTTAAGAGCAGAGAATGTGCATGTATAATAAATGGGACAGCTTGTACTTTCAGTTGTGAGTGAAAACTTGTTCAGACAAGTTCCTCCTCCCCCCCACAATGTGAGTAGACCTTGCGTGAATTTATATAAGTCTGAAACATGTTCTTGAGAGAGACTCAACTTTTTGAGGAATTATGAATATTCTTTTGTAATCTTCCATGTTCTTGACAGCCATAAAATATCTGCAGGTATCTGATGGAAATTGGAGAGTGCTAATTTTTGCAAATCCACCCATGTGGGCATATGTTATCTCTAAAGCCCCTTTTTAAAACCTTGGTAATTGTGTTCTGTGGCTATAGGAATCTGCTCATGTATGTTGTGTTGAAAGGTTGGAACAGTAAGAGAAACAAAAATGAGATTTTGCATTAAATAGTCTTATGTCAGGAGACTTTTTTATAAAAAGCTACTGCTTGTAACTATAGTCATGTTAAATTTAACTTTAGACCATATTTTAACTCTTGGCTGTTTCTGTTATGTGAATGCTCTGTTATGAGCATTCATAACTTGTGTTTGTTTGTTTGTTTTATTTTTCGTGCACAACCTAAGGACAATTTATTTTTCAAGTTCTTCAAGTATTCTGGCACAACGAGGAGAAAGAAGAAACATTTCGGTGAATGAGGAGTTTTTTGCTTCTATAGTGTTTTCCTTGAGAAGTGGGTCTTTGAATGAGGATGACAATGGAAGAGATGAAGAATGAAGCAGAGACCACTTCTATGGTTTCCATGCCTCTCTATGCTGTTATGTACCCTGTCTTTAATGAGGTAAGCTGCACTTTGCTTTAGAATGTAAGAATCCCCTTCACACTGGGAAATGTGATCACAATACTGGGTTGCTCGTCTTGATTGGGAAAGCTTTATCTAACACCATCTTCTTTTTGTGCATTGTTTGGCCCTGATCTTTTTTCTTACCTTTTACAGAGGATTGTCACAGAAATGCTAGGTCTGGTTCTGTGGGAGGAAGTAACATGCAGTTGAACATGTACCTGTAAACAGCTTAATACATTTTAATTTTACTGCTAACTTAATAGGATATTTGGATTTTTGTGAGTATCAGAAGTTGTCAAGATGTTCTCAAAAGCTTCTGGCAGACTTCTGCTGTAGACTGGATAAATGCAAAATTCTCCCAGTGGCATGTTTGGTTTTTGGTTTATTTAGGGGGGGAATTCTATTATTTGGGATTAATTTTATACTATCTCTCCCTCAAATGAGACCAGTAATTTGAATGCATGTCAGCTCCCGTTTTCATTATGATGTGTAAGGCAAGGCATGAGTACTTGATTTATTTTGTTCTGATAACATTAGAATTGATAATAACTCTGAACTTTTATTGCAGCTAGAAAGAGTAAATCTATCTGCAGCTCAGACACTGAGAGCAGCTTTTATTAAGGTGAGAAGTAACTTACATTGAAGAATGATTGTTTAAAAAGTAAACCACATACGATGAAGCTACATATTCAGCTGTCATGTTTCCTTGTGTCTTTGTGTTTGAAGGCTGCATCCTTGATGCAGTAGTCATAACAATAAAGTGGACAGTTGCATGGACTGTAAGTTTGAGATGTCCACAAATGTTACAAGTAGAAATCTGAATGATACAAACACTGAGCAATTTTAAACAAATAAAAACCTGTCTTCTCCATGTTGTACAAAAACTTAAATGTGGAATTAAAGATAATAAACTTAGTCCAAATGTAAGATTATGTAGAATGGATAGGTGCTTTGAGAAACGGGCAGGTAGCTGACCTTGAAAATGGTTTACAAAGTGAGTGGTAATGGGTTTGGGTTGGTTTTTTTTTTTGGTGGATAAAGATAAATTCCATGTATCAATGTATTTACACCCAGCAGTAAATGGAAAAAAGATTCTTCTAGCTTTTCTGTTATATTCCTAGAGAATAAAACCACAGATATTCCTTTATATTGCTTTATTGAAGTAATGATCTTTTGAAAATCTTTAAACAAGAATAATTGTAGATGTGACATAACCTTAGCATGTGACCTGTGCAGCTAAGTAACATTTTCCTGTTTCTACACTTAGGTTTAAGTCTACCTAGACAGTCTTTAGTCTCAAGGAGAGCTCATAAAAGTTAAATGCTTTTACAGCAGGTGGTAGGGAGCTATACTGAATGCAAATACTTTAAAAACTAAGATATTGGTAGATATGGTAGCAGTAGCTGAAAAAATCTCACACCCTCATTCAACACAGCAATGCTTTTTGATAGCAGCACAGCTAGTCTAAGCTTTACTCAGCTGTGTTGTCAGTCAGAAGGCTGGGGATGTTTTTGGTTGGTTGATTAAAAAAAAAACAAAAAAGAAATGAAGCAATTCCAAGATGATGTTTGAGCATATGATATGATTCGTAAGTGGTACATTTATAAAACATAATGTGGGAGATGGGGGAGTAGCACCTGTGTTTGAATTAATTCCCAGTGGATACAATATCTTTGTCTCAAAGTTTAGTGTTTATGAAAATAAAATAGAATACAGAATTCCATGAAAAACTTCATTACTCAAAATGAGTGGAAAGGCTTATTGGAAAAGTTGTTTATACAAAATCACTGATATAATCAAAGAAAATAGATGTAGTGAAAGAATGGTTTTCAATACAATTTGCTGGTCTAAAGCCATTAGAAAAGTTTTTAGCAAACTCTTGCAGTATAGGAAGCAAGTTATATGAAAATCTTCCTTTGTGCTTGCAATATTCGCGTATTGCATATTTAAGAATAAAAGTTTTCTTTGCCATATAGGCTGAAAAAGAAAATCCAGGTCTTACACAAGACATCATTATGAAAATCTTGGAGAAAAAAAGTGTGGATGTGAACTTCACAGAGTCTCTTCTGCGTATGGCAGCTGATGATGTAGAAGGTAATATATCTTATGTTGAATTAAGTGTATTTCTAATTACACTATTAATAAGGAACATACATTTCTCCATGCCTATTTTCAGAAGAGGTTATTTGTTCCTTCATGGACTTTATTTCAGCATGGTAGTAGAATATTTGTATTTTCTGAATAATTCCTTTGAAGAAGCTTAATCTCCTAAAAAAAAATACTTGACTAGTAAGAGAAAGAAGGAAAACAAATACTTGGAACTATATGTATGTGGGTGCATAATTCACCTTTTTCAATATTAACAAACAGGAAAAAACTTACATGGAGTTCAGTATTCACTTTGCTTCATATTAAAAGCAGTAGTTACACTGTCAGACAAGGTGAGTATACAGTAGGCTTTAGTAAGTTACTTTAATGCTGCATTTGATTAGTGTCTTCAGTGTCTCAATTAAAATAAGATGGACTCTTTCCAACTTCAATAATAAAGATTATTGTTGCACTGTGTTTCTGCTGATGCAGTGGGTATTCACTGCAGTTTACTGGTCATGGCTCTTTCTGAGCTGTTCACCTTCAAATGTAACTTGGCAATACTTGCTGCATTTTGTGAAGTAGTGTTTCTAGTGTCACTAAATACTTGAGGAAGAATAATAGTCTTTTTAATATGTTTTTTTAGAGTATATGATTGAAAGACCAGAACCAGAATTCCAAGATCTTAATGAAAAGGCACGAGCACTTAAACAGATTCTTAGTAAGATTCCTGATGAGATCAATGACAGAGTGAGGTTTCTTCAGACAATCAAGTAAGTACCATGTTATGTATTTTTCTGCAGATAGTGGGGTAAAATTTTTCATTTGGGTTTGAATATTCAAATGCTGTAGGAGATGCTAGCAACACTGTTCCCATTGGAAAAGAGCATGATCCTCGCTTATAAAGCGAGGATAAAGAGAGAGTTGAGGATTTTCGATGGGAGATCCACATTACTAGACTGAGTTTCATTTGCTGATTCATAGTTTGAGTTCGTGTTTCACTGGTCTACATATTTGCATTTGGTCATGCTACATCCTGTCTGACTCTTGTTTTGTAGACTGTTCTAAAAAGTATTTGGCTACTAGGAGATTAAATTCTGACATTTAAGTAGGATAGTTTAAGAATATAACTATCTTTTTATTGCCAAATAGAGACATCGCGAGTGCAATAAAGGAACTTCTTGATACAGTAAATAATGTCTTCAAGAAATACCAATACCAGAACCGGCGGGTATGTTCAGTAACTGCTTTTACACAATACTTTTTAATAGTATAGGAGGAAGCATATCCTTTTGATTACAGGATGAATAGGGGAGCTTAAATGGTCAATGGCATAACAATCCTGTTAAAGTATTGTATGATAGGTCCTGGTAGTTTAATAGTAAAAGGATAATTTCTCTGCATGTTTCTATACCTAGCATAATGTAAGCCAATTTTCTTGCCAGTTTAACCTCAAGATTCTCACTGTACTCCACAATATGTGAACTAAGACTGCTCCTCGTGCTTCTGTTTTCTTAGGCACTTGAGCACCAAAAGAAAGAGTTTGTAAAATACTCCAAAAGTTTCAGTGATACTCTGAAAACATATTTTAAAGATGGAAAGTAAGTATGTTTTTGTACTAACGTTTTATATCATTGAAAGCCTTGTTGACTAACTGGAAAATAGGACAATCTGTGTGGTGTAAGCTGCCATCTTAAGAACTTGCCTAATTTTTTTTCTCACCTGTGTCCACAGACCATCATGTCTGCTTTAAAAAAACTTTTATTCCTTTTGTAATGCCTTTAAAGAAAGGGGAGTTTGTTAAATGCACCACCATACAACACCCATGTTCAGTATTAGCTTTGAACTTGAGTATATGAAGTTAAATTTCATTGCCTTGTGTGTTTTTTCTGTGCATATATAAGGACAAAAAATTATGTATTGAATTATTGAAAAACTTTTTTTTTAAATACCATTTGTAACAACTAAATATCTGTGGAGTGTTTTCCTTGATTTACATTTGTACTGTCCTTTATAGCTCATTATAGTGCTTCACAGTATTTGGAATTAGCCAATTAATCTTTTCATTTGAACATTGTAGCCTTCAAACTGAGGCTTTTTTCAGGTCTTTCCCCTAGGTTTTGAAGCCGCTGTTCGTGTGTGTTTCACTGTAGTGTCTGTTTAGGATGAGCATTAAACCCCCCCTCCCCCCCCAGATTTTTGCGGTACCAGAGTGTTCTATGTGCTGCTGTTTTCAAGATCGTAGATGCATAGAATGGTTTGGGTTGGACTGACTTTCATGTTCAGTCTTGTTGAGCTTGGCTAAGACCACCCAGGGAATGCTGCATTACTAAAGGAGAGAGAAGTCTTGAGACCAGCTGTGAATACTACCTTGCTCCTGTCAAAGCATTATTTTCTTTTTTCTTTCCTTATTGTTAATGAAATCAGGGCTGAACTTGATTATGATACCAAGGTCTAAATTTCTTTCTGGTAACTTTATGATTACTGAACATATGTATAAGTAGGTTTACACATGAACAAGATCTAAAGAATCTCAGTTGATTAGAAAACGATTTGACTGAAAAAAATTGAGAAAGGGATGGATGTGTTATGCTTGTACCCCAACCATACTGAGAGAGACCAGTTTTATTTAGCCCTATATGAACTGAATGCTGTGCTGTGCATTGTAGGCATAAGCTTAAAGTGTTAGGTATTATCAATATTGCAAGAAATCCCAGGTACGGCTTGTGTTTCATATCCTTGTGGAATCAGAAGTAATTTAAATCTGAACTGCGCATTGGAAGTTGCTCTGCTCCCACCAGAAGATATCAGCACTAAATAAAAGTCATGCTCACAGATGTCATTACTGAGCTGAAAAAGTGACCCCACACCTCTTTCTTAACAAAAAATATCTAAAAGAGTATGTTGCTTCCATATGCATGCTTGCTTTCTTGAGGAAAGAGTTGCAAATTCTGAAATTACTAGGGGATGAGGTGTTCAGCTTTGAAAGAACAGGTGTTTAACCATCGTCTGCTCCACTCTTAGCTAAAACCCCAGAATTAAATGATTGAGATGTCAGTGATGGTTGAGAGGAAAAGTCTTTAAGTTCTACCCAATAAACACAGTCTTTCTAAGATTAACAATGTACGTAAGTCTGCCAGCAGTAAGCTTTAGGTAGATCATGATGTGGTAAAACATCAATATGCTTCCTGTTTGCAGAGCCTAGATGCCAGTGTATGTATTTGCCCAAACTTAATAATGCATTTGACTTGGGGGTGTTGGTCGATGAGAAAATGAACATGAGGCAGCTGCAGTGTGCGCTGGCAGCCCAGAAAGCCAACCGTATCCTGGGCTGCATTAAAAGGAGCGTGACCAGCAGGTTGAAGGAGGTGATCCTGCCCCTCTACTCTGCTCTCGTGAGACCTCACTTGGAGTATTGTGTGCAGTTCTGGTGTCCTCAACATTAAAAGGACATGGAACTGTTGGAACAAGTCCAGAGGAGGGCCATGAGGATTATCAGGGGACTGGAGCACCTCCCGTATGAAGACAGGCTGAGAAAGTTGGAGCTGTTCAGCCTGGAGAGCAGAAGGCTGCGTGGAGACCTCATAGCAGCCTTCCAGTATCTGAAGGGGGCCTACAGGGATGCTAGGGAAGGACTTTTCATTAGGGACTGTAGTGATAATGGGTAATGGGGTAAAACTTCAGTGGTGGAAGTTTAGATTGGATATGAGGAAGAAGTTCTTTCCTGTTAGGGTGGTGAGGCACTGGAATGGGTTGCCCAAGGAAGTTGTGAATGCTCCATCCCTTGCAGTGTTCAAGACCAGGTTGGACAGAGCCTTGGGTGTTATGGTTTAGTGTGAGGTGCCCCTGCCCATGGCAGGGGGGTTGGAACTAGATGGTCTTAAGGTCCTTTCCTACCCAAACTATCCTGTGATTCTATTCTATTGAATGAGATGTTTATAAAAATGTCTGAAGCAATGTCTTTCTCTTTTAACAGGGCAATAAACGTGTTTGTAAGTGCCAACCGACTAATTCATCAAACCAACTTGATACTCCAGACCTTCAAAACTGTGGCCTGAAAACTGTATATGTTTAGAGTTGTACTTTTAAATGGTGGATAGGGTACCTTTATATGTAAATTTTAAAGTTTTGACTGTATAAATTATCAGCCCCTCTTGAGGGGCCTAATGCAGGATTTTGAATGGGATTATTGCCATCTTACACCATATTTTTGTAAAACATTGTAGCTTAATCATAATCTCACAATGAAGATTTTGCATCACTTTTTGCTATTATCGTTCTTTTCAGAATTATAAGCCAAAAGAATTTACGCCTTAATGTGTCATTATGTAACATTCCTTATAAGAATTGTAAATACTTGGTGTTCTGTTTCTGACATTTTAACTTGAAAGCAGAAAACTACAGGATTATGTATTTAACAATATTGGTGGCAAATATTCAATAAATAGTTTACATCTGTTAGACTGGTTTTTTGTATGTGAACAAAGATGCATAACTCGTCTTTTTGGAACTGCAGAACAGTCATTAAATGGAAAAATGATAATTACTCTGGTGCTTAAAGGTACTGGCAGTTCAAATGAGTATAGAATGAGGGATTTTCCTTAAAACTGAGATTTTTGACTTTGACCTAATGCTAGACCAGAATACCAGATTCCATTAATGTCTTTGACAAAATAATAAAATACCCTAGAAGTGATATATGCTTTTTGTTTTGGTAGAAACCAAACCTCGCTTTATTAATTTTCTGTTGGTGATGAGTTAACAGGTTTTACTCCTAGACTATTCAGAGGTTTTGAGCAGAGGATAACTTAAAATATATGCAGCAGAGGGTGAATTTATTAAAAATGTTATAATTCTGTTTTATACTGGTACCCTTTTGGGAGGGAGGAGAGAAGATAGAACTCTTCCAGGTAGCACTAGCGATGTCTATACTATGCATGCCATAGGGCAACTTCTTTTCAGGGAATGAAATCATCTGAGACCTAGATTGACAAAACTTCCCAGTGTAGATGGTTAAGAACTGCTGATGGGCAGATTAAAATTTTATTATTGTGATTTCATGGTAATATTTCACAAGTTCTAATAAGTTTCTTGCGTGCCCCTTTGAAGTGCACATTGAGTTTATTTTGAATAGGATCTTTGTTAGAATAAACTTCTGAAAGCTTTTAAAGTACTTATGTGGCCATAACTAGTAAGTTTAGGGAAGAATGTGAAGCAGTTCATAAAAGCTGCACAAGCTGTTGCAAGAAGATGACTTCAGACTGAAAGAGCGCGACTGTTACAGAACTATTCCTTGTTTAGGTATAAATGATGAAGAGAAGTTGCACCCAGACTTTTTTCACACACCGGCCTGGTGCTGTATGGCTTGTTCCGGTCAAGTGCCTTATCCAGAGTACAACAGATGGGTCTTTGAATTTGGTTATCTGCTTAAATGATCCAAAAGGGGGAAATGTGATCTGCAGCGCTCTGGAATGGCACTGGTTGTTCTTCTGTATATCTGTGCATGGAAGTGTTTCTTTGATGAAAGCACTGACTGTAGTGAAGTAACTGTGAAGGAGAAAATTATGTAAAAATGAATTCTTGGGAATGTATGTTGTGGATTTCTCAGTTACACAAAGCTGTAAACAGGACGTGGTCCTTAAAGCTTACTGTTGAGGAAGTTTTCTCTGTTGACAGTGTCTCGTGTTTACTAGCAAATTGAGCTTAGTAAGGTGACAGAAGGATGCATATACAATTTATGGCTAAAACTTTGTTATTTATTAACGCTTGTTGTGCTAAACTCATTTGTTGGAAAGTGGTAGAAGAGAAGCAATGTTAGCAGCTACTAAAGAGGTAGTCTGACTACGTTTGAGCAATATTTAGTTTGCATCGTTGAATTCTGTAAGTAAAAAGGTTGAGTAGTCTTACTTGCAGATGATGTTAAGTCATAGTACCCAAGGGCTACATGAAAACTAATTATTCATGCAGAAGAAAGGGAAAGGCACCTGGAGTTTCTGATATTTCATTTGTCTTGAAAAGAGTGCAGGGAAGACTGCACCGGTGCCTGAAAAGGGAGACATGATATCTTGGATTATACTTTGTGAGTTGAACTTAATTCCAGTAAAATTCAGAGGTTTTACTATCTTTGTGGTTTGGGAGAGTCAGTATCTAGTGTTGGGAATCACTAGTTGAATGATACTATGTTTATGTCTGCGAGCATAGTAAAAAAATAAATAAATGAAAAAAAGCCCTTTATGAGTTGGGTTCCAAGAAATATGCTGTGTTATGTCCTAGTAATTGATCCTTGAAGTTAAAATCAAAGAGGCTATCAAGAAATGAACTGTTGCTGTTCATCAATTCTTCCTAAAACCTTTACTGGGCAAAAGGTACTAAGTACAGGGCTAAGCTTCAGGTAGTCTGGCCAGTATGTTTTGTTTTATTTGTAACCTTATTGTGCTTTGGTTTTGTTGCCCTTAAGAGCAATGGAAAATAACTCATTGTAATCAATGTCTGGTAATGGGAAAACTTGAAAACTGATGTCTTCAGGTCGCATTGTGTGCAGTGAATCCATATCTACTGGTCTTACAAACTTAATTTTCCCCTGAGTATGAGCTGGGTATATGTCTGTTAAATTTTATTGTGGTTTTGCACTTTATTCAAGTTACTTGGCTAGCGAAAGATGAGTATCTCTTAAGGATTTCTAATACAGCAGTTAGTGTTGCAAAATGCTATTAGAAAAATTCTGCTGTGAATGTGGATTATAATTGATAAAATAATGTTAACATACAGAAAAGCAATCTAATAAAATAAAACTTTGTATATTTGTTAATGAAGCAAAGAAATGTCTTAATTGCTTGTTTTGATCTTTCTCAGCCTATAAAGAAATGAAGAAAAGTTGGATTTCTGGTTAGAACCTTCTTGTTTTAATCCTGATAAAAAGTTCTGTTTAGAAGTCTGTAAGAAGTGCCAGTTGCCCAGCACAATATAAGCTTTATCTTGAGTTGACATAAAGTGGTAAGTATGAAATTTCATGGTGGTGTGGTGTCAGAACTTCCATTTATGAATGGAAGATGAGACAGTAAGATGAGATAGTATAAGTCTTGATTAAGCATTATCTTTGCATGTGATTGCCACTGAAGTGGTCCTTAATTTTCTTTTCAAATTTTTAGCTGTATGTCAAGTGAAGGTGTGCCTTGTTTATTCTGCAGGTAGTATCTGCTCTCTTTATTTGACAAAAACGGTGTGTATGCTTCTCTGAATTAGGTAGGGAATGAAAAGAAGGTTATCTAGGCAAATTTGCCACAAATACAAATTTTAGGTTATTCCATTATGAAAGGGAGATAAATGTAAGTTAATGTGTGCAATACTAATAACTGGATTTGGTACAGCAGTGATTGTCACCTTTGGAGCAGGCAGTGGCTCTTCTTGGCTGCTCTGCCAAGCTCATCTTCCCACAAGAACTACAGTGTGCCTCCTGTAAAAGATACTGCAGGCAGTTTCTGCTGATGAGGCCTGGGAACTCTTTGAGCTTTGCATACCTGTAGAATCCTTGAACAGTTTGGGTTGGAAGGGACCTTAAAGCTCATCTAGTTCCAGCCCCCTGCCATGAGCAGGGACACCTTCCACTATATCAGGTTGCTGAAAGCCCTGTCCAGTCTGGCCTTGAACACTGACAGGGACTGGGGTATCCACGTCTCTGGGAAACCTGTTTCAGTGCCTCATCACCCTTACAGTAAAGAACTTCCTAATATATAATCCAGATATCCCCACTTTCAGTTTAAAGCCATTCTCCCATGTCCTAATAATGGTGCATTTACTCACTTTGTCATATTTTACTGCACTGTTTTGGTTTTCTTCAGACTCCTCTAGGCAGATGTCTCTTTCAAAAGAGACTGTTGGAAATGTGCTTCAGCAGCAGAGCCACTTCCTAGCAGCAAACTTAGTGCTAAAAATTAGGACTGAAAGATGTTTCTGGGCCATCAAGTTTGGTTTTCTGTTGCAGAGGTTAAAATGTACCATATAGTGTTGGTCATAAATCTGTCAAATTCTGTTTTAAAGTCAGCTTTTGTCCTCATTCCTCCTGTCATTTTTAAATGGTCTGAAAGAAAAACAAAACCCTTCAAATATTTAATTTTAATATACAGTGTAAATGTAATTTATGATGAAAGAATTCACTAACCTTGTCCACAATCAATTGTTCTGTTTCCCTCTTCTTCACTCAGTCGTGGGATGATTTATATACCACCTTGTGCTTCGTTTCTTGAATATGCACAATCCCAAGTTTTTGGTTCTTTCTGAAATGCGCAGAGGTATCAGGCAATGCTAAACTTGTTCCTTCAAGGCTGGGAGAAAACAGTATGCCCTCATACTTGTAACACAAGCTTGAATTTTTGCAGCAGCATTCACAGTTGATTGTGTCTCTGAAGCAGAGGAGGAGGGTTTGCCTCATCTAGAGATTTCTGTGGAGGTGATATCCCTTAGATTCTCTGTCCTTGTCTCCTGCCTCAGCTTGGTTACGATTTTGTTTACATAGTGCTTGACTTCTGAGACAATGCAAAATGCCTCTGACTTGATATGATGCATGCCAATTGTTTGCTGGATGGCATAGCATCTTTTCCATAACTTGCTATTTTCCACATAGTCCTCCTTCAGCCCCATCGCACTGTGGGTGCTGTAACAGCTCAGGAAGCAGAACCCACATGCTGTGGGGTCTATGACCAGCACCTTGTCATGCCAAGGACTCATGTAATGGGGAGGGAAAAGCTCTTCACTAGGTACCTGCACCAGGGTTGATTCCTGGCTGATACTGTGTGATTCTCCTCTCTACTTTAGCATATATTGAATGCCATCTTCACAACTATTTTTGCAAAATCTGTGCAAGTACATGACTTTTTTAATGCCCATTGTAAGGATGAGGGGTGCAGCTTGGCCATGTTCAAGGTGCAAGAATTGTTTGTACCCATGCATTGCAGTCATTGTGAAAAGCTTGGACTGGGATAACAGTATCTGGACACTATCAGAGTATATGAATAAAGGGTTTAATTTCTTCCCTTTTTCTGCCATCTTGCAGTGCTTCTTATCACAGATCAAACTATGTTGAGGTCAGCATGACTTTACCTGCAGCATATGCAGTAAGAATTTGCAATTTAGGAGTCCACACATTCCAGAAAATGTACCTTGTTGAGTAAAGATTAGTTTGGTCAGAAAATTTCAGTTAAAAGTTTGTCTTTGGTTAGACTTTGCTATTTCTATTCCTTTGAAATTTCTTTTGTGCTATTAAAGATTCATAGTGCTTCTTTTTTGAAGCAGTTACCAAAAACAGCTGTGGAGGGAGGCTTAGCTGTTGTTGTAGGTAACTGTGACACTTCTGAGCACCAAGAGGAAGAGAAGCAAAACATTGAGTATTGTGAACGTTAAACTCTTCTTGCCCTAGAGACAAAAGTGTTCTGCTTGCTAAATGTGTTAAAGAAAGAAATGTGTTTCTCAGTGCTGTAATTCCATTACTGGTGACAAAGTAAACGAAGTAGATTTTTCAGTTGCTGATTTCTAATGCAGACTCAGATATACTGTATAAATGTTTGTGAATTTACATTTGTTATCACAGTCAAACGGGTCATTGTACCTGATGGATATAACGATTTTAGACAATATATTAAGTATTGCACTAAGCTAAGAGTTTAAAACCATATGTGTAAATTAGGTATCTTTGACATTTTACTATTTTGTAATAGTAACTACTAGATTTTTCACAGACAGTAGATAATTGTTTTTTTTCTCCAAAGCTGCAGTAACCTCCAAGGACAAGTGATGGGTGAAATAGAAGCCTGAGTGCCTGAACTTTTAAAGTAAAGAGAATAAAATATGAGCTACAAGTATGATTCTCTCAAACTCCCTTTTTGCTGCTGGGTATGTAATCTTTGATAGAACCACAGTGAAAAATGCTGTGGAAGAATTTGTAAGGAGACTGATTTACAACCTTTAAGAAAATGCAGAAACCTTCATGGTAATCGAATTTTCTAATTAAAATGTTAATTGGAAGGACTTTGCCTTGCTTACAGAGGAAAATATGGTAACTGTTTTTCACTGCTGTTTGCATAGCCTTGTGGTGTTAAAAATTTTGTGTGGTTTTCTACATCTGTTTAATGAGTGATAAACAGACTTCTCTTAAGTGGTTTGGAATGGGAGATCAGAAATTCCTAACAAGGATGTAATGAGATAAATATTGCCTAGGAAGGTTAAGGTTAAACAAAACTCAATCCTAGCTGTAATCTTCCTCTGAATTAGGCAGTCTCTGCAATAGCTACATCTAAGTAAAATTCCCATGCCTGTGATAAGTTGTATACCAACTGATCATTTAACCATCAGCACTAGTATTCAGGCAGCCATGCTACTGACTGGATTCTTATCAAACTCAAATTTAATGCCAGTTTCTCTGAAGCGTAACAAAGAGCCTTGGCTGCTGCAGGTAATAGGAGAAAAAAACCCCTGTCTGTTTCTATTCAATAATAATTACCAAGTTTAAGGGGCAGAGGAAAACATAATTAGAGCTGAATTTTACCTGCATTTTTAACATGATTTTAAATGTAAAAACCAAAACACACATTTAACAGTAAAGCCTTGTGCAAGTTGGTATTTTCTATCAGAAATACCTGAATAAGTACGGAGCTGTTCTTTTCAAAGAGAAGACAAATGTCTGCATTATCAAGACATAAAAGCTGAGTATGTTTTTGTTTTTATTTTGTTTCCTTCCAGCATCAGGAGAGACTCTTTTTAATCATGAAGTACAAGCAGTAGCAACTGCTGGTGATGCCAAAGTAAGTGAAGTTCAACCTGTTGACCTCTTTCTATCTGGAGCTTTTTCTCATGAACATGCAATAATGATCTGTAATTCTCTGCCAAGGAAGTAACTTGAATTAATAGAGTAATGCATAAGAAAAATAGGGCTGAGGTGCCAAAAAAAAAACAACCCTGTTGTAATCATGTCTGTTAGACACAAATTAAACAGCGAGGCTGATGCACTGGAATAATCAGAGATCAAAACTGTCATTTGGCCAATTCTTATTTACTGAGGTGTCAAGAGGGACGTGTAACCTTGTACTGCTGCTTCCTCAGTGAGGACACTGAGCCCAGTGGGACATGCTTGCTGTTCTTGTGCTATCTTTACTGGGGGAAGAAACCAACAGCCACCCCCCACCCCCCCTCCCCCAGGCTGAGCTGACACTGATTTGTTTACCCAATTCTCAAAACAGTCAGTTAGTAGCTACCACATTTTGCTTCATACCATGTACACTGCAATTCTAAAATGCAAGAAGAATCAGGTACAAACCTTCCTGTTTGCGTAATGATTTTGGTACAAAATCATTCTTTATCTCTACAGGCTGTGAATTTGACTCTTGGGTTTAGAGCAAGCCCCTGTAGTTGCTGGGTCAGGGGTTGAGGGCAGAATGACTAGAGAATACACTTGTGTGCTCTGCTCACAGCCATCCTGTGCAAGACCACCACAGTCTTAGCTCAGGGCCGTAACTTTCAGCGCAGACTTTATTTTCCCAGACTCTTATGCTCCTGTAGCCTTTGAGGCTGTTTAAAATGGATGGAGTTCATTTGTACAAGTTACACCTACACGCTGCCATTTATTTTCATAGCAACAGTCACTGGGCTTGCTTTCTTGTGTTCAGCCTGAGAGCTCCAATTTCAGTTCTTCTCTAAGCTATTAGTCACTGTCCTTTAAGCCTAACTGTATGAACAAGTGGAAAAGTTCATAATCAGAAATGCCTTAAGTAAATGGATTTTACTAGGGAACGTCCCAGCTGCAAATTACTGTTGCTTCTGTTCATCTCTACAATGTTTGTCTCTCTGAATCTAGTACCTGGAACTAAATTTTAAGAGTTGGCAGCTTTGTGGGTTTTCTGACTTCTGAAAAGCTAATTCAAAACTTGTACCTTCTGCTACCTGTGGGCCTTGCAGGCAAAGCTACTTACCACTTCTGTATTTCTAAAAAGCTATTTGGAAGAGAACAATGTGGTAGAAATGAATGAAAAACATTTTACATTTGTTTTCTTGACCTCTGAAAACTGTCCAAAGTGGTGTTAGTCTTGGGGTTTTTTTGGTTGGTTTTGTTTTGTTGCCTTTTGTTTTTTAGGGGGAGGTCAAGAAATGAGGATTACAAGTTAGTTATACCTTT